>NC_082707.1:24340919-25000690 GCF_030144855.1 Hypanus sabinus
GTGGGGGGGGAGGGGAAGATGTGGCTGGTGGTGGGATCACGTAGAAGGTGGCGGAAGTTACGGAGGATTATATGTTGTAACTATGTGGTTTTGTGCAGGGCTTGTAGCTTTAGTTTTAGGTCTTGTTTTTGTCTGGTAGATTTGGAGCTCCTTTCCGGAGAACGCGCTAGACGGTAGCGCGATATTAATACGCAGCAGCCTCTCCGGACTCTGGATTGGGGATTGCCAAACGTTACGTGGATTTTCTAGTGTAGTCTGTTTTGTCATATGCTTTAGTGATATCATTCTGGAGGAACGTTGTCTCATTTTTTAACTGCATTGCATTTGTAGTTTCTAAATGACAATAAACTGAATCTGAATCTGTCTTGACTTGAAATTACCAAGCACATTGCTTAAACCTTGGGACTGCAGGCAAACAGCACAGTTAGGGTAATCTCTTTACAGTGCCATGGTTACCAATCAGGGTTCGATTATCACCACAATCAGAAAGGAGTTTGTATGTTCTACTCATGACTGTGTGGGTTTCCTTGGAGTGCTCCTGTTTCCTTCCACTTTTCAAAGATGTATGTTTAGAGTTAGTAGGTTGTGAGAAAGCTATGTTGGGTCCAGAAACATGGCAACACTTGTGGGCTGCCCAACACAATCCTCGCTGAATTGTTTTGATGAACACTATCCATTTCACTGAATGTTTCGATGGGCATATGACAAACAAAGCTAATTTTAATCTTAATTTACAGTTTACATCAGTTCATTTGAGGGAATCTTGTTCTGTTTTGCAACTCTGGACATTGGTTGGAAGGAAAGCATGGAAGACGGTAACTCATGTACTTAGTTTACTTATCTCAATAGTGAGTGTGCTCATGTATGATATGTGGTGTTATGACATATGCCATTCATGTAATTCTTACATATAAGCCACAAGAAATTATGTAAACTAACAAGAATGCTTAATCAAACAATATTTTTACAATTTTACTCAAACATTACTGAAATATTAAATACACTACACTTCTCCCTGCTTAGCTATAAACTCCAAATCAATATAGAGTACATCTCAACTCAAATATGTAATGCATTACTCTCTAGTCATTTTACTATATAATACAACTACCTTATAGACATCCACAGCTCAGCAAAATTTAAATTGTCCCATTCAGGCCTAAAGACTTGGCTGTTGCAGAGGATTTCTTACTCTTGTGGAATAATGTCTTTCCTGGCAAGGGGGATCATTCTCTTTGGCAGATGAGACATGAGTGTGAAGCCGGTAAGATGTTGGTTCAAAGTAAATTCATTTTCCAAGTACGTATACTTTATACAACCTGCGATTCCATAAGACCATAAAACTACGAGACCTAGGAGCACAACTAGGCCATTAGGCCCATCAAATCTGCTCTGCCATTTCATCAAGCCTGATCCAATTTTCCTCTCAGCCCCAATCTCTTGCCTTCTCCCTGTATCTCTTCATGCCCTAACTAATCAAAAATCTATCAACCTCTGCCTGAAATATACATAAAGACCTGGCCTCTACAGCTGCCTGTAGCAACAAATTCCACAGATGCATCACCTTCTGGCTAAAGAAATTCTTCCTCATCTTCATTCTAAAGAGTCACCCCTCTATTCTGAGGCAGTGGGTCCTAGACTCTCTCACCGAAGGAAACATCCTCTCCAAGTCCAGTCCATTGAGGTCTTTCTCCATTTGATAGGTTTCAATGTGGTCACCCCTCATTCTTCTGAATTCTAGTGAATACAGGCCCAGAGACATCAAATGGTCTTCGTAACACAAGCCATTCGATACTGCAATCATTTTCATGAACGTCCTTTTGAACCTTCTCCAGTGTCAGCACATCCTTTCTCAGATATGGGGCCCAAGACTGTTCACAACACTCCAAGTGAGGCTTCATCATTGCTTTATAAAGCCTCAACATTATATCCTTGCTTTTATATTCTAGCTCTCTTGAAATAAATGCTAACATCACATTTGCCTTCCTCACCACAGACTCAACCTGCAAATTAATCTTTAGGGAATACTCCGCAAGGACTCCCAAGTTGCTTCTCTGTTTAGAAAATAATCTACCCTTTTATTTCTTCTGCCAAAGTGCATGACCATGCACTTTTCGACACTGTATTCAATCTGTCGCTTCTTTGCTGATTTGCCGAATCTGTCTAAATCTTTCTGTGTCCTTTCTACTTCTTCAAGACTACCTGACCCTCCACCTACCTTTGTATCGTCCACAAACTTTGCAACAAAGTCAACAATTTCATCATTGAAATAATTGACATATAACATAAAAGAAGCAGTCCCAACACAGAACTCTGAGAACACCACTTGTCACTTGCAGCCAACCGGAAAAAGGCTCCATTTTTTCCCACTCTTTGCCTCCTGCCAGTCAGCCACTGTTTTATCCATGCTAGAATCTTTCCTGCAATACCATTGGCCCTTAACTTGTTAAGCAGCCTCAAGTGTGGCACCTTGTCAAAAACCTTCTGAAAATCCAAGTACACAAGATCAACAAATTCTTCTTCATCTACCCTGCTTGTTATTTCTTAAAACAATTCCAACAGATCGTTCAAGACTTTCCCTCGAGGAAACCATGCTGACTATAACAAATTTTATCATGTTCCTCCAAGTACCCTGAGGCCTCATCCTGAATAAATGACTCCAACATCTTCCCAATGACTGAGGTCAGATTAATTGGCCAATAAATTCCTTTCTTCTGTCTCCCTCCCTTTTTGAAAATTGGAGTGACATTTGCAATTTTCCAGTCTTCAAGAACCATTCCAGAATCTAGTAATTCTGGGAAGATCATTACTAATGCCTCCACTTCTCTTCAGCTACCTCTTTCAGAATTCTGGGTTGTATACCATCTGTTTCAGGTGACTTATCTATCTTTAGACCTTTCAGTTTCCCAAAAACATTCTCCCCTAGTAATGGCAATGTTAAATACTTCTGACTCCTGATACACAAGTACTTCCACCATACTGCTATTGTATTCTACAGTGAAGAGTATTATAAAGTACTTTTGTAGTTCATCTGGCATTTTCTAATCCCCCATTGCTACCTTTCGAGTATTGTTTTCCATTGGTTCGATATCCATTCTTGTCTCTCTTTTATACTTTATGTTTCTGAAGAAGATTCGTCTCCTCACGGGCAGCCACTAAGCAAAAGACCCAAAAGAACCAATGTAAAAAAATACAAACACCCAATCTGCCAAAAGAGTGAGTATACAAAAAAGCAAACCATGCAGCTTTGCAATAAGCAAGGAGGAAATTGGCGAGCTTCTGATTCAGTATCAGTGGAATGTGTTGTGCTGAGATTAATTACAATGCATTCTTTTGACTCTGCTCAAACATTTCCGGCAAGCCATTTGTAGCTGTATGGTACAATGCAGGTATGATATATATTGTTCCATTCATTTTCAGGAATGACTCAAACTGTTCCACAACAAGCTGTAGACAATTGTAACTGATTAATTGTTCTGGAACACCAGTCCTTGAGAAAAGACCTCTCAGCATGTCAACAGTGTGCGAGTCTATAGAGGAGGCTACTGGTCACATTGCAATTGGATCCATGACAACAAAAAAGCTTGCGCACATGAATGGTCCCACAAACTCCACGTGATTCCCCTGCCAGGGCAGTGCAGGCCATTCTTAGAGCTGCTCTTGGCATCTTCTGGACAGGTCCCATGGAGTGCATGGCTAGCTGCTCAATGTTCTGATTACCCGAGCCACCAGACACTTCGAGCCCATGCTTTCATTTTGACCAGATGACCAGCATCTAGATGCATCATGCCCTGAGCCTATAATCTCATCTTTTTAACGCTGTCTTGAGATTTTGGATAGGATCCTTGTCATCCTCACCAGTAACAATGTACAGTACAGGTAGCACTGAGTGCCTGGGCAGATTTGCAGCATCTGGTCCATAGCTTTCTGCAAGAGTGCAGGTGTAGATGCTGTTCCAAAAATAAGAAAATAAGCTTATTAATGCGATAAAAGCCTTTTGTGACTGTTCATGTTGAGAAATATTTTGGTTTCTTCTTCCATCTCTATCTGTAGGTAGGCCTCTGCTAAGTCCATTTTGCTGAAATGTTTTCCTCCAGAAAGGTTTGCAAAGATATCCTCTATCCTGGGCAGGCTGTGTTAATCTACTTTCAGTACTGGTTGATAGTGATGTTAAAATCATGTTAGATCCTGATAGACCCATTCTTCTCAGCTATGGAAGCACTGTAGATGCCCATGGGTTCCACTCAACCTTGGAAGGAATTCATTCAGCCTCCAGGTGATCTAGCTCATTGGCTGCTTTATCATGGATGTTATAAGAAACCAGATGGATTTGTAAAATTCGGGTGCGGCATTTTCATTTAACGCTATTGTACCCTTGATATGTTTGAGTCTCCCAGAACCATCCTTGAACACTACCATGGAATCATCCAGTAACTTGCTTAATTCGCTGACAGGTGACTGTATTGCAGGGAATGTGGCATGCAATGGTGGATGCATCGCCAGTCAAATTGCAGTTGTCTCAGCCAATCATGACCCCACAATATTGGCCCTCCTGTTTTTGCCACACACAAGCCCTATGTGGCATGTTGATTACTGTATTTCACTGTTACACATGCCATTCCCACAGGAAAGATATTTTTTCTCCACTTTAAGTCCTTAGTTGTATATCTGCAGTATTTTTGAAATGCCATTCAACCTCATTCTTTGGAATGACCAAAACAGCCGAGCCAGTGACTTGCACTTTAATTAATTTGCCGTTCACTTTGCTGTAAGTCATACTGCTTGTCTCTTGTTAGCCTTTACGTTGTAAATCTAAAGGCTATTCTGTCCTGTGTCATTTTCATCATTATCGGATTTTTATCAACAGCATGCACATCAGTTCTCTTTTTACAACTGCAACTTGACTTGTTATCTTTTTCCCTTCCTTGAGCAGTTCATTCGTTTTTGTCTGCCTGACGTGCTCCGTGTATGTGACCTTCTTTGTGGCATTTTAACCTGCATTGGTCTGGTGTATGTGAGCCCAGTCACGATGGCAACACATTTGCTTGGCCAGGCTGGTTTCTGTTTAGATGTTGCAATTTTTTCTTCCTTTTCTGACTGCAACTCAATTGTGTCTGTCTGCTGTTTTCATTGATACAGAAATTTCAACAGCTCTCTTAAATGTGCACTGTGGTTCAGTTGGGAGCCATTTTTTAATGATTTCTTGTCAGGTTCCACAAACTAAACAATCTCTTACCATTAAGCTCATTATTGAACTGGCAATGTTTGGACAATTTTTAAAAATTCAGCCAGCCGCCCAAGGTGAAATTGACTCCCTATCTTTATGCCAACATGCACAAAATGTTGGAAGAACTCAGCAGGTGAGGCAGCATCTATGGAAAAGAGTACAGTTGATGTA
Source organism: Hypanus sabinus (assembly GCF_030144855.1). Lineage (NCBI taxonomy): Eukaryota > Metazoa > Chordata > Chondrichthyes > Myliobatiformes > Dasyatidae > Hypanus > Hypanus sabinus. The sequence continues at coordinate 24,346,318 of NC_082707.1, forward strand.
TCGGTCCTTCAGCAGGACTGGTGAATAAAAAGATGAAGAGTCAGAATTAGAGTGTGGGGAGGGGAGGAAGAAACACAAGATGACAGGTGAAATCAGGAGCGGGATAGTGGTGAAGTAAAGAGCTGGGAAGTTGATTGGTGAAAGAGATACAGTGCTGGAGAATCAGACGGCAGAAGGCCATGGAAGAAAGAAAAGGGGGGAGGATCACCAGAGGGAGGTGACGGGCATGCAAGGAGATAAGGTGCAGAGGGAGGAAAAAGGGGATGGGTGCCATACCAGAAGTTCGAGAAATTGATATTCACGTCATCACATTGGAGACTATCCGGATGGAATGTAATCTGCTGTTCCTCCAACCTAAGCATAGCCTCATTGCAACAACAGATCATGGAAATCTACAGAAAATTAGAGGCCCTTTGGCCCACAAATTTGTGCCATTAGAGGCGGCCACAGATAGACAAGTCGGAATGGAAATGGGAAGTAGAATTGAAATGGGCGGCCACTGGGAGATCTTGCTTTTTCTGGTAGACGAAGTGGTCTTCTAATCTATGTCAGGTCTCACTGATATTCCGGAGGCCACACCGAGAGCACCGGACCCAGTATATGACCCCAACAGACTCACAGGTGAAGTATAGCCTCACCTGGAAGTACTGTTTGTGGCTCTGAATGGTCGTGAGGGAGGAGGTGTAGGGGCAGGTGCAGCACTTGTTCCGCTTGCAAGGAGAAGTGTTAGGAGGGAGATCAGTAGGGAGGGACGAACGGGCAAGGGAGTCATGTAGGGTGCAACCCCTACAGAACGTAAAATGTTGGGGGGAAGTGAAGATGTGCTTAGTGGTGGAATCCCACTGGAGATCCCCTTTCTTTTTATTCTATTTTTTGAAAACTTAAGCAATCAGCAATGATTTTGGCTCTAATGTTCATGCATTACATTTACAATATTAGCAAAGCTCATTTCATCTGGCTTGGTTGGAGCAGTGAAACTTCTAAGCAAATTGTATGCTTTTTCACCAGTCCTACTCAGCAAAACTGTCACCTGTTTCTTATTACTTATTCCATATGCTTTCAAATACCTCTCAACTCATTCAGTGTACATGATTGAGATATCTGTTGTGCAATATAACACGTCCATCTTTCCGAAGAAGCTAGCCATTTCTGCACTTTTTAAAAGTTTATTATTATCACCCAATAATCACTGTTTATGAATCTATGAACTTCATCCATTTTTGCCTTTGTTTTTAACTCAACCATCTCTCTCCTCTTCGAAAGAAGAAAACATGTAGTGCTTTTTAAAAAAAATCTTGAACCTCTCTCTCGTCTTTCTGAAGAAAAGCATGCTGCATTTCAGCAGCACATACAAAATACTGGAGGAACTCACCAGGCCAGGCATCATCTATGGAAAAGAGTACAGTCGACATTTCGGTAGGACTGGAAAAAAAGATGAGGAGTCAGAGTTCGAAGATGGGGGAGGGAAGGAAGAAACACAAGGTGATAGGTGAAACTGGGAGGGGGGAGAGGTGAAGTAGAGAGCTGGGAAGTTGATTGGTGAAAAAGATACAGGGCTAAAGGAGTGTCTCAGCCCAAAACGTCAACCGTACTATTTTCCATAGATGCTGCCTGGCCTGCTGAGTTCCTCCAGTATTGTGTGTGTGCGTTGCTTGGATTTCCAGCACCTGCAGATTTTTCCTTGTTTGTGACTGCATTTCAGCAGGTTGGTAGTCATCTTGTGTTTGCTTTAAAACTACTTCAGCGGCACTGTTATGTTTTGTAACTCCAGAAAATAATCAAAAGTAAAACACTGGAGTCTGAGATAATCTACATATTCAGTTTCTTTATTTTTAGTAAGGCACTTACATATTACTTGGTGACAAACTGATGTATGCCATTCACATACATGTAATCTTTAATAAATTACGTAAACAACCAAGAATGCTTAATAAAACATTATATTTATAATATCACTGAAATAGTAAATATACTACAAACCTTGTACCATCAAGATCCAGTTCTGTGAAAGATGTAGTTTTCTGCTTGGCATGGCTAAAGTAACCATAGATGATTGATTGATTATCCAATGATGACAGTGAAGAAGACTGTGCATGAAGGTTTTTAAGGATGAAGAGCTATTGCACTGGGATAGCTCCACTCCCTCAGTCTCAGAAGTCCAGGTCCAGTGGTATGAGTAGTCATCACAACTGGGATCTTCCTTGGTTGTGGTGGATGACCACGACTTCTTCTATGCCTTGTCATGCCTTTTCCTTTCCACTAAGCATGGCGGAACCGCCCTCCTGGCTGTTGGACTCACTGTTAATCTCATCTGCACAGTCCACTGGAGCTGACTCTGCACGCTAGGACCGGCATGTCCCTACCTTACTAGGGTACGAGGCCCGTCAGCTACTCTCAGCTGGTTTTGCTCGTCTGTCAAAAGAGTGTACTGGGGGTGACTGCTGTCGCAGTTAAGCAGCCATTTGGAGCTACAGGTGAGAACAAAGTGTCTGTTGGGGACTAAATGCAGAATATTTTGCGTTTATGACTTGCAGCTTCTGTACCAGTGTTATCAAATTGAGAATGGACATGACAAAGCACCATTCACCAGAGGTGTTACGCCTCCTGGACATCCCATACATCCCATGGATAATAGATTTTACAAGTACCTGGAGTACCTGTCATGGCATGGCCGAGTTGCTCTTGGCTCCTCCTTTTCTTTTGCCGTTTTTTGGAGGAATGGGTTGGCTTCTTCTGAAAAAGCACAAGGCCACACCTTACAGGCTTGGAGGAGAAGGCAGCGAATAGCAATGTTGTCATCTATGGACAGGTTTTGAATATTAACTTGCTTTATTGGCAAGCATGGGGTAAACTAGATGCAAATGTCTGGAGATCCCCAGTGAGGCCATTTGCAGAATTCCTGAAGACATGCAGGTGATGTATTAGCGGTGCAGCTTCTCAAAGCAGGTTAACAGAGACTCTGGAGTGAGCTTTGGGCAATTGCACAGCAGTGAGGTGTTTGATTAATGGCAGGCTTCGTTATGAATTGCCAAGTCTTGACTCCCTCTGGTTACTGAAACTTGTCAAAGTTTGGATTCAACACTTCCAAACAAGAGTTGCATGATAAACAACATGGTGCTCATCCCATGGATCAGACGTCGTCTGCAAAACACATACTGTGCATAGAAGTGCTGAATCAAACCGCAGATGGCATGAGTTGTACAGAATGGCTGGATTTCTCCACTTCTTGCATAAAATAATCATAATTTCATTCATAAATGCAACATTGTGAAAATGAATTGCTATGTCATAAGCAATTATTTCTTACTTGGCACAAAACTCTTCCTTGTGTTCTATATATATAAAACATACTGGAACTGGCATAATCAAATACTGATTTGTCAGAAAACAATGCAGCAGATGAGATAAATCAAACCATTATCTAAATGTTTAAACCAGGTCTTTTAAATATCGTACTTGGTTTATTAAGACCAGCCTTTGGTCTTGCTTCAATGAAAGTAAAGAAATCATGGCACAATAAAATCCTTTCCTTCTCCACAATGACAGCTAATTTAATCCATTGTTCTCTCTAAAGTACTTTAACCTTCCTGGAGTAAATTCAGCATAAAATTCCCTGATTTCAGAAAGAAAACCACCAGGGCATTTATCCATCCATTCTCCCCATCATCCGCCTTCAGGTTTGCTTTCTAAGGTCTTGTCCTGGTCTGTGGTATCTGAGCCATTGCGTCTCAGGGAAGAATTAACGACTACTCTTCTGTCTGGTCCTGACAGCAGTCAACTTGGTTCCCAATCAGATATTTATCCAACTGTTTTTCTTTTCAGGAGGCTGTAATCAAACTTGTCTTTTGCCAAGAAAGTGATCTGTGAGAAAGAAGATAAGACCTCCCATCTTAGAGTGCTACTCTATTCTTTGTTCTTCAGTGACTGCCTGGAAGAAAATGAATTTCAGGGAAGTATATGGTGACATATAGAGCATGTGCTTTGATAATAAATTTAATTTCAACTTTGCTCTAGACTTCATACAGTACACATTTCAAGATATGATGAAGAGTCTCGGCATGAAACTTCGACTGTTTATTCCTTTCCATACATGTTACCTGACCTGCTGAGTTCCAGCAGCATTTTGTTGTGTTACTTCAGATTTCCTGCATCTGTAGAAACTCTTGTGCTTAAGATATGCAGCTGTAAGATTACCACAATCTTCTGAAGACCTCTCTTTAGGAGAAACCAGAAAGAATGCTGCCAGTTCACACATGGCACAACAGATTGTATTGTGGATGAATGAAAGGAATGGGGTAAAATACAGTACAGCTCTCGGTCACAGATCAGGAAAAAGAGGTTCAAATGCTATTGACATTTGCATGGCTTGTGAATCAGATGCACATATTCCTATAGGCTTTGTCCTACTTAGAGTGCAGATCAGGAGAAGGTCCCTCAGTATCAGCCATTCTATGAGATGCTGTAATGCCAAGCTAGAGGACATCAATAGATCCAGTGGAAAGCAAAGACAAGCTGGTTGGTGCACTCTTTATAACAGACAGAGAAGAAGTGTTTAAAGGTAGACTCAGATAATTTTACAACCCATTGCATTCCCTATGACATGCCTTTTCCAATAGTACTCTGCTGAACAATTCATTTTATCTGTGAGTTGATTCAAGATGAAGAAAAGGACCCTTCACTTTTATTCCTTCCTAGCAATCTGGCTTGGAATTGGGCATTCAGGAGTAACATCAATCAAAGCTACAAATCTAGTTCCTTGCCTCTTCTATAGCAAATGTCACTGCCAATCTCACTCCACACACACGGATATTGTTAGAGCAGACAGCAGAATTCTGCTGTTATTATAGGTTCACCTTTCCATATAGAGAACATAGGAAACTATTTGAGCCTTAGTTCCTCCATACACAATGTTCTCCAAGTCCGGCCATTGCTCGATTTATCATCTGGTACGTTTGCAACCCATCATGTTGGCATAATCCATATGTTTGGATATTATAGGGGCAATGAAGGTTCTTTCAAAATGGAAAAAAAAAGCTACAGGCATATCGGTGACAGATAATCCTTCATATAAAACGTTATAAATATAGCTTTATGGCCAGCTGCAAAACAAAATGCCGAGGAATTTAAACACATGATAGAGGGATTAAGAATAGGATCAATGAGGAGGGGGCCAGTTTAGCGTTGTGACCATGGATCTTGAAGAACCATAATGATAGAGTTCAGTTATCCTGCAGCAATATGTTGGATAATATTGATGTGCAGCATGGTGCGCTTTTCTCCAGGACTGTTGGAGAGTTTATTTCATCTGTGAAGTAATCAAATAAGACTTTAGCTCTGTTGACTTGTCTTGCAGCTGCTTAGCACAGTGACACCAAAAGAGCTCACAATGTAACTGACCACTTTGGCAAAGTCAGCCTACCAGCTACCAGTGCAGAAGGGCCTCCTGCACAATCAGAAAAGTGGCACAATCTACCGGCAATTTGTGCTGATTGAAGTTTCTACATTTTCAGCCTACAGCAACACACTTGCTATTAAATGTTAAAATTCATTTATTTTGCTGATAATCTCACAAATGAAAGGAACGCCTGCACGACCTCTGCAGCATGTTAGGGTCATACATTCAGAGAAACATATAACCATGTAACAATTACAGCACGGAAACAGGCCATCTCGGCCCTTCTAGTCCGTGCCGACGCTTACACTCACCTCGTCCCATTGGCCCGCACTCAGCCCATAATCCTCCATTCCTTTCCTGTCCATATACCTATCCAATTTTACTTTAAATGACAATACCAAACCTGCCTCTACCACTTCTACTGGAAGCTCGTTCCACACAGCTACCACTAACATATAAAACAGAATATAGAGGACTAACATAGAGCACAGGGACTAAAACTTGGGCCCATTCAGCCCACATTTACTCTATTTTCATTTTACTGTCCAGCTAAACTTTGTCATTCAGTTACACACCAGGGCAGATTACAATTGCCACTTAGCCTACATGAAGAACAGAGATCATAGAACATGACATCACAGTACAGACTATTCAGCTCACAGTGTTGTTATCTAATATCAATTTATCCCTTTTTTCCTACATAAACCCCCAGTTTCCTATCAACTAAGTGTCTATCTACCACAGCCCCTGTTAGGGTGTTGCTTACACCTACCACTCTCTGAGGAAAGGTCTGCCTCTCCACATCCACTGTGTACTAGACCTTCCAATAGTCAATATTTAGGCTGTAGCTTGGGCTAAAACTGGAAACCAGAGGGAAGTATGTACCTCAATTTAAAATCTACAGCTGTACTCATGGGTTTTAAATCTATATTTGGAATTAATTGCTCAATGCTATTAATGACCTGTAATCCAGTAGTTTATTGGTCACACAAGCATGCCAATATGGTAAATTTAATAAACTAATCCAATGATCTTAAAAATGTCCTTAGGAAAGAGACAAAGCAATTTGCTGCAACAGAATAGTACTTCTGTACAGGTGTCTGAACCAACGTGCACCCAGTGGCTATTTCATGAGGTACTCACTGGATGACTTTTGTTCTTCACACCATTCTCCGTAAACTCCAGAGGTTGCTGTGTGTGGAAGTCCCAGGAGATAAGCAGTTTCTGAGATACTAAAACCACCAACAATCATCCCGGAGTCAAAGTCACTTAGATCAGATTTCTTCCTCCATTCCAGTGTTTGGTGTGAACATAAGCTGAAGCTCTTGTCCATGATTTTATACACTGAGTTGCTGCCACATGATTGGCTGACTAGATATTTGCATTATTGAGCAGGTGTACATTTAAAGTTAGCCACTGAGTGTAGTTTGTTCAGGTTAAGGACAGATAGGTGAACAGAAATCAGTCCAGAGAAAATGATGTTTGGAGCCGAGAGAAATAAAAAGTATAGACAACACATTCTCCAGAGAACAAAATAAGAACTTACAGACACTGGAAATGTGACAGAAACCAAATATTGGAATATGTTGGAAAAATACTCAGTAAGTCAGGTAGCAACTATGGAGAGAAAAACAGAGTTAGTATTTCAATGACTATTCAGCAGAACTAGGAGATGTATGAAATAAACCATATTTTAGATTGCAGGGATTGAAGGATTGAGTGGACAAAGGAAATGTCTGTAACAGGGTGGGGATCAAGCAACAGATTCTGTCAAAGGGGCACTGAACCAGAACGTTAACAACCGAGAGAACTCCAAAGCAGCACACAAAATTCTGGAGGAGTTCACCAGGCCCGTCAGCATCTGTGGAAAAGAATAAGTAGCTGACGATTTGGGCCGAGACCCTTCAAAAGGACTGGAAAAAAATTAATGATTTCATGTTCTGTACTTTGTTTCAGATTTCTAACAGTTCCTTTTTTTTGATTTGTTTTAATTTACTGGAGACGAGGAGGGACTGACTGGTAAAGGAGGTGGTGGTGCTGGCTGATGGAGGTTATTGAGGAAGTATCGCTTATGGTCGTTCTGTCAAGAGGAGTTGGAAATATAAAATGCTGCAACTGAGTTACAAAACAATGATGTTTCTGAAAATTGGGAGTAAAATAGTTATTGTTCATTTGATCTATGTGATCATGGTCTTTCCATGACAATGATTATTCTTGGCAATTTTTTTCTACAGAGGTAGTTCACACATTGCCTTCTCCTGGGCAGTGCCTTTACAAGATGGATAACACCAGCCATTATCAATACTGTTCAGAGGTTGTCGGCCTGGTGTCAGTGGTCGCATAACCGGGACTTGTGATATGACCATCTACCACCTGCTCCCATCGCTTCATGTGACCCTAATTTGGAGGGAGAAGATTCTAAGCAGGTTGTGCACCTTGTCCAAAGGTGACCTGCAGGCTAATGGAGGGAAGGAGCACGTTACACCTCCTTTGGTAGAGACGTTTCTCAAAACACCCCCCCCCCCCCCACAATCCCCACCTTCCTCTTTGAGGATGGCATTTTCTGTGAAGGAGGATAGACGGAGTTAAGATTATAGGTTCATGGCCTCTTGTCAATCCTGATACAAACTGCGAAGAAGGTTTATTTGAAATTGTGTTATTTCACGAGATAATCAGACTAAGGTCCTTTGGAGTATGCAAGCGTTTCCTTCACATGATCTACCAGTCTGTTGTCGCCAGTGCAATCTTTTATGTGGTGGTGTTCTGGGGGAATGGCATCAACACCGGTGATGCCAACAGACTCAATAAACTGGTTAGAAAGGCTGACTCTGTTACAGGAGTCAACTGGACACACTGGAGGCTGTGGTTGAACAAAGGACCCTATGGAAAATCCTGGCAATTCTGGACAATGTTTCTCACCGTCTGCATCCCACCTTGGCTGAACAGAGGAGCACTTATAGTAATAGACTGAGACAACTACACTGTTCCAAAAACCTCTATATAAGTTCATTCTTACCCTTGGCCATTAGGCTCTATAATGAGTCAACCTATACCTGGGTAAGTGATGTCCCCCTCCTGTTAGACTGCTTGAGGTAATTTATTTTTTATTCTTTCTACTTCTCTTCTAATATTTATATGTGCACATGTAATGCTACCATGACACTGTAATTTCCTGTGGGATTTATAAAGTATCTCTCTCTCTCTCTCTCTCTCTCTGTCTCTCCCTCTCTCTCTCTCTCTCTCTCTCTCTCTCTCTCTCTCTCTCTCTCTCTCTCTCTCTCTCTCTCTCTCTGTCTGTCTGTCTCTCTCTCTCTCTCTCTCTCTCTCTCTCTCTCTCTCTCTCTTTCATGTTAGGCTTGAGAGGAGTGGTGTAAACGACCATAGAGTGAAATAGAATGGAATGGAATCTCTATGGGACGGAGGTGTTTTCAATTCTGTTGTGAAAGTCAGTGGACTTGCACTGGATATCAGTCACTAACCTATCCATGAAAGCACAATGGAAACTGAGTAAAGAGGTGATGAACTTTCAAATTTTATTTAAGAACAAGAAGCAACATTAAGAGAATTATTTGTAACATTGGAGCAAAAGGAGATATGGAGACCACATAATAAAAATGTACAGGGAGAGTTGGTCATTCTTTGTAGCATCAATGCATCCTGACCTTAGTATTTTAAAGAATTGATTTGCCTTGAACTTGTGCTCAAAACTACCTAACTGTCACTAGGTAACAATATCTGTATGGCAATAGACCACAACCTGGAATAATGTTCTAGGTCAGGCTTACCTTTAGCTGGAGGCTCTAGAGATGATTCCCTGGAGTCCACAGCTCAGCAGATCTTTGAACACATTTGACCACTTCGTAAGACACAGGACTCACTGTAGAAACTAACAGCACAGGCTTGACATATTGATTTGAGAATGCAACCCCACTTGAATGATGGTCACTGCTTTTGTGAAAGAAGTCAAGTGCAGGAAAGTGGTTTGCATTTTACTGATTTAAATTACTTGGCATTATTTTAAGATTATTTTTATTACATGGATTGACTTATTTTTCTTCACTAATTTCTGAAAAACTTCTCAATTAAAAGTTAAAGGGCACCATGGTAACATAGTGGTTAGAGTGACGCTATTACAGCTTGGGGCTTTCAGAGATTGAATTATTCCCAGCGTCTTCTGTAAGGAGACTTTACATCCTCTATGTGGGATGCCTGGGTTTTCACCAGGTGCTCCCACAGTCCAAAGATGGACAGGTTAGTAAGTTGGCCCGTGATTAGGCTAGGGTTACATCGGGAGTCATAGGGCAAGGAAGCAGAAGTGAGGCGAGTGGGCAGGAGTCCGTGCCAGGAAAAGGTAAAGGGCTGAAAAAGAAGGAATCTGATAGGAGAGAAAACTGGACCATGGGAGAAAGGGAAGGAGGGAGGTGATAGGAAGGTAGGAAGCAGAGAAGGGGTATGAAGGGAACCAGAATGGGGAATGGAAAATGAGAAAACAGAGAGGACGCACTCAAAGAATGGACCCTCCCCCACCCCCACCACTTGTCTCATGAAAATGAGGTCAACTCAGTCAAGTCTCCATAGCCTAAACTCTAAACCGGTTAGAACAGGTGGGCTGACACTGCAGGTGCCTGTTCAGGTGCAAGCTTGATCCAGGATGCCTTGGTCCATTAACCTTTTGTTCAGTCAGCAGCAACAATGATACGTTCCATAGTAGTTTCAAAGCATTATCATGTCCCAATGAGTTGCATTCATGTTCTCACCCAAAGGACTGATCACAAAATCTGCAGTGGAGTGCTGACAACATGATGTAGTGTCAGATACAACATCTTTTAGATGAATGATTAAGCCTATCTTCTGTCTTTTCTTTTAGGCATTTGGATGTCAAAGCATTACTTAGGAATAAGCAGGCCCTGTTGTCTGTCAGGTTGACTCCATCCACAAGGATACTGCCAGCATTGACTCTCCAACTCTAAGCCTCAACTCTTCCTGAGTATTCTGGATTATTTTAACCCAGAAATCACTTTGATTCACTGAAGAAGGATCCAGATCCTTTGAGCTGGGAGAGTGTGCCTACAGCAAAAAAATACATTGGTTCCTGTAATTGTTGCCAACCAAAGTCATTAAAAGTTGATTATAGTTCAAAGTTCAAAGTATATTTATTATCTTAAACACAAGAGAGTCTGCAGATACTGAAAATCCATAGCAACACACGCAAAATGCTGGAGAAACACAGTAGGTCAGGCAGCATCTATGAAAATGAATAAATAGTCGATGTTTTGGGCCAAGGCTCTTCTTCTGGATTATTATTATCTGGTCATAATCACATTGATATTTGCAGCAAATTGCCTGCCAGCTTTCACTTCAAGTGAACCTCTGTGATTGTAAGCTATTTTTGGTTGCCATACCAGAAATGTTATATCCTCATAAAAAACAAAATTTTGCAGAATGTACTGATGAAGGGCCCTACTGAAAAATTGACTGTTTATTCTTCTCCATAGTTGCTGCCTGACCTGCTGTGTTTGTCCAGAATTTTGTGTTTGTTCTTCTGGATTTCCAGAGTCTGCAGCATCTCTTGTGTCTCAAATTTTGCAGATGCTGGAAATTAGGAAAGGAAATAGAAAATCCCAAGTCCTGCTCAACAGATCAGGCATAAATGAAAAGAGAGAGAAAATCTTTCATGAAAATCAAAGAAAAATTACAAATGCTGGTAATCTGAAATAAAAGAAAATGTTGGAAACTGTCAGCAGATCAGATCAGATAATATCTGTGAAAAGAGAAACAGAGTCAATATTTCAGGTCAATGATCTTTCCTTAGAACTCAAAAAAGTTAGATGCAAATAGTTTTTAACTCATCAAGGGAAGGAGAAAAACAAAGGAAAAGGTTGTGACAGAGTAGATCACAATTAAACGACAAGGTGGATGACAGTGCTACATGAAAGAGGGTGATAATGTGACTGCATGTACTTACATTGAACAATTTGCTATGATGCAGCATCTTTATGTAACACCCTGGGTTGCCTCAGACTCACTCAGCTCGTTTCCGTCTAGGGGGAGCAGCCTTCGGCCCCACCAAACTGGGTAATCAGCTGGTGTGGATGCTGTGTGATGTCCCCGCCTCGCCCAAAAACAGACAGTACACCATATGCGATTAAATGAGTACAATTTATAAAGGTTACTATAACTAACTGATTAATAACGATACAGTATATATGAAGAGAAAATTAAAGAAAAGGCGCCAAACTTATCAAAGTCCAAACCACTTCGTGCACAACCGTTGGAGCTCAATTACTGAAGTCTTCTGGCCACCATTCGATCCCCTCCGAACTCCTCTACTCTCCAAACAGCTCAGGACCCTCCGAGTGGTCAACCAAGCACATCTAGCTTCATCCCCCCCCCCTCGGAGAATCTCCTGGCCTCGGACCCCCCTTTGGGGTCCGATCCTCGCCCAGCTTAGAGCATGGCGTCCTCTCTCTCGACCCCCTCGCGCCGATCTGCCCAAAAGCCCGTCAACAAAAGCTTACAGACTCAGAAGAAAGAACATTAATCCCCATTTGGTTTACAAAGGAATACCATTCTCGTTATCAGTAAATTAGCATTCCTGCTAGTTAACAAAAGGAAACCCTTTCCCAACAGTAACAAAGAAAAAAAAAGAAACCCCTTTTACATTTAATTCAATAAAAAAACTCTTCCGAGGCACTTCACAAGCTTGTGAACATGTTGAAACCGAATCACGAAAATAACCAGTAGAACAAGTGATAGGCCATAAAGAGCAACATAAAATAAAAATGATTCGTGGATTGACAGAAAGGTTTATGAAAGACAATGTACAGATTAGGTCAAAAGAGATGAAAGTCCATTTAAACCATAAGACCATAAGTTATAGGAGCAGAATTAGGCCATTTGGCCCATCGAGTCTGCTCTGGCATTTCATCATGGCTGATCCCTTTGCTTCTCAGCCCCAAGTTTCTTGTGGCCTTTCTTGCCCCGACTAATCAAGAGCCTATCAACCACTGCCTTAAATATACCCAGTGGCTTGGCCTCACAGCTGCATGCAGAGGAATTTAATGCTCTAGAGCAGTATTTAATCATTGCTTTGCCTTCAAAAACTTGTCATTGTTTGTTAAGCTAGAGGTAAAATATAGCAATATAAATAAACAAAACTTGTTATTTTGCCAAACACAATAATTGGTTAGTTGTCACAAACACAAGAAAAACTGCAGATGCTGGAAATCCAAGGACTTCAACTACTGCACAGAGTCTTGCCATCTTCAGAAGTTTTCTGATGACTCTGCCATAGTTGGATGCATCAGCAAGGGAGATGAGGCTGAGTACTGGGCTACGGTGGGAAACTTTGTCACATGGTGCGAGCAGAATCATCTGCAGCTTAATGTGAAAAAGACTAAGGAGCTGGTGGTGGACCTAAGGAGGGCCAAGGCACCGGTGACCCCTGTTTCCATCCAAGGGGTCAGTGTGGACATGGTGGGAGGATTACAAATACCTGGGGATACGAATTGACAATAAACTGGACTGGTCAAAGAACACTGAGACTGTCTACAAGAAGGGTCAGAGCCATCTCTATTTCCTGAGGAAACTGAGGTCTTTTAACATCTGCTGGACAATGCTGAGGATGTTCTACAAGTCTGTGGTGGCCAGTGCTATCATATTTGCTGTTGTGTGCTGGGGCAACAGGCTGAGAGTAGCAGACACCAACAGAATCAACAAACTCATTCGTAGGGCCAGTAATGTTGTGGGGGTGGAACTGGACTCTCTGACGGTGGTGTCTGAAAACAGGATGCTGTCCAAGTTGCATGCCATCTTGGACAATGTCTCCCATCCACTCCATAATGTTCTGGTTAGGCACAGGAGTACATTCCACCGAGATGTAACACAGAGCGTCATAGGAAGTCATTCCTGCCTGTGGCCATCAAACTTTACAACTCCTCCCTCAGAGTGTCAGACACCCTGAGCCAATAGGCTGGTCCTGGACTTATTTCCACTTGGCATGATTAACTTATTATTATTTAATTATTTATGGTTTATACTGCTATATTTCTACACTATTCTTGGTTGGTGTGACTATAACGAAACCCAATTTCCCTCGGGATCAATAAAGTATGCCTGTCTGTCTGTGTGTCTGTCTGTCAAAGCACACAAGCTGCTAGTGGAACTTAGGAGGTCAGGCAGCATCCATGGAAATGAATAACCGGTCATTGTTTCAGGCCAAGGTCCTTCATCAGGACCCTGATGAAGGGACTCAGCCTAAAATGTTGACTGTTTATTCGTTTCCATAGATGCTACCTGACCTGCTGAGCTCCTGCAGCATTTTGTGTGTTTTTTCAATTGCCTAATTGTGTTTTTTTTTGGAGAAGGCAGGAATGTTAATAAGCATTGATAGATTTACTGAAGAACTTTTGTTAAGTGAGAACTAAAAGGCTGAAATTGCTGTCAGTATTGGCGTACAGCTTTAGGACCTTTAAATACTGTGGCACTGGCTAGATACTTTCCTAATCTATTCAATACTCCACAAATTCCCAAACATCTTAGAAGTAAGTGATGCATTAAAGGGGATGATTTTTCAAGTCTGAGCTGCTTTGTAGGTAGAGAAACAAATCCCATTGTTTTTGGAAATTCATGGTTACTACACCCGCAATATCTCAGAATGCGCAAGTGGGCTAGCATACCGGGAATATCCATTTCAAATAAAAAAAATTCTTTTCTGAATGTTTGGAGCCATAAGATACTGGCCCTGAAATAACACTGGAGTTAGAAGTGGATAACCCTTCCTTTGACATTCCTTGCTTAGTTATTTTAGAAGAACATGAAGACATTTATTTTAAAATAGGTTAAAGCAGCCGAGAGGAATTTCAACAAATACAAGATGTGACCTGGGTAAATTGTTTAACCTTTGGATAGACTCTTTCAGTTTTAGGACAATTCAGTACACTCTGGCACAATCTGGACTCATACACAGCACATATTCAAAATAAAATGAAGCGGTACTCCTGATTCTGTGTTTACTGTAACGTTATTTTTCCTTTGCTTACAACTGACTGACTGAATCTAAACAAAGCTTAAAGTTACTTCATGGATTGCTGTCGAGAGTTGGTGCCCTTGGGAATCAAGCACACGAAGATCTGGTGACAATTAACCTTGCACTAAAGCAGTGTCTTTTCCATTCCTCAACCGGTATGTTCCGCAGTTACTTTCTTTGGAGTTAGACCTCACAAAAGAACTATTTGACGGGTGGGGGACTTTGATTATGAATGTCTTGCTTGCACAAGGAGGAAGGTTACATTTTTATGTAGACACGTTGTAATGGAGATGCAGTCAATTGATACTTATAATCCATTTCTAACACAGGACTAAAAATATTATCAAAGATGTTATATTTAGAATAATGGATATGCAGGATGGATATAATGGACAATGATTTCACACTCATAAAGTGCACCGGGCCTGATCTTGAACTGCAAGATGATAGTAGTCCTTTAAAGAACAAAGTAGCATTTCAAGGGTCTAAGCAACTATCAACCCCATCAAAAACTGGATAATGTGTGTTGAGGAAGTGCAGCAATTTTAAATTCTGAATATCTTCGATAGTGGAGTAGGGAGCTAAACAAAACCACACCTTAGACACTTCTTGCCCATCCACCGATTCCTGTGAATAAGGCAAGTGAGTCAAGTTCCTGGAAGGAACCTGTGACTGAGAGCACTCAATAAACACACTCCTTGCATCTGCACATTCACTCACTCACAAACATTGCCAGCTTCCCTCCGCATTGCTACATACATTCAGAGTCGGGCACCAAGGTTTAGTTTAGTTTTTTTCTTTATTTTTACTTCACTGTGCGATGGTGTTGGGCACTCTGCTGTTTCACTGTTGGGTCTTAAACTGTGCTGATGCGGTCGTGTTAGCTTTCAGGTGCCTTTCCCGTCGTACAACAGATTATTGGGGGCAGCACAGTAACGTAGTGCTTAGCTCAATGCTAAACAGTACCAGTGACAAGGGTTCAATTCCCATCACTGTCCATACGGTGTTTGTACATTCTTTCCGTGACCACGTGGGTTTCTTCCCACAAAAATGTACCAGTTGATGGGGCAATAGGTCATTGTAAATTGTCCCGTGATTAGGCTAGGGTTGAATCAGGAGTTGCAGGGCGGCACAGCTCGAAGGGCTGGAAGGGCCTATTCTGTGCTGTATCTCAATAAATACAAATTCCAATTCTTTGATAATGGGGATATGTAAATGTTGTTTGTATACTCCATTTAAGGTAGATACTTATGTTTATTTTGTAATAAAATTGTAATGACATTGTGGGCTGCATCATATTCTAATTCATATGTAATCTTAAGTTAACTTTGTGTACAGTTAAAGATGACGTGAACTAGTGCCTAATAAAAGGAGCTATTCGCTCTTGGTAAGCGAGCGGGATAGGGGCTGCCAGGAGTGCACACTGAACGAGAATAAGGACAGAGCTATTATTATGTTTTCTTGTCGATATTATTTTGTAAATATTGGCATTTTTTTCACTATTTTCACAAATTTTGTTTGTTTGATTTTTGACACACCTAATAAACACCCTTGCACAAAAGTGCTAAGCAACTCCAGCCTTTTTTTTCCTTTGTTCATAACCCTTTGTTGCTAACAGAATCTTTCTCCGGATACATGGGTCACCTTTTTCCGGATGATCACGGTACTTCAGGAACAAAGTTAAATGCAGCGAAAACAGAAGATGCGTGGAATGCTTCGGCAGCACCTGCGGTGAGTGAAACCAAATTAAGATGCCATGATGACGGTCTTATGATACTGGTTTGTTAACCCAAAACATAGTCTCTTTCTTTTTTTTGCACTTTTCACAGATTCTGCCTGATCTGCTGAGGATTTCCAACAACCTCCGCTTTTATTTTTGATTTCTAGCCTTTGAAGATTTTTTTTCAAGATTAATGGCAGCCTGTGATTTAAAATCAGCAGAAAACACGACCCAAGATTCCTGAGCTTTGAAAGCAAAACGAGTGGCATGGTGGCTGAGAAAGAATACTGCAGATTTGCTGCTTGTTTCAACGGCCCTGCTGAACTGTCAAATTGTGAACAAACTTTTAAAGTTTACTGGATTTGATCATAAATTTGCAAACTTCATCATTGCATGACACAACTCCCTTTGATCACACTGGAATTAAAATTGGTTTATTGTTGACACATGGACTAAGCTACAGTGAAAAACTGGTATTGTATACTATAAACATGATAAATTCTTCGGGTGCTGGAAATCCAAAACAATACAGATAAAATGCTGAAGGAACTAGCAGGTCAGGCAGCATCCAAAGAAATGAACAAATGCACAATGTTTCAGGCTGTGACCTTTCCTCAGGAGTTATTCTATACCATTCATACAGACCAATTCATTACAACAGTGAATTGAAGCATTAAAACATAAAACGTAGAAAACCTACAATACAGGCCCTTCGGCCCACAAAGTTAGGCTGAACATGTCCCTACCTTAGAAATTACTAGGCTTATCTATAGCCCTCTATTTTACTAAGCTCCATGTACCTATCTATAAGTCTCTTAAAAAGACCCTATCGTACCTGCCTCCACCACTGATGCCGGCAGCCCATTCCACGCACTCACTACTCTGAGTAAAAAACTTACCCCTGACATCTCCTCTGTACCTACTCCCCAGCACCTTAAATGTGTCCTCTTGTGACAACCATTTCAGCCTTGGGAAAAAGCCTCTGACTATCCACATGATCTTATCATCTTATACACCTCTATCAGGTCACCTCTCATCCTTCGTTGCTCCAAAGAGAAAAGGCCAAGTTCACTCAACCTTTTCTCATAAGGCATGCTCCCCAATCCAGGCAACATCCTTGTAAATCTCCTCTGCATCCTTTCTATGGCTTCCACATCCTTCCTGTAGTGAGGCGACCAGAATTGAGCACAGTACTCCAAGCGGGGTCAGACATTACAGAATGCAAAATAAAGTGTTACAATTCATAAAGTCATCGTGGCTATCCCTCGAGGTCGAGGATGATGGTCTTTGTTCCGTTGATCTATCACAGAGTGAAGACGCCTGTGCACGTATTTGTTTAACGTGTACCTGATGTTGCATTGCAAGAAGCACACAATACTTCACAAGTCAACCAACTGATTCCAATGGCATGGATACCACGACAACTGGAGCTGATGGATTTGTTGCAGCCTTCATCCATCTTCACAGCAGTTGAGCTCAAAGTAACTTTGTCCGCTGGTTCCACCACTGAGGTCTTGGTTGGATTGTTCTTTGTCAGGGACCTCACTCTCGACCTTACCACCATGGGTGACCCTACCAGGAGCATAACTCCAGACGGCATCGCTCTCGGGATCTCAGGACCACACAAGCTTCTCCACCACAACAAGGTGACAATCCACGGAGAAAGTGCAGTATAGATGGACAATAAGGTGCAAGTTCATATCAACGTAGCGTGTCCATTTTATCATACATGGGAAAATTCAATAGTTTCATAACAACAGTTAGAACCTGTACCTAAGCCCGGTGAAAGTGAGGATGGTCATAGTGGGTGAGGTCTTTGATTATGCTGGCTGCTTTACTTTTTTCCCTTCAAAACTAATCACTAATCTCCAAGACCTTGGCCTCAATACCTCACTGTGCAACTGGATCCTGATATCCTCACTTGCAGACCCCAGTCAGTTCGGATCAGCAGAAACATCTCCTCCACAATCTCCATCAGCGCAGGTGCACCACAAGGCCGTGTGCTTAGCTTCCTGCTCCACTGGCTTTATACTTATGATTGTTAGGCTGAGCACAGCAGCATTTCCATATTTAAGTTTGCTGACGACATGACTGTTGTTGTCTGATCAAAGGTAGTTTCAGCAGAGAGGGTGAAGTTTGAACATTTTGCTGAGTTGCATCCCAACAAGTTTACACTTAAAGTCAGAAAGACAATTAACAGGACAAATATAAAAGAAAAGAATAATAATGAACAAATAAGCACAAAGTATCAAGAAAAAGAGATGAAGAGTCCTTGAAAGTGAATCTGTTGATTGTGGGAAAATTTCAATGACGGGACAAATCAAGTTGAGTGAATTTATTCCCTTTGATTCAAGAGCCTGATGGTTCAGGGATAATAACTGTTCCTGAACATGGTGGCATGAGTTCTGAGGTTCCTGTACCTCCTTTCTGATGGCAGCCATGAGAGGAGAACATGTTTTGGGTGGTGAGGGTCCCTGATGATGTATGCTGCTTTCCTGCAACAGCACTCCACGTGGATGTGCTCAGTGTTGGGAAGGGCTTTATTCATGATGGACTGGGCCACGTCCACTAAATTTTGTAAGACTTTCCGTTCAATGTCTTTGGTGTTTCCAAGCCAGGTTGTCAATACCCTATCCATTACGCATCTACATAAGTTTGTCAAAGTTGTAGATGTCGTGCTGAAACCTTGCAAACTACTCCTAAGGAAGTAGAGTCGCTGCTGTGTTTTCTTCACAGTTGCATTTATGTGCTGCTTCTAGGACAGGTCCTCCAAAATAATAACACTGAGGGGTTTAAAGTTGCTCATCCTCTCCACCTTTGACCCTCCAATGAGAACTGGCTCATGGACCTCAGGTTTTGCCTTCCTGAAGTCAATAATGAGCTCCTTGGTCTTGCTGACATTGAGTAAGATGTGGTTGCTATGACACCACTCAGGAAGATTTTCAACCTCCCTCCTAAATGCTGATTCATCACCACCTTTGATTCGGCCTGTGACAGTGGTGTCATCAGCAAACCTGAATGTGGCACTGGAACTGTGCTTAGCCACACAGTCATAAGTGTAAAGTGAGTAGAATAGGGTGCTAAGCACACAGCCTTGTGGTGCACCAGTGCTGATGGTGATGGTAGATGAGATGTTGCTGCTAATCTGAACTAACTGGGGTCCCCAAATCAGGAAATCAAGGATTCAATTTCGCCAGGAGGTTTTGAGCCCAATTTATTGAAGTTTATTGATTAGTTTTGAAAGGATGATGATATTGAATGCTGAGCCTTAGTTAATAAAGAGCATCCAGGTGTATGCATCTTTGCTGTCCAGATGCTCCAGGGTTGAATAAAGAGCCAATAAGATATTGTTTGCTCTGGACCTGTTGCTCTGGTAGGCAAGTTGGAGTAGATTCAAGTCACTTCTCAGGCAGGAGTTGATATGTTTCATCACCAACCTCTCAAAACAGTTCATCACTGTGGATGAAAGTGCTACTGGACTATAGTCATTGATGCAGGTTACCACGCTCTTCTTAGGCACTGTTATAATCGAAGCTTGCTTGAAGCAGTTGGGTAGCTTAGACCTTTCGAAGCAAGAGGTTCATCTCATGTTCTTGATATTTTTTGCTTATTACTTTATTATTGTTATTATTATTTTTTTATTTTTTTCTCTTTCTGTTTGTATTTGCAAAATTTGATTTTTTTTGCACTTTGTTTGTTCATCCTGTTTGGTACATTCTTTCATTGATTCTATTGTGTTTCTGTTATTCACAACTGCTGGCACAGTGACATCGGCACCAGACTCCGGAATGGAGGTTCCCGGGTTCGAATCCAGTTGGGCCGTTCCCAAGTATGCTTTCCATCCGTGCCGGGTTGCTTGTTGAGCTTGCAACTTGAAATCATAAAATAAAGGAAAAAATACTGCAAAATGTCTCTGTGAGGAGTGGCGCGCCAACAGTCTTTCATTCCGCGCCTTGTAAGGCATCAAAATGCCCGACGTTCACCTCTCAGGCCTTGAGTCGATGTCATCATCATCTGTGATTGCCCACAAATCTGAGAGCTGTATATGGTGACATATATGTCCTTTAAAAATAAATTTACTTTGAACTTTGAACTACGAGGCAATGAGAAGTACAGGCAGAGTCCTTTGAGTGGAGGTTGGTTTCCATGATATGCTCAGCTATGTCCCTAAACTTCAGAAGTGTCTTGCTGTCACAGGCAGAACCGTTACTGAGCAAGCTGTGTTGCAACCAGATAGGATGTTTTCTATCATTCTTCATGCTTCCTGGCCTACTGAGTTCCTCTAGCATTTTGGGTACGTTGCTTGGATTTCCAGCATCTGAAGACTTTCTCTTGTTTGAAAATGCTTTCTGTTCTGCATTGATAAAAATTGGTAAGAGTTGATGTGGCCATGAAGGATTTATTTAGTCTCTCGAGGTCGTAAAGTCATTGATGATCTTTCTTGGTCATGACATCAACTATTGATGACCACTCTGAGCAACTTAAAGCTCTCAACCTTCTCATCTGCAGCATCATTAATAGATCGCTCCCCCCCCACCCCATCTGCCCGCTAAAAGTCAATGGTATGAAGGAAGAGGCAAGTTTATGCAAAAGATCTGATCAATAAGTCTGGAGGTCATGTTAGGTAGAGGCTGTTCTTTACAGATCTTTTGGAACAGGGTTGGCTTGTGTGGTACTTAGTCCTGAAGCTTCATCATTGATTGCCAAAGTGACAAATCTTTAATACAATTAAATACAATTGGTAACTGAATTCTAATCTTACATTTCACCAGCTAGTTATCTTTGTGGTTCCTTGGCCACTGTTGCACTACATACAAGAATAAGCCATATATTTTTTTCTGAATTATTTCACCATCAAATCTCTATTAGTCTCAATCTTATTGACATCTCTCCTTCAAAGTGTTTCTTCTCATTACATTGCTACATGATGCTGTTAGATCCTGGTGTTTTAGCAATCCAGATGTCCTTCAAGAATCAAGAATGAGGCCCAAAACTTGTTGCCAGCAATTTTATTAAGTGTTAAATGAACAAAGAACAAATAAGGAAAGACAGAGAAAAAAAGTAGATGTAGTCATCTCATCACAAACAAGAGAAAATTTTGCAGATGCTGGAAATCCGAGCAAAGCTCACAAAATGCTGGAGGAACTCAGTAGGCCAGGCAGCATCAATGGAAAAGAATATAGTCAACGTTCTGGGCCAAAACCTTTTGGCAAGATTGCCGAAGGGTTTCTGTCCAAAATGTCACCTGTGTTCTTTTCCATAGAAGCTGTCTGTCCATTGTCATCTCATATTCAGACGTGAGATGACCGAAAATTCCAGTGACAACAATCATCTCTAAAGTAGCCGCATTCAAAGGGTGTGACACCTGCTATTGAATAATAAGTTTCTAGATAAATACTGAAGCTACTGAACTGTAATTACTGCAAAATTCACTGAACAATTATATATACATAGGTGACAATATAAAATCAGAAGCAATAATAGGAAAGTTAAGCCACAAGAAAAATAATTCCACTCTGCAATCAAGCAATGTGGAGCCTCTGTATTTGGCTTCTACATGAACACAGCAGAGGCAGCATCTGTAGAAGTAGGCTAGTTGGCTCCTCAAGCCTGCTTCCCCATTCCACAAGTTAATTGCAGATCCAATCATGGCTTCAACAGCACTTCCCCACTTTCTCTCTCCATATTCCTTGATCATACTAACATTTACAATCGCTCATGGGCACTCATTGTGCATCACAAACAACACAACTCTCCGAAAAGGTTTCATTGATTGCAAAAGTCCTGAGGCTACTAAGGCACAGTATAAATGCGAGTTCATTCCTTTGTTCTTGCTTCTTTCTTTACTCAGGCTGAATGCTAGCCACTTATGGTATATAATGTGGCTGTCAGCCATTTATTATCTTGTACATTATCCCACTGTCAGCCCATTATAACCCTACATATTATCTTATGCATTCTTCTCTTTGCATTTCATTACATTCCAGGCGGTGGTTTATCTGCAGCTGGGTTAATATATATGTATTATGCAAATACCTGTTGTCCTGTATTTGAAATAACACCCTCGAGATTAGTTTTAGATTTGCACAATAAATAGTTTATCTTTCTTTCCGCTTAAAAACTAAATAAAAAAGAATGACTTTCTGTCCCATTCCCAGAGTTTAAAATATTCTTTAGATATTTGTTTGTATTGCTTAACTCTCCCCTGCCAGTTCCTGATAACCCATTTCTCACATCAAGATAATGAAATTTGATTTGCAACTGGGAACATGTCTATGTAGCAATGTAGTAAATGGCAATAAATTGAAATTAAAGTATAATTATCAGTAGACCAAATTACATTGTGCAGTATAATAGATGTGACAGCTGGAAAGAGGGTTAAGCATTTATTATTATTCAGCCAATTTTGTTTGCAATCCATCCACTCAACTGTAGCTCATATCTCAATTGCACTATTGCAGCCTGGCATGTTTTGACTACAAAACTACAATGAACAGATGTTCCTTTGAAGACCACAATGTAGACACTGTATGACCTACAGAGGAGCTCTGAATTAATTGTAAACTTTGCCTTTGTATTTATAAGTGCTATCTTGTGTGCTACAGTATTTAGCAGCCGTCTGCATTGCCGAAATAAAAAAAAAGCACAGGCCAGATTCCAGTCTCATTTGAATTCTTCTAAGAGTCGTGACTGTTTCAATAGGATTGGAATTCCCTTTTGGATCCATAATCAAAGCCCCCAAAACAAAAACAAAAATAAATAAATAAATATTTGCATCTCAGTGGTTCAACTGAGTTGTAAAAAAAATCTCATTTGCACTAATCACATTATGGAAACATAACTGTAATCACCAGTCCTTTAGGAGTAGTAACATTTTATGAATTCAACGTCTTAAAGTGCTGCATAGTATACTAATTTATATTCAGGAGTAAACTTAATTTTTCCATTACGGGAATGCTTTTTGTTCATTAGAGAGGGTGTTCAAAAGAAAACCTTGTGTAGATCAAAGGCCAATCTGATTAAATACTTAAACGTGCCATATTTTTCTTTCAAAGTCTGCAAATACTGTAAATCTGATACAAATAAACACAAAAGATCCTTGGAAAAAAAGGGCAAGTGCTTTGGGTTTGCTTTCCTGCTGAGTGATTACTCCTAACTCACCAACCTGCAGTATCTGTCTATTGCTCTTTCAGTGTTGAAGGCCATGAGTTCAAGCCCCACACCAAGCATCTGCTAATAAAAATTGTTCAAGATCTTTTGCTTGACAATAATTAAGTGATAGGCACTGAATTTTACACATGCTATAGAGGGAATAATTCTCGTGTCGTTTTACCTATTCTCCCTGTCGTAAGGTAGGGGTTCCCAACCTGGGATCCACTGACCCCTTTGCTAATGGTAAGGCTCCACGGCATAAAGAACTTTGGGAACGCCTAGTCTAGGGATGTGGGGATTATGAGACTCAACACTGCTCTTTAAGAAGCCTTGGTAAGTTGGAGAACTTCATTCAGCTCAACACTAAACTGATTCCACAACCTATGGACTCACTTTCAAGGATTCTACAAATCACACTTAGTATTGTTTATTATTTATTTGTTTCAAGTTATTACTTGGTTTTTCTTTTTGTATTTGCACAATATGTCATCTTTTACAGATTGGTTGTTTGTACACCTTTCTGTGTAGTTTACCATTAACTTTATCATGCTTCTTGATACCTACTATGAATGCCTGCAAAAGAAAATCTCAGGGTAGTATATGCTGACATGTATGCACTTTGATGATAAATTTTCTTTGTTCTATGCATCTCTTTAATACACACTCTGTAGCCATAATAGTCTGGCAGTGAAGGGACTGAATGCCTGCCAGGATCTGTATAGAGACACCAAGTCTGCAGACACCAGAGTCTGGAGCATAAAATGATCTGCTGGAGAAACTCAGTGAGCCAGGCAGCGTCAATGGAGGGAAACAAACAGAAAACCATCATCTGAATTGAATGCACCCCGATCTGGCCATCTAGAAGAGTACAGAAAGGCTCCAGGTGGACATAATAATCTACATGGTCATGAACTTTTGTTGGAGCTGTTCTGCTGAAAGGACATCAACCTGAAACATCAGCAACATTTCTTGTTCATCAGATGTTGAATATTTCGAGTACTTATTGTTATATTGATATGGCTGGTACAGTTAAACTCTGACACATTTATGATTACACCAAGTTGTTGCGATAGCTTCGAAGGTCGTCATCCTGATGTGAGATAAAGTCATGGAGTTATACAGCATAGAATGAAGCTCTTTACCCAACCTGCTCATGCACCCATTGTTTTTATCTATACAGTGGGCTCGCAAACTTTTTTTTATTCCATGGACCCCTATCATTAACTGAGGGGTCCATGGACCCTAGGTTGGGAACCCCTGATCTACACCAATCCTGCTTAACAGAAATTAGTTTATTACCTCCCATGCAGCGGAATTCAAGTGTTTGCCTGTACCTGCTTCCACATCCCTCTCAAGCAAGCCATTCAGAAATGAATGTCATGTGGAGATAGTTGGACGTAGTCATTCTTGGCACTAGAGAACCCAAATCTACTTATCAGCTACAGCTTAGATGATGGTCCAGCCAGTGAAAGCCAAATCTTCGGCAAATATCTTCACTTTGGACTCTAAGATGGAGAAAATACCATCGATGAAGCATTTTAAGTTAGCCAGATGTAAGAGGTTTGCTTTTGAAACCTGAAAAGATGACTGTGGACCCAGGTGTTTAATTTTCAATAACTACAACCAATTTCTTTTATATCAGCTTGTCCCTACAGTTTGCAGTAAGTGAAAATGGTAACAAAGAAAATTAATGAAGGCAGATGCTTGAACTCTCTTTTCTGTCTACCCTTCATCATTAAACTTAACAATTAAGTGACTTTATTAAAAGTCTATATGAATAGCAACCCTAATCTAATCTTATTAGAGATATTTCCCTTGTCACAGCCATTTCTCCTTTGCCTTTTTAAACTTAAAAACTATTAATTTTCTCTCTCAGGTCAGACTGAGGGTCTTCAACCGGAAATGTGCATTCTTTTTCTCTTCCCACAGTGCTGTCCGGATCTGCTGATTGTTTTCAAAAAATTCTGTTCTTATTTCTACAATTCATATTTACTTCTATTTTTCTTAGCCTCAATGCTGCTACACTTTTGCTTAGTGATGAACTGTTACAAAGGGCAGTCACCTCAGATATTGTTGCAATTTACATGCTTAGATGTTGTTTAAAATCAGGAATTTATTTCTTTCGAGGCTTTTCTGGGAGTCTAAGAAAGTCTGTTATATCACACCACCACCCAGCACATCTTTCCCTCCCTACCCCTCTCAGCTTTTCGCAGGGATCGTTCCCTCCGCCACTACCTGGTCCACACGTCTCCCCCCACAGAATTCCCACCCGGCACTTATCCCTGTAAGTGCAAATGCTACACTTGTCCCCTCACCTCCCCCCTTACCACCATTCCAGGCCCCAGACAGTCCTTCCAGGTAAGGCAACACTTCACCTGCGAGTCTGCTGAAGTTGTCTATTGCATCCGGTGCTCCCGGTGCGGCCTCCGTTACATCGGTGAGACCTGACACAGATTGGGGGACCGCTTCGTCGAGCTCCTCCGCTCCATCTGCCACAACAGACAGGATCTCCCGGTTGCCACCCACTTCAACTCTGCCTCTCATTCCCATCTAGATATGTCCATACATGGCCTCCTCTACTGCCATGATGAGGCCAAACTCAGGTTGGAGGAGCAACACCTCATCTACCGTCTGGGTAGCCTCCAGCCTGGTGGTATAAACATTGAATTCTTCAATTTCCGGTAATTCTCTCCCCCTCCCCCTTCCCCTATCCTAGGTCTCTCTCTGCCCCCTCCCCTTTCAACTTTCTGCTCCTTTACCTCTACAGTTCTTTCATGCTTATCCTCTCCCCCCTTTATCCTTCCTCTGATTGGTTCTCCACCTGGCACCTCTAGCCCTGGCCCCTCCCCTATCTCTATTACTGGGCTTTGGCCCTCTCTTCCCCCCCATTCCTGATGAAGGGTCTCGGCCCGAAACGTTGGCTACTCTTTTCTCACGGATGCTGCCTGACCTGCTGAGTTCTTCCAGCGTCATGTACGTATTCTTTGATCCGCAGCATCTGCAGTTGTATTTTTGTGCTATATCACAACCTGCAGTCAACAGTGACAGAATTTCATAAACAATTTCAGTAAAAGTTCTGAAGTGGTTCTGAAGAACATTCAGCAAAATCAGTTGCATATTTTGTAGGAGTCCTGAATCTGCCTCAGGTTATAAAATCATACCGCATGACATCAGTGAATTCTGCAGTAGCTTCTCACATGCTATGTAGAGTCACCTTATAACTTGACCCAGTGTAACTTTGACCTGGATGACGTAATTACATGACACTGACTGTGATATCTGGCATCTAACAACAACATTAGGTCTGATGCCCAAAGCCCCAGGCTAGTATTTCCAGTTATATAGGGTACCCATTATGTTTACTCTTAATAAAACATAACAGCTGGCATGATTTCTTTGTGACTGTCTCATTACGGTGGGTACAGGATAGTTCCTCTGAACTGTAGACACCCAGGAACTTGAATCTGTTCTACGCACACAAAATGCTGGAGGTGCTCAGCAGGCCAGGCAGCATCTATGGAAAAAAGTACACTCGATGGTTCAGGCTGAAACCCTTTGGCAGGACTGGGAAACAAAAACTGAGGAGTAGATCTAAAAGGATGGGGGGAGGGGAGAGAGAACCACCAGGCGATAGGTAAAACCTGGAGGAGGAGGGATAAAGTAAAGAGCTGGGAAGTTGATTGGAGGGATGAGATGAGAGAGGGAAAAAGGGATGGGAAATGGAGAAGGGGTTTGGAGGCCACCCAAATGGAATATAAGGTGTTGTTCCTCCACCTAAGTGACAGTGGTGGAGGCCATGTGTGGACAATTTGCAATGGGAATGGGAAGTGGAATTAAAGTGGCTGGCCACTGGGAGATCCCACTTGTCCCGGTGGATGGAGCATTGGTACTCTGCGAATTGGGCTCCCAATCTTCATTGGGTCTCAGTGATCAACTTCCTAGCTCTTTACTTCATCCCTCCCTCTCCAGGTTTCACCTATCACCCGATGGTCCTCTCTCCCCTCCCACCACCTTTTAAATCTATTCTTCAGCTTTTTTCTCCAGCCCTGCTGAAGGTCTTTGGCCCGAAAGGGCGACTATACTTTTTTCCATAGATGCTGCCTGGCCTGCTGAGTTCCTCCAGCATTTTGTGTGTGTTGCTCAGATTTCCAGCATCTGCAAATTTTCTCCAGCTTGTAACTTGAATCTACTCATTGCTTCCAGCACTGACCCCTGAATGAGGGCTGGTGTGCACTCTCCTGACTCCCCCTTCCTGAAGTCCACAATCAATTTGTTGTTCTTGCTGAAACTGAGTGTAAGGTTTTGTTGTAATGTCACACAAGCTGCCGATCTATTTCGCTTCAGTACAACACCTTGTCGCCATCTGAGACTCTGCCAACAACGGTGGTGTCATCAGCAAATTTATTGACAGGGAATTCCCCTGTCGATAAAAGCTTCATAAATTTAAGTGACTGAAAATTACTTTATATACATAATTTATAGGTAACTATCCCCATGCTCATTACCTTCTTGCGGGTAAGTTGCTCTGATTTAATTTAGGAGAAGCTGTTTTTATTAATTTCCCTCTTTTCCTGAGTGTATTGATGTTTGATGTATAAAGAAAACATCCTGAGAGTCATAAACTCACCCACCTTAATTTCAATGGTTGACAGAGGTCAATAAATGCGCTGATTCAGAAATAAGTCAAGTCAAGGCAAGTCACGTCACTTTTTATTGTAATTTCGACCATAACTGCTGGTACAGTTCATAATAAAAATGAGACAATGTTTTTCAGGACCATGGTACAAAAACTAGACTGAGCTACGTAAAAAACAACACAGAAAAAACTACACCAGACTACAGACCTATCCAGGACTGCATAACGTGCACAAAACAGTGCAGGCATTACAGTAAATAATAAACAAGACAATAGGGCAGTAAGGTGTCAGTCCAGGCTCTGGGTATTGAGGAGTCTGATGGCTTGGGGGAAGAAACTGTTACATAGTCTGGTCGTGACAGCCCGAATGCTTCGGTGCCTTTTCCCAGACAGCAGGAGGGAGAAGAGTTTGAGGGGTACGTGGGGTCCTTCATAATGCTGTTTGCTTTGCGGATGCAGTGTGTAGTGTGAATGTCTGTAATGGCGGGAAGAGAGACCCCGAAGATCTTCTCTGCTGACCTCACTGTGCTCTGCAGGGTCTTGTGATCCGAGATGGTGCAATTTTCGAACCAGGCAGTGATCCAGCTGCTCAGGATGCTCTCAATACAACCCCTGTAGAATGTGATGAGGTTGGGGGGTGGGAGATGGACTTACCTCAGCCTTCGCAGAAAATAGAGACGCTGCTGGGCTTTCTTTGCTATGGAGTTGGTGTTGAGGGACCAGGTGAGATTCTCCACCAGGTGAACACCAAGAAATTTGGTGCTCTTAATGATCTCTACCAAGGAGCCGAAAATGTTCAGCGGGGAGTGGTCGCTCCATGCCCTCCTGAAGTCAACAACCCCCTCTTTTGTTTTGTTCACGTTCAGAGACAGGTTGTTGGCTCTGCACCAGTCCATTAGCTGCTGCACCTCTCTGTATGCTGACTCGTGTTCTTGCTGATGAGACCCACCACAAATGCACTTCACAACTATAAGCTCATTTGTTCACAACTTTTGATGACATGTATGATCCCAGATCTTGGACCGTTCTTACAGGACAACACACACAAAATGCTGGAGGAGCTCAGCAGGTCAGGCAGCATCTATGGAGAGGATTAAACAATTGATGTTGCAGGCCAAGACCCTTCATCAGGATTGGAAAAAAAGACGAGAAGTTAGAACAATAATGTGGGGGAGGGAGAGAAGAAGTACAAGCTGGTAGGAGAAAGGTGAAATGGGGAGGGGGGAGGGGAGGAATAAAGAGCTGGGATGCTGATAGGTGAAAGAGATAAAGGGCTGGAGGAGGGGGAACCTAGTAGGAGAGGATAGAAGACCATGGAAGAAAGGGAAGGGGAGGAGCACCAGAGGGAGGTGATGGGCAAGTAAGGAGAAGAGGTGAGAGAGGGAAATGAGAATGAACAATGGTGAGGGCAGTGGGGCTTTACTGGAAGTTTGTGAGATTGATGTTCATGCTGTCAGGTTGGAGGCTACCCTGAAGGAAATTAAGGTGCTGCTCCTCAACCCTGAGTGTAGCCTCATCGCAACAGTAGAGGAGGCCACCGACTGACATGTTGGAATGGGACTGGGAAATAGAAGTGACGTGGGTGGCCACTGGCAGAAACTTTTTCTGGCAGATGGAACTTAGATGCTTGGTGAAGCAGTCTCCTAATCACATAGGGTCTTACTGATACACAGGAGGACACACTGAGAGCACAGGTGCAGTAGATGACACCAACAAACACACAGGTCGCCTGACCAGGAAGGACTGTTTCAGGCCTTGGATGGGTAGTGAGGGAGGGTAGTGAGACCCATTCCCATTCCCCTTCTCACCTTACTGTATCTCTCTACCTGCCCATCACCTCCTTCTGGTGCTCCTTTCCCTTCCCTTTCTTTCATGGTCTTCTACCCTCCCCTAAGCGACTCCCCTTCTCTGGCCCTTCATTTTCACTATCAGCTTTCCAGCTCCTCACTTCTCCCCTCTCCCTCTCCCAGTTGCTCCTATCACCTACCACCTTGTATTTCGTCCTCCCCTCACCTTCTTGCTCTAACTTCTCATCTTTTCATCGAGTCCTGATTGAGTCTTGGCCCAAAACATTGACTTTTACTCTGTTCCATAGATGCTGCCTGACCTGCTGAGTTCCTCCAGCATTTTGTTTGCATCGTTTGGATTTCCGGCATCTGCAGATTTTCTCGTCTTTGTATTATTTTTCAATTTGAAAACCTATGAATTTCCTGTTTAAGTCAAATTAAATTAATTATCAAAGTATCTGTGTGTCTCCATTTATTACACTGAGATTCATTTTCTTGCAAGTATTTACAGGAAAATAAACAAATTCAATTGAATTTATGAAAAACTATCATAAACGAAGACTGAAAAACAACCAATGTGCAAAAGAAGACAAATTGTGCACATAATAAAAAATGTTAATAAATATTACTGAGAACATGAGTTGCAGTGACCTTGAAAATGAGGTTATAGATTGAGGAGTCAGTTCACTGTTGAGGTGAGTGAAATTACCCACACCAGTTCAGGAGGTTGATGGTTGTATGGAAATACTGTAACTGTCTTGAACCTGGTGGTGTGGTCCTAATTTCCTGCATCTCCTCCCCGATGGTAACAGCAAGAAGAAAGCATGACCTGAACAATGGCAGCCCTTGATTACGGATGCTGCTTTCTTGCAACAATGCTTCCTTGTAAAAATGATCAAAGGCGGGGAAGGTTTTGCCTGTGATGGACTGGGCTGAATCAACAACATTTTGAAGACATTTCCATTCTTGTGCATTGGTGATTCCATTCGTTGATTTCAATTTATATCGAGTTCAACTTTTTCACAACTTTTCTGTGTAAAATAAGTCGACATCATCCTTCTTTAAAAATGCAGAGCAGAATTCAATCTTATCAGTGACTCCACATTGTTTTTTTTTTTGAAATTGCAGCCTTGATCAGTTCAATTGGGGATTCTGAGTTGTGAAGGAGGAACCTGGAAATTGCTGATGATACACCATTGTTGGCAGAATTTCAGGTGGTGACGAGAGGGCGTACAGGAGTGAAATACGTCAACTAGTGGAATGGTGCCACAGCAACAACCTGGCACTCAATGTCAGTAAGACGAAAGAGCTGGTTGTGGACTTCAGGAAGGGTACGATGAAGGAACACATACCAATCCTTATGGACGGATCAGAAGTGGAGAGAGTGAGCAGTTTCAAGTGCCTGAGTGTCAATATCTCTGAGGATCAAACCTGGTACTAACATATCGATATAGTTATAAAGAAGGCAAGACAGCAGCTATGCTTCATTAGGAGTTTGAAAAGGTTCGGTATGTCAACAAGTACATTCAAAAACTTCTATAGATGTACCATGGAGAGGATTCTGACAGGTTCCATCACTGAGTGTTAAGGGTGGGGGGGGGGGGATGGTGCTACTGCACAGGACCAAAAGCTGCAGAAGTTTGTAGATCTAGTCAGCTCCATCTTGGGTACAAGCCTACAAAGTACCCAGGACATCTTTAGGGAGCAGTGTCTCAGAAAGGCAGCGTCCATTAATAAGGACCTCCAGCACCCAGGACATGTCCTTTTTTCACTGTTACAAATCAGGTAGGAGGTACAGAAGCCTGAAGGCATACACTCAGCAATTCAGGAACAGCTTACATATGCAATATTTCTGTTTTTGCACGTTTTGTAATCTATTCAATATACATATACGGTAATTGATTTGCTTATTTATTATCATTATTTTTGTTATTTTTTCCTCTTCTATATTATGTGTTGCATTGAACTGCTACTGCTAAGTTAACAAATTTCACATCACATGCCAGTGATAATAAACCTGATTCTGATACATGATGTTCTCTTTCATATTTATATTTACTGTTTTATTGTTTTTTAAATTTTTTTTCTACTGTATCACATCCGGAAGAACAACCATTTCATTCTTCTTTGCTCTCGTGTACTGAAGAATGACAATAAACAACCTTGAATCTTAAATCTTGTATGTTAATACAAGTCTCTCGTTGTGTTTATTCCAATTCACAATGGACAGCACTATCAGAGAAGTGCTGGCAGTATGTAAGCTTTGCCTTAGGATTCTGTGGAAGATCAAAGTGAAATTAAAATCATAAATTGCTGTATTTATTACATTTAGAAATAATAATTACTGCATGTTTTATTAACGCCATGAGTGGGCTTGATCATACTGTTTCATTACTGAAAAGGTAAAACTGTACATTGCAATTCTGTGACCAAAGGCCTTTAATGTATGGAATTTATTTGAATGCCATTTTATTAACAACATTAATCCATTCAAAACTAATTGGTCAGCATTATGTTGTTTACTATACAGAAGACATATTTACAATGCTCTTTAAACATTAATATCCCAATAAAGCAATCTTACCCCAGAAGAGGCTATGAATCTTGACTACCAGTGTTGGAACTAGTTTTCAGATGCTGATTCGTATGTTTCAGATAGTTATCTTTTCTTGCACCAAGGAACTCCATTGGATAGTGGATATTGGTTTATTGATGTCACATGCAACACTACGCTCAGGAACAATTATTACTCCTCAACCAGAGGAGATAACTTCACTCACCTCAATGCTGAGCTGTTTCCACAACCTATGGACTCACTTTCAAAGACACTGCAATTCATGCGCTCAGTATTTATTGCTTATCATTATTATTTTTTTCCTCTTCTTGCATTTGCAGTTTGTTGTCTTCTGCACCCTGGTTGTATGCCCGCCTTTGTAGTGTTCACTGATCCAATTGCATTTATTGCTATTTATTGAATATGCCACAAAAAATGAATCTCAGAGTAGTATATGGTACTTTGATCATAAATTTATTTTCAACTTTAGAACTTTGATGAACCAAGATAAAGTGCAAAGATTTGGTTTTACCTGCCAGCCAGACAGGACATGCCATATAGAATTACATCATGGTAATAAGATGAAAACTGAATATAGAATATAATACCACAGTTAGTAAATGTGTAGTGAAGATAGACAAATAGTGCAGGGTCATGAAAAGGTAAATTTAAAACTTCCCACATTCATCCTTTAGCACAAGACCATTCAAGAGTCTGATTAGGCTGGGATGGAAGCTTCTCTTTGAGTCTGCTGGTTCATGCTTCCTGGATTATCTTCTTCTTGATGGATGCTGGGAGAAGTGAAATAGTCAAGTTCAGATACAAAATAAAGTTACTACAGAAACCGAAATTTTTCTGTATCAGCATAAACCCATGTATTTGGAATACTTCTGTAAATCTCTGTACTACATTGTAACCTTTACAAAAATGGGATTTGATTCCTGCACACGTTGATTACTGTGTTTAGAGATACAGTATGGAGTAGACCCTTTCTGCCCTTTGGGCCATGCTATCCAGCAACCCATTGACCTAACCCCAGCCTAATCATGGGAGAAATTTCCAATGACCAATTTAACCTATAAACTGGTACATCTTTGGATCGTGGAGGGAAGCCGAAGCGCCTGGAGAAAACCCAGATGCACGCAGGAAGAAACGTACAAACTCCTTGCAGATGGCGCCAGAATTGAACTCAGAACTCTGATGCCCTAAACAGTAATAGAGTCACTCTAACCACTATGCTATCATAATTATAGTTGATTTTAAACAAAAAGTTATTTTTGTCCTCTTTATTTCTGCCATGATCTAATTTTCTTTCCCTCTCTGTTTCACATCCTCTCTCCGAGCTGACATCGAATACACCATCCCACATTACCATTCTGATTCTGTACTCTCAATTAACACTTCCTCAGTTTCATAGGCACGAGAGGTGCAGCAGATGCTGGAAATCTAGAGCAATACACTCAATGTGCTGGAGGAGCTCAGCAAGTCCGGCAACATCAATGGATGGGAATAAACAGTCAACGTTTCAGTTTTCCTTAGTTTGACTCCATTTAGACTTGCCTTATTTGCCCTGTTTGCCAGAACTGCCGGTAGCCCCCAGAGACATTCCGCTGCTCCTGTGTTAGTTACAACAACTCACCATGTAAATGTCTGTAAACATTTGACAACTTAAGACAAATGGGTATACTGGACATTCTTCTCTGATTAGCAGAAATCCTGGCCCATAAGAACTAGAGTCCTCATGCAATAGATTCTTTTCCTTTAATAGTTACTTACATTTCAAGACATTATAGTCATCGTCCTCTATAACAATGAGGTTCAGGGGAAATTTCAGTCTGAATAAACTTTGTATTTTTTGAGCACTGGCTTGCAAAAAAGAGATTAAAAAATGCAACAAACCTGCCTGGGACTTGGACGGGTGATATAGTCTGGTGAGGAGGAAAGGAAAGTTATACAATGTAAAGTGCTCACTTTGCTTGAACATTAGACCACAAGCTATAGGAGCAAAATTAGGCCATTTGACCCACCGAGTCTGCTCTGCCATTTCATCATGGCTGATCCAATTTTCCTCTCTTGTCTCATCTTCTCCCCGTATCCCTTCATTCCCTGCTTAAGGTACAATATACAGTCACTAAAATAAAAGCCAAAAGACAATTCCCATCTCCCACTCTTTTGTGACCTAGATCTTAATATTAACCATGCCAGTGCACTCTGTTCAGTGAGTAGCCATTATACATTGATTGAAGGATTACCACTTCCTGAATCAGCATATAGGAGGGAGATTGAAAACTTAGTTGAGTGGTGCAATAACAACAACCTCTCAGTCAATGTCAACAACGACCTAGGAACTAAATTTAGACTTCAGGTGAAGGAAACCAGAGGTCCATTAGCCAGCAATCATTGGAGGATCAGAGGTGGAGATGGTCAATAACTTTAAATTCCTGGGTGTCACTATCTCAGAGGACCTGTCCTGGATCATATAAATAATATCATGAATAAAGCACGACAGAGCCTCTGCTTCCCCTGGAGTCTGTGGAGGTTCAGCATGTCATCGAAAAAAACCCTCACGAACTTCTATAGATGTGTGTGGAAAGTGTGCTGACTGGCTGCATTATGGTCTGGTATGGGAACACCAATGCCTTTGAGTGGAAAATCCTGCAAAAGGTAGTGGATTCTGCTCAGTACCTCATGAGAAAAACCCCTCCCAACCACTGAACACATCTGCATGAAACATTGCCATACGAAAGGAACAACCATCATCGAAAATCCTCACCACCCAGGCCGTGCTCTTTTCTTGCAGCTGCCATCAGGTAGAAAGTACAAGAGCCTCGGGATTCACACCACACAGGTTCAAGAACAATTACTACGAATCAATTATCAGGCTCTTGAACAAAAAAGGGATACCTACACTCATTTAAAGCCTCTTATACTTCATGCTAGTTTTTTATTGCTATTTATTTATACCTGCAATTGCACAATTTGTTTGCAGTTTACAGTTACTGATTTATGGATCTGCTAGCTATACCCGCAGAAGAGGAATCTCAGTGTTACACAAGGTAACATGCCTGTACTTGAATAATAAATTTAACTTTCAACTTTGATGTAATCTAGAAGTTTTTCCTGTAAGAGAGTTTTTGGATGATATTGATCCATCAAGGACATATATACAGAAAGGTGTCTGAAGGAGGCCGGCAATATAATGAAGGATCCCACCCACTCTGTTCATGGGCAGTTTGTCCCATGCCCATCAGGGAAGAGGCTATGCTGCATCTACACCATGACCAGAAGACTCAGAAACTGTTACCGTTCTTCCCATAAGCTACAAGGCTGATTAACACCTCCATAATTTAGCCTACTACCACCAACTTATCATTTCCTGTCAGTCACCTTAGATATGGATACTCCTGTACCTGGCATCACTTTATGTACATACAATCAACCAGCTAATCTTATGCACTTGCATTTAATGTGTTCTTTATGCTTATTATGTTCTCTTTATGTTGCACTGGATCCAGAACAACAATCATCTCACTCTCCTTTACATGTGTGTACTGAAGAATGAATCTTGATATGATAATTTATCTACACGTGAGAAGAGTGAACCCAAATTTTAGGAGTGGTCTATCCCTTGGCCCTGAAAAATAATTTCTACTTCTCATGCATCGAATCAAGAACATCGGACAGTTCATGACTAAACCTTCAAATATTGCAAGCTGGAGTTTGATTTTCCCATTGAGCACTTGCCCATTAGCCTGTTCAGAAACACTGGTGTTGAAAGAATTCACTAACTGCTTGGGAAATGTGAAGATACAGCCATGTCAACTGGCCACACTTTGTCCGGTACAAATAATAAGCCTTGCAACTGGGACGGAGAAATGTACTTTGATTGACAACTGATGATCAT
Source organism: Hypanus sabinus (assembly GCF_030144855.1). Taxonomy (NCBI): domain Eukaryota; kingdom Metazoa; phylum Chordata; class Chondrichthyes; order Myliobatiformes; family Dasyatidae; genus Hypanus; species Hypanus sabinus. The sequence continues at coordinate 24,382,494 of NC_082707.1, forward strand.
AAACACAAACTGTAGAATTTTAAGCATTTTTCCAAAGGAGAAAAATATGTGCCCGAGGGCTAAGGAATTATTCTTCAAAGTATTGAGTACAGTTAGCTACTCCCACAAAGACATTTTTTCCCATCTCAAAGTCTGATTGCAGAGCTCTCAGCTAGGTCAAAGTCAAGCGGAGCTGCAAAAGAAATTGTCAGTTATAAACTACATGAAAGAATACTGTACATACAATAACATGATATAAATACAGCAGGCCTATACAAATACACTGTATAGTTGATTTTGCAAACTTCCATTTAATTCAGGGAACTTCAAATGACAAAGGCAATCTGAGAAGTGCAGAGTAATATAAACAGAGCAGGCTTTGAGTAATAATATCTGACCATTCTCTACCTCTGCAACTCTTACTTCCACTGAACTGAAAAAAAATCATAAGAAATTGTGCTGATAAATTGCTCCCAGTCATCATCCCAGAATTAAAAGATAACTCAGCAACCTAATTTTAAGGCTTTCCTTGAGAGCCACAAACAACCAGTGTTACACGTTCCATGGCACTTCTTAAGAGCTGAATCAGTAAACATTATTTGTTCTGCTATGTACTACCTTGACATTCACTTTCTTGCAGGCATTTTCAGGAAAAAGAAATGCACATAAAACTTTAAATGAACAGATAACGACTGAAACCAATGAATGTGCAAATGAAGAGAAACTGTGCAAATCAAAAATAGTCAGGACACGAGTTGTAAAGAGTCCTTGAAAGTGCAGCTGTGCATTACCAAATCAGTTCAGGACCATGGTTTATGCAGGTATACACACTAGTTTAACAGTCTGATGGTTTTTGGGTAATAGGCGCTTCTGAATCTGGTAGTGCGGGACCCGGGACTTCTGTATCTCCGGTCTGATGGCAGTAGTAAGAAGAGGGCAGGGCCTGTATGGTGATGACCTTTATTGGTGGATGTTGCTTCCTTGACACAGTGCTGCGTATGTTTGCTGGAGCTTTGATCATTTTCTTCATGTAATAAACATCCTAATGTGCCACTCAACCTGAAGGCTCCCAACCTTTTTTTATGCCATGGACCCCTACCATTGGGAACTCCTGCAATAGACAATTTTATTGTCTAGATAATTTATTGTCTATAAATTATGCCTCTAGACTTGTCCTAGGCTTCTGGTTACATTGCCTTATGGTACAGCGGGGCCACTGCTTAGGATCAGAAAAAGTTGGAGAGGGTTGTAAACTCAGCCGGTCCATCACGGGCACAAGCTTTCCTGGCATTAAGGACATATTCAGAATCGAAGCCTCAAGGTTACATCCATCATGAAGGACCCCTAACAACCCGGACATGCCCTCTTCTCATTGCTACCAGTGGAGAGAAAGTACAGGAGCCTGAAGTATAGGAGCCAGAAGAAATAGCGTCTTTTCCTCTGCCAACACATTTCTGAATGGACATTGAACCCAAGAACACTGCCTCACTACTTTCACTCTTTTTGCACTACTTACTTAATTTTTTAAATGCATTTCTTCAAAGCATTGCATTGCTTTTTGCCTGTACTTGATAGAGTTTTGAAGAATGATGGGGGACCTCATTGAAACCTATTAAATATTGAAAGGGTGGATGTAGTTGATTTCTTATAGTGGGTGAGTCTAGGACCAAGAGAACACAGCCTCAGAATAGAAGAACACCCCCTTAGAACAGAGATGTGGAGGAATTTCTTTAGCCGGAGGTTGGTAAATCTGTAGAACTCATTCCCACAGTTTGGGCTTTGGATGCCATGTCTTATAGGTTCTTGATTAGTAAGGATGTCAAAGGTTACTGGGAGAAAGCAGGAGAAAGGAATCGAGAGGGATAATAAATCAGCCATAATGGAGTGGTGGAGCCGACTCGATGGGCTGAATGGCACAATTCTGCACCTGTGTCTTATGAAAAGATGGTACTAGAAGAAAAGGTAACCGAGTTGTAAAACTGAATGTTTAATGGTTGAGGGCAAGATCCACATGGAATGCAAAAAGGGGATGGAATGATAATGTTTTGTGTTATTCTTCCTCCGGTGCTTCCAGCTTTCAGAACTGAAGTAAACTCAGATTAGCTGGTCACCCTTGGAAGTTTTGGGGATGTGATTTTAATTCAAGCATGGAAGAACAGCCTAAAAGGCCTGACATCAAGCAAAATAAAAAATGAACAAAGTGGCATGAATTTTCTGGTAATTTTAAATTAGGATATTGAGCCATCACAATTGTTACAGGAATCAGAATCCACTGACAAATGTGAAATTTGTTGTTTTGTGGCAGCAGTACAGTGAAATACATAAAATATACTGTGAATTTCAATAATATACAGTAGATTTATTTAATACAACAGAGTTTTTGCAGAATAAACACTGTTCTCTTTGGGGTCTTGGTAGACTCTGCATAGTTCTAAACTTCAACAATGGCATCATGGGAAAGAATAGTAACCTGGTAACCGAATGGAAAAAATTAATGATGCCACATTAAAATTGTTCCCCAAGGCCACTGACACTGCACAAACATCAGATATCACAAGAATTAATGCTTATGCTCTCACTATTATTCCAAGGTGACCTGCATATCCCCTATCTAATTTCCCATTCATCCTCATCTTCTTTTATCACTAAGAACTGAGTAAGTTTCCAAATTGAAAGTGCACATCATAGACTCAAATAGGTCAAGATCTGGTAAGTTTACTACAAAATACTTAACATCAAAAGCACACACTTTCTTCTGGGAATTGTATGTAATTTCCTTCATTGTTACCACAGTATGTGAAGGTTGCAATTTAAATGAACAAAAACCTGCTATAACCAACAAAATAAGCAAATATTCTTTCTTTTAAAATGTAGTTATTCTGGGAGCATCGCACAAAATGCTGCAGAAACTCAAGTCAAAAAACAATTCTGGAGGGGAATAAAAAGCTTATGTTGCAGGCCGATATCCTTAGTCAGAATATTTCCTCTAGTAATTTTATCCCCCTTCCCTACTTCTCTCTTTTTCTATTCCCCATTCTGTTTTGCCTCTCACCTTTTCTCCTCACCTGCCCTTTAACTTCCTCTAATTCCACCCTCCTTCCTTCCATTTCTTCCGTGGTCCACTGTCCTTCCTATTAGATTCCTTCTTCTTCAGCCCTTTACTTCTTCCACCCATCACCTTCCAGTTTCTTACTTTATCCTCCCTCCCACCACCCATCCACCTTCCCCACACCTGGTCTCAATTATCACCTGCCAGCTTGCACTCCTTCCCCTGCCCCCCCCCCCCCACTTTCCTCTCCCTTTCTTTCCAGTCCTGATGATGGGTCTCAGCCTGAAATGTCAATATTTTATTCCCCTCCATAGATGCTGCCTGAATTGCTGAGTTCCTCAAGCATTTGTGTGTGGGTTGCTCAGGATTTCCAGCATTTACAGAATATCTTGTGTTTATTATTGTTCTGCGACACTGGCATCACAGGCATTTGTTATTTATTATGCCAACTCTTTAGATGGTGTGGCAAGCCACCACTAACTCACTGAAGAATAGAGATTATCTTTATTTGTCACATGCACATCGAAACAAGTCATTTCTTTCAAATTAAATGAATACAACACACCCACAAGTCACTAACATTAACCATACCTGTTTGAAATGTGGGCAACAGCCAGAGCACCCTTAGGAAACCCATTCAGTCATGGGGAGAAAGTACTAACTCATTATAAGCAGTGGCAGGAATTGAACATGGACCTCACAGCTCTTTTCTGTAATAGCACTTACTGCTACAGTATTTGCCATTCCAAAAACATCATATAAAAAAGTGCTAGAAACACTTAGCAGATCAGGTAGCATATGTTTAAAGAGAAATAGAGTTAAGATAGAAATTATTTTTAAAAAGTTACATTTAAGATGCAAGGCAGTGATGGGAGTCCTGTGCCAATGAAAACCTTTCATCTCCCAATACAGACAAAGGCTCTTGAAACAGAAACACTAACTCTGCTTCTCATTCCACAGCTGCTGCCTGGCCCTCTGTGTATTGGCAACATTTTTCTGCTTTTGTTTCAGATTTCCAGCATCTGCAGTTCTTTCATTTATTGATTTTCTTGAACCACCATAGTCCATGTAATGATGTCACTCCCAGGGAACAGCTAGACAGCGAAGGTGGAATGGAGACTTTTGATGTTGTTTTTGTGTTCTGTGTTGCTCTGCTATGCATTGTGAGTTTGCTATGTTGGCACAGTATTATGTAGTGACACTTGCCCTTAGCACATCCCTTGGTGTGTTGGTTTTTAATGTAAATAACACATTTCACAATATGTTTCAATGTACATGTGATAACTAAATCTGAAGCTGAATTGACTCCATCCTACTGTAATAAACTTAGAAATTTACAGCACATTACAGGCCTTTCGGCCCACAACCTTGTGCCGACCACACTCCAGAGACTGCCTAGAACTTCCCTAGTGCACAGCCCTCTATTTTTCTTATCTCCGTGTACCTATCAGGAGTCTCTTAAAAGACCCTATCGTATCCGCCTCCGCCACTGCCACCAGCAGTGCATTCCATGCACCCACCACTCTGTGTGAAAACTTACCCTTGACAGCCCCTCGGTACCCACTTCCAAACAACTTAAAACTATGCTCCCTCCTGTTAGCCATTTCAGCCCTGGGAAAAAGCCTCTGGTTATCCACACAATCAATGCCTCTCATCATCTTATACACCTCTATCAGGTTACCTCTTATCTTTCATCGCTCCAAGAAGAAAAGGTCAAATTCACTCAGCCTCTTGTCAAAAGGTACGCCCTCCAATTCAAGCAACATCCTTGTAAATCTCCTCTACACTCTCTCTATAGTATCCACATCCTTCCTGTCGTGAGGTAACCAGAAGTGAACACAGTAATCCAAGTAAATGTTGGCATCTATTCTCGTTCTGACATTTAATCACTAGCTCTTATAGAGTGGGAGATATGAAGGAAATTTAGAGATGCACAAAAAATGTAAATGAAAGTTAATCCCAAAGGCATATCAATTACAAATGATAATGAATAGATTTATTTTAAACTTTTACAAGAAGACAAAGAGTTTTAAAAACACAAAAATTTAAAATTTAAAAACACGATGCAGATTGGGGAACCGCTTCGTCAAGCACCTTCGCTCCGTCCGTCACAATAGACAGGATGTCCCGGTTGCCATCCACTTCATCTCTGCCCCTCATTCCCATCTAGATATGTCCATACATGGCCTCCTCTTCTGTCATGATGAGGCCAAACTCAGGTTGGAGGAGCAACATCTCATCTACCGCCTGGGTAGCCTCCATCCTGGTGGTATGAACATTGAATTCTCCAATTTCCGGAATTCCCTCCCCCTCCCCCTATCCCGGGTCCCTCTCTGCCTCTCTCCCCTTTCAACTTTCTGCTTCTTTATCTCTACAGTTCTTTCATGCTTATCCCCTCCCCCCTTTAACTTTCCTCTGATCGGCTTTTCACCTGGTGCCTCTAGGCCCTATCCCCTCCTCTATCTCTATTACTGGGCTTCGGCCCTCTCTTCCCCCCCATTCCTGATGAAGGGTCTCAGCCCGAAACGTTGGCTACTCTTTTCTCATGGATGCCTCCTGATCTGCTGAGTTCTTCCAGCCTTATGTACGTATTCTCTGACAAAGAGATTTAGGATTAAATCATTAAAAGGAAACTTCAGAACAAGTTGTCCTGGGGAAGCGTGGTTGGCACATGGGTAGACAAACCAAATATATAAAACCATTTATAGTGCCTATAAAAAAAATTCACCTCGCCCCCCCCACCACAGAAATATTCATGTTTTACAATATTGAATCACAGTGGTTTTAATAGTTTTTTTGACACCAACCAACTGAAAAGATTTCTATCAGTTTGTCTAAATTTATTACAATTATTAAACAAGATTATTAATTGATAATTACTCACCCCTTTCAAGTCAGTATTTAGTAGATGCAACTTCGGCAGCAATTACATCCCTGAGTCTGTGTGGATATCAGCTTTGCAAATTTGGCCACTGCAAATTTTCCCCTTTCTCCTTTACAAAACTGCTCTGGCTCTGTCAGATTGCATTGGGACAATGAGTGAACCAAGTCCAGCCACAAATTCACAATTGGATTGAGGTCTGGACTCTGACTTGACTACTCCAGGACATTAACTTTGTTGTTTTTAAGCCATTCTTGTGTACTTTTGGCTTTATGCTTGGGGTCACTGTCTTGCAGGAAAACAAATCTTCTCCCAAGTTGCAGTTTTCTTGCAGACTGCATCAGATTTTCCACCAGGATTTCCTAGTATTTTGCTGTATTCATCTTACCCTCTACCTTCACAAGCCTTCCCAGGACTACTGCAGTGAAGCATCCCCACTGCACGATGCGACCACCACCATGCTTCACAGTAGGGATGTTGTGTTTTTGATTATGTGAGGTGTTTGTCTTATGCCAAACATAGTGTTTAGTCTGATGGCCAAAAAGCTCAATTTCGGTTTCATCAGACCATAGAATCTTTTTCCAGCTGACTTCAGAGTCTCCCACATGCTTTCTGACAAACTCTAATTGAGATTACATGTGAGTTTTTTTTTCCTAACAGTAGCTTTCTCTTTTCCATTCTCCCATAAAGCTGTGACTGGTGAGGCACCTGGGCAACAGTGTTGTATGCGCAGTCTCTCCCATCTCAACCACTGAGGCTTGTAACTCATCCAGAGTTGTCACAGGTCTCTTGGTGGCCTCCCTCGCTAGACCCCTTCTTGCATATTCACTCAGATTTTGAGGTCGGCCTGCTCTAGGCAGATTTACAGCTGTGCCATATTCTTTCCATTTCTTGATGGTTGACTTAACTGTACTCAAAGGGATATTCAGTGACAAGGACATTTTCTTGAATCCATCTCCTGACTTGGGCTTTTCAATAACCTTTTCGTAGAGTTGCTTGGAGTGTTCTTTTGGCATCATGGTGTAGTTTTTGCCAGGATACTGACTCACCTGCGGTTAGACTCTCCAGATACATGTATATTTTAACTAAAATCAGTTGAAACACATTGACTGCACACAGGTGATCTCCATTTAACTAGTTATGTGACTTCTAAACCAATTGGCTGCACCAGTGATGGTTTGATGCGTCATGTTAAAGGAGGTGAGTACTTGCATAATTATATTTATAATTAATTTAGATCACTTTTTAGAGATCTGTTCTCGCATTAGCATGAAAGAGTCTCTTTCTGTTGATCGGTGTCAAAAAAAGCCAAATTAAATCCACTGTGATTCAATGTTGCAAAACAATAAAACATGACAACTTTCAAGAGGATTGAATACTGTTTATAGGCACCGTAAATCACCATTATTATGTGCGGTGTTGTATGACGTACGTGGTGTATGCCCATGATTGTTCTTAGCAAATTTCTCTACAGATGCAGTTTGTCTTCAGAGATCGTCTGCCTGGTGTCGCTGGTTGCAGGAGCAGAACTTGTGATATTCACCAGGTGCTCATACAACCACCCACCATCTGCACCCATGGCTTCATGTGACTCTGATCGGGGGGGTGGGGGGACTAAGCAGGTGCTATACATATATGGAAGAAAGAAACATCACATGACACCAGTGCCCAAAGGCTGTAAGACCCAGAAGCAAGCCCTTGCGGTCTCCCAGAGGAAAAACCAGTCACCATTACAGCAGTAGATGTCCAGCAACTGGTAACAAGAACTGGGCATCACCAGGGCCTGACATGGTCCACACCTATTGCTGAAGGAACTAATGTCATTACATACTTGGATGGTAGCTCAAATGAACTGGCTGCTTGAAGTAGACTCCCACCCTGACTGGCTAACTCAAGGCAGGACTGTACACATAATGAAGGATCCTCACAAAGAATCAACACCATCAAACTACTCACTTATAACCCACCCGTCAACAACATGGAAGCGCCGATCAGGCATCATAGCCACCAAGCTGAAGGAACATGTGTGTAAATTCCTGAGCCCTGCTCAGGGCAGGATTGATAATGGAGCTGGAGCCTCTAAGCACTAACAACTGGTAGACAAAGCTGTCATGTGAGACTCCAAGAGCAGGCAAACCAACCTAAGCACAGCCTGGATCGACTATCAGAAAGCTTACAACTCAACGCCCCACACATGGATCCTGGAATACCTGTCTCTGTACAAGTCAACAAGGTGCTACGGACCTTCATCAAGAACTCAATGGGCCATTGGAGGACGATGCTAGAAGTTAACTCAAAGTCAATAGCACAAGTGACCATCAGATGTGGAACTTACCAGGGTGATGCACTATCCACACTGCTGTTCTGCATAGGCTTGACCCTCCTCAGCCAGATTATCTCAGAGAGTGGACATGGATACAGGTTCAAGAGTGGAGAGACCATCAGCCACCTCCTGTACGTGGATGACATCAAACTGAATGCCAGAAATGAAAGAGATATTGACACACTAATCTACCTGAAAATGGTGTACAGCAAAGACGTTGGGATGTTATTTGGACTGGAAAAGTGAAGCTGGATGGTAGTGAAAAGAGACAAACTCATCACGATTGATGGAGTCGAGTTACCTGAAGGCCGCATACCAGATGTAGAGGACAGCTACAAATGCCTGGGGGTCCTGCAGCCATATGGAAGCCACGATGAAGGCACAAGGAAGGCTGCAACATCAAAGTGCCTCGAAAGAGTGAGGCAGGTCCTAAAAAGCCAGCTGAATGGGAAGTACAAGATCAGAGCCATCAACACATTTACCCTACCAGTCATCAGATACCCAGCCGCAATAGTGAGCTGGCCAAGGAACGACCTGGAAGCTGCAGACATCAAGGCCCAGAAACTACTAACAATAAATGGAGGATTCAATCCAAAGTCCTACATCGAGCGACTGTACAACCGCCAGAATAAAGGAGGACAGGGACTTGGAAGTTTCCAGGCCACAGTCCTGGAAGAAATGCAAAACATCCATGAGATCGACAGAAAGATGACCCCCCAAGGGCAACCTGCTAGGAGAATACCTCAGACAGCAGGCAGGGGATATGGAAATGGAAGTGGGTGAAGCACAGTCAGAGGACCAGAGGCCATGACAGAACAGGCCTGCATGGGATGTTCCATCGCCAGATATCAGAGGTGTCTGACATAAGGAAGCCCTACCAATGGCTGGAAATGGCAGGGCTGAGGGACAGCACAGAGGCACTGCTCATGGCTGCATGGCAACTGGCACTGAGCCTAAGGGCAATAGAAGCAGGGGTCTGTCTCACCAGACAAGACCCAAAATACAGACAGTACAAGGAATCCTCTGAAACCATCCAGCACATAATAGCAGGGTGCAAGGTGTAGACAGGGACAGCATATACTGAACGGCACAACCAAGTTGCAGGAGTTGTGTACAGGAACATCTGTGCTGAGTGTGGATTGGACACTCCCAAGTCCAAATGGGAAATAACCGAGAAGGAAGTGGAGAATGACGGAACAATCCCAAATGACAGTAACATCAGGAAGAAAGAATATGAGAAGCGGGAGAAATACCAGGACTGGAAATAGCAGAGAGAAAGGATGTGGAAGGTTGAACCCAGAGTAATCCCAGTGATGATAGGAGCACTTGGAGCTGTGAAATCTGGACTGGGAGAGTAGCTCCAAAAAATCCCGGGAACAACATCTGAAATCTCGGTCCAGAAGAGCCCACTACCAGGAGCAGCAAAGATACTGTGCCAAATCCTCAATCTCCCAGGCCTCTGGTAGAGGACCCAAGTTTGAGGGAAAGATACACGTACACACCACCCATCAGGGTTTAAAGAAAAAAAATATATAGTAATTATTGAATTAACTGTATAGATTCTATTCCATACATTTACTGTATGGTGTGCAGTTTCATATGAGGCTTAGCACAATTTACATTCCTATATTATAATAAATGAGAATAGATTTACCTAAGCGGATTGAGTCATTTGCTTTGAGGGTAAGACTGCAGAAATTTAAGGAGGTAATTAATGACTTTCAGCCAAAATACATCCTTAACCAGTGTGGCTAACCAAGGAAGTTAAGAAAGGTATTATATTAAAAATGTAAAAGAGGTAAAACTTAACAGAAGAGCTGAAGGCTGCAGTAAATACAGAACCCAGCAAAGCAAAAAAAAGAAAATCTTTATATCACAAGGCATACTTACTTACTGCCCGTTACGTTGCTGATGTTTAAGGCAGCAATGAAGGTCCTCCATTTCTGTCAGAGTTCGGAGCTTCCTTCATCATGTCAGTAGCTTCTCACTATTGTCCGTCATGCAAGTCCCAGGTGGAGACTCAGGAATATCATCGTGCTCAGATGTAGGAGGGTTCTTCATTGCTGTTTGTATAAGAATTTTGTTTTACCAGTCAGAGATATTAGCCCTGAGATGAGCTCCCGAACTTGGGGAAAGAGTGGATCACTCTTGGTCTGACCTCCAGCCTTTGACCTGGTTGGCATGGGTGACCCTACCAAGAACCAAAACATAAAGCCCTGACTCCAGCTAGCATAGCTCTCCAGGTCAGTGAGGCACACACGCCTCCAAACCCAATGACAAGCTTTTGGTCCTCTTGGAGGCTTGAGATAATATAGCAGCCTCTTTGTTATCATTGATGAGCATCGTTCTGGATTTCAACACTTATCTTTCTAGGGGAGAGACATAAATAAAAGAAAATAACATGAGAAACATGAAAACAGATAAGAAGTTTATTTAACTACATAAGAGGGAAGCAATATCCAGGCAAACATCAGCTTCTTGCAGAAAGAGGCTAGAAAATTAGTTTTGAGGAAGAGGAAAATAACAGAGGAGTTAACATTGTATTAGTCATTACAGCAGGTGCTAGGATAATGAATAGGTGCTTGAATACTGGCAAGGAGAAATTAAATACCATTTCCATCACTGGTTAATTGTTATTAGGCAAAGTAAATGCTGTTATTCCTCTAGCCCAGGTGATTTACATCCTAGGATCCTAACAGAAGTGGCTACTAAAATGGCAGATGTGATGATTGCAATTATTCAAAAGTCCTTCAATTCAGAAGGTAAGAAAGATGAGTATCTGTTATCTTTATTCAAAAAGAGTGTGAGGTAAAGGCAGTCATCAGTAGGTTGTTTGACCAAATTGTTATTGTTGTAAGTTATTAAATAATAGTAACATATTTGTAAATCATAGTCTAATTACACACAATCAACAGGGCTTGAGGGAAAATAACAGCATGTCTACTTTCTGAGAAGTTTGCACAGATTTGCTATATCATCCAAAGCTTTGACAAACTTCTATAGATACACAGTGGAGTGCATCCTGACTGACTGGTTGTATCACAGCCTGGAAGGGAACCACCAATGTCCAGGAACAGGAATGCCTGCAAAGAGTGGTGGTTACAGCCCAGTCCATCACAAACAAAATCCTTCCCTCACTGCATGCCGTCCTCCCCCCCCCCCACCCCCCAGTGAAGCTCGTCTGCAGGGAGCTACCACAAGAAACCAGCATTGGTCATCAAGGACCTCCACCAAGCAGGCAATGCTGTCTTTTTGCTGCTGCCATCAGGAAGGACGAACAGGAGCCTGAGGTTCCACACCATCGGGTTCTGGAACAGCTATTACCTCTCAGCCATCAGGTTACTGAACCAGTGTGGATAACTTCATTCACTGAACTGAATTCACTGACTATACACTCACTTTCAAGGACTCTTACAACTCAGTTCTCAGTATTATGTATGTAAGTATGTACAGTTGTATGTGTTTAGTTTTTTTATTGTTATTTGTATTTATTATATGTACCCAGTTTGTCTTCTTTTGCACTTCGGTTGTTTGTCAGTGTGTGCATTGTCTGCAGCTTTTCATGGAGTCTATTGTATTTCTTTGTTCCTTTGTGAATGTCCAGAAGGAAATGAATCTGAGCGTAGTATATGGTGACATATATATACTTCGATAATACGTTTACTTTGGACATTGTACTTTGAATTGCAGCAGACGTATTTATGTCCCAACCAGAGTGGATGAAGATATTTTACACTTCTTTTACATCTTTGATGTTTATTGTTCATCTTGGATGAGATTCTGGAACTGTTGGAGACTGTGTTTTGTTGTTTCAAGTTTGGGTACTTTAGCACTCTGCAGTCTCTGAGGCAGGATGAGTGAATATTTGAACCCTATCACCAATTATAACCTCCATTGTTTGCCGATCAAAGCAAGAAAGGCAATTGAAACATTAAGGGGAGTGCAGAAGCTTGGAGATCGATTGGCTGTTCCAGTGCTTTGCAGTCTCTAAAAGGATTCCAAGAGGTAGAGGCCACGTGCATGAACCTTGTAGCGGGCAGGCTGCAGGACAGGACGCAAGCTGATGTTGGCTCCATTTCAATGATTAACGCTTCCTTTTCTCACTAAATAAAGCAACCAGGGTGACTGATACATCGAAGCAAGTGCAGAGAGGGAGTGCCAGCTGCCTGTCTTCTGATTTCTCTGGTATGCTACCAGAGAGTGGGGAGCCTGCTGCCCAGGTTTTATCTGTACTTTGGATGTGGACTTGGACTGCAAAATCTTTTTTTTTTTCAGTCTTATAGTTTTTATATTCTGTGCTTTTCCACCCAATCTTCTCATTTTTTTTTGTCTGGGGAGGGGGATTTGGGGGTTGATGTGTCTGATCCGTTCTGTTCATTTTTTTGAGCTGGAGGAAGATTTGGGGTTGATGTGTCTGATGGTTTGTTTGTTTGTTTTTGTGCTGATGCAGGAATTTGGGGGTCAACACACCTGATCCATTTTGCTCAGATTTTGTGCTCGAGGAGGGATTTGGAGATTAATGTGCCTGTTCTGTTTTAGTTTTTTTTATTATTAAAAGGGAATGTAGATTTTGGGGGAGGGTTGATGATCACACTGCCTTTTCTTTTCTTTTCTTGGTTTCATGGCTACCTGGAGAATTGAAGAAGTTCAGAGTTGTATACTTTGTTAGCAAAATGTACCTTTGAACCTTTGAACAGGTAGGTATGCTGTACCTGGATTTCCAGAAGGCATTCATCAAAGTGTCGCAATAAAGCACCAGCAAAATTAAAGACCCCACCCACCCTGGACGCTCTTTCTGCTCCCCTTTCACATCAGGCAGAAGATGCAAAATCCTGAAAACACATACCATCAAGTTCAAGAACAGCTTCTATCCTACTGTTATGAGTCTATTGGTTTCCTAGTAAAATAAGATGTGCTCTTGATCTCACTATTTACATTCCATTGTATTATCTACCTGCTCTACTCTTTCTCTGCAGCTGTTACACTTTATTCTGCACTCCGTTATTAGTTTGGCTTTTACTTATTATTTCAAAGCACTGGGTCATGAATTGATTTGAATGAACAGTGTACAAGACAAACATTTCTGTGTAGTTCAATGTAGCTGTTTACTATCGATATACAGTAAGTGACTTGGAGGAAAGAAGCAAATGCACAATAGAAAAAAGTTCAAACAATACCAAGATAGGTGAGAAGGCAAGATATGAGAAATATGCAAACAGATGGTGGTTGCCCACCATGTCTGGATGATAACAGGAAACCTGTGTGGGGCAGTTTTTAAAGTAGAAGTGCTGTTGCACTGGGGCAGTTCCAATCCCTCGACCTCAGAATTCCCGGAACAAGCATCATAATTGGCGTCTTCCTTGGTTCCAGTGAGTGACCATGACTTCTTCTGTGCCTCGCCACACCCTCTGGTCTCCAAGGCGCTTTGCAGAGCTGCCTTCCTGGCCATTGGATCTTATCCGCCCATTTTACCGGAGCTGACTCTGCATGCAAGTACTGGCATGTCCCTATCACAACAGCAAATGAGGCCCACCTACCAGCTACCCTCACCTGGTTTAGCCCGCTGGTCAGAGCGATGTACCAGTACGTGGCCGCTGTCACGTGTAAACAGCTACTTGGAGCCACAGGTGAGAGTTGAGCGTCCGATGGAGACCAAAGGTGAGCAAGCTGCCCAGAAATGGAAATGAAAAGCCCCGTCACCAGAGATGCTACCCCTCCCTAACACCCAGTGCATTCCATTAATAGAGACATTGATAGGTTAAATGAATGGTTAAGTATAGGTTAAATTATGCAAACGTTATGTGGATTTTCTGGTGTAGTCTGTTTTGTTGTGTGTTTTTGTGATATTCTGGAGGAACGTTGTCTCGTTTTTTTTTAAACTGCATTGCATTTGTGGTTTCTAAATGATGACAAACTGAATCTGAAAAAGCTTGGAAAAGGTGTAGTGCTGTTCATTTTGAAGGAATAAAAGAACAGTTTTTTCAAAAGTTAAAAAGGTTACAAAAGCTACAACAGAAAAAGGATTTGCTGGCATTAGTCGAGGAAACAGAGAGCTGACATGAAAGTGTAGGGGATAGTTGGGCCATTTATCATTAGGTTCTTTCAAGAGGGCTGGAGTATAAAATATTTCACTCAAGTATGTACAAGTGAGACTCCACCTAAAGTGCAGTGAATAATGTTGGGCCCTCTAGATCAGGGGTTCCAACTTTTTTTTAATGCTGTGGAGCCTTATCATTAACTGAAGGGTCCCCTACAGATTGGGAACCCCTTCACTAGATAATATTCCAGTCTGTGAAGGATTACTAGGATTAGCTTGTATATGAAGGGACTGCTCAATAAGAGAAGCTAAGCAAGTTGGGACTCATTGGAGTTTTGAAGAATAAAAGTCACTTTTATTGAAACACAGGGAATGTAGAGCAGATGTTTCCTCGGATGCTAGAGCCCAGAAGCAGATGCCATGGTTTTAGAGGAGGGGAACCAGCCATGTGCTGAGATAGGGAATTTTTTTTAACTCCCAGAATATTGTGCACCTTTGAACTCTTTGCAACAGAGAGCTTAGGTTATAGAGCCCTTCTAAGGCAGTGCTGATTAGATCTTGGATCAGAAAGGGTATCAAGAATTGCAGGCACAATGCAGGAAACCAGACTTGAAGAATATCAGATCAGCCAATCAAAGAAGGCTCAAGGAGCACAATGGACATGTTGAATTTTTCCAGCATTTTGTGATTTTATTTCAGATCACTAGCATTTGCTTTTTTTTGCCATGACTTGTTTATTAATGGGAATTTTAGTTAACAAGCCAAATAGTCACAGAGCAAAAGTACTGAGTTCAGACTCTGTGAAACTTGCACAACCAACAAAATAGCCTTAAACCTGGGCATAAGGACTTATAAAAGCCTTTGAAGTCTAAAGAGAAGACCAAAAACAGTGCTACACATGAGATGATCAAATGATATTTGTAAGATACTGTCAGATTTGAAGAAGAGTTTCAAAAGAAATAAGAATCTCGAAATAAACTTTACTTGACATTTAGGAATCACTGGATTGGGCTGTAGAATGGATATTTTCCTTGTGGTTTATATATTTGTTTGTATTTATATATGTAGTTGTTCAGTGAGTTCACTGGTTGCTGTTGCCTCTCTATTTTTCTGGAAACTTCTCAGTTGCAGGTATGACATTGCTCAAATCTGGTTATTTAATTAATTAACTTATATCAATGGAGGATCTGCTATCAGTTGTCTGGCATAAGAAGATCACAGTACTTTAAATCTTTCTCTTTCCCTACCCTTCACTTTGTCTCTCACCATGCCCCTCTCCTTTCCTCTTCTTTGCTTTTGTAACACTTAATAAAATGATCACAGGCAACATCTTTCACGCCTCATTTTGACTTCTGAAGAACCTTTGGACCTTTGGATCCAATGGGACAAAGAGATAGATTCATCTTTTTCTTTCCGCATCCATGATGAGAGCCAAAGGAAAAACAAGTAAAACTTTTCTGAATCTGGAAAAAAAAGAGGGTGAATCACTAAATATTAAAAAATTATGGATAGAGGACCGTAGCACAGTCACAAGCATACGAGTAATCATTATAGGGGTCAGTGAGATAAATGAGCAATTGGATTTAATGCTCCGGAATGTCGAAATAGAAGCAGGTTGTGTTTAATCCTGTTAAAATGGCCTTAAGACTACTGCAGTACTTTTTATTCTGGTTGAATCCTTCAAAGGTTTCAAAGTGAAATTCATAACCAGACCCATGATACAGTTAGGTACTTACAGACAATGCAGCATATTTATTATGTTGTCATTCGAAGCAAGAGGAAGCAATCATTTTAAAATATCCTGACTAATGTCAGAAACATTAATCAAGTGCTGGTAATTTCAACAGTGGCTATGTTTTCAGGCTATCTTGAGTTCTATTAATAACAAGGCCAATAGTATCAGTCTTACAGCATAACCACCAATCAATGCCTAAGTAACACATTGTTATGGTACTGAAGAACAACCATCCCCTAGTGATGTCAGATCACCAGACAAGATAGCCTGCTAGTGTTGAATTTAATAGCTTTGTGGTTCCTCAGAACATTCACAACTCTATCCAAAAGTGCAAAATAATTTATTCTTTATTTTAAAATATATATTTCTGACTGAGCAACCTTGCAACAATAATTTCCTTTGGGATAAATAAATATTTATCTTATCATGTAAATTTTTTCTGTATTTTTGGAGGAATTTTATTTAGGTTCAAAGGGGATATCAGGAGTATTTTGTTACTCAGAGAATGGTGGATGTCTGGAATGGAGATAGAGCCAAATACATTCGAGGCTTTTAAGAGATGTTTAGATAGGCACACAAGTATGAGGAAGATGGAGGGATATGGAGTTATGTAAGTAGGAGGTATTAACGTTTGCTCTGCTTTTTAGCTGGTTCAGCACAACATTGTGGGCTGAAGGGCCTGTTCGTGTACTTAAAAAAAATTCTAATCAACAGGACAATCTGTTTGTGTTAAGCTGAACCGAACCATTTTATGCTTAAGGTTAATTACCATTTTAGCTCAATGCACAGGACAGTCAGATTTGTTTTGGATTTGATCTTGTTTCTTTTTCTGAGCCTTTTTTTTTTCTTTTACATAGTAGAGCCCACAACTGGAGTACCCAAGGGAAGATTTCAGTGACTGGGTGGGTCTCAAAACTCACCCAAGTATGGTTAATGACCAGAACTTGTGTGGATACAGCCTTGGCTTATAACTGTCAGAAGAGGTAGAGGAAGGAGGAGGCATCAATGACAAAATCCCTTCCTTGGACTTGAATCATTAATGGATGAGAGGAAATGGGACATGAGAAAAGAGATTGGATGCATCATTTCACCAGTGGAGGTCATGTGGTAGCAGTGACAACATTCTCTCTGTCATGCCACATGGATAATGAATTCTGGCCTCTTACTCCTCCCATCCCAAGTTAGCCTAGTACTGATGGAGCTAGTCTGTGCAACCTTCTCCTGAGAAGAGTAATATACATAGATAATAACCGGAAGAGCATGGGTTGCATCTAATATGGATGCTAGTTTTCTAAATGACAGTCTGGGGAATATTATTTTTAATTAAGTACAAGTGATGAGGTACAATACGTCCTGCAGTGATGCACCGTGGGAGATGGATTTTACTAATGTCATCACTATATTCAATCAAACTTGCAAGTCCATTACAAGCTCCACCCCCCCCTCCCGTCCCATCCATGTCTCTGTGTATTTCATACATGGTGCTGACCTTAATTGTGGATGCTTCCATATCTACTTCACTATCAGCTTTGATGAATGACCTAAGCTCAGGACCCTCATCCAGCAACTCCCCTGAGGTAAACCTGAGGTAAATGTTGTTCCGTTCCAGCAGAACCTACTTTCCAACACAACTTGCAAGGCTTCAGAGTCAAGCAGCCTCTCCGTTAATAGATGCTGTCATGGCTTCAATCAGCATTAACTAGCTTTAGGTGCTGGACGTTTGCTGAATCATCCCTAATGGCTCAGCATTCGAGTGATATATTGAAAAAGGTTGTTGTTTGAATTGCACAAGCAGTACACCAAGGAGTGAACACAACTTTCTTCAAAACCTTGCATGAGTATTTTCACACATATTTTCCCCCTATTTATTCACCAAGTTCCTTGATGTTTTACAAAAAAAGAAAGACTTCCATTTCTATGTAGTTCCTTTGGTTGATTCTACAGTTGAAGATACAACTAGTATACTGTATGTAAAAGGGCTCCTCTGTAAAACTGAAAAATGCATCTGTTATTTATTTTGTCAATGAGCCCTATCTACTAATTATTTAAATATCCCATGTTTAAATGCTGCTAAATATGTATTTAGTTAATAAACAATTGCTGGTTCATGAATTTGCTTTCTGATGTCTTGTTTGATCATTGACAAGAGAATGAATTTATTCACTTTGCGCTTATGAAGAAAAAAAGATTTTGTATAACGAAAAGTAGATAAACCAAGACAATTTAGTTAGTTTTATTTAGATATTATTAATTCCTAAGCATGTATTAGTTGATAGATTTTAGATGGGAAGTACCTGAGGAGTTTGGATGATAAATTAGTGATTTGTCTGATGCACTTAACAAGGTTATTTTGCTTATGTTATTGAAAATGTGCAGTGGACCATAGTAGCAAGAAACTTTAACTACTTCCTTTTATAGAGGCTTACAAGATCTGTTGAACTTGTCTTGTATCAACATATAATACTGAAGCTTTAAAAGCCATCGGTCAAAGTACAGTTAGAATATTGTGAGCAGTTTTTATCTAAGAAAGGATGTGCTGGCATTGGAGAAGATCCTGAAGTGGTTCATGAGAATGATCTTGGGAATGAAAAGGTTAATGAAGAGGAGCATTTAATAGCTCTGGGCTCAGATTTGCTGGGATTTAGATGAATCGGGGTGAATCTCATTGAAACCTATTGAATTTTGAAAGGCCTGGATAGAATGGGTGTGGAGAGGATGTTTCCTTTAGTGAGGGAGTTTAGGACCAGAGGACACAGCCTCAGAATACAAGGACACCACTTCCGAACAGAGATGTGGAAAATTTTCTTTAGCCAGAGATTGGTGAGTCTGTGGAATTTAATACCACAGATGGCTGTGGAGGCCATGTTTTTGGGTATATTTAGAGTAGAGGTTGTTATGTTCTTGATTATTCATTTGGTCAATGGCTAAAGGGAGAAGGCTAGAGAATGGGGTTGAGGAGGATAATAAATCAGCTAAGGTGGAATAATGGAGTAGAATCAATGGGCTGAATAGCCTAATACTGATTCTTTATCTTATGGTCTTATTATATCCCTCAATAATCTCCTGTCTTCAGTTAAATGTAAAATATTGTAAACAAGAGACTTCAAATGGTGGAAGTTGGAGCAACAATTAAAATGAGCTGTCGGAGAAGATCAGCAGGCCATGCAACAGATGCATCTCTCCCATTTCACGCATCTCTGCTCTCACCCCATCTACCTGCCACCCCACTTGGGATAGGGCTCTCCTTGTCCTTGCCTACCACCCCACCAGCAGTCTGGGTCCAACATATAATTCTCCGTCACTTCCGCCACCTCCAACGGGATCCCACTACCAAGCACATCTTTCCCTGCCCTCCTCTTTCTGCTTTCCGCAGGGATCACTCCCTTTGCAACTCCCTTGTCCATTTGTCCCCCCTATCCCTTCCCACCGATCTCCCTCCTGGCACTTATCCTTGTAAGCAGAACAAGTGCTACACCTGCCCTTACACTTCCTCCCTCACCACCATTCAGGGTCCCAGACAGTCCTTCCAGGTGAGGCGACACTTCACCTGTGAATCGGCTGGTGTGATATACTGTGTCTGGTTCTCCCGTTGCAGCCTTTTATATATTGGTGAGACCCGACGCAGACTGGGAGACCATTTCACTGAAAACCGATGCTCTGTCCACCAGAGAAAGCAGGATCTCCCAGTAGCTTCACATTTTAATTCCACATCCCATTCTCATTCTGATATATCTATCCATGGCCTCCTCTACTGTCAAGATGAAGCCACACTCAGGTTGGAGGAACAACACCTTATATTCCGTCTGGGTAGCCTCCAACCTGATGGCATGAACATTGATTTCTATAACTTACGTTAATGCCCCTCCTTCCCTTCTTGTCCCATCCCTTATTTATTTATTCCCCCCTTTTTTTACTCTCTGTCTGCCCCTCTCACAATCACTGCTTGCCTATTCTTCATCTCCTTCTGGTTCTTCCCTCCCCCTTTCTTTTTCCCTAGGCCTCCTGTCCCATGATCCTTTCCCTTCTCCAGCTCTGTATCCCTTTTGCCAATCACCTTTCCAGCTCTTAGCTTCACTCTTCCTCCTCCCCCGCCTACTTTCAAATCTCTTACTATTTCTCCTAGTCCTGACGAAGGGCCTCGGCCCGAAACGTCGACTGTACTTCTCCCTATAGATGCTGCCTGGCCTGCTGTGTTCCATCAGCATTTTGTGTGTGTTGCTTGAATTTCCAGCATCTGCAGATTTCCTTGTGTTTGAGCCCAGGCGACATCTGAGGGGGAGCTGGACAGTCGTCAGTTTGGATCGAAGGAATAGTGGGGAGATAGCTAGATAGGCTCTTTATTTGGCCATTAGACTTCTATTCTTTCAGTCCAAATGAACAGCCTCAACCTGAAATGTTGACTCTTTATTTCCCTCAGTAGATGCTGCCTGTCCTGCTGAGTTCTTCCAGCAGCTCACCTTTCTCTTGTACTATGGATGCTAGAATAAAGAAATAAAATATATCAGGTAGAAGCAATGTTTCTCTCTCCACTGATGCTTTCTGACACCTTAAGATGTATTTTTTGTCAGCATACTTTCCTCCCTCAAAAATACACTGATTGTTTTATTTCAATTTTAATGATCCAGATCCTCATTTTTTTTTCTGCTGATGTGTGTTATTCTCAGGCATATTTTGTATCTGAAGTCATAGCAAAAATCAGAAAAAAAAATACCAGACCCTTAAAATCCAAAATAAAATAAAAACAGAAGTGCTAGAAATAGAAATATAGAAACATTGAAAACCTGCAGCACAATACAGGCCCTTTGGTCCACAAAGCTGTGCCAAACATGTCCTTACCTTAGAAATTACCCAGGGTTACCCACACCCCTCTATTTTTCTAAGCTCCATGTACCTATCCAGGAATCTCTTAAAAGACTCTATCGTATCCACCTCCACCACCGTCGCTGGCAGCCTGTTCCATGTACTCACCACTCTCTGTGTTTATATTAAAAAAAATACCCTTGACATCTCAACATGTCAGGGAGCTGCTGTGGGAAGAGACAAAAATAGTACCTTATTTTCAATTCTGATTAATAGACTCTGACCTGTAATGTTGCCACTCTATCTCTTCCCACAGTTTTTTTTATTTATTCATAGAGCGAAGTCTCTGGATGCATTCAAGAGAGAGTTAGAGCTCTTATAGATAGCGGGGTCAAGGGATATGGGGAGAGGGCAGGAACGGGGTACTGATTGTGTATGATCAGCCATGATCACAGTGAATGGCGGTGCTGGCTAGAAGGGCCGAATGGCCTAATCCTGCACCTACTGTCTATTGTCTATTGTCTATTTATGGCATGTGGGCATTAACAGCTAAGCCAGCATTTATTGCCCATCCCTAGTTTCTCTTCAGGTGGTGATGAGCTGCCTTCTTGAACCGCTGCAGTCCCTGAGGTGTAGGAATACGCAGAGTGCTGTTGGGGAGGGAATTCCATGACTTTAACCAGCGATAATGAAGAAGCAGCAATATGTTTCCAAGTCAGGATGCAGTGTGACTTGGAGGGAGATTTCCAAGCGGTGATGTTCCCAGGTATCTGCTGTTCTCATCCTTCTAGCTGGTTGTGCTTTTGGGTCCAGGAGGTACCTCGTTAGGAACTTTGGTGTGTTATTGCAGTGTACCTTGTATGTCGAACAGTCCTGACCAGCTGAGTACTTCCAGCATTTTATGGGATTATGTTTTATTCTGCACCCAATTTGACCATACATTTTATAAACATTATGCAAGCAATATAAGTCATAGCAAAATAAAAGCCCCTGAATTGTATATTAATTCAGACATTGTGTTTTTTGATAGGTGATATTTCCAAATCAAATATTTTTGCACTGAGCGTTATTGATGTCAACTGCCAGCTAATCTTATAGATCATAGGCTCATTGGAGCTGATGTTATGAATGATCACACACCAGACACACATTTCAGGAAATGCCTGTGATTTTATGTGAGAAGTTAAGCTGTGAACGCAATTGCATAAAATCATTCCTGGTGTCGTTCTAGTGAATAGTTGGAGTGCTTTTCCATTTCTCTAATATCTTTCCTACAATGGGGTGCCCAAACTGCATGCAGTATCCCATCTGTGACAAACCCACATCTTGCATAGATTCAACATCACAAATGTTGTCTTTTATGGATATATGTTTGTATAAGTAATAGAATTAAATCCAGTTTTTCTTTCCTCATTGTTTTAGCTTTTATGAATATACCTGGACTTTTCTATTCATCTCCACTCCTGGGTTAATCTGATGGAAGTGTAAAACTAAGGTTATAGTTTCAAGGTGTCAAAGCAGCCTACAAATAACAAACACTGAGCAGAGCTGAATATGCCTGGACTCCTTTGATTTTGTGCTTTGTATTCTGTGCTTTTTGCACAATTTTTGTTGCCGTTAACACTGTTTTCTTTTGCGCATGGGGGGGGGGTCGTTGAGGTTTTTCCTTTGAACGGATTCCATTATTTTGTTTGTTTCATGGCTGTTCAGGGGCAAGATGAGTCTCAGGGTTATATGCTGCATACAGACTTTGATAATATATGTACATTGAATCCTGAATCTTTGAAGGTGAGAGTGGCTGGAGATACTAGGAGTCTGAAGGGCAACTTGTATTTTTAAGCAAAGGACGGTGCATAAAGGAAATCAGTTGCCAAAGAAAGTAGCTGAGGAAGGTAAAATCAAGTCTGTTAAAAGATTTGGAATGTTATTTATTTATTTAGTGGGGCAGTGGGCCCTTCCAGTCCTTCAGGCCACGCTGCCCCAGCAACCCCACAGCCCCGATTAACCCTAAACTAATCATGGGTCCATTTTCAGTTGCCGGTTAACATACCGGGTACGGGGAAAGCGAAAACCCACACATTCCACAGGGATGACGTACAAAGACTCATTACAGAATGGCACCGGAATTGAACTCCAGATTCCAGAACTCCCTGAGCAGTAATAGCTTCAAACTAACTGTTACACTACCATGGCTCCCAACTGCCTCAGTATGTTATAGGCCAAATGCTGGCAAATTGGCCTGGCTTAGATGTACCTCAGTCGACATGAGTCACTTGGGCAGAAGAGCCTGTTTCCGTGCTTTATGACACCGTGACTCTCAGCAACATCAGATCAATCACTACACCCTTATCCTGATTTCAGTCTTTCATGGGAAATGGTGACGATAAGATAGCTTCATTTATTTTCTGTGCTTTTAACTGAAAGCCATTTTTCCAAAACTGTACATCATTCATATCTCAGGTTCCCGACACTTTAAATTCTTGCACATAGTGATTGCCTAAAGGACGAATCAAATGGTCACGACCAAGCAACAAAAAAAATGCAAGCACTGTGCTCTCCTGACCCTTTATGCAATTAGAGAGAGCAGTAACTGCGCAAACAGTGACCAGTGGTGACTCTGTGGGATAGCATTACTCATTATGAATGTAACAGTTTGTGCTAACTATGTTAGAGAACTGATACTTAAAAAAATTGTATCTTCACTCTGCTTGCCACAAAAGTCAGGATCTCCTAGTGGCAACCCATTTCAATTCACCCCAATTCACCCCATTTCTGTCTATCAGCTCACGGCCTCCTCCACTGCCACAATGAAGCCAAATGCAGGTTGGAGGAGCGACATATCGTATTCCATCAAGGTAGCCTCCTATATGATGGCATTAACATCAATTTCTCCAATTTCTAGTAATTACTCCCCCTTTCCCCTTCTCTCTTTTTCCACTTCCCCATTATGTGTACTTTTCCCTCCTTCTCTCCTGTCCACTTCCTCTCTCTGGTTCCCTTGCTACTCCAATTGGATTTCTTTATCCTCTGCCCTTCCTCTTCCACCTACTACCTCACAGTTTCTTACTTTATCCTCCCCCTCACCCAACTACCCACATTATCCCTCACTTCTGCTTGTACCTGTTCCCTCTCTCTACCACTGAATGCTTATTCTGGCTTCTTCCTTCCCCCCTCCCCACTTTGCAGTCTTGATGAAGGGTCTTGGCCTGAAATGTTGACTGTTTATCCCTCCCGAGGATGCCACCTGACTTGCTGAGCTTGGCATTCTGTAGGTGCTGCTCAATATTAGGAAATATCCCCCATCCATTAACATACTCCATGATCGTAGGAGAGCAAACCAACCAGATTTTTCTGGGCTGAAAACAATATATACAGCAAAAACTACAGGAGGAACCTGTTTCCCATGTCTACAGAAACAAATGCTGAAGGAATTCTAATGCTTGAGTAAGCGTGTCACTCGATATTCAGTATGTTAAGCTTGCTCATGAAGAGCAGAAGAAGCACAGACTCTTACATGTCTCCAAATGTTTCGGGTTAGCTTTGTGACTGGAACTTAAAGAGGCGTTGAGTATTCCCCATCGCAGTGGCACATATAGTTCCAGCACAAAAGTTGAAGGTACATTTATTATCCAAGTATGTATGTAGTATACAACTCTGAGATTTGTCTTCTCCAGACAGCCACAAAACAAAAAGAACTGTGGAAGTTGCTCAAAACATGCCCACAAAAAACAAATTGTGCAAAGATAAAGAACATCAAATGCCCTCCCACGTGCCAAGAACAAATTGCACAAACAACAAGAACATCAAACCCCAGCCATGCGCAAAAAAAAAACCCAAAACAAATCATGTAAGTGGATACAGGAAAGAACAGAAAAACAGAATATAATAACATAAAATTGAAAGAGTCCAAACGAGTTACAGTCCAATCCATAAATGGCAGCCAGAACTTTGGTACCATCCTCCGACAGCACTGAGGGAAAGAGAGACCATTCGAACGCAGGGTCTTCTCTCGGAAGCAGTGAGTGAGAGACAGTTGCACACAGACACCTTCCTCTGGCAGCAGAGAGTGACAGACTGGTAGATGGTGCCAAACAGTCACTTACCTTACCAAACTCACTTCAATGTCTCAGTGTTCCCCATGCCGCCTGAAAAACATTGCAGTCCTTTTTGCATTGTATTAGCATGTAGAAGAGGCACAGGGGTGATAGCCTTCCAGTATACAAGCTGTTTAAAATTCATCACTGCCTAGCATGAGAGAACTGAATTATATGTACTGTCTACACCAGATAATCATTCAACACGAGAAAGTAAGCTTTCTAATTGTATGAGGTTGGTTTCCCACCGCTGCCTTTAAGGAGTCTGTGTGTTCTGCCCGTGACCATGTGAGTTTCCTCTGGGTGCTTTGGTTTCCTCCTACAGTCCTGAGATGTACTGATGGGTAGAATAATTTGTTATTGTAAATTGTCCCGTGATTAGGCAAGGGATTGTTAGGGTGGCACATCTCGAAGGGTTGGAAGGGCCTATTCTGCACTGTATCGCAATAAAAAAGATAAATAAAATAATGCCTTTGAGAGAATAGGCCAGGGAGTATTTGAAGGTTTACTGGATATAGTCAGGTTGAGAATATAATTTCTTAATTTTCCTCTTATGGAGAGAACAGTAAAGAAAAACAAAGAGAGAAGATTGCACCTGAAGCAAGAGCAAGGAGGGGCAATGTACGAGAGATCGGAACAAGTGAAGGTCAGACAAGAGATTCTGTAGGATGGGAGAGAGCTATAAATTGCCTTATATATGAGAATAATAATCAGAGAGCATGGTCTTGCTAGGGCAGGCCTTTGTTGAGACAGTGGGATGCACTGAGTAGAACTGATATTCAAAAAGGGTGAGGAATAGGAGATTGCCTAAAAGGGCATTGGAATGCTTGACTTTAATGGAAATGAACATTAAACGTGGTGTAAATGCTGGTTTGTCATTTTGCTACTGTCTGTAATTACAAGCTTGCATAACCATTTACTTCACTGTGTGGTTAATTGCTCAGGGAACACTCAAGGTCCTCCCTGTCTAAAATATAAAGTCCTTGGGGCAGGCTTATCTCTTATGACTGCTGCCCTTCACTGAAGCTCTCCTATTTTCTTGAATACAATCTTATGTTTGCAATTACTCATGTGGTAAGCTACCAGTACACTAAGAGGATTAAGCTCCCAAATGGTCTATGTGGAATATAAATTTAATCAGACTACCAACCTAGACAGTTTTTCTGTACCTCCTCATATCTGGGGTTACCGATACAAATAAATCCTCTATCCAGCACCTCAATCTGGGACCGCCGGATATTACTGGAGAATAACAATTAAGGCGAAGCATGAGACACAGGAGAGTGAAGATGTTGGAATCTGGAGCAGAAAACAAACTGTTGGGAGAAATGCAGCAGGTCAGGCAGCATCTATGGAGCAAAGGTTTGAAAATCATCTGGGTCAAAACATTAGCCATCCCTTTATATCCACAAATGTTGCTTGTCCCACTGAGTTCCTCCGGCAATTTGTGAAGAAAAAGCCACATTCTTTGTCCTATAAATGCATTGTATTATACAGCACATCTTGTGCACTATCTACCAACCTGAGTTGTATGAGACTTAGAATTACTGCAAAAATCTCTAAACAATACCTTGCCAATCTAAAATAAACAAAACTATTGTTTACTTCATGCATTACGAAAATGCCTTTATTTAGGGAAAAAAGGTAATGATTTAACTGAAGTGAAGTCTATGAATGAATTGTCACAATCAACAGATGACATAGGTGAGTAGATTACATAGGTGGGAAACCAGTAATGATGTTTGTAATTAAAAACAATGGAGGAATGATGTTAAAGGATGAAAATTACAGGCTTATTCTCATCCTTTTTTTGATATGTGAACATGAAAATTACAGGGTTATTTTTAAAACGCACATATACGAAGAACGTTTAGTGTGCTTACAAATTGTGGATTTATCTTGGTTGCTTTCTTCGGTGAACCTTACTTGCAAGGAATAGTTTCTTAATTTTTTTGTTGATACTTTCTACATTATTATAATTTTGAAATTGGGGATTGTTGCTGATGGATAATAAAGATTTGAAGCATCTGATGCTCTTGCTGAAGACTGATATACAAAAAGGTTATATTAATTATCTATGTTTTTATTGGTTTAGATACTTCCTTGGAGTCAATGGCAAAGGGTCATTGCAGTGTCCAGTTGTTATTGCACAGAAGGAAGCCGTTCCATTAAGCAGATCTACGCTGGCTCCTTATCGAGTTGTCCATTCAGTCATACTTCACTACCCTTTACCACTTTGTCAATGCTGTTTTGACGGCACTCGTTGATTCCGTTTCAATCAGCCTTACAGGGAGTAAATTCTAGATCATATCCATTCCCTGAGTAAACACAAGAGATTCTGCAGATGCTGGAAATCCAGAGTAACATACACTCACACATATACACACACACACACACACACACACACACACACACACACACACACACACACACACACACACACACACACACACACACACACACACACGTGCACATGCACACAGACACACACACACTCAAGACAGGAGGAAATGTAAGGGTGACAGTGCAACTGTACAAGGCACTGGTGAGGTCATTTTGTGAATGTAGTGAATAGCTTTAGTCCATCCCTCCTGATTGGTTGGAACTCATCCAATCAGGTTTCCACTCTCCCACATTGTTTAAAATTGTCCAGTTCTTACTTAGAGTGAGACATTCATCTTTGTTAAAGTTATTTTCCTCTAGCTTTATTTCAATGGCGTCCTTCACCAGGCGGTCCCAAAAACCATTGGCTTGGCACAGTAGTTTTGTACCATCTAAGTCAATCCTATAGTAATTGTGAACACAACCATTCTGCTACCATTGATTTCTCTGTGTAAACCAAACAGATAGACCTCTTGTGCTCCTTGATGCAAGTTTGCACTGTGGATTCCATCTAGCCAATATACGCTGCTCCACATTCACAAGGAATCCTGGAAATGCCAGTTGACCTGAGTCCTAGGTCATCTTTGACCAACATAAGCTGTGATCTAAGCTTCCTTATGGGTTTGCAGATGGCATTAACCTAGTATTTCTTCTAGGTCCTGGCAATCCTCCCAGAAACTATGGAAATATAGGGAAGACAGGCAGTGGCGACAGGCTCCTCTTTGCTGTTAGGTTTCCTGGTTTTTCTGTCAGGCCCAATTGAATTCCTTCATCTTGTAGCCATTCTGTAGGAATATCATGTGTAATCATATTATTTCCTTGGGGAGACTTTCCGGGTCCAAAATAGTACTGCACAGTTAATCAAAGTGGAAAGAAGTGCTCTTTTTTGGGAGGCATGATGAAGACTGTTATTGTTGAGGTTTAAGTCTGTGTGAGTGGGTTTTTGATAGACAGCATGTCCAAAGCTACTGTACAGTTTCCATCATAACCATATTATTCAGAAGTTATGGAACTGTTGGGGTGCCTGGAGTCCATGAGGCCACACTATGAAGGTGTTATTGATGTATTTGAAGAGCATTTGGGGAGTAAGGGTTATGAAATCAGAGCCCTTGTCTCAAAGTCCTCCATGCAGATACTAGCAATAGCTGGTGACAAGGTCAATCCCATGGCCATTCTGTCCATTTGGTCATAGTAGTTCCCCTTATTGAGGAAGTTCGTCCATGTAAGGATCCATTCAAAAAGATCAATGGTAGCCGTATCAAACTTGATTGCAGGACAACCAAGCTGTCCTTAATGTGAACTCTTGTGAACACAGACACCACGTTGAAAATGACTATTATGTTCTCTGGGTTCAGAAAGATTTTGCTTACTGTTTCAATGAAACCGGTTGAATTTGCAATGTGATGCTAACAGCCCCCAACATGGTCAGTAAGTGCTTGGTGAGGTAGTAAGTCAGAGAATTTATCCCACTGACATCAAGGGGTAATCCTTTTGGGTTACCCAGAGAAATCAGTGGTAGCAGAACTTTGCATTCGCAATGGCCATAGGATTGAAGGCACAAAACTACTGTGCCACACCAATGTCTTTCAGGTCTGCCTGGTTAAGGAAGCCATGGAAATAAAACTCAAAGAAAGGAATTTTAACAAAGACCAGGGTCTAGCTCTAAGTATAGTCTGGAATTCAATTGTAAAGAAGGTGGAAGAGTGGAAACCTGATAGGATGAGGTTTAACCAATCAGGAAGGATTGTCTACGGGGGGGTTATAAAGACTAGACATGTCCAGGCATAATCCCCGATGAAGATGGCAGAGTATGTCATCAAAATATCAGTTTTAAAATTGATAGCTGAATCCAGCTGGAATTCTGAGAATAATTTATTTGTCATTTTCACCGGGAAAACACTAGATCCTTTTTCATGTACAGTTAGGGTTAGCGAAGTGTGGTATGTTGGTGCCAGAACCATACCCCCAGCACAATCCTCACTGATATGATTTGATGCAAATGATTCATCTCAATGTATATTTCAATGAACATGTGACAAATACAGCTAACATTTAATTTAATTTTTAGTCTTTATTTTGGGTCTGAAAGGATTGCATTATGAAGAATGGTGAATGAATACTTCTGTTTCTATTGAGAGTTAGAAGAATGAAAAGAAATCTCATAGAAATATACAAGGTTTTGAGGGTTCAATACTAAAGGACATTAACCATCGTGGGAGAACCTAAAACCAAAAAACTATTGCCTGAGCGAGTATAACAGGGTGTATGCTTAATGTTGAGAATAGGAAGTATTATTTCTCTTAAAGAGTAGTGAACCCTTCATATCCATTGCCCCACAATGTTGTTAAGGCTGAATGTTCAAATGTGTTCATACCTGAGACAGAATATTAACCAGTAAGGGAATCAAGTGTGTGGATGGAATATCAAAAAATAGACGAGGAAAGCATGAGGAAACAAGGAAGAGCAGATATTGGAAATCTGGAGCAAAAAAGCTGCTTAACTGCAGGAGGAACTGAGCTTGTCATGTAGCATCAATTGAGGGAAATAGAGAGCCCATGCTTTGGGTCAGTCCAGGAGGAAATCAGAGGTCCATGAGGAAGTTCTCATTGGAGGATCAGCAGCTTTAAATTCCTTGGTGTTATTATTTTGTAGGACCTGCCCTGGGCCCAGCATGTAAGTGCAATTGTGAAGAAAGCACACAGCACCTCAGCTTCCTCAGGAGTTTGCAAAGATTCGGCCTGACATCTTAAACTTTGACAAACTTCTATGGATGTATGGTAGAGAGGATATTGACTGGTCACAGCTTGGTATAGAAACACCATTGCCCTTGAACAGAAAATTATACAAAAAGTAGTGAATATGGCCCAATTCATTAGGGGTAAAGCACTCCCCACCACTGAGCACATCTACACAAAACATTGTCAAAAGAAGCATCCACCATTAAGGACCCCCAACACCCCGGACATGCTCTCATCTCACTACTGTCATCAGGAAGAAGATACAGGAACCTTAGGATTCACACCACCAGGTTCAGGAATAGTTATTACACCTCAACCATCAGACTCTTGAACCAAAGGGGATAACGTTATTCAACTTCACTTTGTCGTTGAAATGTTCACACAACCTATGGATTCACTTTC
The DNA here is from genome assembly GCF_030144855.1 of Hypanus sabinus. Taxonomy (NCBI): domain Eukaryota; kingdom Metazoa; phylum Chordata; class Chondrichthyes; order Myliobatiformes; family Dasyatidae; genus Hypanus; species Hypanus sabinus. Next base: position 24,412,914 of record NC_082707.1, read on the forward strand.
AAGGACTCTTCATCTCATGTTCTCAATAGTTATTGCTTCTTCTTTTTATTATTACTTTTTTTTCTCCTTGTATTGGTATTCTTTCTCTTTCTTGCTGAGCTCCCCCAGTCTGAAGAGATCTGGAACAGCCATGATCTTATTAAAGGGCAGAGCAGGCTCAAAAGGCCAACTGTATCTCCTATTCCTTGTTCTTGTGGTTTTAGGTCTTAGGTTTGCATCAGTCTCCATTTATGAATGTAAACCTTCCAAAAACATTGGGTCACTGAATAAGAGCTTTGAAGCCTAAATGTATACATAAAGAAGCATTGATTGGTCAGTATGATTATTTTTGCCCTAATGGTATATAAAACTATGCGAGGAATTAAGATCCATACAGTAAAACTCCACTAAGTCTAACCACTCATCCATTTCTAACAACTGGTGACTTTGTTTAGACTTATTTGCAAAAATCTGTGAACTATTTGTTTATTTGATGGTTAATGTTGTGTTGCAAATGTCATGTAAAAAGTATATGGTAAATGTAGAGCCATGTAGCTGAGGTATAAAAGCAGTTCAGAAAATGAACACATTTATCAGATAATTAGATGTAATAAAATTTCAACCAAGATTTTCTGCTTTCAAGAATTGATCGATTTCCAAAATGTCTGTACATTTTGGCCCAATTATGTGGCTGCCCCAATTAGCGAAGTTTCATGGAAGTTGTTAAAAGCATATAAAAAAGACAAACTACAGTTTAACTGAGTAACAAATTAAGTAATTAAATGAAATACAGAACAAACTGGAACAGTAGCAATACTATTACAGTCATTAGTTCCTAACACTTATCATGGAAGAATTCATCCTGTGTATGTGGCCATGCTTTTTGATTGACTGTAAATGAACAAAATCAGTACAGACTCTTTGTGCAAAGCTGATGATGATTGCATCCTCCACATCTTCATTTTCATTGTAACATTCAAGACGATTGTTAATACCTGCAACTTCTTCATAGTTTCCAACTTGCTAAAGTACTGAAATCGTTTAGTTTCCATTCCCACTTATTTCTGCCATCTCCAAGCTTGAATGTTTGAAACAGCTATGAGAAAAACAGTTCTGAATTGTCTTTCTTCTTAGTTCTGACCAACTATCAGTAACAAACTACCAGTGTAGTGTTTAGTAGCCACACCAGTGCATGTGACTGATACGAATTAGAAATTTCAACAAGTCTCCTGCCCAAATTGAGTGGCATAGTGTCCCAAGTAAACAAAGGGAATCTCAGCTATTTTCTTACTAGCTTTGTACTTTAAAAGTTGTCTCAAATAAGTGGCTGCCTCAATTACAAATGGCCTTATTAACTGCAACCCACTGTATTTCAAATAATTTGCGCATGTCAAGATATTCAAAAGGCTGTTGAAAGCCAAAGTTCCAGTAATGGCTTCTCTTTCTGAACTTACATTTTACCTTGGGCTATACTTGATTTCTTCCTTTTTCTGATCTGTCGGCTTCCCTTGGCAACATTATCCAAAACAAAATGTCAGATTTCCCCTGCATTCCCATGGTACCAGTTTTGAGCTATATTATCATCTCTTGAGCATTCTGTTGTCTCTAGCCTTTCAGGCAGTGTGTCTGATAACCAGTACTGAATGAAGCTTTCTCCAAATAAAAGTTGGGAAAGTCAAACTTGGTGTAGTCAAGCCTTGTCATAAGAAACTCATTTACACAGTCCATGGTGTTCACAAACTTTGCAATACAGTATATCTGCGTCACTCGACTCCAATCATTCATTTGGATGGAACGGGTTGGTGTGACTTTTTGCTCAGACTCTTCTGCAGTTTTCCTGATGTGCACCTTAGCCAAATGACTTTGATACTGTGCAAAAGATAAGAGTTGTTTCTGTTGAGGATTTCAGCCCTATTAACCTGAATTATGATAGTTGGTGCCAGAGTTTTCTCTGGCTGCCATAGGCTTCTGAAGACGGGTATCCATCATTGTGCATCTATCACAATGAGTAACCTTAACAAGAGCATCATTTGTAGGCATACAATGGCTCCAGAAGTATGGTGACACTTATGGGCTGTCCACCAGCACTATCCTCGCTGATTCGATTTGGCGTAAATGGTGCATTTCACAGTATGTTTCATTGTTTCAATGTACACGTGAGAAATAAAGCTAATCTTTAAAACCTCAGTGAATCCAACAACGTTTGATCTGAATTCCCCTTGCAGTTGGTAATAAAAGAGAGGAAGGTTCGCCACATTTCCAGACAGCTCTCATGACTTCTGCATTGCAACAGTTCGGCAGCAATGTGTCGTATGTTTGCTTGGCCATTAGGCCTAGCATGTGTGTGCAGAAGGGAAGGTTGAAACATTCACAACTGTGTTCAGCTGAAAAGTCCAAGTGATTGATTCATTCAGGCTTCCTCCTGAGACCAAATCATTATAAAAGTCAGTCTTCAGTACATTTGATTCACTCCCTGCGAGAATGACAAATGGTTGAGAGCAATGGATACTACAAACACTGCAGGACCACACAACTTCCAACTATAGCTCTGAAGCCTTGCATTCCAGAATAAGTTCCACTTCTAGCCAAACTATTCCAGTACATTTACGACACTATATATAAATGACAAGAGAGCAAGATGTTATGTAACCAAGTTGAGAATTCCAGCTGGTACTGAGCCCACCTTGACAGATCCTCGCTGTCCACCACATTCCCAATTTTGGTGTCACCCATAAATTTGCTGATCCTGATTGTCACATTATCATTGATCATTAATACAGATGACAGACAACAATCGACCCTGCACCGATCACTGAGGCACTCCACTAGTCACAGGCCTCCAGCCAGAGAGGCAACCATCTACTACCACTCTTTGGCTTTTCCTGCAAAGCCAATGTATAATCCAATTTACTGCCTCATCTCGAACGATAAGCGACTGAACCTCTTCGACTAACCTCTCATGCGGGGCCTTGTCAAATGTCCATGTAGCTCCACTGTCTTGCTTTCTTGGTAACTTCCTTGGAAAACTCTTTGACAGGTTCGATCCAATCCACCATGCACAAGACCATATTGATTATTCCTCATTAGTCCTGTTTATCCAAATACTTATATATCTGGTTCTATAGAATATCTTCCAATAACTTACCACTGCTGAAGTCAGGCTCACCGGCCTATAATTTCCTGGCTTATTCTTAGACACTTTCTTAAACAAAGGTACAACATTTTTACTCTTGCCCATTAGGCTCTATAATGAGTCAACCTATAACCAGGGAAGTGATGACACCTTCCAGTTAGACTGTTGTGGTACCTTAGTTCTTACTCTTTCTTTCTTCCCTTCTAATATTTGTTAGTATATCTGTGCACTTGTAATGCTACTGTGACACAGTCATTTCCTTTGTGATTGATAAATTTTCTATCAATCTATTAGCTATCCTCTAGTCCTCTGGTATTTCACCCACGGCTAAGGATGTTTTAAATATCTCGGCTAAGGCCCCTGCAAATTCTGCACTAGCCTCTCACAGGGTCAGAAGGAACACCTTGTCAGGCCCTGGGAATTTATCCATCCTAATTTTTCTCAAGATGGCGAACACATCCTCCTCTATATATGGCCCATGACCACACTATTGCTTCGCGTCACTTCTATAGACTCCATGTCCGTCTCCTGAGTAAATACAGATGCAAGAAATCTATCCATTTGATCTTGCCTATCTCTTTTGGCTCCATGCATACATGACCACTCTGATCCTCCAGAGGACTCACTTCTGTCCCTTGCTCTTTTACTCTTCAGATATCTGTAAAAGCCCTTGGGATTCTCCGTCATCTTCAATGTCAGGATGTTGTTTGCTGACTACAGCTCAGTGATTAACTTTCTTACAGATCTGATCAAAAAGGTCCAGAATCTGGAACCCTGTACCTCCCTCTGCAATGGATGCTTGACTTCCTAACCAAAAGGCCACAGCCTATACGGATAGAAAATAACATCTCCACCTCAGTGACAACCAACACTGACAAAACTCAGGAATGTGTGCTTAGCCCATTGCTCTTCTCTCACTATACCCATGATTGTGCGGCTAGGCACAGCTCAAAGACATTGTTCTCATTGCTACCATCAGGAAGGAGGTACTGGAGCCTGAAGGCACACACTGAATGATTCAGGAAGAGCTTATTCCCACCTGCCATCCCATTTCTGAATGGACAATAAACTCATGCACACTACCTCACTTTTTTTAATTTTTATTTTTGCGCTATTTAATTGATTTAATAATTTAATACTTATGTACTTACTGTAACACATTTTTTTCTATTATTATGCATTGCATTATACAAATGCCTCAAAGACAACAAAGTTCATGACATATGCCGGTGATGTTAAACCTGATCCTGTTTTGATGGTTGTAGTATGTTTAGAAAATGCACTGCAGTTATTTGCCTCGGCTGCAGTGGCAGCACCTCGGAAGCCAAGCAGGGCAATGAAAGCAGATAAACTGGAATGCTATATGTACCTGTGTACCTCCAAATCACATGAATTCTGACTTGGCCAGTTCTTCATCATCAAGTAGTAACTGAACACAGTTCAGTAGGTCAAAATCAGAATCATCCTCTCTCAAAAACATTGCCTCACGATTTTCTCAGAGCATAGCTTTGAGGTCTGGTGTACGCATAACTTCATTGCTCAGTGTTACATTGCAGAAATCAAGCAAAGCTGCACTAGCAAAGTGGGAAGCTTACAGTCTTTGATAAACACAACCTTTGTATTCACATCTGCAAGGGGAATTTGGCTACACTGCAAGATTCTCAGAAGTATAAGCATTCATAGAAGGTGCTTATGCCCTTTTTGTAGGCTTTTGCCAGTTTTCTGCCATGCCCTTTCTATAAGCAAGATTACTATAGCACACACACAAAATTCTGAAGGAATTCAGCAAGCCAGGCAGCAGCCATGGAAAAGAGTACAGTTGACATTTCGAGACCCTGCTGGAGGTGTGTTGCTTGAATTTTCAGAATCTGCGGATCTTCTCGTTTGTGATTAGACTTCTATAGCACAGACTGAACTGATACCTGGCCAAGTGCCTCTGATCCTGCAGGAGGGCTCTGCCAGTCCACATCATCGTTCCATTCATTTTTTGCCTCCACACCAGGATCTGGAAAAGTGTTTGTGATACTGTTGACAATTATTTCCTGAAGTCATATGACGTCATCGGGGCAGCACGATAGTGTATATACCGCTATCACTTCTCAGCTGATCTGGGTTCAATTCCCGCCACTGCCAGTAAGGAGTTTCTGTTTTCCCCGTGACTGCATGGGTTTCCCTGGGTGCTTCAATTTTCTCCCACATCCCAAAGACGAATGGGTTAGTAGATTAATTTGTCACAAGATTGTAATTGGGCACTACGGATTTGTTGGGCTAGATGGGCCTGTTACCTTGCTGTATCTCTAACTAAAATATTAGAAAAATTTAAAAAAAGATGCAGGAAATTTTATCAACAAGTCTTTACATCATGCAGCATGGAAGCAGTTCCTGCAATCTATCAATTCACACCCAGTGCTGATTCATGATTCACACTTATTCTATTTTATTATTGTCACTCCCCTCTGATTAGACCACGAGACATAGGAGCAGAATTAGGCCTTTTGGCCCATCGAGTATACTACACCATTACCACAACTATTCACTTAGCAGAGTGATTCTGCCAGTCACCATCTCATCTACGCACCACAGGCAATTATCAGTGGTTAATTAGCCTAACAGGGTGGTGGGGTGCAGAGACATCTCTACCAAAGGAGGAGTAAGGCCCTTCTTCCCTCTGCTAGCCTGCAGGTCACCCTTGGGCAAAGTGTAGCACTTGATTAGCCCCCCTGATCAGGTTCACATGTAGCCTTGGGAGCAGGTGGTGGATGGTCATGTGACCAGCTGGGTGCATATCACAAATCCTGGATATGGGACCACTGACTGTAGGCAGACAATCTCTGAAGACTACCGATATTGACTGTGGTCAACTGTCTTGTAAAGACACTGCCCAGAAGAAGGCAATGTCAAACCACTTTTGTAGAAAAATTTGCCAAGAACAAAAGACCATGATTGCCCATGTCATATGACAAGGTACATGTGATGACCATGACATAAATGTTACCGTATGCTATGCTGAGCTTCATTTACCTGCAGGCATTTACAGGAAAATAAAGAAATACAATAGGATTAATGAAAAAAAAAGATAAAGAAAGATTGATAAACAAACAATGTGCAAAATAAATTAAATTGTGGCAGTTACATAAAAAGTTATACTGAGAACATGAGTTGCAAAAAGTCCATGTAAGCAAGTCTCTCTCTCTTTCTCTCTCTCTGCCCATCACTCTGCCTGTTCTCCATCTCCCTCTGGTGCTTTCCCTCCCCTTTTCTTTCTCCTGAGGCCTCCCGTCCCATGATCCTTTCCCTTCTCCAGCTATGTATCCCTTTCGCCAATCATCTTTCCAGCTCTTCGCTTCATCCCACCCCATCCGGTCTTCTCCTATCATTTTGCATTTCCCCCTCCCCCCCCCCCCCACTACTTTCACATCTCTTAGCATCTCTCCTTTCAGTTAGTCCTGACGAAGGGTCTCGGCCCGAAACGTCAACAGTGCTTCTCCTTATAGATGCTGCCTGGCCTGCTGTGTTCCACCAGCATTTTGTGTGTGTTGTTTGAATTTCCAGCATCTGCAGATTTCCTCATGTAAGTGAGTCTGTTGGTTGTAAAATCATTTCAGGTTCTGACAGTTGTAGGGAAATAACTGTTCCTAAAATATATTTATGCTATATGAAATATGAATTATGTTTCTGAACATAAAATCCATTCACTATTATTATAATCATATTTTAAACAGCAGTTTTTCTATTTATTTTTATTTATTTTGAGATACAGACAGTACCAGAGGTTAGGACTCAACCCAATCCTTGGTGGTTTGAGGCAACGGTTTACAAGGCCATGTACAAAAGTGGTTGGATAAATGGAAGCTGCCGTCAGTTTTGATTGTAACACATTTAATGGCAAGGGTTGAATTAAACTCTAGCCTTCAAGCAAGCTAGTTGATAGGTACAAAGTGTCATTACGGAATTTCTACAACTTTCTGATAGATGGCATAAAGTATTAACAACCTTTTCTTGAAGATCAAAGTATATTGACATCCAAAAATGATGGCTCATTTGCATTAAATAGTCAGCTTCATTAGTGTTCACTAAAAGATACAGGCACCCCTAGGGAGAACAGTGTATTTTGGTTTCAAGGATAACTCAACCATTCCCCTAATTGCCCTTGAGAGGATAGTGTTGATTTACCTTTTTGAACTGTTGTATTGGGGTGATGACATATCAAACACAATAAATTGGAGCAGCTGTAAAAGACACAGTGACCTTAAGCTTCTGCGCCATTTGACAAATCACAACTGATCTCCTATCTTACCTGCTGTTCTGACTAATCCTCAAATTATTTTGATACCTCTTAGTATTCAAACCTTAGCCCATCTCTGCCCAGAATATACTCAACAATAAGTATCTGCTACAATGGCACAGTGAATCCCAACAATTTATCTCTGTATGAAGATGTATCGCCTCATTTCAGACCTTAAAAGAAGCTATCTTCTGTATTTACTGATTGAGGGCTGCCAGCCTTGAAGACGGTGCCTCTCTACATATTGCTTAGCTAAATTTCCACTGCCATTTATGACTAGATGTGGCTGAAAAGGGAAGATTTAATTTGATCAGTTATTTGCGACATTGATTAGCCTTCTCAGTAGAACTCACTCTCTTAAACTGCAAGTTCATTTGTGAGTATTATAGATACTGCTCCAGAGGTGCACTCCCTGTTGAACCTTATTTTGATAGTATTGTTAGTGTGAGGGATGAGCTGGACAGTAAGGACTCTTGAGGAATACAACCCTTCTGATAGCATACCATTCCTCTTATTAACTTTGAGCGTCGAGCTGCAGGATCTGGTATACAGGGTCTGTGAGATTATGCCTGTGCACATATACATAGTTCATAGCCTGCATTTGCACGAGAGCTTGACTCAGGTGCTTAAACTCCAATCCCCCAAGTTTTAAAGTGCGCACTAGTTTAAATCCCAACTCTAAAAATCCATGTGTCTCATTGTTATACTTTCCTGGTCAACTGTGCTCTCAGCTTCAGTCTGAACCTGGCACAATTCTGTATTCCAAATACTGCTTCAAAATTCCAGGCAAGGTCAGAATATTATTGCAATAAGGTTTTATTAAATATGGTTCAATTGAACAGACTCAGTATAGGCTTTTAGAATCAGGGAGAACTTCAGCTACTTCTCCACTTATGGATTGTGTAGATATAATTGTACAGTAACTGAATTCACATTCATCAAACAGAATTTTTTTTCATTTATCAAAACCACCACTATGGTACCAAATAACTGATTTTTAAAAATATATTTCTTGTGATGCCAGAAATGTAGCTGGTGTTTCGCCAATAACTTTCTGTGATTCTGACCATATTTCCATATAGACAGGAAATGATTCGTTTTGATAGCACAGGAACAGGCTGCCAATTCCCAGTATCATCACTATCAGCCCATGATAATCTGAATAATTCAAAATCTGTTTTTAGTTCACAGAATCGTTGAACTTCTCCCAGTATTCAGAAGAGTCGATCAATTTTTGAGCAACACATGAAAAAGCCTCGTTCACCAAATGAACTTCACTTATCTATTCCCTACTTTAACCACGTACCTGTGGCTTAGACAGAAGTGTTCCGTTGTAAATATATATTAATGAAAACACAATAGCTTAACTGGTGTTTCTACTTCTATCAATGTTGACAGTAGACAATAACAATAAAATCAGATATTCATTTTTTCTTCTGTGGAGGGAGAGGGTGTTGATATTTTTCTTTGAACAGATTCCATGGTTTTCTTTGGGTCATGTCTGTCTGTGGGAAGACGAATCTCAGGGTTGTATACTGAATACATACTTCGAATCTTTGAATTGAAACACATAATTTGTGCATAGCAGCATTAATCGGATGAATTTATTTTGCAGATATTTCTTCTGCAAGTTTTATTTCCTCTGCACTTTGAGTATTAATTGGCTGATTAACTGTTGTCAATAAAGATGCTGAACCTTTAAACCAAAAAGGAACTGAATTTTTTTTTAAAGAAGCAGCAAGTTTTATTTCGTTCCCAGACTAATGAGCTCACTGCTATTGGCTATTTGATGAAGCATGCGATTTAAAGTTCAAATTAAGTTTAAATGCATTATCAAAGTACATAGACTACTGTGCAAAAGTCTTAGGCATATATACATATATATCCATAGCTAGGGTGCCTGAGACTTGTAGATACTACTGTATTTTTTTGATGTGAAGCAGAGGGCTGGTTTGTAAATCCAGTGGGAGCAAAGGATGTTGGGAATGGTGAGGGTAGAACTCCATGGGTGGGTGGGTGTGGGACAGAGTAAGAGTGTCAGGGGTGGGGATTGGTGTGGATGCAAATACACCCAGCCTGAGACACCAGACGAGGTCATTCGATTCCAAACAATTGGCTTACCGATTATTACAGAATGCCTCTCAGGCGCTTCTCATTCCCTCCCCTCTCCCTTCCCCCTTTCCCAACCATGACTCTCCTCTCCCTGCCCCCTTCTCGCTCTCAGTCCTCAGCAGAGAATCACATCAGAATCAGATTTATCATTACTCACATCTGTCATTAAGTTAGTTTTTTTCCCCCTGTGGCAGCAGTATAGTGCAATGCATAAACTCATTATAGTACTATACAAAAGTCTTAGGCACCCTAGCTATATACTGTCGATATGTCTCAGTCTTGCTCAATACTGTATATGTTACCATATACTACCTAAAATTTCATTTCTTTCAGATATTCACAGTACAGCAAAGAAATACGATAGAATAAATGAAAAACTACACACAAGGACTGATAAGCAATCACTGTGTAGAAGAAGAGACACTGTGCAAATACAAAAAATAATAATGATAATAATAACAATAAATAAACAAGTGCGTGTACTTCAATGCAAGAAGCATCAGGAACAAAGGTGACGAACTGAGAGCTTGGATACATACATGGAATTATGATGTAGTGGCCATTACAGAGACTTGACTGGCACCAGGGCAGGAATGGATTCTCAATATCCCTGGATTTCAGTGCTTTAAAAGTGATACAGAAGAGGGGAAAAAGGGGAGAAGGGGTGGCATTACTGGTCAGGGATACTATTACAGCTACAGAAAGGGTGGGTAATGTAGCAGGAGCCTCGTCTGAGTCAGTATGGGTGGAAGTCAGGAACAGGAAGGGAGCAGTTACTCTACTGGGGGTATTCTATAGGCCCCCTGGCAGCAGCAGAGATACTGAGGAGCAGATTGGGAGGTGGATTTTGGAAAGGTGCAAAAATAACAGGGTTGTTATCATGGGTGATTTTAATTTCCCTATTACGGATTGGCACCTGATTAGTTCCAATGGTTTAGATGGGGCAGAGTTTGTTAAGTCCAGGATGGATTCCTGTCACAGTATGTTGACAGGCCAACTAGGGGGAATGCCATGCTAGATCTAATATTAGGTAACAGACAGGAAGTTCTGTGGAAGTGAACGAGATTCTCAGATGGTATGTTGTCTCCTGGGTGCCAGGGTCCGGGATATCTTGGATAGACTCCTCAGTATTCTTAAGTGGGAGGGTGAACAGCCAAAAGTCATAGTCCATGTAGGTACCAATGACATGGATAGAATGGGTGACAAGGTTCTGTATGGGGAGTTGAGGGAGTTAGGTGCTAGGTTGAAGGGTAGGATCTCCAATGCCATGATCTCAGGATTGCTACCCATGCCACATGCTAGTGAGGCTAGAACTAGGAGGATTATACAGTTTAATAGGTGGCTAAGGAGTTGGTGTAGGAGGGAGGACATAAGATTTCTGGATCATTGGTCTCTCTTCCAGGGAAGGTGGAACTTATACAGAGGGACAGTTTTCATCTGAACTGGAGGGGGAACTGATATCTAGTGGGACGGTTTGTTAATCAAGTCGAGTCAAGTAAAGTTTATTGTCATTTCGACCATAAATTGCTGATATAGTACACAGTAAAAATGAAACAACGTTCCTCCAGGACCCTGCTGCTACATGAAACAACACAAAACTACACTAGACTATTTCAGACAGGGCAGGGCTACACTAGACTATGTAAAACAACATAAAAACTGCACTAGGCTACAGACCTGCACAGGACTACATAAAGTGCACAAAACAGTGCAGGGCAGTACAATAATTAATAAACAAGACAATAGGCACAGTAGAGGACAAATTACAATATAATAATAAATGATGTAGATGTCAGTCTAGACTCTGAGTATTGAGGAGTCTGATGGCATGGGGGATGAAACTGTTGCACAGTCTGGTCGTGAGAGTCTGAATGCTTTGGTACATTTTCCCAGATGGCAGGAGGGAGAAGAGTTTGTGTGAGGGGTGCGTGGGGTCCTTCACAATACTGTTAGCTTTGCAGATGCAGCATGTAGTGTAAATGTCTGTAACAGCGGGAAGAGGGACCCCGCTGATCTTCCCAGCTGACCTCACTATCCACTGCAGGGTCTTGTTATCCGAAATGGTGCAATTTCTGAACCAGGCAGTGATGCAGCCGCTCAGGATGCTCTTGATACATCCTCTGTAGAATGTGGTGAGGATGAGGGGGTGGGAGATGGACTTTCCTCAGCCTTCACAGAAAGTAGAGACTCTGCTGGGCTTTCTTTGCTATGGAGCTGGTGTTGAGGGACCAGGTGAGTTTCTCCGCCAGGTGAACACCAAGAAATTTGGTGTTCTTAATGATCTCAATGGAGGAGTCATCAATGTTCAGCAGAGAGTGGTCACTCTGTGCTCTCCTGAACTCAACAACCATCTCTTTTGTTTTGTTCACATTTGTTGTTGGTTCTGCACCAGTCTGTTAGCAGCTGCACCTCCTCTCTGTAAGCTGACTCGTCGTTCTTGCTGATGAGACCCACCACGGTCGAGTCATCGGCGAACTTGATGATGTGGTTCGAGCTTTTTTTTGCAGCACAGTCGTGGGTCAGCAGAGTGAACAGCAGTGGACTGAGCACACAGCCCTGGGGAGCCCCCGTGCTCAGTGTGATGGTGTTGGAGATGCTGCTCCCGATCTGGACTGACTGAGGTCTCCCAGTCAGGAAGTCTAGGATCCAGTTGCAGAGGGAGGTGTTCAGGCCCAGTAGGGTCAGCTTTCCAATCAGTTTCTGAGGGATGGTTGTGTTGAATGCTGAACTGAAGTCTGTGAACAGCATATGTGTCTTTTTTGTCTAGGTGGTTGAGGGCTGCGTGGAGGTTAGTGGTGAATGCTGCATGATAGAGTTTGGGAAAGGGGTAAAAACAGAAGAATCAGAAGGAGGTGTGAGGGATGTGGGAGGTGACCCCAACAATTATCAATACTCTTCAAACACTGTCTGCCTAGGGTCAGTGGTCACATAACGAGGACTTGTGATATGCACCAGCTGCTCAGCACCACAAGAGTGCCTGTGATCTTGATCAATATTTTTTCCTTGATAATCAACATGGAAGCAGACCATTCAGTCATTATCATGTGGCAGTCTCTGAGAGTTTGATATATGTTCATAGGTTTCTGTATTTCTCACATTGCCAAAGTGCGTACAGTTCATATGGACTTGATTGTCTGTAAAATGCTTTGAGATTACTTTAAACAATGAAAGATGCTATGCAAGTGCAAGTATTTAAGATTCAAGGTACATTTATTATCAAAATATGTACGCATATTTCCGAGATTCGCCTTCCCACAGACAGGCACAAAACAAAGAAGCGCCACGGAACCCCGTTTCAAAGGAAACATCAAACGCACAATGTGCAAAAATAAAAAAGAAAAAAACACACGAACGGCATAAATGAAGCAGATATCACCAAATATGAAACATCAAACCACAGAATGCTTGAAACAGTCTGTGAACATTCAGTTCAGCTCAATGTGGTGTTGCGTCATTCTGTAGGCCACAGCGCCAGTCCGCCCCAATCAGAATCACATAAAGTAACAATTTAAAAAAGGAGTAAGCAGAAACTAGAAGCCATAAACACCTCATAACATGAATTACAGAGTCCAATCCATAAACCACATTGATGAAACCTCGCCCAAACCCAAGACTCTGGCAGCATTGAAAGAGAGAGAGAGAGAGAGAGAGAGAGAGAGATCAGTCCAATGCAGGCACCTTCCTCTGGGAGCAGTGAACAAGACTGAGAGGGAGACTATATGTTTCCTAACATATAGATGGGCTTTGCTCGGATTATAATCTCCCTGACTAAATGCAATTTTGAATTAAGATCCAAAAGAAATTGATGGTGATGCTAACCTTGTGCTCATATTGGCTTCAGCTGCACTGTTGAAGCACAGCCTGTAACATAGGCAGCAAGCTGTTTAAAGTGAAGTGAACTAACTGTACGTTACTTGTTAGGAAACATGTTGAGGAGAAGTGAAAGAGGAGAGTCACAAGGACTGCACCTTTCCCAAATAAGCATGAGCACAGGGAACAAACCCTTCCTTTTGAATATAGTAACCTCCTAATTAGCATGCATATCAAAGGAATGATTTTGCCATTGTTCTTTAAAAATAAATTACCTTAAAGTATTATCACTGCACCTCCAGCCCATTAATGTTCAGTTAGTTCACTTCACTTTAAACAGCTTGCTGCCTATGTTACAGGCTGTGCTTCAACAGTACAGCTGAAGCCAATATGAGCACAAGGTTAGCATCACCATCAATTTCTTTTGGGTCTTAATTCAAAATTACATTTAGTTTACAATTGTTTAAGAATCATTTCCACAAAGGGGACCAACTATCTTTAGAATGGCTCTGGATATGGACACTAAAGTGATTTGACGCCTTGGCCACAGTGATCTGTACAGGACGTTCTTGACAAAGATGGTTCACACACATCAAAGTCAGTTAAAAGGCTTAAGTGTGCAAAGTGCTCCTGACTGACTGACATCTTGACACCATGATTATTGCTCTTTAGTGCCACAGACGTTTAACACACTGAGAAGCTGAGTTGACATTCTCGATACAGAAGCCATCGCGTCTATCAGAGTAGGCTGATCTCCTGAAAGGAGACGGTTACCACGGGGACAAGGGAAAGAATCTCTTTAAGAAATTTGGGAAGGAATTTGGCTGAAGAAAGGGATTCTTGTAGAAATTTCCAGGAGCTCATTAGAAGAGAAAAAAAACCTCCAGGATCCTGACAACTCAAGAATAAAGGGTGGAGGAGTAATGACTTGTATGGAGACAGTTCTCCTAGACTAGTTAGATGGAATCTGTGGTAATTGGAAATCCTCCTGTTCTGACATCTGCATAGTTTGCTAGTCTTCCTATTGTAAGCTCTTGTTACAAGCATGAAAGATTGCTGTAATAGGTGAAATGAATAAACAGTTCTCAGAGAAATCACCTTATATTCTCCTTTTACCCACACAGCAGAGAGCGGACAGTCACCGTGTGTGTTAATTAGCACTTTGCTAATAAACAAGTCATTATGGCTAAAAGTTTCAGTAGGACAATTTTGTTTTCAGAAGTCCATCAATTGTGAATTATTTTAGGGGGTTTCCTTTTGATATTGTAAATTGTTGGAATTCAATTAAGATAGCAGAAACTTGTAACTCTATATAAAACATCCTAGATTGGATATGCATTTTTATTTGGAATCTTGCCTTGTCCCCTATCAAGGATGTAAGTGCTCAGATAAGATACTGCCTCCTTCACAAAACTTTCAGTGTGATTGAGGAACAATAGGGTTGGGGTAGAGAGAAAGTTATATCCCTCTTTTTTTGGCCAGTTGGAGCATCAATACTGTGAGCCTCATCTTTGAAGTGGGATTGCATTATTAAATAAAAGCTGACTTAGTACAAGCTTGATAGCAGCTTTCTAATGATGCAATGTATATTTATCAACATAGCCAATCAGGTTGGAATTACATTTGTCTTCCCGATTATGTTAATGAGCTAAGATCTGCAATACATTATTAGACAAAGCTATCAGATAATAAAGAAAAAACTTACATGGATAGAGTAAGGAATCTTATGTGCTCAACAGATCCATTTCTTTACAGTGAATTATTTTTGAAGTCTATCTCATGATTTATCTACTTCTTACGTATTGCATTGTACTGCTGCTGCAAAGTTAATAAATTTCACGAAGTATGCTTGTGATATTAAACCTGATCCTAGTTCTGATGCATTGTAAGACAACGCAGTTCTGAAAAATGTTACTGAGGTAAAACCTGATTTTTATGCTGCTTTGGAAACATCGATTGAGATAAAATCATTGACCCAGGCCAAGAGGATTTCCCTAGACTCTCTTTGAAGACTATCACGGAAATTCTCTTTTCACATCCAATCAAGAGTGTGGGAGGACCTTAACTTAAATTCTTAGCCAAAACAGAGCTCATCACCAAAGATCTATCAGGCTAGATTATGTGCTTAACTTTCTGGAGTAGACCTCAATTTCTCACAGTTAATTGCACTGTCACTAAGATATGGCTGTCTCAGTTAGCTGCCATGATATACACACTGAAGTCCTCAACAGTATATGAGATGGTGTCAGCAATTATGTAAAGGAAGGAATTTGAATAATTTCTTTCTGGGTAGAACTAAATTCTTGGTGAGTAATTTGCTATTACAGGGAAAGGCTTGTCTAATACTGATTATAAGCACAAGAGATTTAGCAGATGCTGGAAATCCAGAATAAGAATAACACACACAAAATTCTGGAAGAACTCAACAGGTCAAGCAGTAGCTATGAAAAGGAATAGAGAGTCAATGATTTGGGCCAAGACCCTCTCATACTGACTACCTACATTGTCACCTTAACAAAAGTCTGCTAAAGTCTGCTAACAAGCAGTTGACTAGCAGAGAATCAGCATCCGACACAGATCAACATCTGGTTTACTTTCACTTGTGCAATTTGTTGTTTTGTGACCTAAAATTTGCTATAAGTTATAAAATAAATAAATAATACAAAAGATAAATAATGAGTGATGTTTATGGGTTCATGGACCATTCAGAAATCACAAAGAGTCCAGGAAGTAAGGGTCTTTAATGATGGATGCCATCTTCATGGCACAGTGCCTATTAAAGACTTCCTTGATGGTGGGGAAGGTTTTAGCCATGATGTAGCTGGAAGAATTCATTATCCTCTGCAGATTCTCACAATTCTGTGATGTGGAAGCTCCACATCAGACTGTGATGCAACTAGTCAGATTGCTCTCCACTATACATCCACAGAAATTTGTACGAGTCTTTGATGACATACCAGACCTCATCAACTTCCTAATGAAGTATGCCTTCTTCATGATTGTGTCAGTGCATTGGGCCCAGAATAGATCCTCTGGGATGCTGATGCCCAGTAACATGAAGCTGCTCTGGCATTCCACAACACTGCTCAGTGAGGACTGCTGTGTTTTCTCCCAACTTCCCCTTCCTGAAATCCACAGCTGGAGGAGCTTAGATCCACGGGTCATAGTCTCAGGAAGAGATGCGGAGGCATTTCTTCCCTTAACGATTTCTGATTTTTTGGATCTCTCAGTCTCAGGAACTGAAAAGTTCAGAGCCAAAGTTCATAGGATTTTGTACTGAAGGGAAATATAAAATTATGGTTGGGTTGACAGGAAAATGTAGATGAGCATAAAGGTTAGCTGTAAACGTGTATTGGTGTGGCTCCAGGGATTTGTGACCAATTCCTGCACCTATTATGTTGCCAACCTTACTCCATTCTATTGCTTTGAACCCCATCTGCTTCTTTCTGCCATTCAATGTGTATATCATTTACAAGAATATTAATCTGGCAAAGCATTTATTACTCAAAACGATTACCCTTAAGAATATACTAGTGAGTCACCTTTAGATTTACTGAAGTCCTTCTGGCCCTTAGGGAAGAAAATTCCAGGATTTAGATTCACCAATGATAAAACAGCAGTATTCCCAAGCTGGAATAGTGAACTCCTCAGAGTGGCAATCTCATGTTGTTCACTCACATGCACCTGATGGTAGAGGTTGTGAATCTGATTGGTGGCTGTTGGGGTCAGATGGGCAAGTAGACAGAGTACATTTGGTAAATGATGCAATCTTTAGTCACTGAAGTAAAAGTGTCTGAATATTTATGACAGTTGATAGGATGCTCATCTGGCAAACTGCTGTGTTCTAGTGGTGTTGAGAGTTTTCGGAGCTGCTGGCTTTGCAGTCATCCAGGAAAGTGGTGACTGTTCCGCCATACACTTTAAAGTTCAAAATAAAATTATTATCAAAGAACATAATGTCACCTTATACAACCCTGAGATTCATTTTCTTGTGGGTACGAAATCCATTAATAGAACAACAACTAGAATATCATCAATGAGCAGCTGCAACAACTTGTGTGTTCAACAGTATCCAAGTGACAAAAAGAAAGAAAATGAAATAAGTAGTTAGAATAAATAACTAAACAATAAATGTTGAGACCATGAGATGAAGAGTACTTGAAAGTGAGCCCATAGGTTGTGGGAACAGTTCAGTGATGGGGCAAGTGAAATTATCCCCTTTGGTTCAGGAGCCTAAAGGTTGATGGGTAATCAGAGTTCCTGAACCTGTTGGTGTAAGTCCTGAGGCTCCTGTACCTTCTTCCGGATGGCAGCAGCAAGAAGAGAGCATGTCCTGTGCAGTGGGGTCCCTGATGATGGATGCTGTTTTCTTGTGACAACTCTTCTTGTAGATGTGTTCAATGGCGGTGAGGGCTTTACCTGTGATGGACCGGGCCATATCACTACTTCTGTTCAAGGACATTGCTGTTTCCATACCAGGCTCTGAAGCAACCAGTCAATATATCCTCCACCACAAATCTAACCTTGTAAGATTCAGTTTGTGAACCTCATCTTCCAGTGTTCCCAACCCCCAGTTTATCAGCATACTCCAGACTAATGAGCAAAATACCAAACCATCGGATTCCCAAATAATTAGAAAGGGGATTAGACCGCACATGGAATATTGTATTTAGTCCTCAATGTTCAAAAGTTCAATGTAAATTTATTATCACAAGTACATGTATGCCACCATAGACATACAACCCTGAGATTAATTTTCTTGCAGGCATCCTCAATAAATCCATAATATAATAATAACCATAATAGAATCATGAAAGAGAGCACACCGACCTGGGTGATCAACCAGTGTGCAAAAGACAACAAACAGAAAATATAAAAAGAAAGAAATAATAACAATAAATAAATAAGCAATAATATTGAGAACATGAGATGAAGAGTCCCTGAAAGTGAGTCCATTGGTTGTGGGAACACTTTAATAATGGGGCGAGTGAAATTGAGTGAAGATATGTGGTTAAATATGAGATGGTCATTGCTGGGTGTATCTGTGGCATGAATGCTCCTGCCACACATCAGCACACAGTTGAATGCAGTCTAGGTGTGGCAGCAAGCAGGCATGGGCAGCTCCGGTTGCTGAGGGGCTGCAAATTTTATTGGATATTGTTCAATCATCAGAGGACATCTCTAATTCTGACATTATGAATCCAAGAAGTTTATTGAATAAAAAGCTGAAGATGGTTGAACCAAGAGTACTGCCCTGAGGGATTCCTGCAGTGCTGTCTTTGGGTTGGGACACTTGAACTTTGATAATATTAATTACCTTCCTTTATGCAAGTTGTGTCTCCGGCTGTTGGAATGGTTTCTCTTTGATGTTAATGGTCTTCAGCTATAGCAAGTATCTTTGATAACACAGGGGGTCTAAAACCATGGATTCCAGTTAATTGGACCATCAGTTAATCAGGGCAGCCATTTAATTGGGACAACTCATGAAGAACAAAATCTAATCCAGTATCAGGATTCCCTTCATTTATTCGGGACACTATACCGCTTAATTGGGACAGTAGACTGCTGCCAACAGTTTCTATCTTGCGTCATCCATGTGAACCTGTGTGGCTGTTCAACACTCTATCATGCTTAGAGCGAATAGTTTTTCACTAGTTTCTGCTGTCTGTGTTTGTGTTCAAAAAACAGTGATTTTTGTCAGTGATAGTTGTGAGAAATGAGAGACAATTCACAACTGTGTTTCTCACTGTGGTTTCATGCATTTGGGCCTGGAGATGCCAGAAATGGCCGTAAGTGATCATGAAAGTTAGGAAGTATGAAGAATTTGAAGGTATCGACAATCATCTTGAATGTAATAATGAAAATTAAAATGTGTGCATGTAGTTGTTGAAAGCATTGTATAAACGCAGTCCATTATCTGCACTAGGATTGTGCGCTGATTTTGATTGTTTACAGGAAATCAAGAATCATAGCCACATGCAGTGGATTTTTTTTTATCAATAATTATTAGGAATTAATACACAGTTTTATAGTACTATAGTAGTATTGGTAATGTTCTAATTTGCTCTGTATTTCATTTAAATACGTAATTTGTTTCTCAGTTAAACAGCGGTTTGTCTTTTTTATACCTTTTTAACTATTTCCATGAAACTTAGCTAATTGGGGCATTCGCTTAATTGGGCGTTAATGTATCGGTCCCAATGTGTTGCAATCCAGTGTACTGCCTTCATATTAAAGATACGTACTCTCATCACACTTCTGGAATTTATCTCTTTGCTGCATATTTGGATAAAGATCATGAAGAGGAACAGAGCAGAATGGTCATGATAAAACTAAACTATTTATTTGCTGAGTCAGTTGTTACTGAGTAAGTACTGCTTGATAACTCTTTTGATATCAGCCTACATCACTTCGCTAATTCTTGGTGAGTAGATTGATTGGGGAAAAAAAACAAGCTGGATCAGATATGTCCTGTTTTTTGTGATCAGGACATACCTGAGCAAACATTTACATTGCCAGACAGATAACAAACATGATGGACCCAACAGTTCCTGGAGCACTGTTTTGAAAAGGAACATTGTTATCTGTGATGGCTGAAAGCCAAGAAAGCCCATCTTACAAGTTCCTCAACAACTTTTCAACAGTGATTCAACAGTGGCTAGATGGGAGATGCCAGAGAGTAGTGGTGGATAATTGTTTATCGGGATGGAGGCCGGTGACTAGTGGGGTGCCTCAGGGATCTGTTTTGGGCCCAATGTTGTTTGTAATATACATAAATGATCTGGATGATGGGGTGGTAAATTGGATTAGTAAGTATGCCGATGATACTAAGGTAGGAGGTGTTGTGGATAATGAGGTGGGTTTTCAAAGCTTGCAGGGAGATTTATGCCGGTTAGAAGAATGGGCTGAACGTTGGCAGATGGAGTTTAATGCTGAGAAATGTGAGGTTCTACATTTTGGCAGGAATAATCCAAATAGAACATACAGGGTAAATGGTAGGGCATTGAGGAATGCAGAGGAACAGCGAGATCTAGGAATAACAGTGCATAGTTCCCTGAAGGTGGAGTCTCATGTAGATAGGGTGGTGAAGAAGGCTTTTGGAACGCTGGCCTTTATAAATCAGAGCATTGAGTACAGAAGTTGGGATGTAATGTTAAAATTGTACAAGGCATTGGTAAGGCCAAATTTGGAATATTGTGTACAGTTCTGGTCACCGAATTATAGGAAAGATATCAATAAATTAGAGAGAGTGCAGAGACGATTTACTAGGATGTTACCTGGGTTTCAGCACTTAAGTTACTGAGAAAGGTTGAACAAGTTAGGTCTCTATTCATTGGAGCGTAGAAGGTTGAGGGGGGATTTCATCGAGGTATTTAAAATTTTGAGAGGGATAGATAGAGTTGACGTGAATAGGCTGTTTCCATTGAGAGTAGGGGAGATTCAAACGAAAGGACATGATTTGAGAGTCAGGGGGAAAAAGTTTAAGGGAAACACGAGGGGCTATTTCTTTACTCAGAGAGTGATAGCTGTGTGGAATGAGCTTCCTGTAAAAGTAGTAGAGGCCAGTTCAGTTGTGTCATTAAAGGTAAAATTGGATAGGTATATGGACAGGAAAGCAGTGGAGGGTTATGGGCTGAGTGCGGGTAGGTGGGACTAGGTGAGATTAAGAGTTTGGCACGGACTAGGAGGGCCGAGATGGCCTGTTTCCGTGCTGTGATTGTTATATGGTTAATTTTCTTTACTAGCATAAGAAAGTCCGACCAGTGGCTTGAAAGGGCAGGGCCAAGGGACAGCACAGAGGCGCTGGGCCGAGGGGCGGCACAGAGGCGCTGGGCCGAGGGGCGGCACAGAAGTGCTGCTCATGGCTGCACAAGAACCGGCACTGAGCACTAGAGCAATTGAAGCAGGGGTCTGTCACACCAGACGAGACCCAAGATACAGACAGTGCAAGCAAACTGCTGAAAATATCCAGCACATCGTGGCAGGTTGCAAAATGCAGGCAGGGACAGCAAACACTTAATGGCACAACCAAGTTACAGGAATTGTGACACTAACTGTGTATGGATTGAATACTCCCAAGTCCTAATAGGAAACATCTGCGAAGATAGTGGAGAATGACAGAGGTCAGATCCTGTGGGACTTCCAAATACAGATTGATAAGCAAGTACAAGCCAACCAACCAGACATAGTAATGCTGGACAAGGAACAGAAGAAAACAATTGTATGTGGCAATCTCGAATGACAGTAACATCAGGAAGAAAGAGTATGAGAAGCTGGAGAAATACCAGGGCTTGAAAGAGCAGATAGAAAGGATGTGGAAGGTTAAATTCTGGTGGTGATAGGAGCACTTGGAGCTGTGTCATCTGGACTGGGAGAGTAGCCCCAGCAAATGCCAGGAACAACATCTGAGATTTCGGTTCAGAAGAGCACACAACTAGGAACAGCAAGGATACTGTGCCGAACGCTCAAGCTCCCAGTTGGTAGAGGACCTGAGATTGAGGGAAAAATACACATGCACACCACCCATAAGGAGTGAGAGAGAAAAAAATATATATATACACACAAACACACATATACTTCTTACTGTAATTCACAGTTTTTATTATTATGTATTTCAATGTCCTGCTGTTGTATAACATCAAATTTCATGATATATAACCAGTGACATTAAAGCTGATTCTGATTCTATTTCTGATTCCAATTTCAACATGATCCGTTTAAGTTTCACTTTTCAAGCATCTGCAGTATTCCCCAGTTCTTGTTAACAATTTAGCATCTTTTCTTTTATTTCCAGCACACCTCTCTTTATAATGACCTGTGATGATAGAGTAAGTTGTTAGTGTTGATAATGATTCTTTGCAGGTCTTAATTTCCATCTTAACAGCTTTTTTTTTAGCAGAGGGAAATAGTAGTTAGGTATACTGTGGATAAGAGTGATTGTAGCTATATTTAATTCAGCATCATTTAAAGAACTACAATTTCTCACTTCAGTTTTTTTTCTTGATTCTGTTACCTAAAGAAGTGAACATGGACTTCTTGAGGTAGAGTATGTGGATGAAAACAGACAGATTTCCAAATGAATTGGTGGCAGAGGAGTCCAAGTTCAATTCCTAAACACAAGTCTTGGGAAGTTTTGAGTGAATCTTGTCATGAACTAAAATTGTATATCTAAGAGAGCACCGGCAAAATATGAAACATGTTAACCCTTCAACTCTTCAAAGCATGTTCTTACATCTTTTTTTAATAGGTAGAGTTCAGAATATATTTATTTCTGAAAAGAATACTAGTTGAAATAATACTTACTTTTCTTTTAGTGCTGCATATTTTAACTTGTTATGTTGAAATTGCACAAGAAAAATCTTTCAAGCAAAACGTAAAGTACTTAATAAATTGTAACTTTTAACTGAATTGACATAGAATCCATGGGTAGAACAATATACAAGGACTAATTGGCAAATGAGTCACTACATGATGATTTACTTTTAATATTCAATCATGCAATAACATTCTTAACAACCATTGATTCATCTTCTGGATGAGACATTAAATTAAGACTTGCCTGTCTGTATGATAATTCAGTTGAGAATAACTAAAAGATGAGCAAAGATTTTTTCCTGGTGTCAATGTTGAAATTTCTTCCAAGAAGACCACAGATATTTCAAACTATTTAGTTATTCAGTTCACTGGAAAACTAAGAGAATAGGTGTAGGAGTAGGCTATCTAGCCCCTCAAGTCTGCCCTGCCTTTCAATATGATCAAATCTGATCTGCCTCTGGCCCCAACTCCTCTTTGTGCCTGTTCTCACTTCATAGCTCAATGATTCTCTTGGGAAATTTGAGGACAATGACTGGCACAGTTCCTCACATAACAGCTAATAGCTTTAAAAATTAATTCATTGCCTGAGAAACTTTAGGGAACTTTGAGAGAAGTTATTATGGGTTAAAATTTCATTATCTTTTTTGTGTGGATTTGTCACTGAATTTTGAATTCATCCATAAATTTCCTCCCCAACATAGTTAACAATATGTTCTTAAGCAACATTTCTTAACTCAGAGTTAAACTATTAACCAGGTCTTATGTGCTCAGCATTACAGTGTAAATTGAGAGTTTGCTTCCATTCTTTTATGGATGAAGAGTACTTTGGCATCATACATTCAGGCAGTATGTGATAAATCTTTAAGCGTAGAACTGAGAACATCTTGGGAGTAACAGCTGCACGTAGAACTGCTCACTATAAGTCAACTTCCTGAGAGTACGATGAGAGAGAAAAAGCAACTTCAATTGCAATGACAGAATAGTACTGGTCTGTTAGTTTCTCAACAGCTTAGCATCTTTCTTCCACTCTACTGTGCACTGGACATTTGCACTCAAAGATTGGATCTGGTCTTACATTTTCTACAGCTCCATATGAATTGCCAGATCTGAGATTCACCAGCAGCAGAAAGAATTCAGAACATAATTCAATGCATATAATTTCATTCTAATTATGTTTTCATTTCAATAGTGTGCAGCTTTTCACAAAGGGAAGAAAACAAGAATCAGTAAGATATTACCCTTTAGTTGATTAATGTGTTTCACGTATGAAAGTTAACTGATCTAATTCAAAATGTACAATAAATTATAATTAAATATAGCAGAGTGAAATCATAATTTCAGAAAATTGAAAATGTGAAATATAGGAATATAAAAATGATACACATTTTGCACATATAATGTTGGAATTTTTGATATTTAGCAGATAATACCTCAATGCTGTCAAAGGATGATGCTGAAGACCTGGATCTTGGGCAAGGTTTAATCAAAGGGATTATCGATGGGACACCATAGTTCATGTGATGATGTGTTTCTGGTTTCTGGTCGTTCCTTTTTTCTGTTGCAATTTTTGTGTGATTTTGATCGGGGTGCCCACAGATAAGAACAGCACAATGCTAGATTGAACAGAAACTGAGTTGAAACTGAATATGCATGGACTCTTTCAATGGGTTTTGTGTTTTATATCCTGTATTTTTCTTTTTTTTTGCTGTTTGCACAATTTGTAGGATCTTTTTCGTGTATGGGTGGGGCTCTGATATTTTCTTTTGAAGAAGGAAAATCTCAGAACCTTTGGGTTCCATGGCTTTTCTTTATTTTATGGCTGTCTGCGGGAGGACATATCAGGGTTGTATACTGCATACATTCTTTGATAATAAAGGTACTTTGAACTTTTCACATGGATTTTGAACAATCGCATTGATCTTACTAAATCAGATGAACCAATGTTTAGTGAAACAAAAGAAAGTACAAAGATGCAAAATTCAACAGCTCAAACAACATCTGTGAAGTAAGAGGAAGAGTTCTCTTTCTAGGTAATTGATTCGTCAACAAAACGTCCTAAATCTGATGAAAAGTCACTGACTTGAAATATCAGCTTTAACTTCCGCAGATGCTGCCTGACCTGCTGAGCATTTCCACAGTTTTGCACAAATAGTCTATATATTATTTGTCACTCAGATGAAGTCAATCAGTACCTCACTTTTAAAGGTCCAAATTCTAAACATGTTCTGAAATTAATTGGAAGGTATTGGGTACTTTGTATTTCCCATTTTAACTTTCTTTTCAAGCTGCTTCCTAGTCATTGGATTCTTTAAAATCTTAATTTCTCACTGTCATATGCAGGGCATTTAAATTAAGTCAACCTAATTCAAGTGTAGCACTTTTAACTGCTGTAGGTGTGAAGTGGGGTGCTGGGTGGAGATACGTCTTTACCAAAGTATGAGTAAGATGCTCCTTCCCTCCACTAGCCTGCAGGTCAGTCTTGAGCAAGGTGCAAAGCCTGCTTTAGCCCACCCCTATCAGGGTCAAGTAAAGCCATAGAGCCATAGATGGATGGTCACCAGGCCGATAATTTCTGAAGATTATTGATAATGGCTGAGGTCACCCGTCTGGTAAAGACACTGCCCAGAAGAAGGCAATGGCAAACCACTTCCATGGAAAAATTTACCAAGAACAATCATGGTCATGTACAGATGGAAAACTATGAGAGCCCACATCATATGACATGGAACGTAATGGTGGTGTTGCAGTGTGTGAAATGTGGAGAGGGAGTGGGAGAGGGGGGAGAGAAAGAGAAAGGAGAGAGTGCAAAAGAGAGAGGAAAATGGGAAGCAGGACAGAGAAAGAGAGAGGGTGAATACATTGATTATTGTAGGGATGCAGCACTGAACAGTAACTTGTTTAAGACTTCTGTTATTTTTCTGTAAAGATCTTTTGAACATTTTATAATCTTAGAAGTGCTATCTAAATGCTAGTTGTTATTGTTGTCATTGTTAATTAAACTGAGCAAATGTAGAGTTGGAAACATCAATGTGACATCCCAAAGCATCAAGATATGAACCTGTCATAAATTGCAGGAAGATCGAGCAAAGTATTATGTGAGGGAAGGGAGGGAAATAACACCATCTCAGAGAAGCCAACTGTGTAAACTTCAGCAGAGCTGTTGCGAGGTTGATGTGTCCCCTGGCACGGCTTATTCAACTGTTAATGTCTCACAGTAATGGAATGTTGTACCTCTGGTGAAATTAACAACAGTGGATTGCTTTGAAAATTAAAACACTGTAAGAGGCTTATTTGTTGAAAACAAAAGCCAGCTTCATTTTTGCAATTCTTTCTTTGAGAGGAGGCCTCGTTAATCTGTTGTCATGTTTCTCCTTCTGCACTGGTTTGCCCACACCAGATGTGCTTAGCACAAATTGATCACGGCAGCTTCAGGTAGTAAAATGAGTCATTTGTCTCCGACCTTCCTGCATATCATGTTGTACTGAGA
Source organism: Hypanus sabinus (assembly GCF_030144855.1). Taxonomy (NCBI): domain Eukaryota; kingdom Metazoa; phylum Chordata; class Chondrichthyes; order Myliobatiformes; family Dasyatidae; genus Hypanus; species Hypanus sabinus. The sequence continues at coordinate 24,439,035 of NC_082707.1, forward strand.
AGGAGTGAACGCTGGGGACACTTCCATTGAAGAATCATTACCTGAGTGACAGGCATGTATTAAATATAAAACCAAGCCAAGGGTTTGATTGCCCAGTAAAAAAAGAGAAAAGCTGCAACAAATATTTCTTACAACAGATTCATGCAAATGTCACAATAATTTACGTGTTGATGGAGCAAAGCACAACATCAAGGGGAAGAGCCATAGGCAAAGAGAAAAGCAAGTGTTCTGCTACTTTGTGCATGAACTCCAACCTGATTAACATATATTAAACACGCTTATGCCAAAAGCATGGTTGCATAGAGCATTAAGAGTGCTAATGCATGCAGCCGTCTGCCAATAATCAGTCACCACTCCTCTACCCTGAGCCTAAATTCCCCACATTATCCAAGCAAGCAGAGGAGGCTGCTTTCTAACCAAATGCAGTTAATTTTCTGGAGCTGGACATTGCAGGGAAGATCTGAATTTATACCTCGTTCTTCAGGTGCCCGGGAATTTGTGATGGGGTTGGATCTGTCTGAGGTACTGCAGTCTAATCATGTGACAGGCAGAGAGATGGGAGGAGAGCTGGCTGACATCCCAGAATTTTGACTTTGCAAGTGAAGAGGACAAAGTCAATGTCAAGGTAAATTTATTATCAAAGGACGCACATTTTCTATCTTGAGATTCATTTTCTTGCAGGCATTCACAGGAAAATAAAGAAAACTGACAAACAAGCAATGTGTAAAGAAGTCAAATTATTCAAAGAAAAAAATAAATAATACTGACAGCATGAGTTGTGGATTCTTGGAAGTCAGCCTTGGAATCAGTTGAGTGGAGAAGTGAGTGAATTTATCCATGCCAGTTCAGGAGCCTGTTGTAGGGTGATAACTGTTCCTGAACTTGTGGTGGTGTGGGTCTTCAGGCTCTGTACATCCTGACTGATGGTAGCAACAAGAAGAGAGCACATCCTGGATGGTGGGGTTTCTTGATGATGGATGTGCCTTTCCTGCGACGATGCTCTGTATAGATGTGCTCAATGGGGGGGAGGGCTGAACCTGTGATGGACTGGGCTTTCCTGTGGTAGCGCTCCTTGCAGATGTACTCTATGTTGAGAGGGCTTTTCCTGTGATGGACTGGGCTATATCCATCGCTTTCAGTAGACTTTTCAGGTCTTTGTCAAGAACTCTTTACAACCCATATTCTCAGTATTATTTTTATTTGCACAGTTTATCATCTTTTGCACATTGGTTGTTTGACAGTCTTTGTCTGTTTATGTACATATTTTCATAAATTTCTGTTGTATTCTACAGTTCTATTAAAAGCAAGAGGATAGTGAAGGATAAAATTGGTCCCTTAGAGAATCAGGGTGGTCAGCTATGTGTGGAGCCGAGGGAAATGGGAGAGGTTTTGAACGATTTCTTCTCTTCGGTATTCACGAAGGAGAAGGATATTGAATTGTGTAAGGTGTGGGAAACAAGTAAGGAAGTTATGGAACCTATGACAATTAAAGAGGTGGAAGTACTGGCGCTTTTAAGAAATTTAAAAGTGGATAAATCTCCAGGTCCTGAAAGGATATTCCCCAGGACCTTGAGGGAAGTTTGTGTAGAGATAGCAGGAGCTCTGAAGGAGAGCTTTCAGATGTCATTAGAAAAAGGGATTGTGCCAGAGGATTGGCGTATTGCTCATGTGGTTCCATTGTTTAAAAAGGGTTCTAGAAGTAAGCCTAGCAATTATAGACCTGTCAGTTTGACATCAGTGGTGGGTAAATTAATGGAAAGTATTCTTAGAGATAGTATTGATAATTACCTGGATAGACAGGATCTGATTAGAAGTAGCCAGCATGGATTTGTGCGTGGAAGGTCATGTTTGACAAACCTTATTGAATTTTTTGAAGAAGTTACGAGGAATGTTGATGAGGATAAGGCAGTGGATGTAGTCTATATGGACTTCAGCAAGGCCTTTGACAAAGTTCCACATGGAAGGTTAGTTAAGAAGGTTCAGTCGTTAGGTATTAATGCTGGAGTAATAAAATGGATTTTACAGTGGCTAGATGGGAGATGCCAGAGAGTAGTGGTGGATAATTGTTTATCGGGATGGGGGCCGGTAACTAGTGGGGTGCCTCAGGGATCTGTTTTGGGCCCAATGTTGCTTGTAATATACATAAATGATCTGGATGATGGGGTGGTAAATTGGATTAGTAAGTATGCCGATGATACTAAGGTAGGAGGTGTTGTGGATAATGAGGTGGGTTTTCAAAGCTTGCAGCAAGATTTATGCCGGTTAGAAGAATGGGCTGAATGTTGGCAGATGGAGTTTAATGCTGAGAAATGTGAGGTTCTACATTTTGGCAGGAATAATCCAAATAGAACATACAGGGTAAATGGTAGGGCATTGAGGAATGCAGTGGAACAGAGAGATCTAGGAATAACAGTGCATAGTTCCTTGAAGGTGGAATCTCATGTAGATAGGGTGGTGAAGGCTTTTGGAACGCTGGCCTTTATAAATTAGAGCATTGAGTACAGAAGTTGGGATGTAATGTTAAACTTGTACAAGGCATTGGTAAGGCCAAATTTGGAATATTGTGTACAGTTCTGGTCACCGAATTATAGGAAAGATATCAATAAATTAGAGAGAGTGCAGAGACAATTTACTAGGATGTTACCTGGGTTTCAGCACTTAAGTTACAGAGAAAGGTTGAACATGTTACGTCTCTATTCATTGGAGCGTAGAAGGTTGAGGGGGGATTTGATCGAGGTATTTAAAATTTTGAGAGGGATAGATAAAGTTGATATAGTGAATAGGCTGTTTCCATTGAGAGTAGGGGAGATTCAAACGAGAGGACATGATTTGAGAGTTAGGGGGCAAAAGTTTAAGGGAAACACGAGGGGCTATTTCTTTACTCAGAGAGTGATAGCTGTGTGGAATGAGCTTCCTGTAAAAGTAGTAGAGGTCAGTTCAGTTGTGTCATTTAAGGTAAAATTGGATAGGTATATGGAAAGGAAAGGATAGGAGGGTTATGGGCTGAGTGCAGGTAGGTGGGACTAGGTGAGATTAAGAGTTCGGCACGGACTAGGAGGGCCGAGATGGCCTGTTTCCATGCTGTGATTGCTATATGGTTATATGGTTATATATTTTCTCCTATAAATACCTGCAGGAAAATGAATCTCAAGGTAGTAACTGATTTAAGATGGTCAAAATGGTGCCCACAGCCGACATCTTCTAGATAGACGACAAAACTGTATGTTTTACTTCTTTTAAGACCATAAGATATTCGAGCAGAAGTAGGCCATTTGGCCCATCGAGTCTGCTTCCACCATTCAATCATGGGCTGATCCAATTGCTCCAATCATCCCCACTGCCCTGCTTTCATCCCATACCCTTTGATGCCCTGGCTAATCAAGAATCTATCTCTGTCTTAAATACACTCAATGACTTGGCTTCCACAGCTGCTTGTGGCAACAAATTCCACAGATTTACCACCGTCTGACTAATGTAATTTTTCCGCATCCCAGTTCTAAAAGGACGTCCTTCAATCCTGAAGTTAAGCCCTCTTGTCCTAGAATCCCCTACCATGGGAAATAACTTTGCCATATATCAAATCTGCCTTTTACATCTTTTACTTTTGTTTTTCGTCTTGAATGTGATTCTGGAATTTTTGGAGCATGTGATTTGCAACTTGGAGATTGTTTGGGTGTTTCAGCATGCTGCAGTCTCTGAGAGGATTCTGGGAGACAGAGGCAGCGTGCGCAAACCTTATGGTGAGAAAGCTGCAGGTCAGGGCACAAGCCGATGTTCAACTCCATTTTGCTGATTAAAGCAATGAGGGAAATCAAAACATCGAGGCGAATGCAGGAGATGAGTGCCAGCAGCCTGCACTTTGATCGCTGGTGAGATCACTCTGCTATGGAGAGCGGAGACTGCCTTTTTATCATTGATGGGATTGCTCTGCTACAGAGAGGGGAGACTGCCTTTTGATCGCTGGTGGGATCGCTCTGCTACGGAGAGGGGAGACTGCCTTTTGATCACTGGTGGAAATACTCTGCTACGGAGAGGGGAGACTGCCTTTTGATCACTGGTGGGATCACTCTGCTACAAAGAGGGGAGACTGCCTTTTGATCACTGGTGGGATCGCTCTGCTATGGAGAGGGGAGACTGCCTTTTGATCGCTGGTGGGATCACTCTGCTACGGAGAGGGGAGACTGCCTTTTGATCACTGGTGGGATCACTCTGCTATGGAGAGCGGAGACTGCGTTTTGATCACTGGTGGGATCACTCTGCTACCAGAGAGGGAAAGGCCTGTTGCTGTGCCCAGAGAATATTACCAAGGTTTTCTGTGTTTTGGATATGGACTTGGACTATGGACTTTATTTAGTCTTATAGTTTTTTGTGTGTGGGAGAGGGGATTTGGAGGTTGATGTGCCTGCTTCATTTTTGTTCATTTTTTTATGGGGAGAGGTGGGATTTGAGAGTTGATAATCCAGCTGCTATTCTTTTCTTTCTTGGTATCATGGCTATCTGGAGAAGAAGAATTTTAGAGTTGTATACTTTGATAATAAATGAACTTTTGAACCTTACTTTTAACTTTGAATATCTCCACTGCAATATGGAAATAATCAGGGATTAGAGGAATTTTTGAGGGAAATTTTGGGGGAATATACTTGCTGCTCTTCTCTTGTGAGATAGATGGTAGAAGATGCTTCCAGGAAGAATGAAGGTGAAAGGAAGGAATGGAATTGATGTAAAATATAAAGAGAGAAAAATAAGGAGAAGGAACATGACTCATCATAGAATCACAGAAGAAAGGAAGGAGACCACTTTTCCCAGTGTTTCTCCCTGTGGGAGCTATCTACTTAGTTAAATGTTTCTTATATTTTCCTTCTTAAATAGTTATGCAAATTTATATTACCAAAAAAAAAGAGAAATGCGTGAGAGGTTTCAAATGAAGCAAACCGTATTAGTCTTTATAGATGGTGTGTCAGATATCACCAGATTCTACAGTTCATATGGGATAGTTACAGGCACCAATGTCAAATGCAGGTGCAAGAAAGACCATGGGTACTGGAAATCTGGAGCGGCACACAAAATGCTGGAGGAGTGCATTTTGAAATGTTGAGTCCATTTCCCTTCATAGGACCTATTGAGTCCTGGAGCTCCTGTTGTGTTGCTCAAAATAATCACCACACAATTTCTATTTATTTATTTATTGAGATACAGCACAGAATGGGCCATTCAAGTTGTGCTGCCAAGCAATCCCCCAATTTAACCCTCGCCTAGTTATGAGACAATTTATAATGACCAATTTACCGACCTACTGGTACATCTTTGGAGCATGTGATGATACCGGGACACCCAGGGGAAACACACGCAGTCACAGGGAGAATGTACATACTCCTTACAAGCAGCAGCGAGAATTGAACCCAGGTTGCTGGTACTGTAAAGCGTTGTGCAAACCACTATGCTACCATGCCACAGTCACCATCCATTGTGCTAAATATACAGAGCATGCAACTCAGCAAAGAAGAATGTTATTACAGCATCCCCTAAGTATGGAATTTGTCTTCCTAGCAAACCAGTGCAGTATTGCACTCCGATAGAGAAAATTCTATATTAAGCACCATATAGAGCTTACTTGCAATAAGAAATATCTCCTACATTGGTTTTCCTGGCAAAGCAAATGTTAGCCATTATTTTAAACACATCATTCTATGCAATTCACCATGGCCCAGACATTGCAGTTATAATAGAAATGATGGTTTTAAATTACTGTTTTTGAGACAAATCATAATACATCTTCTGTTATTTGCATTTGCATAATTCAAATAGAAATCAGGAAACTGTTGCCAAAGGTACTTTGCTCCTCTCAGGGTGTACTCTTTATTCCTTGTCAACAGACTTGGCACTGGATTGTCTGGAACAGGATTAACATTGTCATGTGTTCTCTGCTAAACTAGTTGGAAAAGCTAGTAGTGGTAAATTCAGGAGTGTGTGAGCTTTTAACGAGATGATAGTTACTCTCAAACAGCAGCTTGAACTCTAAAAATATGTTTAAGATGTGCAGTGCCATTCATGCAGAGGAAATGGTGCAGGAAACAAAAAAGAAGCTAATATGCAAAAATAATTTCAGCTTTAATTTCTCTTTCCTCTCCTTTGATACTTTATTTTGCTTTCCATGCATTATTTATATCTAACTTGGTCTTCCTATTTTATACTCTCTGGATTCATTTCCGTAGGTCTAAGGAAGGATTTGTCAAAGAGACTCGTTGTTAGGCGTGTATCCATAGATTTTCAGTGAAGGGGACTCATTGATTCAAAGTTCAAAGTAAATTTATTATCAAAAATGTATATGTCACCATATACTACCATGAAATTCAGGAAAGTATAGAAATACAGTAGAATTTATGAAAAAAAAACAGTCTGGGGTTAATTTATTAAGTACACTTGTATACCTGCTTGTTAATGCAAATATCTAATCAACCAATCAGGTGGCAGCATCTCAATACTTAAAAGCATACAGATATGGTCAAGAGGTTCAGTTGTTGTTCAGACCAAACATCAGAATGGGGAAAAATGTGATCTAAGTGACTTTGACCAATGATTCTTGGTGCCAGATGGGGTGGTGTGAGTACCTCAGATCCTGCTGATCTCCTGCACGTTAGTCGGTAGAGTTTACACAGAATGGTGCAGAGAACTCAAAAACATCCAATAAACTGTAGTTCTGTGGCCAAACTCACCTTGTTAATGAGAGAATTCAAAGGAGAATAGCCTAAATGGTTCAAGTTGACAGGAAGGCAACAGTGACGCAAGTAACCATGTATTACAACACTGGCATGCAGAAAAGCATCTCTGAATGCATTACATATCCGGCCTTGAAAAGTTTGTGGACTCCAGCGTCAGAGGACCAAATTGGGTTCCATTCCTGTACCTAATAAAGTGTCCATTGAGTGTGAGTCAGAATCGGAATCAGAGTTAGGTTTAATATCATCAGCATGTGTCGTGAAATTTGTTGTCTTTGCAGAAGCAGTACAATGCAATGTATAATGATAGAAAAAAATGTGAATTGCAGTAAGTATATATATATATATATATTAAAAAGTTAAATTAGAAAGAGAAAGGTAGTGAGGTAATATTCATGGGTTCAATGTCCATCCAGAAATCATATGGCAGAAGGGAAGAAGCTGTTCCTGAACCACTGAGTGTATGTCTTCAGACATCTGTATCTCCCTCCTGATGGTAGCATTGAGAACAAGTAATGACCGGGATGATGGGGATCTTTAATCATGCACATCGCTCCTTGAAGATGTCCTGGATACTATGGAGGCCAGTGCCCATGATGGAGCTTACTAAGTTTATAACTCTTTGCAGCTTTTTTTAATACTGTGTAGAATTCCTCCCCCCTCCTCCCCAGCCCCAGAACAGACAGTACTGCAGCCAATAGAAATTAGTGATTGTTTTTGATGACACACCAAACCTCAAATTTCTAACAAAATATAGCCTGTGGTCACTTTCACTTAGGTCAAATTTTTAATTCCGCTGGCAATGAAATCCAGGCTGTACTGTATATGTATTAGGGTTATGTATTAAGATGAGACTCATCTGAGATCTTCCTGAGAAATGAAGGACTCTAGAGGGGCAGAGTGGTCTGCTCTCAAGCCTCATTCATTTGTTCATATACTGACATGAAAGGCATTCTTGCTGCAAGTTTATGTGATCTACTTTCAGGTTAATTCAAGGTCAGACTGGTATTCTTTTACATATGTCTCCTAAAGTCAAACAGTAGTTATTTTCAGTTGCCAAGGAAATACTATACTCCACCAGAAATGAATGGCTTCTTTTGTTTACTTTGAAAGCGTAACTCATAAATTTCTACTGCTAACTGAGCCAGAAAATCCTTGTAAAGACTTTCTATTTCGGTATCATATACGTATCATACGCAGAAAAAGTTATGAAATGTGTTTAAACTAATCATTAGCCATACCTGCCAGAAATACCTACTGGGGCACAGCAAGATGATTAAAAGAAACTCTGTTTTTAATGTCTTGGCCTTTCCCAATCTGAATCTTGTTTTTTTTTTAAACCCATATATGCTTCCATTTCGGAATAAGTAATACAGCCACCTACTTAGGAACACCAGAAATTTTACATGTGCTGGAAATCCAGAGCAGCACATGCAAAATGCTGGAAAAACTCAGCAGATCAGACAGCATCTATAGAAAGAAATAAAAAGTCAATATTTCAAAACACTGATGAAGGATATCGACCTGAGATGTTGACTCCTTATTCCTTTCCATAGATGCCGCCTGACCTGTTGAGTACCTCCAGCCTTTTGCGTGTTTGTGTGCGACAGGTATTTAGGAATCACCCTCTTCCCTCCTGCATTCACCCCTAGACATGCACTTCTAGAGTCCCTAGCATTTTCTGGTCTGGAGCACAGTCTTGTCCCTTTGCTACAACTTGGTGATCGTTGACTTGAACAATTGAGAAATGTGGAAATAAGGTCCCTCTGTTGAAATCAATCTGCACTTTGTACTTCATAAAACCCTGGTATGTCATCTATTTCAGTCATATCCTCCTCGACCTGTAGAAATCTCTTATTGCATCACTCCCTAGGACCTGGTTGGAGATTGGCCATGCTTGGAGCTTATGCCAGGAATGGTCTGTACTACAGTGAGCATTTCTCACTGTAGAAGTATATGTTGGCACCCTTCCCATTCCCAGATGCCAATCCCAGAGCTCCAAAAGCAATTTAAAAATTGAGTGTCTGGCTGGTAGTAACTTTCTCAATTGCTTTGGAGCTTTGGGACTATTTATAATACATGCCAGAGAGCAAAGCGAGTTTCTTTGGCTTTATGTTTCTCAAAAAGAACAGCTTTTCTTATAGGAAGACAATGCACTAATAAGAAGAATGGTTTGCTAGCAGTGAAGACAGTCTTGTTACAGAGAAACAGAGCAGCTTGCTAATTAGAGTAACTTGCTAATAAGTGTGGAAACTTACTTTGATGGGGAGAAACTTGCTTATAGAGTAATACAGTGTTCAGTTTTGATGTGACAATCTCTTTGAAGGATTTCAAAGAGGTACCCTTTGGATAAAAGCTGTATTTTGGAATTCCACTAATGACAAAGAGCTCCAGGTGAACTCAAAAATTCACTATCACCTTCTAAAGAGTTAAGCTGAAACCAATGTTATGAAATCAACAGCTGTTTTGACTGCTCATTTGGGACCCAAACTCTCTTTAAATACCATGAATTCTGCAGAACATAATTAAACATTTCTGTTTTGTTTATTTTGTGAAAATGAGAGATACTAGGAATGGAACAATTATTGTTGCTATTTTGTAACCAATCAACACCTAGCAATAGTTTGCATTCGGCTGATCGATGATACACTTTAACATTGGCCTCAGAGGACCATCCCCCTGTGCGTCAGTGTGCCATTCTCATTTGATATACTGGTCTTTGCTGTAGTGTCCCTGCAGGGAGACAGTTAATTCAATGCCAATTTGCAGCAAATCATGTTCACTTCTGTGCTCTGGACTAAGAACTCAATTGAGACTACCCAAACTAGATTTAACTAGGATGCTTATAGCCAGCTGAGAGGGAAGGCATTTATCTTCATAGTCTGGGCAAGAATTGGATACATTTCCTACTTCTGAAAGGTTAGTTTTCTAACCCAGTGAGTCACCCAATCCTCTTACCGTTAATGTTGTTTTAACACCTTACTAATTGAGGGTGCCCATTTTTTTCTGACTCTATGTCCTTACTTCTGGAAGTTACTTTAACTCTTTTTTTTAGGTTCTCATGTCATACCATACCCCAGTGCAAGGATAACCAGATACTCTGATCTCAACACTGTCTAAATTGATTGCAGATATTAGCCTGGAAACTAGACCTGTTTTCACCTGTTTTATGTGCAAATCCCATCCAAGGCCTTTCCATCATCATGGACCACCACCACCCAAACCATTCTCTGTTCTCACTGAAGCTTCCAGGAAGGAGGTATGGGAGCCTTGGGTCCCACACCACCAGGTTCAGGAACAGTTATCTCCACTCAACCAATGGGCTCTTGATAAAGAGGGCATGACTTCACTCAGCCTCACTCACCTATGGACTCAGGAACTCTGCAACTCATGTTCTCAACGTCTATTGCTTATTTATTTATTTGTTTATTTATTTATTAATATTATTATTTTGTTTTTTTGTATTTCAACAGTTTGTTGACTTTTGCACATTGGTTATTTGTCTGTATTCATGGTGAGCAGCTTTTTGTTGATTTTATTGTGTTTCTTTCTATTTACTGTGCATGCCTGCGAGAAACTGAATCTCTGCTGACATGTATGTACTTTGATAATAAATTGACTTTGAACTTTCATGAATGTTTCAATGCATTAGCAGCCATTTCCTGTTGAAATCCCATTCATTACAAATTTAGAGTAGGCATATTCAGATACATTTCACCTGAACTTGAGTGACATGCCCATTTGTCCATATAGTGTGTGAGACACCCATCTCTGCTGTACTGCCAAAACAATGTGCAATCTGTTTATAACAGCAAAATAAAGAAAATATTGCACAGCAAGTTGGCAAAGAGATGTGTATTTCCAGGCCCCCACTGGGGCATGCACCTACAACTGTATGCATCTGGTTGCTTGGGTTTTTGATGCTGGATATATTTGACACGTCATTACAGAATCTCACAGTCCTGTTTGCAGTTATACACAGCAGAGACAGAAGCTACAAACTCTGGACGAGTGTTGACCCCATGCCTCGCAATAAATCAAATACTTCTGCAGCATGGGATTCTATATAAAGCAATGGATAAGGGAGACTAAAACTCTACAGAAAGGAGCCTCCATTCTCTTTGTTTCCCATCAGATCTATGGCAGCCTCTTTGCAGATAGGGGATGAGACAGTCTTCCCAACATTCCTAGTTGCAACAATGTGGCAACTCCAACAGGGAATTGTGCCTGTCACATTTTCACAAAGCAATCAACGTTAAGGCCAATCCAAAATCACACAAGGGCACTGCAGGAACTCAGCGTATCAGGCAGCATCCATGGAAGGAAATAGATAGTTAACCATTCCACTCCAATGAGTGTTTGGATGTAATTTTTTCTACCTTTGATACTTAGCGGGTATTTCTGATTGATCCTTAAATATAGCAGACATTTTGAGCCATTCTGCGTGAACCTCAAATTCCAAATAATCATCAAACAAAATTCAGCTCAAAATACAAACACTATGCCATTACAATTTGGCTCAACTTTGACAACAATTTTATCCATGTTTCCAGGCATTTTGGTGCCCACTGCTAAATTCTACTCTGGACAATTCAGTTTAATTTTCAAAAATAAAAATGACGTCAACAGCAGTATAACATGCAAGGTTTGCTTCCAGCAAGATTCTCAAACTTGCTTATTTAGGTATAAACTGTAATTTTCTTAAAAAATTTGGATTCAAAGGGCTCTTTTAGTCCATGACCCATGGCAGCTTCAAATCCGGCCATGCCCATGTGCCTGGAATGCTGTGTCCACAGAAGTCATGATTACAATCACTCTTGGCTTTCAAGAATCATTCCAAACTCCAGCCGCTGATCCCTGCTACATTCAGGTCACACAATGAAGATATCTATGGAAGGGAGACCTTTTTGGTTCACAGGAGCAGTCAGTGCAGGTATGGTCAATTAGCTTCATTACAGACTCCCCTAAAGTGTAGTCAGTCATAAACCACACTCATATCATCATGGAGACTCCTCTGACAGTCCTTTTTTGTGATATAGGAGGATCTTTGTGACCCCTTTGCACAAATAACATACCCCTGAATGTTCTGCTCTTCACGGACCTAGCTAGATTACTCTGACACCTCAGTAGCATCCTCCTACCACATTCCCATCTTTGCAACATTTATTCATTCATTCATAGAGTTGGTTAAATTGTGGTATATCCCTTTAAGAGTTGGCTGCTGAGATCGCACCTGCTGGGCTAAATACTGACAGCTGTAACAACATACCAGTGGGGAAAGCTATGCTGTAACCCGCAATGTCAGTTTCACTGAAGTTACTCTGTTCTGTGAACCATTCAATGGAAGATCTTGAACTTTATGTGACTTTTACATGTAGCATTAGATGACCTCTAGTACTGTTTAAATGTGGCTAAGGTGATATGATGTAATAGAGCCTAAAATGTTTTCCCAGCATCAACTACATTTGGTTTCCATCAAACAGAACAAATCCTATTTCCATCTTCTTCGGATTGTTTTTCATTATTTATAATTGATCTAATCATAACACTGTTTACCACCCAACTTAAATTCTTGACATTTATCTACCCAAATCTTTACTGGGACAATAATTCTATTAGAAAAGGCACTAGATTTGTGAGTGGACAAGAATCTTGTTGCCAGGATCATCGACAATATTTGGAAGGCTGGTTTAGTGCACCCATTTATGCTCACTTTGGATGGTTGGAATCACAAGACACTGTAAACAGGTTTCAGTGATTGTAAGATAGCATGCAATCTTAAAAATGAGAGCAAAATCTCAGCAAGCAGAACTGCTGTACAACAGTCTTGCAGTGCTCATCCTAGATGGGTCAATTAGGATATTGCAGGTGGCTGGAAGCTCTCCACTGACCCTAAAAATTAACCACACGGTTTTGCAACTGCTCTGTAAACTCCTTATTTATGGTTCACAACTGCCTCTCTTTTTTTTTTGCCTACTAAGCTGCATTATAAATCCTTCAGTTTCAATTCTACCAAAACATGCATGTGGCAGCTTGTTATTTATTGTATAAGAAAATATAATTTCTAACAAATTATTTGCATCTCATAAGTGAAATTTCCACTGCTACCTTTGGAATCATATTGAATATTAATTTTCTTATTTTTTTGTCTAGTGTCTGTTTTTTTTATTTCTAAAGGTGAATTTCGATGACCTCATTGGAAGAAGTGACTCAGAGGAATTACTGAAAGCAGCACAGCAATGAAACCAGTTTGACCTCAGTAAAGATACAGCCATTAACTTGGGCTGCTTCAACAATCTTATCATTTCAACCGTACACTCTAATTCACACTGGCACATTAACTCATCCCAGTCACTGATTATGTCCTTAGCACTTATTGCTAATTAAAATTATTGAAGAAAATAAAGGATATTGGAATTACTCATTATTGTTTTCAATTATATGATCTTTAAATGTAAGACCCACTTAAGTCTAAACCAATGCTAATTTCTTATCTGATACAGTTCTGCTGAGGAAGGAATATCGGAAATCATCTGTTGAGAAGATTAAGGGTTCCTGAAACAGGAAACTAAATGCTATGCTTCACAAGGACATCTCTTCTGCTTAATTGGGCAGAGAAACAATAAAAGAGTTTTTTTTTGTGTGTGATTTGCTTGGTTTGAACTCAGTCCAAATTTTAAGAATTATGAAAGTTTGTGAGCTTCTGAGCGATCGTTATTTGTGCAGAGGCTCACATGCATTTTGTTTGGTACAAAAAAGAAAAACAAAGCAGAACAAAATTCCGTGTAAATATACATTTGGGTGGTTATATAGGAGTGGTTGAGAGGCCAGTGCTAGTCACTCAAGCAGCAGATTAATCAATTTGAGGCAGTACTTGGCAAAGCAATGGTCTGACCGCCTGCGACACCCTCATTATTAGTATGTTTATAATTTTATCTTTTTAGACTGTATTAAATCTGACAGGTCATGCAGGGATTAAAAATCGGAATTCTGCAGCAACAGTGTTGGAATTAGGATCAGTGACTGGTTTGACTCTTCCTGACAAGGAATGGCTGGCGAAAGACTTGTTTTGAGTCAGTAGGAAATCTTCAGCCCGACTGCACATTACCCACATGAACTGACAGATCTCATCATGACAAGCACATAATGGGTAATGCAAAGGAATCTGTGCACATACACACTCACTCACACATGCACATACATTTGCATACACATACATACATATGAAAGAAAGGCTTGTATTTATGTTGTAAACACGAGAAAGTCTGTAGATGCTGGAAATCCAGAGCAATACACACAAAATGCTGGAGGAAGTGAGCAGGTCAGACAGCATCTTCGGAAATCAATAAACAGTTGACGTTTGAGGCCAAGACCCTCTTCAGTCCTTTTACAATTCAGGCTGTCCTACAACATAGCTATCTGAGCAATTCATAAGGTTCCCTGCATATGCATACAGTCATAATCTTCCCACTTTATCTTGCTCTGACTTATGTTGGAGTTTGTTGAAACAGATTGGGAAATAATTTGGCAGCTTTTCCAGGCAGAGAGATCATGTGAGCTATTAAACAGCTGAACTCCTTCCTGATCTGAAAGGTAAATCTGCCTCCACAATATGGTCATTCTCTAACACTTCCATCCAAATATGTCCAAGAACAAGTCCCTTAATACTGAACAAAAAATAAAACCCAGCCCAAATGAATGCCCGAAGAATTCACAGGCGCAGGCCTGAGATTACAATGTGCTATTGTTACTTCATCTCTTTGCTGAGATACGCTTTACTAAACATGACTGGGGTCCAAGCATAACATTTTTTGGCAATGTAGTAATGTAAGTATTAGGATTCAGTGCCTGCTCAGAGAGGAGCGGAGGTTACAATGTTACGTACCATCTAAATATTGAACCATGACAAATCATAAATCTTATTTTAAAAGAAAACAAAGAAAACTGTAATAAAATTTATAAAAACACATTCCCTTTCCTAGTTCAATACTATTCCTCATAAGCTTCCAAACTGGCAGGCCACCAGTATAATATGTAATAAATTAAAACACTACCATGGCATTTTTGTTTGTTTTCTTTTTCTCCCCCATTAGATCAATGATAGGTACCTCTCTAGGCAAAGCAGTCGGAATGAAGACAGAAGTGTTAGTGGAGTTCGTATCAAGCCAAGTTAAACAATAATGATGAAATGCAGCATTGGACAGTTTGGAATAAGAATTTATTGAAAGGAAATAAGATTAGGATCACAATGTACTAAATAAGTACAAAGAGGTAAATCCCAACCAGTGCACAAAGGATCAAGATTAGAGGATTATTTAATATCAGAGTGATAAAAATTAGGGAACCAACACTTCAACTAAAAAATGACTGTCATGTAGCTGGGAGACACAAACGAGGTCCAACATAGGGCTTGTAAAGTTAAGATTAGGAGAAGAGTAGTTACATTAAGAGTTGCACCAGAGCTAGAATGAAAGCAGAGAGGAGGAGTTAGGTGGTTGAAAGACAAAAAAAAGAAATGAATAAATTATAGTAAAGTAGATTCTGGGGTGTAGAAAGCACGATTAGACCCAAGCTATAGGGTGGCATGGCGCGTAGTGGTTAGTACAATATTTTATGGCTCCCCCTCCACCCCGCCACCCTGCAACTGGGGTCCAATTCCTGCAGCTGCCTGTAAGGAGTTTGTAAGCTCTCACCATGACCATGTGGGTTTCCTCCGGGTGCTCTGGTTTTCTTCCACATAAGTAAATGCTTGAAGGGACACTTATGGGTTCTAGTCTCAATGTAGAAGGTAAAAGCATAATCCACAAGCCCAGTGAAATACTGAGGGGACGTCTCATTGACAAAGACACAGTTCTTTGATAAAGTGAGAGCACCTGAAAGAAATCAAGGACAAAAGTGATACCAGTGTCCTTGCTTGAAAAACTACAGAATGTTCTCTCTTCCAAATGTAGAGTCAGAATCATAATCAAGTTCATTTTCAGTATGTCATGATTTTTTTTTTGTGCACCACTACAGTGCAAGGTATAAAAATTACCCTAATTTCCAATAAATAAATAGTTAGTTTAAAAGGGGAATGGCCAGTTAAGTGCTCAGGGTTCCTGGACCATTGGATTTCCCAATGGTGGAGGGGAAGATGCTATTCCTGATATTATGAGTGTGGGCCTTGAGGCCCCTGTACCTCCTAGCTGATAGTAATATTGAGCAAAGGGCATGTCCTGGATGGTGAGGGTCCTTAAAGATGGATACTGTCTTTATGAGGTACTGCATTGATGTTGGGAGCCTTGTGTCCGTAATGGAGTCGGCTGAGTCCGTAACCCTCTGCAGTCTCTTTCAGCCCTATGTATTGGAGCCTTTGTACCTGGCAGTAATGCAACAGTCTGAATGCTCTCCAGCCTTCATATCATATAACCATATAACAATTACAGCACGGAAACATGCTATCTCAGCCCTTCTAGTCCATGCCGAAAGCTTACTCTCACCTAGTCCCACTAACCCGCACTCAGCCCATAATCCTCCAATCCTTTCCTGTCCATATACCTATCCAATCTTAATTTAAATGGCAATACCGAACCTGCCTCTACCACTTCTACTGGAAGCTCATTTCACTCTCCGAGTAAAGAAATTCCCCCTCGTGTTACCCTTTTGCCCCCTAATTCTCAACTCATGTCCCCTTGTTTGAATCTCCCCTACCCTCAATGGAAAAAGCCTATCCATGTCAACTCTATCTATCCCCCTCATAATTTTAAATACCTCTGTCAAGTCCCCCCTCAGCCTTCTACGCTCCAAAGAATAAAGACCTAACTTGTTCAATCTTTCCCTGTAACTTAGGTGCTGAAACCCAGGAAACATTCTAGTAAATCTTCTCAGTACTTTCTCTATTTGGTTGACATCTTTTCTATAATTTGGTGACCAGAACTGTACACAATACTCCAAATTTGGCCTCACCAATGCCTTGTACAATTTTAATATTATATCCCAACTCCTATGCTCAATGCTCTGATTTATAAAGGCCAACATACCAAAAGCTTTCTTCACTACCCTATCCGCATGAGATTCCACGTTCAGGAACATACAGGACCATACAGTATTACACCATAGGACCATACACCATTAAGCACCATACAGTGCTTATAAAAAGTATTCACCCCCCTTGTAAGTTTTCATGTTTTATTGCTTTACTACATTGACTCACAATTTATTCAATTTGGCACTTATCAACAGAAAAAGACTCTTTCATGTCAAATTGAAAACAGATCTCTGCAATGTGATCCAAATTAAATACAAATATGAATCACAAATCATAAAGCATAAGTATTCACCTCCTTTAATATGATACACCAATTCATCACCGGTGCAGTCAGTTGGATTTAGAAGTCACATTATTAGTTAAATGGAGTCAAGGTGTTTCAATTGATTGTAGTAAAAATACACATGCATCTGGAAGGGCCAACTGTTGGTGAGTCAGTATTCTGGTAAAATCTACACCATGAAGACAAAATAACACTCCAAGCAACTCTGCAAGAAGCTTATTGAAAGGCACAAGTCTGGACGTGGATATAAGAAAATTTCCAAGTCACTGAATATCCCTTTGAGTACAGTCAAGTTAAACATCAAGAAATGGAAAGAATATGGCACGGCTGTAAGTCTGCCTAGAACAGGTCATCCTCAAAACCTGAGTGACGGTGCAATAAAGGGATAGGTGAGGGAGGCCACCAAGAGGCCTATGAGAACTCTGGAGGAGTTACAAGCTTCAGTGGCTGAGATGGGAGAGACTGCGCACACGACAGCTATCACCTGGGTGCTTCACAAGTCACAGCTTTACGGGAGGGTGGCAAAGGAAAAGGCACTGTTTGAAAAAAACACACATAAAATTTCAGCTAGAGTTTGCCAGAAGGCATGTGGGAAACCCTGAAGTCAGCTGGAAGGTTATATGGTCTGATGAAACCAAAATTGAGCTCTATGGCCATCAGTCTAAATGTTATGTTTTGCATAAGTCAACCACCACACATCATCAAAAACTCACCTTGCCCACAGTGATGCATAGTGATGGCTACATCATGCTGTGGGGATGCTTCACTGCAGTAGACCCTGGAAGGTTTGTGAAGGAAGAGGGTAAAATAAATGCAGCAAAATACAGGGAAATCCTGACACAGCCTGCAAGAGACTGCAACTTGGGAGAAGATCTGTTTTCCTGCAAGACAATGACCCAAGCATAAAGGCAAAGTTACATGGGACTGGCTTAAAAAGAGCAAAGTTAATGTCCAAAGACATACTGTTGGGTAGGTTAATTGATCATGAAAATTATCCTGTGATTAAGTCAGCGGATTGCTGGGTTGTGCAGCTCTGAAGGCCAGAAGGGCCTATTCCATGTTGCTTCTCAATCAATCAATCAATCAATAAATAAACAAACAAACAAACATTCCCACTGTTTCACTAACATTGTTTGAAAAGGAATTCTGCCACCTTCCCCTGTTCTAACTCATGAAGCCTTCCTCAGAAAAATCTGGGATGGACAGCAAAATGTCAGTGCAACAGTGATATTTTCAAGACAGGAGTGAATATAAAATAAATTGTGCTCTAGTACCCCTTCAAACAAAAATACCAGAAAATAAATTGAGCCATAATTTATGAGACACAAGATATTCTACAGATGCTGGAAACTTTGAGCAACACACACAAAATACTAGAGGAAACCAACAAGTAAGGCAGCATGTATGGGGTGAAATGAACAGTCGATATTTTGGGCTGAGGTGTCTCATAATTGTATGACCTCCTGCAATAAAGGCAACACTACATATACTGTGTTTATAGAAAGAAAACTGAATTCCTAAGAAATTCTATCAATTGGAAGAACTTCTAGCAATATTTCTTAGTGATGTAGTAAGTTTCTCTCTCAAAGGTGAGATATTATTTGGAGAAACAAGATGAAGATAAGTAAAAGCTTGATTTGCACTTACTCAGTAAATATTAAGTCAAAATCAGACAGATTACCATGAAAAAATAGTAGCAGGGCCAGTAAACGTTTTCTCTGAGAAATGACAAAAGACGTCAGCTGCTGAAAAGGCTAAAAGGTGGAACAACAGAATTTAATGCAGCAATGTACTAGAAAATAGATCTGTGGAATTTTCATAGGTCAAATAAAGCAATTGGAAGATTATGATACCGCAACAAAGAGACTTTGAAGATTATAAGAGGAAGTTTATTATTTGAGGCATGGAATACTGTATAAGAGAAGATAGTGCATGCCAAAAATGAAAAGAAAAGCTCTAGAGAATTCACAGAGAAGATTTACAAGGATTTTACCAGGGTTGAACAGGTGTAGCTTGTGAAGAAATCTTAGATGCTCCAATGATATTTAGAACAAGAGCAGATTTAATTGTAATGTAAGAAGTTATGAGAAACTTAAATAGGGTGAAAAGGAAGGATTATTTCTCTTATCAAAGAGGTCAGTAACTAGGGTACATGGACTTTAAGTAATTATTGGCAGATTAGAGGAGAGCTGAGGAAGTGCTTTTTTCCCATTCAAAGAATAGCGTCTCACTTCCAGAAGTATAGCAAAGGTCAAAATATGCAGCATATTTAAAAAATACATTGTCATTTGAGATGCAGCAACTTACAAGGTTATGGAATTCATGTAGATGCGGGAAAATTCTATATAGTACTGTTTAGTGAAGAGGATAACTTCACTCAACTTCACTTACTCCATCATTGAAATGTTCCCAAACCTATGGACTAATTTTCAAAGACTCTTCATCTCATGTTCTCGATATTTGTTGCTTATTTTTTTTCTTTCTTTTTGTATTTGTGGCTTGTTATATTTTGCATACTGGCTGTCCACCATGTTGGTGTAGTCTTTCACTGATTCTATTATGGTTATTGGACTTATTGAGAATGCCTGCAAGAAGATTAATCCCAGGGTTGTATATGGTGACATACTGCATATGTATTTTGATAATATATTTACTTTGAACTTTTTACCTAGTATTGACACATTGGGCTGACAGATCTCTGTGCTATAAGTTTTAAAGATATATTTTATTTCTGTTTGCTTGATAGCTGTAAGTATTGCTGAGTAAAAAAAATGTGAGTCAGAGTGTACTAGGACAGAATTCAGTGCCAGAAGACAGCAGAGCATGATTAGGGAAGGCTTAATCAGCATCAGAGCACAGAGGTTCAGATCAAGGAGCATGAGGGTCAGACTGACAAAATCAAGGCTGTAGAAACAACTATCAGATAAGGAAGGAGCCCTGAAGCAGAAATTTTAGCTTTTGAACCACGTGAAACAAGCACATTTTCAAGGCATCATTGAAACGTTTAATAAGAGCATTAATCATGAAAATGATCAACCTTGCCAAAATGCCAGTCTACTAATTCATCTAAAATCCAAGCTATTAACATTGTACGTTTACTGCATCTGACGCCATCTGGAAATACCAACTACTGACAGTCTAGACACTCAGATGATACGATGGAAATTGAATCACTTAATAATGCAATGAACCTAAGGATTCTTTCAGATGACACAGCCATTTCTCTTCAGATTATTGTGGCAGCCCACCATGTACAGGATTGACTTCTTATCTGATGGTTTCGGGCTAACGCAGATACAGGGTTGCCTGTCACTTGAATCTACCTGCTGCAACCGGAATGTGTTGTGTCAGTTCTCAGCTTGATTGTTTGGGCAAGAGCTTCATGACAGTGTGGCATGTAATCTGCAAGGAGAGAGGGAATTTGGTTAAAAAACAAATGACATCATTTCAGTTGGAGACGAGAACATTCATGAAAAAAAGCGAGCAGTTCTCTGACTGATTCTTTGGATAGTTATCAAATTTTTTTAACACTGGGTTTTGATGCAAGTTTTTCATTGCAAAGTGAAGATAGTACAAGGTAAATATTTCCGCAGAATTTACATTGTAAGCAAATTATGTGAAAAAAACATCATGACTTAGTAACTGGCAAGTACCAGAATGTGCTCAAGCTTCCATTCTGGTGAGGGTGCCATTTGTCACATTTCTTCAAAACATTAAGACAAAAGTAATCATGTTACCTGCAATATAATGAAGACAGTGTTGGAGTATTGAAGTAAATATTTTTAACATGAGTTGTTATTGCTGTTATGCCGCTGGTGTTTAGGGCAGCAATGAAGGTCATTCACCTCTGGCGGTGTTCAGGGCTTCCTTCGTTATGTCAGTAGCTTTTGCTCAGCTTTCACTACTGTCAGTCATGCAAGTCCTGGGAGGGGACTCAGGAATACCATCACTTTCTTCATTCTGTAACAATTTTGCTTTACCAGTCAGGGTTGCTAGCCTTGAGCCAAACCCCTGAACCTAAAGGACCAGTGGACCCCTTTTAGTCTGGCCCCAACCTTTGACCTGTTTGGCATCGGCAACTCTACCAAGAGCCAACCATAAAGCTCTGACTCCAGCCAATATAGATCTTTGGGTCATTTTGGCATGCATGCCTCCAAAGCATGACAAGCTTGTGGGCATCTTGGAGGTTGACATGTGTTGGGAACTATAAAAAGCTGAAAGCAGTTGAGAACAATTGAGTTGTTGCTTCCGAATGGAGATCTGCTAACCTTAATACAATTGATAAAAATGTCGTTCTTCAGAGGAATGTTAATCTTTCCATTGAAAAGAAAATATATGATACAGCATTTTCCCCACAAGTAAATGAAGTGCACATTCCACTGTAACAGAAGAAATTAAATAACCAATTTGTACAGAAACTTTAGATTATCTGGTTGTAGTTATTCACGAGAGGAATAATGTAATTTTTTACCACATTGTCTTCATTATACAAAATGATGGTCTACTGCAAGATTAAACAACTGTTTTGAAATTAATGTTAATTCTGCTTCTCAAATGATAAATGAGAATAAAACAGGAACATATTATTAAAAAATGCACAGGTGGTCCATGAAACCAGCTCCATTCTCATGATAGGCAGAGATAATTAAAAGACACGTTCTATTGAAAAGGTGCAACAATACACTAGAGACTCTATTGCAGCTCGGGGCATCAGTTTGGAGTTCAATTCTGGTGTCCTCTGTAAGCAAGTTCATACGTTCTTTCCTCTGTGCAGGTGGGTTTCCTTCCTCAGTCCAAAGACATACAGGTTAGTAGATTAGTTGGTCATTGTAGGTTTTCTTGAGATTAGGCTAGGGTTAAATTGATCGGCCGCTGAGCAGTGTGGCTGAAAGGGTAGAAAGGCCTGTTCTGCACGACAACACTAAGATAATAAATAAATAAGATAAAACTATGCCTATCAGTTTCTCTGACATTCTCCTGGTAATATGGTGATTGAACAAAATAAAAGAAAAATATCAGCGCACACTGCAGTCTGTGAGGTATCATGAAAATCTTCCCTCTTGGCATATCATGTTGACTCTTACCCCAATCTCTTCCAAACAGTCACAGAAGGGCTATTTTCAGTTTTCAAATTGGCATGCTATGAAGTACCAATGATTGGAATATTTCCCAGATTACACCAAAAAAAAAACTAATTTATTATAAAAATGCCTCTGTAACATTGAGATTTCCAACAGCAAGAAAAATCTCAGCCACTCAGTTCCTTGAGGAATGCGGACAGCATGAGCTCTAATAATTTTCTACCTCGCTCTGCTCTTTACAATTAAAGTAATGAATTTACACATGCTATTCCAGGCCCCATGTTTCAAACACACATTATCTGTGACTCTTCATAGGATTGCGAAATATTTGGTGCCACTGAGCTGAAGGGATTTGCCAGCAGTCATTCAGGGGTTAATCTGTTCACATCACACCACCAGTCAGAAGGTCCCGTCTCATCAGTTAGCAGCGCTCCAGCTCAGCAGCCATATGTGCAGTGCAGATTTATGTCAGCTTTCAGCTGGGATGTTGGATGGGTAACTACCCGACACATCAGTCACCATGAAAGCCCACCTCCTGCCAGCCACACACGCACAACACACACTTACGCTCAAACACACATGCACACAAACACTTACAGTGGTGACAGACACCTCACTTGACCATTAAAGGGATTAAGGGAT
This sequence comes from Hypanus sabinus, assembly GCF_030144855.1. Lineage (NCBI taxonomy): Eukaryota > Metazoa > Chordata > Chondrichthyes > Myliobatiformes > Dasyatidae > Hypanus > Hypanus sabinus. The sequence continues at coordinate 24,461,784 of NC_082707.1, forward strand.
GCTTAAAGGGATTGTGGGTGAAAATCAGGTCATAATGCCAGATAAGTAGAGAGAAAAATCTCCAGTCTGTACTCCCTGTGTCACTTACTTCATGACCCCTTCCTCTTGCTCTACAATACTTGCCAGCCAAATGGACTAGCAAACAAGTGACTTAAATCCTTGCTTCTGTGTGTGCAGTTCCCTGTTCCTGACAAAGAGTCTGAGCAGTTTAATTTTCCTGAAAACTTTTCACTTCTAACTGTACCGTATTTTATTTCAGCTTTTGAGAAATTCTTTAAATCTCTTCTTTACCTCATTAATTTGGCAGCCATTCTTGATTGGTGTTCTACCATCTTTCATCTAACTTTCTTTTGCTATCCTTGTGTTAAATATTTCCCTTATACAATGGCGCAGTCTATAATTTTCACATTACATGCAAAGTCATCTTCTTATTTATTATAACTTACAGAATCTAGGCCTCTGTACCTCCCTCTGCAATTGGATCCTTGACTTCCTAACTGGAAAACCACAATCTGTGTTGATTGGTGATAATATATCCTCCTCGCTGACGTTCAACAGAGTCACACCACAGGGCTGAGTGCTTAGCCCACTGCTCTACTCTCTCTATACCCATGACTGTGTGGCTAGGTTCAGTTCAAATGCCATCTATAAATTTGCTGACAATACAACCATTGTTGGTAGAATTTCAGATGGAGATGAGAGGGTGTACATGAATGAGATATACTTGCTAGTGAAGTGGTGTCACAGCAACAACCTTGCACTCAACGTCAGTAAGATGAAAGAGCTGACTGTGGACTTCAGAAAATGTAAGATGAGGGAACATAGATCAATCCTCATAGAGGGATCAGAAATGGAGAGAGTGAGCAATTTCAAGTTATGGGTGTCAAGATCTCTGAGGATCTAACCTGGTCGCAACATATTAATGAGTCTATAACGAAGGCAAGAGAGCAGTTATATTTCATTAGGAGTTTGAAAATATTTGGTTGTCAACTAAAACACTTGAAAACTTCTATAGATGCACATTCTGACAGGCTGCATCACTGTCTGGTATGAGGGTGAGGTGGGGTGGCTACTGTACAGGACTGAAGGAAGCTACAGAAAGTTGTAAAATTAGTTAGCTCCATCTTGGGTACTAGCCACCGTAGTACCCAAGATATCTTCAAGGAGGCATTCCTTAAAAAAGTGACGTCTATTATTAAGGACCCCCATCACCCAGGGCACCCTCTCTTTTCACTGTTACCATCAGGAAGGAATTACAGAATGATTCAGGAACAGCTTCTTCCCCTCTGCTATACAATTCCTAAATGAACATTGAACCCATGAACACCACTTTACTTTTTAAAATATATATATATTTTTTTCTGTTTTTGCACTGTTTTAATCTATTCAATATACATATATATACTTACTGTAATTGATTTACTTTTTTAAAAATTTCTATATTATCATGTTTGACATTACACTGCAGCTGCTGAGTTAACAAATTTCACAACACAATAAACCTGATTCTGATGATTTTGCTGGAACTTGTTGTCAATTTATGTTTAAAATGGGAGAGGAACTGCACTGGAGATCTGTGTTCAATCATGACATTGGGTGCCGCCTGCATTAGTTTTTCACGGCATACATCTGCTATGGAGACTACAGGTACCTCCCACATCCCAAAATGTCTGGTTTGATTGGTTAATTGATTATTGCAAATTGCATCCTGTGTATAGATGTGATACAGTACTGTGCAAAAGATTTAGGCACATCTACAGTATATATAGTTAGGGGGACCGAAGGCTTTTGCACAGTACTGTAGTGATTTTATGTATTGCACTGTACTGCTGCCACAGAAAGGAAACACATTTCAATGCACATGTGAGTGATTATAAACCTGATTCTGTTATAGATCTCCACTGTGGAAGAGTGGGAAAGGGGCAGGGAAGCGGGATTCTTGTTTGGGAAAAGGGGAGAGAGTGGGAAGCAGCAGACAGACATTCTTCAATGATCAATAAATCCAAACATCCTTTGCTCTCCCCAGAATTACAAACTTGCTCTCTATACCACATTGACAAATACAATACTGTGCAAAAGTCTTGGTAACCTTGGCTATATATATGTGCTCAACACCTTTGCACAGTTCTGTGTGGTCTTTGATAATAAATTTTCTTTGACTTGAATTAATGAGAACATAGTAAGAATAAAATTGGTTAAGGTAGGACTAGATTCAAACTGGCTATTTGAAGGTCACCACAAACTTGATGAGTCAAAGCGCCTGATTCCATTCTTTATCTCTACGGCTTCATGACTATAAAAAGGGTAATGGGGACCACATAGAGTTAATAGAACTTGAAGGTGAGATCATTTGTTTAAATTCAGATACCTTTTTCAGGATCAGTAGATTTGGTGCTTGTCATGCTCACTGTAAACCTTCAGTTAAGTCAGTGTCATCAGTTTAGGTCAAATTTGAAATGAAACTATGAACCTTCTTGGGAATACTAGGCACAATAGATTCATTGCCTGGGGAAACAAATAATCCAGACATTGAATTCAGACCCCAGCACAAACATCTTTCATTTTACCTGAACCAAAACTAAAGACTTCTTTTCGATTGCCCTATTTCTGAACCTTAGAATGAGAGACGAGGCAGTTTTATACCAAGGATTGCACTCAATGCTTCTTTCCACTTTCCTCATCTTCTGTGTACGATAAGTGTTTACTTCTCCTGTGGGGATATTCCTATAAAGTCTACCACACTCCTCAAGAAAGATCCGAATATTACAAAATCTCAATTATTTGCATTTTATGTGCCATAACAACAACACTACAGAAAGAAAGTATCATTGATTAGCATACAATTCCAATTTGTTATTGATAAGTTTGGTCTACATAAAATAAATTAGCTACTGGATGGTTCACTTTGAGTACAGTCTTTGTGTAAGCCTAAAGACATTGGAGATTGTCTCTGTAAATGGGAAATATAATAGGGATAAGTAGAAGTTAAAAATTATGAAAGTATTTCTTTGTAATAGCTAATTTCTAGCATGTAATTTAACAATAATAGCTTTAGAAATAATGGTTTGACCAATAGCTATCCCTCGCTAATAAAAGGCGCAATATTTGGATAATCAAAGGATGTCACTTTTTAAAAGGTTGACCTCTTATTCATAAATGTAGCACTTGCCTTTGTAAAAGTATGTTTTCCTGCATTAATATCCTCAAGCTCCCTCTCGGCTAAATGTACTTTGAAATATTTTCACTTCAAAACCTGTTTCTATTTAGTAGTTTCTGGCATTTTGACCTGCAAACTTCAGTATGAATGTTTCACACAGCACGTCCAGGTCTTTAGTAGAAAATGAACCAAGAAGCCAAATTTAACTAAACAGATAGGTTACAATGCAGCTGTCATAGGTTCATGTTCAATTTTCCACCAACATTAACTTTCTTCAATTCAACATTTTTCTCACATCGAATCTGATCTGTTTAGTTCAAAAACATAGCCCAAAACAAAGGCAAAAATTTATGATCTGAGACAAAGTTTCAAACTTTTTTTTGTGTAATTCAGCAAGAATATGGAACAGAGAACAGTAACACATTGGGCAGACCGTTCAGCCTCTGATGTTTTACTGAATGGGTTTAAAAAGCTACAAAATTCAGCAGCAAATAGTCAACAAAATTCACCAGGCAAAGCCCTCCCCAACTTTGAGCACACTTCACAAGAAAGCAGCATAATGTCCCCACCCATCCAGGTTGTATCCTCTTCTCACTATTACCATCAGGCAAGAGGTTCAGAAGCCTTGGGTCACATACCATCAACATCAGGAAGAGTTATTACCCAACATCCGTCATGTTTCTGAACCAGCACGAGTAACTTCACTCACCATCACTCTGGATTGATTCTATGACCTAAAGACTCCCTTTCAAGAACTCTTTACAAGTCATGTTCGTGGTTTTATTTTTATTAAATTGTTTTCTTCTGAACATCGGTTGTTTGTCGGTCTTTCCATAGTTTTCCGCAAAATTCTATTTATTCTGTAAATGCCTGCATGAAAATGAATTTCAAGTTAGCAAACAGCTACATATAAGAACTTTGATAGTATATATTTTTTTATTTTGAACATTGAATGGTGCATCTCTTGCCATCTAGATATCACAGGTCTCAATATTTGTTCTGTTTAGTGCATGATGCATGTGTGTATTATCATTGAGTAGGCTGTGCAATCTGACAATTAAGGTCAACTTGCAAGTTGAGTCAGAGGTAAGGAAGGAAAAAGATGTACTGACTTTGGAGAGGGTCCAGAGAAAGTTCACGAGAATGATCCGGCCATGAAATGGTTAATGTATGAAGAACATTTGATGGCTCTGGGCCTGTAATCACTGGAGTTTAGAAGAGTGAGGAGGGAATTTCATTGAAAACTATCAAATACTGAGTGGCCTAGGTAGAGTGGATATGGAGAGGATGCTTCCTATAGTGGGTAAGTCTAGGGCCAGAGAGGACAGCCTCAGAATTGAAGGGCATTAGTCATGATGGAATGGCAAGGCAGACTCAGTGAGTTGAATGGCCTTATTCTGCTCCAATACCTTATGGTCGCATAGAAAGAAAGTGGCCAGTGAGTGTATGTTGATGGTTTTCTGCTACCATAGCCTGTCCACTTCAAAGTTCGACATATTGTCACAGAGATGCTCATCTTCACACCACTGTTGTTGCTTGAGTTACTGTCATTTTCCTGACTGCACGTGAAAAACCCAGGCGAGGTCTCTGAGAAACTCAAACCTCCTGTCTAGCACCATGGTCAAAGCCACTTTGATCACATTTCTTCCATATTCTGATATTCTGAACCTCTTGACCATGTCTGCATGCTTTTGTGAATTGAATTACAGCCATGAAATTGGCTGATTAGATGCTTGCATGAACAAACAGGTGTACAGTGTTCCTAATAAAGGGCCCACCAAATGTACAAGTTGGATTTGTGCATGAATCCTGCTCAATAGAGTTATTGAAAGTTGTCTGAGAGAAATGAAATGCTTTAAGCTTCATTGGTAAGATCTTAGATGAAATTTTGACAATTCATGTATGGTTATTGAACTCTTAGTGGCATTGCATCCTGGTTGAGAGCTTGTCTTGGGGCACTCCTTGTTCTCTCCATCTTGCTTCAAAATGTTCACAATACTGGAATGTTTTCTTTCAGAAGGTTCAGAATCTCTGGAATTCTCTACCCTGCAGAACAGGGTATGTTGAATATCAGAGTATATTCAAGATTGAGATGGATAGTTTGTTGGGCCATAAGTGCTGGGCAGGAAGGTGGAGTGGAAGACAAAGATCAGATCAGAATTAAACTAACTGCATGACAGAGTGGGCTACCTGGCTTTTATGTTTTATTTCTTTCCATCATAATGTATTCCAGGATAATAGAACCATAGAACATAGAACCATTGAACACTACAGTACAGGCCCTTCAGCCCTCCATGTTGTGCCAACTCATATATTCCTTAAAAAAAGTACTAAACTCACACTACCCCATAACCCTCCATTTGTCTTTCATCCATGTGCCTGTCCAAGAGGCTCTGAAATACCCCTAATGTTTTAGCCTCCACCACCATCCCTGGCAAGTCATTCCAGGCACTCACAACCCTCTGTGTAAAAAAACTTACCCCTGATGTCTCCGCTAAACTTCCTCCCTTAATTTTGTACATATGCCCTCTGGTGTTTGTTATTGGCGCCCTGGGAAACAGGTACTGACTATCCACCCTATCTATGCCTCTAATAATCTTGTAGACCTCTATCAAGTCCCCTCCCATTCTTCTACGCTCCAAAGAGAAAAGTCCCAGCTCTGCTAACCTTGCTTCATATGGCTTGATCTCCAAACCAGGCAACATCCTGGTAAATCTCCTCTGCACCCTCTCCCTAGGTTCCACATCCTTCCTACAATGAGGTGACCAGAATTGAACACAATACTTTAAGTACAGTTTCACCAGAGATTTGTAGAGTTGCAACATGACTTCTCTACTCTTGAACTCAATCCCCCTGTTAATGAAGCCTAGCATCCCATAGGCCTTCTTAACCATCCTATCAACTTGCACAGCAACCTTGAGGGATGTATGGATTTGAACCCCAAGGTCCCTTTGTTCATTCACACTCTTAAGTAACTGACCATTAATCCTGTACTCAGTCTTCCGGTTTGTCCTTCCAAAATGCGTCACCTCACCCTTGTCCGGATTGAACTCCATCTGCCATTTTTCTGCCCAACTTTGCAGCCTGTCTATATCCTCTTGTAACTTTCAACAACCTACAGCTCCATCACACAACTCCTCCAATCTTCATGCCATCCGCAAACTCACTCACCCATCCTTCCGCCTCTACATCCAGGTCATTTATAAAAATCACAAATAGCAGGGGTCCCAGGACAGATCCCTGTGGCATTCCACTAGTCACCGACCTCCAGGCAGAATACTTTCCTTCCACAACTACCCTCTGCTTTCTTCCTTTAAGCCAATTTTTTAATCCAAACAGCTAAGGTTTCACTTCTCCCGTGCCTCATGACTTTCTGGATCAGTCTCTCATGAGAGACCTTGTCAAATGCTTTGCTAAATTCCATGTAGACCACATCCACTGCCCTACCCTCATCAATTTATTTTGTTACCTCTTCAAAAAACTTAATCAGGCTCATGAGACATGATCTTCCCTTGACAAAGCCATGTTGACTATCCATGAGTAGACTGTACTTCTCCAAATGCTCGTAGATCCTTTCCTTAAGAATCCCTTCCAGTACTTTGCATACCACCAGCATAAGACCCACCAGTCTATAGTTCCCAGGATTCTCCCTATTACCTTTTTTAAACAAGGGAACTACATTTGCCATTCTCCAGTCCTCCGGCACTTCCCCTGCTGCTAAAGAGGATTCAAAGATCATAGCTAATGCTCCTGCGATCTCTTCTCTCAATTCCCACAACAACCTGGGGTTTATCATATCCAGCCCTGGGCATTTATCAATCTTAATGTTTTTAAGAAGATCCAGCACTTCTTCTTCATCACATTGTCCAGCACACAGGCCTGCTCTACTTCAACCTCATCCTGATCAAGATCCTTTTCACTTGTGAATACTGAAGTATTTATTTAGGACCTCCCCAACCTCCTCCGATTCCAGGCACATGTTGCCCTCTTTATCCTTTAGTGGTCCCACCTTCATTCTCGTCATCCTCCTATTCTTCACATATGCATAGAACGCCTTAGGGTTCTCCTTTATTCTACATGCCATGGCCTTCTCATGCCCCCTTCAAACTCTCCTAAGTCCTTTCTTTAGCTCCTTCCTGGCTACCCTATATTTCTCATAAACCCTCCTACTTCCTGCTTCTTATATCTAACATATGTTTCCTTTTTCCTCTTGATGAGTTGCCTCGTGTTCTGTCAGCCACGGTTCCCTTTTCCTACCATTTTTTCCTTGCCTCAGTGGGACAAACCTATCCTGACCCCAGCTCAAGTGGACCCTAATCTTCTCCCACATTACTTCTGTGCTTTCCCCTTTGAAAATCTGTTTCCAATGTACTCTTGCTAGTTTCTGCCTCATCCCTTCAAAGTTAGATTGCATTTTTCCCACTTTCATCTCTTCTACTAAAATTTCCAATGTTGCATTTGAAAAGCAGAGGCTATCTTCTCTCCTGTAATGGATCACACCTATTTCACCATGTCACTTTTGCTGTTATCCTCAGTCCCAGTAGTTCTTGTGACTACAGTCCATGAGATTTCAGAAGGGGTAGTCTGGCTCTGTTCCTGCTGACTAACTTCAGCTCATGCTGGGCATTCATGAAAGTGATTTCCCCTCAGACTGTACATTAAGATAGATTTTAGAGTTCGTTAAAAGGTCAGAACATCATTGTGGGTCAAAGGTTTTGTACTGTGCTGTAATGTCCTATGTTCTAAACTAATAACAGGTATAGTGACCATTGACCAGGAACTTCAATTGATCAATAGGCAGCAGGAAGATTGCAGGATGGTTCACTCAAAGCATAGAAACAAATAATCATGCATCATAAGCCCCACACCCTTTTTCTGACACTATCCTAAATGATTTCCCAAAGATCATCTCTTACTTTCCCTTGGATACACAAAAAAATTCAGTTGATAGACTCCAGAGAACGATACATGGAAGATCTTGACCTGAAACATTGCCTGTCCATTTCCTTCCACGGGCACTGCCTGATCCCCTGAACTCCCCCAGTGGCTTGTAATTTACTTTTGTTTTCTCACTTCTGCCAGGACACTTTACCTTCCTCAGCTTCTAATTCTTTACTTACAAATTATTTTAGCTCAACAATATTGTCTTATCCCTATAGGGAGAATAGTTCCTTTGCTCATTATACTCTTTAGAAACAAGAGTAATGCCTGGGAGGGAATGGTAGCAAACATCACAGCCTTGTGCAAAAGGAAAATTAACTCATTGAAGCAAATCTGTCTAGTTATGTTCAGGGTAAATTGTGCTTTACCTATTTGATAACAAACAAATCTGAAGATACTGGAAATCCAAGCAACACACACAAAATCCTGGAGGAACTCAGTAGGCCAGGCAGCATCTATGGAAATGAGTACAGTTGGCATTTCGGGCTGAACCACTTCAGCAGGATTTCACAGAGTTTCCCATAGATGCTGCCTGGTCTGCTGAGTTCCTCCAGCATTTTGTAGGTGTTACCTATTTGGTAGAACTTTTTCCATGAGATAGTAGTTAGAGCCAATGAGAATAATGAAGAACATATGATGTACTTTGATTTCCAGTAGGCTTTGATAAGGTTCCACATAAAAAGCTTGAAAGTCCAATCACAACACAAAGGGAACATTGACCACATTCTAAATGTGACAAGTACCCTGGATATATGGAGCAGGAGAGAAATATTTGAATTTCCTTACACCTTGTGGAATCCATTACAAGAAGAGTGGCCCCTGACCTTCGGACCTTGGTAGAAGGTGAAAATGAAAGAGTGATGTTCATCAAGATAGCTGACCCAGGCCAGATTTGTACATCTGTATTTGATGTTGATGGGTGTAACAAAGCAAATTTTAAAGAAAGATAAGGATCTCCTTCCCTTTTATTGGTTCTATATGTTCAGTTGAACTTGCCAAAGTGAAAGAAAATCAATTTCAAAGAAGTTGAGGTAATCTTCAGGGAATGGAATCAACAGCAAACAATCAGAATATTGGGCTCAGGCATTGATCACACTTGCCTTCAAAGATCAATGGAGAAATCTGCATTAATAAGACAGTAATTTATCATTAGCCTACTCTGATTAACTTGGAGATAATCAATGGTGTAGTTCTATGTCAATAAAATTTAGTTTTTATTAGATCTGAGCCCATTTCAAATAAAGTGACATACTGTTGAGATCTATTTTTCAACAGCATTAGAGAAAAATATCTGCATATAGTGAAGCGAAGCCAACAATTTTGGAGCAAGGTATCAGATTAGTGCAGGTAGAGCCAGGTTTCATTCTGTGAACTGTGCATAATCCAAATAGTTCACAAATCAGAAATGCAGCCACAAACAGGTTCATAAGTAGAAGATGCTTGCAGCCACATAGTAGAAAGCAAATTCATCCATCCAGTCTCCCAAACACACGTTTATATGCATTTTTTGGTACATATGTTGGGCAATCATAAGATGTAGAGAACTTTTTTTTGTCACATATTGTTGGAGTGGCACTCTAAGGCATTTCTGTAGTCAGTTACTGGGCAATGTATTCACATGTCAATTCCTTTGTATCCATTTACTTTCCATTGTTACCTCTGATGAACTCAGGAGATCCAAGAATAGTCCCAGAAGTGGTCTCACAGTACCTACCTTGAATACCAGAAATTAAAATGTCTTGTCAGTTCTAATCTTATTTCAATGCCCACTGAACTTCACTTTTTCTAACAGCAGTGATCTTGTTTAAAGTGGTTTATAACCCACGATACCAGATTTCTGACGTCACATGTATAACGTGCCAATGGGAGAAAATTTACAATCTAGTGATTGGAAAAAATTAACTACAACCTGCAAACAGTATTTAAAATGAGACAGCAATAAGATTAAAATACACAAATTCAAGAGTGATCTGTAGCTATGCATATAGTACTCTGTTCTCCATTCTGTTACTGTTACTCAGTGCACTGTGTAATGCCTTGATCTGTGTGGAGCAAATGCAAAACACAGTTTTCCTTACCAGACAGAACTTTGTATTTCACTTCCTACTGCCTATTGATCAATTGAAGTTCCTGGACAAGGCTCACTGTTCCTGTTAAGTTAATTTGGAATAAAGGACATTACAGCACAGTATAGGCCCTTTGTTAAATTTAACAATTTAATTGAACTCCCGGGATGTGATAGATGACAACAGTGTTCTGCAGTTTGCACAACAATTAGAGTCATGGAGCACCACAGCACAGAAACAGGCCCTTCACAACATCTAGTCCATGCTGAACTGTTATTCAGCCTAGTCTCATCCACCTGCACCTGGACCATAACCTTCCACACTCACCCATCCATGTACTTATCCAAACTTCTCTTAAATGTCGCATTTAAACCTACATCCACCACTTCCACTGACTGGCTGCTCCACATTCGTGACAACCTCTGCGTAAAGAAGTTTTCCCTCATGATTTCCGTAAATATTTCACCCTTCACCTTTCGTTCTAGTTTCACCCAAACCATGGAAAATGTTCTGCTTGCATTTACCCTATCTATGTCCTATGTAACTCTGTATACCTCATCAAACCTCATTCTTCAATGCTCCAGGTAATTAAATCCTAACATATTTAACCTTTCCCTGCTATTCAGGTCCTCAAGTCCTGGCACCATCCCTGTAAATTTCTTCAGTAAATTTTCCAATCATATTGAAATCTTTTCTATAGGTAGGTGATCAAAGCTGCACATAATACTCCAAATTTGGACTCACCAACTCCTATACTCAGTGCAATGATTTATAAAAGCCAATGTATCAAAAACTCACTTTAAAATTCTGTGCAAAAGCTCACTTTGCAATCTCCTACTTACCTGTGACACTACTTTCAAGGAATCCCTCTCTTTTTAACATGTTTGTGAAATCCACCTTTCTAGCCAAGCTGTTTGCTTTCAGCCCTACTATCTTGATACAGAGTTCAATACCAATTGTAGTTCAAAAATGCCTCTTTGAATTGCCTATTAAGTTGAAGATACAATGCAAAGAAGAGTTTGTGTGGCAGATATGTATCAGAGTAGCCAATGATGAGGAAATGAAGCAAATTGCTGCAGAAGGAGGAAATCTGCAATAAAGGGGAAATAGAGTCAACCTCCAGTAAGTTCGGGAACACTCACAAAGGTTTAAAGAAAAATAACTTTGACATGAGATCATTAATTGTGTTCCTTGCTGCCACGGGCCTTTCTGTACTGGTAAAAATATTTACTAGTCACAGGTTCACTTCTAAGATCCAGATTTGTCATTGTTTGTGATTTGAAAATTGTTAATTGTTGCATCATGCACAACAGCAGTTCAGGGAACAAAATCCAAGTGAATGTTAGGGGTGGGACTGGCTCAGAAACAGGGGTGAAACGCATGTCACTGGGTTTTCCTTAGGTCTTCAGTGACAGCAGCGTTATTTGATGCATCTTAGAATTTAGAATTTCTGCTGAGAGCTGTATAGCAAGCAATCAGTGGCGGAGTTCAAATCTTAAGCTTTTAATTATTTTGCCAATCTGTTTCAGCTTGCTAAAATATAAATACTTCCACTGTTTGTTTAATCCATACGACTTCACGTTCCTTTTCTAAATACATTTTCATTTATCTCATCGACCCTTAATCCTAACTTTTTTTTTTGTAATATATCCAATAGCTAATGCAAAACTGCTTCTGCACCTGTTACTTTTCAATCCCTAAGTCACTTACAAAGGACAGTGTTACAAATGCATAAACTGACTATCCACTAAACGTGGTCTCCACCATTAATGCTTTATCTTCCTCCAAAAGGACAGTGAAACTCTGCCTCTTCAGCTGTATAGGTGATATATGTTGTGTCAATGAGTAGATTCCATGTTTTTCATTATTTCCTTCTGGACTTTATCATCTGTCAGGAAATTACACTAGCCAATTAAATATATTATATTTTCTATTATGATTCATTTTTTAAATCACTTAATCAGTTCCAACTTCTGTTATCTTATTACTAAATTCTATGTGGTCTTAAGTCCTTTAAATAGACCTCAATTTTAAGGGAAATCCTGTAACACTTTTATCCAACCTACAGTAATGTACAAGAGTCTAAGGCAAAGGTATATATAGCTAGAGTGGCTAATGCTTTTGCACAGTACTGTATTTATCAACATGGAGTGGAGAACGAGTTTATAAATCCAGCGGGAGCAAAGGATGTTAGGAATGATGAGTGTGGAGCGCTGCGGGCGCAATGTGAGACAGGTGGCAGGGAAGGTGTGCTAGGGTTGGGGGGTGGGGGGATGGCACAGATGCAGATTCATGCAGCCCGATACACCAGGCAAGGTGATTTTAATTCCAAACAATTGGTTTATTGATCATTACAGAATGTCCCTCTGGTGTTTGGTGCTCCTTTCCCTCTCCCTTCCTCTTTCCCCAACCATAACTTCCCTCTTCCCACTCTCAGTCCACAATAGAGACCCATATCAGAATTGGGTTTATCATCACTCATATATTTCATGAAATTTTTTTTTGGCAGCAGCTATACAACAAAATGCAAAAAATGATTACAGTACTGTGCAAATGTCTTTGCCTCCCTAGCTAAATGTGTGTGCCTAAGACTTCTGCACAGTAGTGTACCATTTTCCCATACAACTCAAGATCAGTGGCTACAGGAACATGTTTGGATTGTTACAAATGTAATTTTTTGTGTGTTATAGTCATACAGCTAAACAGATGGAATTTTTATTCAACTGTATAAATGGAAGGAATGGAGAAAATTTGAGTTTAAGATACCTAGAAAAGCAGTGACTAAATTATGTCATATTAATTTAAATATCAACACATTGAGGAAACAGGGTTAAATATCATGCTACAGGAATATATCCCGCATTTACAAAACTCACTAAATATCAATGGAAAAGAAAAGTTAAAAAAGGAGAAAATATGGCTTGAATGGACACTAATTAAAATAATCAAATCTGATTCAACTACATACGTCAAATCAAATTAGTAGGTTTGGTGATTCCCTACTCAGTGGTCCAGTCAAGATTAAAGGATTTGTTAATGTGACTGACTTGGGCAGTTACTCCGAACTGACCGAGCACATTTGACAACAAATTAATTCATTTAACATTAACTGTCAGAGATTGATTTTTCATGGAACAAATTACTGGTCGTGTACATCATTTGCTTTCATTGGGCCGTAGATAAAAGGAAGAAATAGAAAGAATTTTTAAAAAGTGGCTCTCTTTAAGGAGGCATTATTGGCAAGTTAAAGATTCAGTGCCATGTTAGTGCATAAGAAGGACATTGAAATAGAAATATAAATGACATGGAAACCGGATTTCACTATGGAATGGGACACCTATCAACACAATTATTCTTTTGAATCATCACTTGCAAGTCATTTTGTCATTTTTCAAATTAATGACTGGGAATAAGACTGTCCCTTGGCTCAGGAGGTACATGTACAGCATGGAATACATTTTTGACTATTTAGTCAGCAAAATCTAGATTTTAATAACTTCAATCAGAAACAGCTGTGACACAGATGCCTTCAGTGACTCCATGGAGGAGGCTTAGAAGTTCGGACCTGAGGCTGCTCAATGAGAGTGAGTCATTCATGCATCAGCGTACAGGAGCCAGGTAGGGCACTTGGATGAGTGGTGCTCTGACAAATATTTGTGGAACGTAAGCAGAATTAAAGAGCTGATCGTTGACCTCAGGAAGGGGAAGTGAAGTAAACATGTGCTAGTTTACATTAAGCGATTGGCATTGGAGAGAGCCTCAGTAGCTATAAATCCCTGCATGTTAATACCTTAGATAATCTGCACATAGATGCAATCACAAGCAAGATGCACCAGGCTAAGGAGGTTCACCATGTCACTGAATACATGGCGACTTCTACAGATGGACTGTTAAAAGTATCCTGGCTGGTTGCACTGCGCACCGATCTAGCAATTTGATTTCACAGGAATTTAAGAACCTGTAGAGATATTGCACTCAGCTCAGTCCATAATGGGAACATTCTTCTAAACAAAGGTGCTGCTTCAAGAAGGCAACATCTATCAATAAAGATTCCTACCACCCAGGCCATGCCATCTTCTCATAATGACCATCAAGCAGGAAGTACAGAAGCCTGAAGTTCCACAACACCAAGCTCAAGGACAACTACTTCTTTTCAGCTGCTAGGTTCCTGAACCAAACAGCACTAATAATTTCTAATTAGATCCTGCACAGATCAGCTGATGGGGTATCTGCCGACATTTGTAACCATTCTTTACTTCAATCCGAGTTTCCCACCGGTTTCAAGATGACCAATTTCATTCCTATGCCAAAGAAAATTAAAGCGTCTTAATGACAACCAGTGGCTCTGACAACCACCATCATGAAGTGCTTTGACGGGCTGGCACATCAACTCCAGCTTAGCAGACAGCCTTGATTCACTGTCAAAATAGATCCATGACAAACGCCATCTTCCTGGCCCTATGCTCACCTTTCAAGAATCTGGATGAAAATCTGCCTATGTCAGGTTCTATTTATTTACTACAGCTTCACCTTCATTTTGCCAGAACTGTAAACAAATTCATCTTGAAACACCTGGACTGGAACTAAGCACCTCTTTCGACAAGCGGATCCACTGACCTCCTGACCAATTGATGATAGCCAATAGGGATAGGCAGTAAAACCTCTGCCATTTGCTCCCAACAAAGCTGTAATTATTATTGCCAATACACTCATGACTGTATGATCATTCTGCTTGAACCCCATCTAAAAAAATTCAATTCGTTAAAAATACCTATTCTGAGGTAAATTGTGTTAAATTATCACCTAAACAGTGAAGCAGCTTTGCAGCTACCTATGACCCAGCAAATCTCAAGGTTGTATAATTTATACATTCTTTGATAATAAATGAATGTACAAGTTCACAGACTTGTAGAAGGCCAAATTTAAAATAGTGATGAGTTGAAGCACAGGAAGGAGATAGACAACCAAGGATAGCACGGTATCATGACCACAACCATGACCTCAATGCCAGCAAAACTAAAGAATTGGTCACTGACTTCTGGAAAGTGGCTGTGCAAGTGGTCCTGTCTACATCAACAGTGTTGATGTTGAGAGTTTTAAGTTTCTTGGTGCGTTTGTCATCATTAGCTTTTCTTGGGCCTATCCTGCAGACATTATGGACAAGAAAGCACACAGAGGCATCTACCGTACTTCCTCAGAAGGCTCAGGAAATTAGTCATGTCTCCATTAACCCTCTGCTTTCCAGATGCATATTACAACCTCCTCCAGACAAAAGAAATTTCAGCTCAGCCCATCATGAAAACTAGCTTCCCATCCATGGATTATATTAATACTTCTCACGGCCTTGGTAAAGCAGCCAGCATAGTCAAAGACTTCTCCCACCATGGGGGAGAAGATACAAAAGCTTGAAAGCATGCATCACTGGGGTCTAGAACAGCTACTATCCCACTGTCATAAGAATCTTGAATGGACCTTTTGTACGTTACAGATGAATTCCTGACCTCAACATCAACGTCCTCTAATATTTTTTCTCTCAGCTGCGGTGACCAACCCTTGCTCTAAGCAGGAATTTATTTAATTATTTATGTTTAAAATACAGCCTGAAAAATTGTGTGGCACTTTAATAAAACATCATACAAGAGAAAATCCCAGCTGTGCAGCAACAAAGACTATACACACAGGAACATTTCAGTTTCTGCGTGGCTGCACAACTGCACAGCTTAGAGAGAACAGTGCTCATAATCTACATTGATGTGACCCTTGTACCTTACTGTCTAACTGCATAGCATTTGCTCTGTAACTGCAAATGTAAAGCTATATTCTGCTATTCCCTTGTACCATGTCATGTACAGTACAATTCAGAAGTCTTAGGCACATGTATCTAGGGTGCCCAAGACTTTTACACAGTACTGTATTTGTCAGTGTGGGGTGGAGAGTGAACTTGTAAATCTGGTGGGGGCAAAAGATATTGGGAATGGTGAGGGTGGAGCATCGCGGGAGGGATGCTGGACAGGCAGTAGAGGAATGCTGGGGCAGGGGACTGGTGTGGGTGCAGACACACCCAGCCCTGAGACACCAGGCAAGGTAACTTGATTCCAAACAATTAGTTTATTAATCATTACTGAATGTTTCTGTTGCTTCCCACTCCCACCCTGCCTCTTCCACTTTTCCCAAACTGTATCTCCCTTCTTTCTGCTCCTTCCACTCTCAGTCCACAATACAAACCCATATAAGAATCAGGTTTATCATCACTCACATACGTCATGATTGTTTTTGTGGCAGCAGTGTAGTGCAATACATAAAATTACTACAGTACTGTGTGAAAATCTTAGGCACCCTAGCTATGTACATGAGCCTAAATCTTTTGCATAGTACTGTATGTATTTTTTTGTATTGATGGCATGCAACCTAAGCTTTACATTGTATCTCAGTGCAGATAACACTAATAAAACAATTCCAATTCCCAATGCAAACGATTCAGAACAGAGCAATATGTATTTTTCTGGCATGAAAGGCATTACTGGAGTCAGTGATTAAGGTAATGTTCATAGAATTGAACTTTTTTTTATCCCCTGATGGTTTTAACTAACTTCAGTCCTGAATCAGTGGATACGCTGATGGTACAAGGGTACAAGTAGATGTTTCCTTTATTTATCCAGGCTTCTGTCAATGTCAGATTGAGAATAAGATTCAGATTCAAATTTATTTAAAACATGCACATTGAAACATACAGTAAAATACATCATTTGCATTAACAACCAAGGATGTGCTGGGGGCAGCCCACAAGTGTCACCACCCATTCTGGCGCCAATATAGCATACCCATCATGCCTAGCAGAATAACACAGAACATACCAAGTACCACAGCAACAACTGCAAAACTAGCCCATTCCTCCCTACTACCTACACACACACTCACACTCACCCTCACACTCACTCCTCTAACCCTAGGACAGACCATCTTTGACCTCCAGCAGACTCATGGATTTGCAAGCATTAGGTCATTTTTTAGATTTTGTTAGGTAGTCATGAAGCACATGAGAGCAATGTTATCAGTTGAGGCTATTGCACAGGTAGATGTTAAAAATGAAAATGCCAGCCACGTCAGTCAATTTCTAAACATAGAAAACGTACAGCACAATACAGGCCCTTTGGCCCACAATACTGTGCTGAAAATATCCTTCCTTTAGAGATTACCTAGGGTTACCCATAGCCCTCTATTTTTCTCTCTTGTAACATATTGTATAAAGATACAGAACACTGTATTTTTTTGTGTTACATAGATTATAATATCGAAATGGAACCAGAACTCCTCAGTTTGGGATTGAAGTCACAATAAACTGATATTGCTCACAAAGCCAAATTTACACATTTTCTCCTATACCAAACACCCCCCCCCCCAAAATCAGGCAGAAAATTCGTAACAGCAGCCTGGAGGACAGCTCCTATCCTACTATTGGAGCCGACTGCGATGGGCATGATTTCCGGGTGACAAAACATGCCTAAGTCAGCATGATTTTCCAAAGGGAAAATCTTGCTGGAATTGTTTGAAGAAAGCAGGATAGACAGAGGAGAATTGGTGGATGCTGTATGCCTGGATTTTCAGAAGGCCTTCGACAAGGTACCACACACAAGGTTGCTAAAGGAGATAAGAGCTTAGGGTATTACTGGAAAGATACTAGCGAGGATAGAGGATTAGCTGATTGGCAGGAGGTGAAGAGTGAGAATAGAATGATCCGTCTTGGATTGGGTGCCAGTGACTCAGTGTTCCGCGGGGGTCAATGTTGGGACCCCTTCTTTTTACCTCGTATGTCAATGATTTGAATGGTGAAATTGTTGGCTTTGTGGCCAGGTTTGCAAATCATACCAGGAAAGGTGGAGGGACAGACAGTTTTGAGGAAGCAGAGAGACTGCAGAAGGACATAGATTGATTAGAAGAACGTACAAAGAGGTGGCAGATGAAATACAGTGCCAAGAAGTGTATGGCCATGCAGTTTGATAGAAAGAATAAAAGCATAGACTATTTCTAAATGGGGAGAAAATTTAAAAAAAAATCTATGGTGCAAAGGGATTTGGGAATCCTTGTGCAGGATTTCCTAAAGGTTAATTTGCAGTTGAATCAGTGGTGAGGAAGGCAAGTACAATGTAAGGATTATTTTCAGGAGAACTAAATAGTTTGCTAGTGTAATAAGATAGACTCCTGACTTCACAATCTATCTCATTATCATCTTGCACTTTATTGTTTGCCTGCACTGAACTTTTCCTGGAGTTTGTACACTTTATTCTGCATTGCTATTGTTTTGCCTTGTTCAGCCTCAATGCACCGTGTAATGATTGGATCTCTCTGAACAGTACACAGGCCAAGTTTTTCCACTGTATCTTGGCATATATGACAATAACAAAACAATACTAGTTCCATTTAATAAAGTGGTGATATTGAGGGAGTTTTAAATATTTTAGGATAGAGGAAGTGGAAACAGCACAGAAGCAGGCCCTTTGGTCCAAAACATTTATACTGCCTACTCCCAATGACCTGAAATGGAGCCATTGCCCTTTACATCCCGATCAATCATGTACCTGTCCAAATTTTGCTTAATCGAGCTCACATGCACAACTTGTGCTGGCAGCTTGTTCCATACTCTCAGAGCCTTCTGGGTAAAGCAGTTTCCACTCATGTTCCCCTAAGCCTTTCACCTTTAACCTATGACCTCTGGTTGCTGTCTCACCCAACCTCAGTGGAAAAAGAGAAAGACAGAGATGAATCTTTAAGAGTATTCCCATTGAGAGTGCTTTAAAACCAATGATATATGTACTTTTGAAATGCTGTGTAATCACAAAACATCCAGTTCTATAGTGGTGTCAGCATAGTTATGCCATGTCCTTGGATCTCAAGAAGGGGACTTGAATTTACAACTATTTCAAAATGAGGATAGACAGACAGATAGATACACTGAAGTTCGAATAATTCTGACTTGGATTAAAGATTTACATCAAGCATTGACGCTTGCATAAATCTATGAAATTGAATGGTCAGGTACTTCCCTTATGGAACAGAGCCATCCTCAGAGCTTGGTTCTACAAGCATGTAATTACAAAGATTACATGCCTGTATAAATCAATCACAGTGTTCTTCCTGAACTCCACCAACTCTGCTGATTAAGCTCAAGAGCAATTATGGTCTAAAATACGGAACAATCTACGTTTCAGCCTAAATAAACTTTCAGCCTGCCAGACGTTACTCTGTTCATTTTGCAGGCAATTCCACTATGGAGTAAACTAAATATCTTACGGTTCAGAGGTCAACAATGCTCGACTGAGATGGGAATTAGGATGTTGTTCTGTAGAATTAACTTCAAGAAGGTACCTCAAAGGGATCATTATCATATTGAATATCATACCACTTCAAAAGCAAAATATTTACACATTTTATGATATTTCAATTATGCTTTGTTGAACATTGCCAAGCTTAATATAGAAGGCTAAAAACATCCTTGGAAAATTATATTTCTGGTGAATGCCCACCACACAGCTTCAAGAATGGGTAAAGTGTGCATGGTGATGCAACTTATTCATAGCATTCATTAACCCAACACACCACTGAAACACCACCACATCACCCATTTAAACACCCCACAGGCCCTACAACCAATACATCATCCATTCAACCACCCAACCCCATCCCATCACCATATCACCCATTCAAACACTTCACCACCCCCACGACCACTACATTAACCATTCCAACACCACACCACCACCACATCACCCATTTAAACACCCCACAGGCCCTACAATCAATACATCATCCATTCAACCACCCAACCCCATCCCACCACCACATCACCCATTCAAACACTTCACCACCCCCACGACCACTACATTAACCATTCCAACATCACACTACCACTACGTCACCCATTCAAAAACCCGACCACCACTACATCACCCATTTAAACACTTCACCACCGCCACGACCACTACATTACCCATTCCAACACCACACCACCACTACATTACCCATTCCAACACCACACCACCACTACGTTACCCATTCAACCACGTCTCCATCAGCAGTTCTATCAGTTCCTGTCAGAGTCACTTATGTACAGGTACTCCTGCAGCTAGTGTCAATTTATGTACATACAAGCAGTCTATATACAGTGCCTATAAAAATTATTCACTCCCCTTGGAAGTGTTCATGTTTTATTATTTTACAACATTGAATCGCAGTGGTTTTATTTGGCTTTTATTTGACACTAATCAACAGAAAAAGGCTCTTCCATGTCAAAGTAAATACAGAGTGATCTAAATTAATTACAAGTATAAAACACAAAATAATTGCTGAATAAGAATTCACCCCCTTCAAGTCAGTATTTAGTAGACAAACCTTTGGCAGGAATTACAGCCTTGAGTCTGTGCGGCTAGATCTCTATCAGCTTTGCACATCTGGAATGGCAATTCTTCCCCATTCTTCTTGAAAAAACTGCTCAAGCTCTGTCAGATTGCAGGAAGATTGTGAGTGAACAGCCCTTTTCAAGGCCAACCACAAATTCACAATTGGATTGAGGCCTGGACTTTGACTTGGTCACTCCAGGACATTAACTTTCTTGTTTTTAAACCATTCATATGTAGCTTTGGCTTTATGCTTGTGGTCATTATCTTGCTGGAAAACAAAACTTCTCCCAAGTTGCAGTTCTGTTGCAGACTGCATCACGTTTTCCTCCAGGATTTTCCTGCATATTTTGTTACATTCATCTTACCCTCTACCTTCACAAGTCTTCTAGGGCCTGCTGCAGTGAAGCATCCCCACTGCATGATGCAGCCACCACCATGCTTCACGGTAGGTGTTTTTGATGATGTGCAGTGTCTGGCTTATAGCCTGATGGCCAAAAAGCTCTATTTTGGTTTCATCAGATTTTAGAACCTTCTTCCAGCTGATTTCAGAGTCTCCCACATGCCTTCTGGCAAACTCTAGCTGAGATTTCATATGAGTTTTTTTTCTCAACAGTGGCTTTTTCTTTGCCACTCTCCCATAATTCTGCAACTTGTGAAGCACCCAGGCAACTGTTGTTGTACAAGTAGTCTCTCCCATCTCGGACACTGAAGCTTGTAACTCCACTAGAGTTGTTATAGGTTTCCTTGTAGCTTTGCTCACTATTCCTCTTCTTGCACGGTCACTCATTGTGAGGACGGTCTGCTCTAGGCAGATTTGCTATATTCTTTCTAATTCTTGAAGGTTGACAAGTATACTCCAAGGGATATGCAGTGACTTGGAAATTTTCTTATATCAATCTCCTAACTTGTGCTTTTCGATAACCTTTTCACACAGTTACTTGAAGTGTTCTTTATTCTTCATGGTGTGGCTTTTGCCAAGATACTGACTCACCAGCAGTTAGACCTTCCAGATACAGGTGTATTTTTACTACAATAATTTGAAACACCTTGACTGCACTCAGGTGATCTCCATTTAATTAATGATGTGACTTCTAAAACCAATTGGTAGTGATGATTTGGGGTGGATACTCATGCAATCAATTATTTCATGTTTTATATTTGTAATTAATTTAGATCACCTTGTAGAGATCTGTTTTCGCTTTGATACAAAAGTCTTTTCCTGTTGATCAGTGTTAAAAAAGCCAAATTAAATCCACTATGATTCAACATTGTAAAACAATAAAATATGAAAACTTCCAAGGCAGTTGAATACTTTTTATAAGCATTGTATGTAGGTATATAAAAATACTTGGCGTATATAAACAAATTTTCTTAAATGTGGTCACTTTCAACAGTTACTTGTACACTGTGTTTGATGAGATTACTTTCATATTTGTATTTATTGTGTTCTTATGCTTATTTGTTATTTGAAACTGTATTGGATTCAGAGTAACAATAATTTCATTCTCCTTTACACTCATATACTGAAGAATGACAATAAATAATCTGGAATCACTGGGATTTATTTTATTTCAATGTTATTACCACTAGTTATTAAACATTAAGTACAGTTAACGTAGGTAAGAACAGAATTTGTCATCTCTGCTTTGGTGACCACCTCCAAAACAAATAATTCAAACTTACATGTAGATCTTCATCTTCAAGAGAAGTATGTTGTGCACAGAAGTTGGGGCATTTCGTTGCTAGACAAACGGTGCAGCTCCTACGGTTTGCTGTATCTGTGTTACTGTCTGGTACTGATCCTCTTTTGAGTCAGTATGGGTTGAAATCAGGAACAGGAAAGGAGCAGTTGCTCTACTGGGGGAATTCTATAGGCCCCCTGGTAGCAGCAGAGATATCGAGGAGCAGATTGGGAGGCAGATTTTGGAAAGGTGCAAAAATAACAGGGGTGTCATCATGGGTGACTTTAACTTCCCTAATATTGATTGGCACTTGATTAGTTCCAAGGGTTTAGATGAGGCAGAGTTTGTTAAGTGTGTCCAGGATAGATTCCTGACAGGCCGACTAGGAAGAATGCCATTCTAGATCTAGTATTAGGTAACGAACCAGGTCAGGTCACAGATCTGTCAGTGGGTGAGCATCTGGGGGACAGTGATCACCGCTCCCTGGCCTTTAGCTTATTATGGAAAAGGATAGAATCAGAGAGGACAGGAAAATTTTTAATTGGGGAAGGGCAAATTATGAGGCTATAAGGCTAGAACTTGCAGGTGTGAACTGGGATGATGTTTTTGCAGGGAAATGTACTATGGACATGTGGTCGATGTTTAAGGATCTCCTGCAGGATGGTAGGGAAAAAATTTGTCCCGGTGAGGAAGATAAAGAATGGTAGGGTGAAGGAACCATGGGTGACAAGTGAAGTGGAAAATCTAGTCAGGTGGAAGAAGGCAGCATACACGAGGTTTAGGAAGCAAGGATCAGATGGGTCTATTGAGGAATATAGGGTAGCAAGAAAGGAGCTTAAGAAGGGGCTGAGAAGAGCAAGAAGGGGACATGAGAAGGCCTTGGTGAGTAGGGTAAATGAAAACCCCAAGGCATTCTTCAATTATACGAAGAACAAAAGGATGACAGGAGTGAAGTAACGACCGATTAGAGATAAAAGTGGGAAGATGTGCCTGGAGGCCGTGGAATTGAGCGAGGTCCTCAATGAATACTTCTCTTCGGTATTCACCACTGAGAGGGAACTTGATGACAGTGAGGACAATATGAGTGAAGTTGATGTTCTGGGGCATGTTGATATTAAGGGAGAGGAGGTGTTGGAGTTGTTAAAATACATTAGGACGGATAAGTCCCCGGGGCCTGATGGAATATTCCCCAGGCTTCTCCACGAGATGAGGGAAGAGATTGCTGAATCTCTGGCTAGGATCTTTATGTCCTCATTGTCCACGGGAATGGTACCGGAGGATTAGAGGAAGGCGAATGTTGTCCCCTTGTTCAAAAAATGTAGTAGGGATAGTCCAGATAATTATAAACCAGTGAGCCTTACATCTGTGGTGGGAAAGTTATTGGAAAAGATTCTTAGAGATAGGATCTATGGGCATTTAGAGAATCATGGTCTAATCAGGGACAGTCAGCGTGGCTTTGTGAAGGGCAGATCGTGCCTAACAAGCCTGATTGAGCTCTTTGAGGAGGTGATCAGGCATATAGATGAGGGTAGTGCAGTGGATGTGATCTTCATGGATTTTAGTAAGGCATTTGACAAGGTTCCACATGGTAAGCTTATTCAGAAAATCTGGAGGCATGTGATCCAGGGAGGTTTGGCCAGGTGGATTCAGAATTGGCATGCCTGCAGAAGGCAGAGGGCCATAGTAGAGGGAGTACATTCAAATTGGAGGGTTGTGACTAGTGGTATCCCACAAGGATGGGTTCTGGGACCTCTACTTTTCGTGATTTTTATTGACGACCTTGATGAGGGGGTAGAAGGGTGGGTTGGTAAATTTGCAGATGACACGAAGGTTGGTGGTGTTGTAGATAGTGTAGAGGATTGTCGAAGATTGCAGAGAGACATTGATTGGATGCAGAAGTGGACTGAGAAGTGGCAGATGGATTTCAACCCCGAGAAGTGTGAGGTGGTACACTTTGGAAGGAAAAACTCCAAGGCAGAGTACAAAGTAAATGGCAGGATACTTGGTAGTGTGGAGGAGCAGAGGGATCTGGGGGTACATGTCCTCAGATCCCTGAAAGTTTCCGCACAGGTAGATAGGGTAGATAAGAAAGCTTATGGGGTGTTAGCTTTCATAAGTCGAGGGACAGAGTTTAAGAGACATGATGTAATGATGCAGCTCTATAAAACTAGTTAGGCCACACTTGGAGTACTGTGTCCAGTTCTGGTCGCCTCACTAAAGGAAGGATGTGGAAGCATTGGAAAGGGTACAGAGGAGATTTACCAGGATGCTGCCTGGTTTAGAGAGTATGGATTATGATCAGAAATTAAGGGAGCTAGGGCTTTATTCTTTGGAGAGAAGGAGAATGAGAGGAGACATGATAGAGGTGTACAAGATATTAAGAGGAATCGACAGAGTGGACAGCCAGCGCCTCTTCCCCAGGGCACCACTGCTCAGTACAAGAGGATGTGGCTTTAAGGTAAGGGGAGGGAAGTTCAAGGGGTATATTAGAGGAAGCTTTTTCACTCAGAGAGTGGTTGGTGCGTGGAATGCACTGCCTGAGTCAGTGGTGGAGGCAGATACACTAGTGAAGTTTAAGAGACCACTAGACAGGTATATGGAGGAATTTAAGGTGGGGGGGGTATATGGGAGGCAGGGTTTGAGGGTCGGCACAACATTGTGGGCCAAAGGGCCTGTAGTGTGCTGTACTATTCTATGTTCTATGTAACTCAAACAACTCTGCTGTGAAGTTCAGAGGCCTGATAACCTGGTGACCTGCTGTGCAACTTAGATGAAATATTACAGTTAAGAATGTGTACTATAGATAATGATTTGCTTTATTTGTCACATGTACATCAAAACACATAAGGAAAAGTGTCAAGTCAAATCAAAGAGAATTGTTGGGTTGAATTGTCCTTGATCTTGGCAATTTACTTGCAAACGTTTCACCAACATACGTGGAGACATCATTAGTGTGCTGTTAATTAACAACTGAACCCAACCATCGACCACACAAGCCATACATTTTCTGAATTCTTTCCAGCAGCAAGAATTGTGCTGAGTAGCCTGCAAATATCACCATACCCTGGGGCCAACATAGCAAGTCCACAACTCACTAACCCTAACTGAATACCTTTAGAATGTGGGACTCACTAACCCTAAGCATCAGTCTTTTGGAAACCAGAGCACTCAGAAGCAGCTCACACAGACATGGAGAGAACGTTCAATCTCGTTACAGACCACAGCTGGAACTGAAACTCAATCTCACAGCTCGTGCTCTAAAGCATTGCACTAACTGCTATGTAGAGCAGGAAAGCCAAACTGCACTCAAACCAATATAATACAGAGATAGCAGGAATTGATTAGGAGGCAAACGCATGGTAATTTAAAATATATTGGGGATGTACATCGCAGAATGCAGATGCAAGTTGCCAATGGGGATGATATTGTGAGTTGATCAAAAAAGGGAAAGTGTGTATGTTTAACATTCCCGTTCAAAAATATTCAAGGAGTTTGAGGAAGGATCTATAAGACAGACATATTGATTAAATAAGGTGTACCAGCACTGGAGAAAGGGATAACACAACTGAGGAGACCAGGATAGAATCAATTAGTTTAGAATTTAGAAAAGTATAAAAGAAATTATCATATAATGATAATGGAAAGTGATGAATATGGGTGCGGGTTGATGGCACTAAGAATAATAATAGTTTGAACGGATTAAGTGGGCCAAAGGGTCTGTTTCTGTACTGTGGTGTTCTAATAGAAGAGCAGGTTTAGAGGAAAATACTGAAAATAGTAAAGTGTAATAAAGTAGGATACCTTGGGATTTGTGATAGAGTCTGGGAGAGCAGCAGAGTAAGAAACAAAGAGGGAAGGAGTTCATTCAACCTTTCACATGTATACAGCTAAATGAAACATCGTTCCTCTAAGGCCAAGGTACAAAACGTAGTACATACAGTCACACATGGCACACAGCACATATAGTTATGATAGTCCATACACACAAAATAATATTAGCACAAGTCCCAGAGTGGCATGGCCTGAGGATTGATAAGGCCATAAGATATAGGAGCAGAATTAGACCATTTGACCCATCTTCTGCTCCACCATTTTAGCATGGGTGATCTAATTTTCCTCTTAGCTCCAATCTTCTGCCTTCCCCCTGCACCCCTTCTTGTACAAATCACGCATCTATCAACCTCTGTCTTAAATATACATAAATATTCAATCTTCACAGCTGCTTGTTTCTTCTTCAAAGAATTGCAACAGATTTGTCTGGCAGAATTTTCCCTTGAGGGAACCATGCTGACTATGGCCATTATTATTTTGTGCCTCCAAGTACCCTAAGAACTCATTCTTAATAATCAACTCCAACATCTTCCAAACTACTGAGATCAGGCTAACTGGCTGAGAATTTCCTTTCTTCTCCCTCTCTCCCTTCTTGAAGAGTAGAGTGATATTTGCAATTTTGCAGTCTTCCAGAACATTTCAGAATCTAATGATTCTTTAAAGGTCATTACTAATGCCTCCACAATCTCTTTAGCCAAATCTTACAGAACTCTGGGGTGTACACCATCTGGTCCAGGTGAATTATCTTCCTTCAAACCTTTCAGTTCCCAAGAAACTTCTTTCTAGTTATGGTGTGAAGTGTGGTAACTTCTCACACTTCATGCCCCCTGACAACTGGAACTTTCACTATAATGCTCGCATCTTCCACAGTGAAGACTGATGCAAAATAGTTATTTAGTTTGTCTGCTATTTTGTTGTCCCCCATCACGACTTCTCCAGCAGTCCCATATCCACACTCACCCCTCTCTTACACTTAATGTATCTGAAGAAACTTGAGATATCTTATTGAATATTATTGGCTAGGTTACTTCCATAATCCATCTTTACCTTCTTAATGACTTCTTAGTTGCCTTCTGATGGCTTTTAAAAGCTTCCCAGTCCTCTAGCTTCTCACTAATCTTTGCTCTATTATATGCTCTCTCTTTGGCTTTTATGTTGGCTTTGACTTCTCTTATTAGCCATGGTTGTGTCATCTTTCCTTTACTACTTCCTCTTTGGGATGTATATATATCCTGTGCCTTTTCAAATTCCTTCCAGAATTTCCAGCCGTTGCAGCCCTGCCATCATCCCTGCCAGTGTCCCATTCCAATCAATTCTATCCAACTCCTCTCTCATGCCTCTTTAATTCTCTTTACTACACTGTAACACTGATTATCTGACTTTAGCTTCTCCTTCTCAAATTTCAGGGTGAATTCCATAATATCATGATCACTTTCTCCTAAGGATTCTTTTACTTTAAGCTCTCTATTCAATTCTGGTTCATTGCACAAAATACAATCCAGAATAGCTGATCCCTTAGTGGGCTCAACCACAAGCTGCTCTAAAAAGCCAGTTCACAGGCACTTTAGAAATTCCCTCTCCAGTAATCCAGCACCAAACTGATTTTCCCAATCTACCTGTATACTGAAGTCCTCCAGGGCTATTGTAACACGGGCAAGAACATTGAAACAGACTTGCAGTATTTTATCTTGCTAATGTCCAACAGGGTCTTGTAAACACAATAAAAATGTTTAAGACAAATATTTGCACCATTTGTTGGATCTGGAGAGGCAGCTATGACCAAGCATACTGCTATCTTACTTCAATGTTTTTTAACTATTTCAATCAACTTAATGTACTAATGCTATTTTTCTGTATAATTATTGTACTTCTCAAAATATTTCAATCTATAGGAGTGTTTTAATTGTTTCTTGTCAAAGTTAAAAGTTCAAAATAAATTTATTATTAAAGTACATATATATCACCATATTCAACCCTGAGATTCTTTTTCTTGCAGGCATTCACAATAAATACAAAGATCAAACAAAAAAAGAATAATAATGCACAATCAATAAGCAATAAATATCAAGAGCATCAGATAACGAGTTCTTGAAAGTGAGTCCATGGGTTGTATGAACAATTCCGTGATTGGTTAATTAGAGGGAAGTTAACCCGTCTGATTCAAGACCTGGATGGTTGAAGGATAATAACTGTTTCTGAATCTGGTTGTGAGGGTCCTGAGGCTCCTGTACCTCCTTCCTGATGGTAATAGTGAGAAGAGAGCATGGTCTTGGTCGTGGGTGTCTTTGATGATGGATGTCGCCTTCATTCGACAACACTCCATGTACATGCGCTCAGTAGAGGGGAGGGCTTTACGTGATGGGTTGGACTGAATCCACAATTTTTTTGTAGACTCTTCCATTCAAGGTACTGGTGCTTCCATACCAGGCCATGATGCAACAAGTCAATATACTCTCTATCACACATTTATAGAAGTTCATCAAAGTTTTGGATGACGTTATGAATCTTCGCAAACTTCTAAGAAAGTAGAGGTGCTGCCTGGCTTTCTTTGTAAAGGCACTTACTGCTTGACCCAGGACACATCCTGTAAAATAATAACACTAAGGAATTTAAAGTTGCTGACCCCCTCCACCTTTGATCCTCCGATAAGTACTGGCTCATGAACCGCTGGTTTCATCCTACAGAAGTCAACAAGGATTAAAGAGTCTACATTTCAGCCCAAGTCCCTTCATTAGGACAGGAAGGAAAAGAGGAGGAAGTCAAAATAAGGTGGGGCAAGGAAAGAGTACAAGCTAGAAGGTGATAGGTGAAGCCAGGTGAGGGGGAAGGTAGGTGGCCTACCATTCACCTGCCCACTATGGCAATTTACAATGACCAATTATCTTTGCAACTATGAGAAGGAAACTAGAACACCCAGTGGAAAGCAATGTGATCACAGGGTAAGTCCGCACACTCAGCACTGGAGTTCAGGATTATACTTGTGTCATTGGAGCATTGAAGCAGCAGTTCCACTAGCTGTGATGTCCCAGAAATATAAAAGCTTACATCATAAAAGGCTGGAAGAAAGTTTGCAAAGGCTGGAACTGCTGTAAAAATGAAGAAGGTATTTTTGTGCAGGGGGGCACAGAGAAAATGTACAAAGTAAGAATTCACCAGGGAAGTGGAAGCTCCCGGTGGAACAGTAAATATAGAGGCTGTTGCAATACTAAACAGGGTAAAACGGATCATGTTGATAATCTTGAAGGTTTGGCATTCCTCTATGAATTAAGGCCATTGTGTCATGACAGACGGTACCTTAAGACACAAAGTGAATGGAGGCTCTGGTCATGATCTTTCATTTCTCCTTGGATATGTTAAGGACTCCAGAAGACTGGAGGACCACAAATGTTAACCTTCCTTTCAAAGGGTGTAGATCAGAATCAGGTCTAATATCATGGACGTATGTCATGGAATTTGTTATTTTGCAGAAGCAGTACATGCAATATATAATAATAAAAACTATAAATTACAATAAGTATATATATATAAAAAGAAGCTAAATGAGTAGTGCAAAAAGATAGGGAATAAAGTACTGAGGAAGTGTTCATGGGTTCATTGTCCATTCAGAATTCTGATGGCGGAGAGGGAAGAAGCTGTTCCTGAAACGTTGAGTATTTGTCTTCAGGTCCTAGAGTCTAGATAAATAAACCGAGCAACTGCAGGCCAGTTAGGAGGAGAAACTTTTAGCGACAATAATCTAGGATAAAAATTAATTTGGAAGTCAGCATCGATTTGTTAAAGGCAAATTATGTTTGACTTACTTAATCTATCTTTAATTAAGTAAGCACTTCAGGCATTGTTCTTGAAGTGCAAATTCCTGGCTGCATCTAAGGTGTCCTTTTATCTTTCACAGCTCATTACTTGGTGAAATATCTCCGTTCTTTTTAGCATATTCTCTGAAGGGAATGCCTTGACTGACAGCCTCCGTAGACCAGAATACGAAAGGAAAAAATAATGACTGAACAGAACTTTTCATTTTGAAGTTAAAAATTTCCATTCATTGCTGGAAATGTCACTATAGTAGCTGGTCTCTCATGGTGGAGCTTGAATTAAAGTAGAGTACAAACCAAACTGTGAAGGAGAAACTCTAGTGAAATTAAGTGTGTTGTTAACAGGAAGATTTTAATTGATAAATCTATGAAGATGTGCAAGTGTAGTTTAAATGCACATTCCTGCCGTTGTCTGTAAGGACTTTGTATGATCGTCCTGTGAACGGGATGGATTTGGGATTTGGGTTCCTTTGAAGATGAGAAAGGAACATTAAATGTTCTTTGGTCTCTGCTGCCATCAGGTAGAAGATACAAGAGTCTTAAGGCTTCCACCATCAAGTTGAAGAAGAATTAGCTCCCCTCAACCATCAGGCTCTTCAACAAAGGGGTAAACTACACTCACTTTACTATCCATTGAGGTGCCCCAATAACCAATGATCTCTCTTTAAGGACTCTTTATATTGTTATCCCATATTCTCGTTATTTATTGCTATTTCTTTGTATTTGTATTTGCATAGTTTGTTGTCTTCTGCACTCTAGTTGATCTTTCGTTGATTCTGTTACAGTTACTATTCTATTGATTTGCTGAGTATGCCCACAGGAAAATGAATCTCCGGATTGCATATGGTGACGTATATGTAATTTGATAATAAAATTTACTTTGGACTTTGAAATGAGCAATTGCACCTTGAATTTTGCAATTTGAAACAACTGTTTTATTTTCCAAGGATACTTTTGTAGATAGGTTCGATAAGATAGCTTTATTTGTCACATGAGCATTGAAACAAACAGGGAAATGCACCATTTGCGTCAATGACCAACACAGCCTGAAAATGTGCTGGGGGCCGCCCACAAAAGTCACCATGTTTCTGGCACCAAGATAGCAGGTCCACAATTTACTGGCCCTAACCCTGCAAGTCTTTGGA
The DNA here is from genome assembly GCF_030144855.1 of Hypanus sabinus. Taxonomy (NCBI): domain Eukaryota; kingdom Metazoa; phylum Chordata; class Chondrichthyes; order Myliobatiformes; family Dasyatidae; genus Hypanus; species Hypanus sabinus. The sequence goes on from NC_082707.1 coordinate 24,492,809, forward strand.
AAATGGGAGGAAATCAGAGCACCCAGAGGAAATCTCACAGTAATGGGATGAATATAAAATCTCTTCATAAATCACAATGGGATTTGAACTCTGTTCTTCTAGTTAATGGTGCGGCAAAACATTGCACTAACGCAACACTGCTGTGTCATCCTACATAACCTTAAAGTGCCAAAGTTTCAAGGTCTAGAATTTGATACCTAATATTTCCAGCTCTTAGATGATGTCCTTAAAGCCTACCTCTTGGTACAATATTCTATCATCTATCATATATCCTCATTAACATGCTTACCTTGCATCTCACCAGAGCTCCCAAAGGAAGAATTAACTGGCTGCTGTCTATGTGTCACTAAAATCAGTCTCTTCACGCTGCAAGGCTCAGGCAGGCTTAAACTGAGCTGAACGAAACTGAACATTCCTAAACTTTTTCCATAACTCTGTGGTTTGATGTTTTACATTCTGTGCTTTTGCTCATTTCTGATTTACTCTTTTTTCGCATTTTGGGTGTTTAATGTAACAGTGAGCACTAAAGAGTTAAACACCATGTGATGGCTGGCACCATTGGTCTCAACCTTCAAAGATTCAAAATACATTTATTATCAATACACACATGCAGTATACAACTCTGAGATTTCTCTTCCTGCAGACAGCCACGAAGCAAAGAAACACCATGGAACCCGTTCAAAAAAAAAACATCGAACACCTACGGGCAACTAAGGAACAAACTGTGCAAATGACAAAAAATTGAGCGAGAAACACAGAATATAAAACGCCACAATCTCATTGAAACTGTCTAAGAATGTTGCTAGCTCAGTTCAGTTCAATTTAGCATTGTGTCATTTGATGACTGCAGCATTAGGCTTCTTAACATCTCTTGTGCTGCTCTTCAGTTTTACTTAGTAATGTCCTTGAAGTACTTGGGATTTCTTATTAGATTAAAATTACATTGTAAAATTAAGTAACATGCTCAAAGTGGATCAACTTTGCTGAGTTCCTCCAGCATTTGTGTGCTTTGATCAAGATTTCCAGCATCTGCAGAAATTCTTGTGTTTATTGTTACATTAACATTATCCAGTCAGTAGACTCTGGTAACAAATGGGGTAGGATGGTAGCATAGTGGTTAGTGTAATGCTTTATAGCATCAGCTGTAAGATCAAGTTTTCATTTCCATCGCTGTCCATAAGGAGTTCATACATTCTCCTCAGATCTCCTCCAGCTGCTCTGATCTTCTACCACATTCTAAAAAACTGATTAGGGTTAGTGAGCTGTGGACATGGTGAAATTCGTGGGCTGCCCAGCACAGCACTCACTGATTTGATTTGATCTGACATAAATGATGCATTTCACTGTATTTATTGATGTACATGTGACAAATAAAGATAGCTAGTGCTTAAATATAAGAAAAGAATTCCCTGCTTTATAGAATAAATATAGAGTTCTGTAGTGCAGAAGTGGAGGGACAACAGATTTTGCCGATGCTGGAAATTTGGAGCAACGCACAAAATGCTGGAGGACCTCAACAGGTGAAGCAGCACCCAATGGAAGGAAATGAAAAGTCTACGTTTTTGGTCAAGATCCTTCATCATCCACTGAAACCAATATTCCATCACAAGTTCAGGGCACCTCATAGAGGAATAATTTCTCTTCAGTTGTTATTTTCAGCTTTGTTACTCCATGTAGATGCCTGTTTGTTGGAACACACATTTCTACTTCATGGAAAAGGAGGATAATGTAGTGATTTGGCTGTTATTATTAAGGGTTCACTGAAGCTTTCTAGTCAAGTGCAGTTTCTATCAACCAAGCTAATTAAGTACCAGGATGCATCTTGGTGGCAATTGACTATCAGTCAAAACAAATTCTAGATCATTATTTGAAATATTGCTTGAGCTTAGGGTATCTTCAATTTAAAAGGAACTTGATGCAGAGGCTTTGAAGAAACTGAAGAAGAGTATTTTTGAAAACTAGATCTCAAAACTGCACTGACAGCTCCAGTGAGAAGGTGCCCTATGTTTGTTGTGAAGGAGAGTTCCACCACTGTCTTCAAGTGAATCAAATTTCAACCTTGTCAGTGACACCCATGTGTTTTTATCATTTATTTATGTAGTCTATTTGAGTTGGTCTGCATTAACAAAACAAAAATGGAGAGATTCGAGATTACTAGTAAAGCAAAGGAAGGAGAAATTAATATATTCATCCTTTTTAAGGTCACCAAATACTGTTGAGTATATTGCAGGTCTTAGAAGAATAACAATTAAATTAGGATGAAAAAATATTATACCGAATACAATATATTCTTTAGATTGAACAAGACATCTTCAAGAGCACTGCCTCAGAAAGACAGTGCCCATTATTAAGGACCCCAACACCCTGCTCATCCCTTATTCTCAATGCTACCATCATAAAGGAGATACAGGAACCTGAAGGCATACACTCAGTGTTTCAGGAACAGGTTCTTCCCCTTTGCCATCCAATTTGTGAAAGGACATTAAACCCATGAACATTAACTCACTACATTTCAATTTCGATTATTGCGCTACTTATTTAACTATTTCATATATTTTCTTTCTCACCCATTATGATTGGTGTACATGTGTATTTTTTCCTCAATCTAGGGTTCTCTACCAGAGGCCTGGGAGCTTGAGGGTTCGCGCAGTATCCTCGCTGTTCCCAGTAGTGGGCTCTTCTGCACCGAGATCTCAGATGTTGTTCCCGGAATTTATTGGAGCCACTCTCCCAGTCTAGGTGTCACAGCTCTAAGTACTCCGATCACCACCAGAATTACTCTGGCTTTAATGTTCCACATCCTTTCTATCTGCACTTTCAAGCTCTGGAATTTCTCATATTCTTTCTTCTTGATGTTACTGCCATTCAGGATTGCTTCATCTACTACTGTTGCTTTCTTCTGTTCCTTGTCCAGTACTACTATGTCTGGTTGGGTTGTCAGTACCTGCTTATCAGTCTGTATTTGGAAGTCCCACAGGATCTTAGCTCTGTCATTCTCCACAATGCTCTCGGCTGTTTCCCATTTGGGAGTGTCCAATCCATACTCAGTGCAGATGTTCCTGTGCACAATTTCGGCAACTTGGTTGTGCTGTTCAGTGTTTGCTGTCCCTGCCTGCATCTTGCACCCTGCTACAATGTGCTGGAGGGTTTGAATGGATTCCTTGCACAGTCTGCATCTTGGGTCTTATCTGGTGTGACAGACCCCTGCTTTGATTGCTTTTGTGCTCAGCATCTGTTCTTGTGCTGCACCTCTGTGCTGTACATCAGCCCTGCCATTTCTAGCCATTTGTAAGACTTTCTTCTGTCAGCCACCTCTGATATCTGCCAATGGTACATCTCGCACAGTGGCTTGTTCTGCCATGGCCTCTAGTCCTCTGGCTCTGCTTCACCCATTTCCATTTTCCTGTACCCCGCCTGCTGTCTGAGGTATTCTTTTTATGGATATTTTGCATTTCTTTCAGGACTGTGTCCTTGACACTTCCAAGACCCTGTCCTCCTTTATTCCGGACTTTGGATGGAATCCTCCATGTTTTGTCAGTAGTTTCCCGGTCTTGATGTTAGTGGCTTCCAGTTCGTTCCTTGGCCAGCTCACTATTGCGGTTGGGAATCTGATGACTGGTTGAATGTGAAGAACAAGATCGGAGTCATCAATACATTCACCCAACCAGTCATCAGATATATATGTATTTTCTATTATGTATTGCATTGTACTGCTGCCATGAAGTCACCAAATTTCGTGACATATAGTGATGATATTAAACCTGATTCTGATTGATGAAGTGGGAAAGTAACTCAGTCAGGGCTTCATTTTCAGAGTTAGGAAGAATAAAAGATTTAAGCCTGACAACCAACATGGATAAGTAATACTGAAAATGCCTTTACCAGGAGGACTAAACAGGAAAAGAAAAGCGTGGCATCCATAACTTGAGTTATTATCTTGAGAAAAGGGAAATGCAAGGAAAGACCAGTTACTATAAGAAATCCGACTGCATGAGATAAAAATAGAAGATGTAACCCTAGACTGATTGTGTACCATCTTATTAGAATCAGAAGCAGTGCCAAGAGAAGGTCCTTTGGCCCCATGCCCATTCAATGAAGTCTAAGATGGAAGGGGAAAAGTACAATACACAGCGGGAGGGCTGCTCTGGGTGCAAACCCTGCCGTATATGTGTATATGGATTCTTTATTTGTGCACTTCTTCACTGGCCCTACAACAATACTGCCAAAGAAAAGAGGATTTTATTACTTATTATTATTGCTTTATGGCAGGGTTGAAAAATATTTAGAATCGATTATTTCTGTCATCAAAGCCATAGGAATCTTTCATGGGTTTAAGAGAGAAAGATAACATACAACTAAAAGAAAGTTCAAAGTAAGATTTATTATCAGAGTACATGCGTCGCCAGATACAACACTGAGATTCTTTTTCTGCGGGCATACTTAGCAAGTCTATAGAATAGTAACTGTAAATTGTAGACATCAGGAACTGTTAACTGTAAACAAAATATGCAAATACAGATACAAATAAATACTGCAGCAAAAAATAATAAGCATGAAATAACAATATAACAAAGTCCTTAAATGAGTGTAACTATCCCCTTTTGTTCAAAAGCCTAATAGTTGAGGGGTAGAGACTCTTTGTGAACCTGGTAGTTCATGTCCCTTCTACCTAAATAGCAGCAGTGAGAAAAGAACATGGCCTGGGTGGTGAAGATCTTTGATGATTGATGTTGCTTTTCCACAGTAACATTTCATGTAAATGTGCTCTGTGGTTGGTAGGGCTTTACCCATGATGTACTGGGCCTAATCCACAACCTTTCGTAGGATTTTCCTCTCAGAGGCATACCAGGTTGTAATGCAAATCAGTCAGCACACTTTTCGCCCCACACGAGTGGAAGTTTGCCAAGATTTTTGACGACAAGCTGAATCTCTGGAGACTCCTGAGGAAGTAGAATATATTTCACAAATATATTTATATGATGAGTCCAGGACAGGTCCTCTGAGACAGTGACATCCAGGAATTTAATGTTACTGACCCTCTGATCCTCCAATGATTACTGGCTCATGGACCTCTGGTTTCCCCCTCCTGAAGGCTACAATCGGTCTTATTGACATTGAGTGAGAGGTTGTTGTCATTACATCAGTCAGCCAAGTTTTCAGTCTCCCTCCTGTATGCTCATTCATCACCACCTTTGATACAGCCCACAACTGTGGTGTTGTCACCAAACTTGTGTATGGTGTTGGATTTGTACTTAGCCACACGGTCATGGGTGGAAAGTGAGTAAAAGTAGATTAAGGGGGATAAGTTAGGAAAACTATCTCTGGTTTTGAATTAGAATATATTCAATCATGTTGTTCCATACATGTATTGTTTCTTGATTTTACATGTGTCGAGCAACCTTCTCTAAAAAATATAATTCTCATGAATTTCAACCAAATTAAACTCCAACAATCAGACAATGTCAAAATTCTACCTTAGTGACAGATACTGCCTTTTACAAAAGGATTGTTTTTGCTTTTAAAAGGCGACTTACTAGTGCAACCTAATGATATCTTTAAAATAATTAAACATTTTCCTATTTCTCCTCAAAGATTACAAGAAATTAAACATCTGGCTGAGTGGTGCCATAACAACAATCTCTTACTCCATGTCAGCAAGATCAAGGAGCTTAGTGGAAACCAGAGGTCGATGAGCCAGTCTTCATCAGAAGACCAGAGTGGAGAGCATCAGCAACTAAATTCCTCAGTGTTATTATTTTGGAGGACTTTTCCTGGGCCCAGCACATGTACAGTTATGAAGAAAGGATGGTAGTGCCTCCACTTCCTTAGGAGTTTGTGAACATTCAAAAGTTGATCTAAAGCTTCAACAAAGTTCTATAGATATGTAGTGGAGGGTATATTGACAGGCTGCATCACAGCCTGGTATGGAAACACCAATGTAAAATCCTTTGAAAAATAGTGGACATGGCCCTGTCCATCATGGGTAAAGCCTTCTCCACCATTGAGCACATCAATATGAAACGTTGTCGCAGGAAAGCAGCATCCATCATCGGGCACCCCCACTACTCTGGACATGCTCTCTTCTATCTGCTGCAGTGAGGAAGAAGGTACAGGAGCTTCAGGACTCATAGTACCAGGGTCAGGAATAGTTATTACTTCTCACTCATCAAGCTCTTGGACCAAAGGGGATAACTTCACTCCACTTCACTTGCCCCGTCATTGAAGTATTCCCACAAGCTGTGAATTCACTTTCAAGGACTCTTCATCCTATGTTCTCGATATTGCTTATTTATTTATTATTGTTATTTCTTTCTTTTTGTGTTTGCAGGTTTGTGTCTCTTGCGCTCTGGTTGAAAGCTCAAGCTGGTGCAGTCTTTCACTGATTCTATTACGGTTACTATTTCTATTATGGTTATTATTCTATTATGGATTTATTGAACATCCCTGCAAGAAAATGGTCAATCTGCAATAAATTTTCTTTGCATTTTGAACTTTGAACTTTTTCTCTGAAAGTTAAAATAAGAGGCTAAAAATTGTCCAACAAAGTTTTAAACTCTCCAATTTTCCTGGAGATAGATCTTGCTTCCCGGTGAACACACACTAATCACAGGACTGAATTGGTCACTTCTCATTGTGATCTACATTAGTGCACCAAAAGTCAGGGAATGTTAAATATGTGATGTTAAATTCTACCTGCACTGATATAACATCTGCGGGAACAGCTTCCTAAGTAATTAAACTTTAATAGTTTGTGTCTTATAAGATCTTGCTCAGTGTGGTGAAGAACTTATCATCTAAGGATTGATCCTGATAGCAGAAAGAAAACACGCTGATTGTGGGAGAGTTATAATTGTAATGTTGTTTCTGAAGAATTGTTACTAATTATTCAAGATCATTACCACTGCAGATTGATTATATATTGCCTAAAGTGGCTGTCCGTTATGTCTTCTAGCATTGCTTTATACTGTGATGCTACTAATATCTAGACGCCACACAATCTAATTGCTTTACTGCTGATCAAAGCAAAATGGAGAAAAAAAGCATGGAAACCTGTTAATAAACAAGAGTCAATAATCCTGCGAGAGAGAGCGCGTGCGCGCGCGCGCACACACACACACACACACACACACACACACACACACACACACACACACACACACACACACACACACACACACACACACACAAATCCCTTATGCACCCCCACTCCTCCCTGCTCCTCCTAGCACAATATTAATATATATAAAAGGCAAAGTCAGATCAATCAAAGCATCTAGTCAATTGATAGCCCAGCACTACTAAAGATTGGAACTTTTTAAACAGGAGCTGAACAGATCATCAAAGGAAGATAAAAGATACTTGAACTTCCTCGGAGACATCCTCTAAAACTGTTAAGAAACTTCTGACTGACTTTCCTGAAGTAGGCTCCTCAGCATTACATTCATCTTATGCTGATTTCTGAAATTTTGGGTGTCAAGAGGAACCTTCATTCTGCCTTAAATCATTTCTCAACTCCCCTCCAAGAAATTGACTCTCAATTGATCACTCTAAACCAGTATCAACTGTGTTTATATGTTCCCACAAATCTGTCTTAAATGTTAATAACTGACTGAAAAACATCTCTGCAAAGAGTAAGTGAAAAGGTAAAGATATTACCAGAATCAGGTTTATTACCACTAGCATGTGACGTGAAATGTGTTAACTTAGCAGCAGCAGTTCAATGCAATACATAATTTAGCAGAGAGAGAAAAAAAATTAAATAAAACAAAATAATAAATAAACTAGTAAATCAAGTACGTATATTGAATAGATTTTTTAAAATGTGCAGAAAACAGACAATATTAAAAAAGTGAGATAGTGTCCAAAGCTTCAATGTCCATTTAGGAATCGGATGGCAGAAGGGAAGAAGCTGTTCCTGAATCGCCGAGTGTGTGTCTTTAGGCTTCTGTATCTCCTGCCTGATGGTAACGGTGAGAAAAGGGCATGCCCTGGGTGCTGAAGGTCCTTGATAATGGATGCTGCCTTTCTGAGACACTGCTTCCTAAAGACGTCCTTGGTACTTTGTAGGCTAGTACCCAAGATGGAGCTGACTAGATTTACAACCTTCTGCAGCTTCTTTCGGTCCTGTGCAGTAGCCCCTCCGTTTCAGACAGTGATGCAGCCTGTATTATAGCCATAATCCGAACATCAAAAATAATTAACTATAAAACTTTGCACTTTGGGAGGTCAAATGGAAGAGGAAAGCATATAGCAAATGGCAGAGCCCTCAAGTACAGACATTGATGCACAGCGGGACCTTGGGGTATAAGTCCAAAGCTCGCTGAAAGTGTTGCATAAGTAGCTATGTCAATAAAGAATGTGTTCAGCATACTTACCTACATCAGCCAAGATGGAAGTCAGGTTGCATCCATAGGTTAGGCCACATTTGGAGTACTACGTGCAGTTCTGGTCACCAGTGATAGGAAGGAAGTGCCAAGGAGCTTCACTAAGATGATATTTTGATTCAAGAGTATTATCTAAAGTAGAGGATAGACAAATTTGGATTGATTACTTTGGAGGCGTCAAAAGCGAAGTGATGATCTGTCAAAAGCATATAAAATTTTGTGAGGCATAGACAGGGTAGCTCGTGAGAGTCTTTTTTCCCAGAGTGGAATGCCAAATACCGGTGTGCATAGCTTTAAAATAATAGGGGCTAAGTTAAAAGGAGAATAAGGAGGTAGGTTTTTCAGTGCTGATGAAGGGTCTTGACCCAAAACGTAAACTGTTTATTAATTTTCATAGATGCTGCCTGACCTGCTGAGTTTTCAGCATCTATGGAATTCCTCAATATTTCAAAATAAAGAGCAGTAGGTGTAAGAGTGCACTGTCAGCAGTCATGATAAAATCACTTGAGACATTTAGACAATCACATGCAGAAGGAAGTAATGGAGGAACATTGACCATGTGCAGGCAGACTGGAGCAGTTTGGATTGTTTGTTTGCCAAAAAAAATAATAATTTTATCTATAGACAAGAGATTCTGAAGATGCTGGAAATCCAGAAAAATACATGCAACCCTCATGCTAGGATGTGTTCCACTGTTACAAATCAGTACCACGAAATAACAAACAGTACACAATATGCAATTAACCAATTGAGCTTTATAATTCTTAATTTGACTATTGGGTTAGGTAAAAAACAAAAAAAGAAAAAGTGCCCATTACCATGAAAGAGTCTATTTCACAATGTTGGAGCTCATGATTTTCCCGTCGGTTCGACCTTCCTTGATTTTTTTCCTCAGGCGCTGACCCCCAACCCCATTCCAAGTTCACTCCATCCTGTGGTCTACGACTTCCCTATTCTGGCATTTTCTCTCACCAACTTCCACCGAACAAAAGACTGTGAACCCCTTCTCTCAGCCCACAAGAAACAACACACCTCTCATTGAATGGCACACATTCCGAAACCCCGTTGTCTCTAGTCATATCCCAAACATTGCTGCTACAGAGAAACCATTACATTAGCAGCGAAACCTTAGAGTGCATTACATACACAAAATGCTGGCAGAAATCAACAGGTCAGGCAGCATCCATGGAGGGGAATAAACAGTCATCATTTCAGGCCAAAACTCTTCATCAGAACAGGAGACATAACAATATTCCTGATGAAGGGCCTTGGCCCAAAATATCAGCTGTTTGCTCCTCTCTATATTTGATGACTAATGCTATCTGAACGATTTCTGCAAGGAATATTGGCCCACAATTTTCAGCCTATTTTCAAATTTACTGAAGCCATCCAACAGGGCAGCAAAGATGCACAGTGAGGCTTTCTCACAGCTCTAGTTTGACCCTGAGAGACAGAGCAAACCGGTGTTTATATAGTTTCCCAGGAGAATGGTCCTGGGTTTCATTTGGATGCACAAGGTTCCTCCCACATCCCAAAAATACTCCAGTTGGAAGATAATCATGCGCATACTTATCTACATGCATATGTAAGTAAGCAATAGAATTAAGGGATAGTTGATATGAATGTGGGGGGAATAATGTGGAATAGGTATAAATGGATAATCAATGGCCAGCATATGCTAATTGATCTGTTTCCCTTTGGCTCCATGACCTCTGATCCAACTAAACAATTGGAGATACTTTACTTCAAAACACGGGACTGTTTTTCCCTGAAAACTAGACACGTTGTGACTACCGCAATGTACACAAGGAGAAAGCCAGTTGAAGTAAATCGAGATGCTTTGATGAAGTAGATCTAAGCCTGAGTTTCGGAAATGTCTGCATTGAACTCAGAGTGTGGTGGATTCAAGATCCACTGCAGAGATTTGAACACAGTATCTATCCTGGCACTTCAATGGTGGAACAAGGTGTGTTGTTTTATTTTTGAGTGAGATGTGAGGCTTGAGAACCATCTGAGCTCGCTGTTGGACATGGAAAAATCTGTGGTACTATTCTGAAGAGAAAATGAACACCAGCATCCTGGTAAATATTTATCCCTCAATTAGCACCACTAAAAATATAGATTTTCTTGTTATTACATAACTATTTGTAAGATTTTGATGTGTGAAATTTTGTTAGTGCATTTCCTACATTGTCAACAATGACAACATTTTAAATATAGTTGGCTGTAATGTGCTGTGGGATATCCTATGGTTGTGATATGTCTGATCTGAATTTAGTGAGAACAAAAGGAAGGAGTGACAGCAGGTAATTAGCACATTCAAAACTTACCTTTGAAACAATAAGCTTTTTGACTAGAGATTGAGAAGTTAGAAGTTAAATTGGGAAATAGAAAGCTTGTGATGGAAGGTGGGAGAGTGATGCTAGTTATGAGAAATTGAAACTGTTAGATGTTAGATGACATAGTATTTCTCCTGTGAACTATTATCAGAATCAGGTTTAATATACATCATGAAATTTGTTAACTTTGTGGCAACAGTACAATGCAATAATGCAATATAGAGGGAAAATAGTGAATTACAGTAAATATATATATTTTAAACACTAATTTAATTTAATGGTTTTATATATATAGTCAAAAAGACAGGAAATAAAAAAGTAGTGCGGTAGTGTCCCTTGGTTCAATGACCATTCAAAAATTGAATGACAGAGGGGAAGAAGCTGTTGCTGAATTACTGAGTGCATGTCTTCAGGCTTCTGTACCTCCTTCCTGATGGTACAAAAGTCATTAATGATGAACACCACCTTTCTGAGGCAATGCTCCTTGAAGACGTCTTGGATACCATGGACCCTTGTGCTCATAATGAAGTTGACTAATTTTACAACTCTCTGCAACATACTTCTATCCCGTGCAGTCGCCCAACACCCCCAAACCAGACGGTGATGTAGCCAGTTAGAATGCTCTCCATGGTACATCTATATCAATATATACCAATCTCCTCAAACTCCAGTGTAACTTAAGAATGCTGGCAAGAAATTTGCCAGTGTGGGGCAGTGCATAAGTCAGAAATGGTCAAATGCTGATTTATTGTATCAGGTATCTGATTGTCTTTCAGTCCTACAGTGCTGGAATAATGGATGGGCTGTTGCAAATTTTCATTTACACTGTACTGTTGCTTCGTTTAAGCACTAAAGGTTCAGACTGTTCTGAATTTACACAATTTGTCAAGTGAAAATTTCCATGAATTTTTTTGACAGTCTTTTACCTCGTCTCTTTATTCTGGTAATTATATCTTTCCACCCTGCTGATTATGCATGTTTCAGATCCGCTCCTCGTCTTCCCGCATTAGGTCAAATCATTCAACCTCTCCTTAAATTCAGCAAAAGATATTTACAGTAACACTGACTGAAGGCTGTTTTTCTGTCATAAGTCATTTTCAGAAGCCTCCAAGTCAGTTATAATAACTCTCTGCATTGCACACCCACTAAAATAACTAGATTTTGTTGGTACTGCTTCTGGTGAGTGTTATGAAAAATGAGTGATAACTTTGTACCGTCAGAAGCTGTTAATATGTAATTTCGATCACTTTTACTCACTGACGCGAAAAGCATCATTAACAACTGAAAATAACAAGAACTATCTGTTCATTAACTTTGCTCCAACAGTGTATCATAAAAAACCTTATTAAAAATTACTCCCTAGTTTACTCTATAATCCAATACCTCATTGATAATTTATGTATAGAATAATAAAACTCTCACTGTCTCTGCAAATATAAACAGTTACTTGTTCTCCTCAGTCAATCTGTTACATTCTACTAAGCAGATTAAAGTTAAATTTTTATTGTTGTGTGCCTCATCGAATGAATCCAATCTGTCCTTCATTTCTTTGTCATGCCTTTAAAAGAACTATCCAAATGGTTTTAACGTCTTAGTTCTTTCCATTAGGCAAAGCAACCATTTCCACTTCAATGATCTATCCCAGCTTCTTTTGCACTTTGGTTGTGCTTTTAACCTATTCTGGCAGTCCATTCCAAATGGCAACACATAAACATCTTAAAAAGTCTCCTCTGCTTGCTTTTGTGCCTATTATGTTAAATTTCAGGAAATCAGAAAACCACTGATGCTCGAAATATAAAGTATAAACGGAAAATACTGGTCACACATCATCCGAGGAAAGAGAAATTGTTTATCCTCTAATTTCTAGAATATCACCCACTCTTCCTGATCTCTTTTTTCATTCTCCACCTTGGAATCCCTCTTTCTCCTTCTCTTCTCCTCACTTGCACATCACCTCCCTCTGGTGTCCTTCCTCCTTCTCTTTCTTCCATGGTGCACTGCCCACTCATTTTTCAACCTTTCGCTCTTCCACAAAGCGCCAGCCGGCTTCTACTTCATCCCTCTGCCCAATCACGAACACGAGAGATTCTGCAGATGCTGGAAATCCGAGCAACACACACAAAATGCTGGAGGAGTTCAGCAGGCCAGGTAGCATCAATGGGAAAGAGTACAGTTGACGTTTTGGGCCCAGACCCTTCATCAAGACCAGAAAAAAAAAGTGTCATCAGAGCAAAAATACAAGAAGATGGGGAGGGGGGAAGCAGTACAAGGTGCTAGGTGATAGGTGAAACTGGGAGGGCAGGGGTGAAGTGAAGAGCTGGAAAGCTGGTTTGTGAAAGAGATAAAGGGTTGGAGAAGGGGGAGTCTGATAGGAGAGGGTAGAAGCTCATGGAAGAAAGGGACAAGGTATGAGCACCACAGGAAGGTGATAGGCGGGTAAGAAGATAAGTGAGGAAATGAGAATGGAGGATTGTGGGGGGGGGGTGATGTTGTGGTAATTACTGGAAGTTCAAGAAAATAATGTTCACGTTATCAGGTTGGAGACTTCCCAGAAGTATTATAAGCTGTTGCTCCTCCAACCTGAGTGTGGCCTCACTGCGGCAGGAGAGGAGGCCATAAACTGACATGACGGAATGGGAATGGGAAGTAGAATTGAAATGGGTGGCCACTGGGAGAACTGCTTTTTCTGGTGGACAGAGCGTGGCAGTCTTTCAATCTATGTCGGGTCTCGTTTATATAGAAAAGACCACAACTAGGAGCACCGAATACAGTAGATGACTTGAACAGACTCACAGGTGAAGTGTCGTCTCACCTGGAAGGACTGTTTGGGGCTCTGAATGGTACAGAGGGAGGAGGTATAGGGGCAGTATGACCCTTGTTCTGTTTTTCAAAGATAAGTACCAGGAGGGAAATCAGTGGGGAGGGATGAATGGAAAATGGAGTCAAGTAGGGAATGATCCCTGTGGAAAGCAAGAAGCGGGGTGAGGGAACGATGTGCTTGGTGGTGGGATCCTATTGGAGATGGCAGAAGTTATGGAGAATTATGTGCTGGACGTGGAAGTTAGTGTGGTGGTAAGTGAGGACAAGAGGAAACCTATTGCTGAAGGATGGGGTGAGGGCAGATGTGCACGAACTGCAAGAGATGAGTGAGAGGGCAGTGTTAATGGTGGAGGAAGGAAAGCACCTTTCTTTGAAGGAGGAGGATATTTCATTACTTCTGGAATGAAAAGCCTCATCCAGATGCATCAGAGAGATTGAAAAAGGGACAGGAGGTTTTGGAAATGGACCAGGTAAATTTCAGGGCAGGGTGGAGGTTGGAGGCAAAGTGCACAAAATCAACGAGCTCTGCATGGGTGCAGGAAGCAGCACCAATGCAGTCACTGATGCAGCATATGAAAAGTTGGGGAGTGATACTAGTGTAGGCTTGGAACATGGACTGTTCCACATAGTCATCAAAAAGGGAAACTGGGATACATGTGAGTTTCCATGGCTATACCTTTGGTTTGAGGGAATTGGGAGCTGCCGAAGGAGAAATTATTGAGAGTGATTTCCAGAAGAAGGAGGGTGGTGGTGGAGGGGAACAGGTTGGGTCTGTTGCATGGAAAGAAGCAAATGGCATTATGGCTCTCCTGATGGTGTATAGGGACTGGATGTCCATAGTGAAAATGAGATGATCGGGATGATCTGAAGTCATTGAAGAGATCCATAGCATGTGAAGTATCACAGATGTATATAAGTACGAAGGGACTGAACTAGGGGGGATTAAACAGAGTTAAGGTATACAAATATAAGATCGGTGGGGTAGGATCCATCAGAAACAATGGGTCTAGGATGGGAGATCCCCAGAGTTAATAAGGTCAGTGACGGTGTGGATGACAATGGTCTGGTACTCCTTAATGTGGTCCTGTTCGAGGGGAGAATAAAAGGAGGTGTCTGAGAGTTGTCACCTGGCCTCAGCAAGGCAGCAGTCCGCCAGTCTAGGACAGCATCCGTCTTCTTTGTGGGTTTGATGGTGAGGTTAGGGTTAATGCAGAGAGAGTGGAGAGCAGCATGTTTGGAAGGAGTGAGGTTAGAATTGGAGAGCGAAGTAGTAAAGTCAACATGTTGATGTCCTGTTGGCAGTTAGCAATGAAAAGATCCAGAACAGACAGAAGACTAGAGTGGGAGGTCCAGGAAGATGAGGAGAGTTGAAGATGGAGCAGGCTGGAGGGTCCTTGCCAAAGAAGTAGTCATGGAGATGGATGTGATGGGAGAAGAGCTTAGCATCATGGCGGGCACAGAACTCACTGAGATGTGGGTGCAGGAAGACAAAGCTGAGGCCCTTATTGAGACAGAATGTTCTGCCTCAGAGAGAGAAAGGTTTGCAAAGACCTGGCAATGATGAGAAATAGGATCAGAGGGGGGAAGAGGGTCAGTAGCGTCAGAGGAGAGGGGAGGGTTGGGATTTTCAGGGAAGATGGGTTGGGAGGAAAATGGAGTCTCTGAGTACCCAAATCCTTATGGTGGGTCAACCTCCCATCACCTGCTTTCACCTAACACCTGCCAGCTTGTACTCCTTTCCTCTCCCCCACCTTCTTAGTCCAGCTTCTTCCCCCTTGCTCACTAGACCCAATGAAGGGTCTTGTTGTGAACAATCGACTGCTTATTTCTCCCATATTTGCTGCATGACCTTCTAAGTTACTCCAGCATTTTGTGTGTTACTAATGATGATATTAAGGTAGGTGGTGTTGTGGATAACAAACTAGGTTTTCAAAGCTTGCAGAGAGATTTAGGCCAGTTAGAAGAGTGGCCTGAACAATGGCAGATGGATTTTAATGCTGAGGTGCTACATTTTGGTAGGAATAATCCAAATAGGACATACATGGTAAATGGTAGGGCATTGAAGAATGCAGTAGAACAGAGTGATCTAGGAATAATGCTGCATAGTTACTGAAAGTGGAATCTCATGTGGATAGGGTGGTGAAGAAAGCTTTTGGTATGCTGGCCTTTATAAATCAGAGCATTGAGTATAGGAGTTGGGATGTAATGCTAAATTTGTACAAAGCATTGGTAAGGCCGAATTTGGTGTATTGTGTACAGTTCTGGTCACTGAGTTATAGGAAAGATGTCAACAAAATAGAGAGAGTACAGAGAAGATTTACTAGAATGTTACCTGGATTTCAGCACCTAGTTTACAGGGAAAGGTTGAACAAGTTAGGCCTTTATTCTTTGGAGCGTAAAAGGTTGAGGGGGGACTTGATAGAGGTATTTAAAATTATGAGGGGGATAGATAGAGTTGACGTGGATGGGCTTTTTCCATTGAGAGTAGGGGAGATTCAAACAAGAGGACATGAGAGTTAGGGTGCAAAAGTTTAAGGGTAACATGAGGAGGAATTTCTTTACTCAGAGAGTGGTAGCTGTGTGGAACATGCTTCTAGTAGAAGTGGTAGAGGCAGGTTTGGTATTGTTATTTAAAGTAAAATTGGATAGGTATATGGACAGGAAAGGAAAGGAGGGTTATTGGCTGATCGCAGGCCAGTGGGACTCGGTGAGAGTAAACATTCAGCACGGACTAGAGGGGCCGAGATGGCCTGTTTCCGTGTTGTTAATTGTAATATGGTTATATGGTTTTCCTCAAGATTTCCAGCACCTGTAGAATCTCTTTCATTTACAGTTAACATTTTAAGTCTGGGACTCTTTGTTCTTTAATCTCAGCTTTTATATAAATGAAGCTATTCTTACAACTCTTCATAATCTGAATAGACACAAGTGATTCTGCAGATGCTGCAATAATTTGAAAAGCTGATACAAATTTCTGGAGGAACAGAACAAGTCAGGCAGCATTATGGAGGCAAACAGTCGATGTTTCAGATCGAGACCCTTATCAGGACTGATGGGTCTGAAATACTGAGTACTTATTCATCTTCACAGATACAGCCTGACTTAGCACATAGAACAGTACATCACAGTAAGCCACTTTGGCTCATGATGTCGTGCAGTCCTTTAACCTACTCAAAGATCAATTTACTTCTTCCCTCCCCATAGCCTCTTATTACCTTGTACACATCAATTAAGTCATTACTTGCTGAATCCCTCCAGCATTTTATGTGTGTTATTCATTACTTGTTTAGGTTAGCTTCTGTTTCAACTTCTCCTCTTACGATCTGAATTTCTCTTCAGGAAAGGTCAGTAGGGACTTGTTTCTCTTTCCACAAATGTTGCTTGACTGCTGAGTACTTATGGCATTTTTTCAAAACCAGCTTAGGAGCAAGGACATACAATGGCTCAGTGGTGGCACAACAACTTCTTGCTGACTGTCAGCAAGACAATGGAGATGATTATTGACTTCAGGAGGAGGAAGCTAGAGGTCTATGAGCCAGTTCTGATTGGGGTATTAGAGGTGGAAAGAGTCAACAACTTTAAACTCCCCGGTGTTATCATTTTAGAGGATCTGTTCTAGGTCCAGCACATAAGTGCCATTACAAAGAAAGCACAGAAGCACTTCTACTTTCACAGCAGTTTGCAAAGATTTGGCATGTCATCTAAATCTTTCACTCATTTCTATAGATGTGTGGTGGAAAATATATAAACTTGTTGCATTATGGCCTGGTATGGAAACACCAATGTTCTTTTATGGAAAAGCCTGCAAAAAATAGTGGATATGTCCCAGTCTATCACAGGTAAAGCCTTCCCCACCATTGAGCATATCTACACAGAGCCATTGCAGGAAAGCAACATCCATCATCATGGGCCCTGTACCCAGGCCATGCTCTCGTCTCACTGCTGCTATTAGGAAGAATGCACAGGCACCGCAGGACTCACACCACCAGATTCAGGAACAGTTATTACCCCTCAGCCATCAGCTCTTGAACCAGAGGGACTAACATCCTTAAACTTTACTCACCTCATCACTGAACTGTTCCCACAACCTATGGACTCACTTTCATCTCATGTTCTCAATGTTTATTGCTTTTTTTGTTTTTTCTCTCATTTCGTATTTGCAGTTTGTTGATTTTTTGCTCGTTTGCTTGCCTTTCTATTGTGTTTCTTGCATTTAATGTAAATACCAGCAAGAGGATGAATCTCAGGGTTGTATATAGTGACATATATACACTTAGATAATAAATTTACTTTGAACTTTGAACTTAACCAATTGGCCCATTGTAGAATACTCAATAAATCCATGCTGCAATGTCATTAATGTAATGATATCAAACAGCTTTGTAGGAAGCACCATGTGACCTCAGCTAATGATTCAATGTATTTCAAGAGCCAGCAAGTTCTTGGAAGTCATATCCCAACGTGGGCAAGATAAACTGATTTTCCTGCATGGCTAGTAAGGTCTGGGTGGAAGATAGCCAGAAGGAAGAAAGCCCCAAGGGTATGTGGTGAGTCATTTGTGAGAACAGCAACTAAGGTGGACTGGAGTCAATTCCAGAAAGTGGGATCCAATGTCACAAGAAATTTGACTACCTCACACAAATGGTCAGCGTCAGAGAATACATCATTATGTCTCATTGCCAAAAGACCATAACATCATATAACATAGGAGAGCAGAATTAGGTCTGCTCTGCCACTCTTGGTTGATTTATTATCCCTCTCAACCCCATTCTCCTGCCTTTCCAGATAACCTTTGACGCCTTTACTAATCAAGAATTTGTAAACCTCTGCTTGAAATATGCCTAGTGACTTGGCCTCCACAGTTGTTATTATTCGCCCATGCCAGAACCAGCCAGTTGGGCTAATGGTTCTATATCAGTCACTCACCAACATTTTCTTTCTGTCTGTACTTCTATCTAAAATTCAAAAGCCCAACCAAACCCTCACCAGATGTGCTGCTAGTCTCTCAACGCATGGTAACCACATCACCCAAATACATTGCACTGAACTCACAAACATACTACTCTCCGTTCTGCAGAAATACATGGTATAATTAGCACCACTAACACCAGTTGAGCAGGGAATTATGTGGTTCTTGTCGCACAGAATTGTACAGTAATCTATGACACCAGCATTCAAAGGTGCTTTGAGGGCTTTCCAATTTGGTCATGATTTTCTAAGATGTTGCTCGAAGGGAGAGAGGGTTATATGGAGCAGTGCAAATCAGATGAGTCAAACTTCGTGAAGAACCCACAATCAGTCCTTCAGTCAGTCACAAGAGTAGCAAATCAGGGAGGTCAGGTAAAATTTCTATGGCTTCCAGCTCATGTAGGGGTGAAGGGGAATGAGAGGGTGGATGAGTTGGCAAAGAGGGTGTTAAAGAAAGAAAATATAGAATTGCACATTAGTATCAGTAAAACAGAGGCTAAGTGTGTAATCTGGGAAAAAAATCATCCAAATGTGGCAAGAAAGACGGGATAGAGAGGGGAAAGGGAGGCATTTAAATCAAATACAAAAGAGTGTTACAGGTACTAGGGTAGGCAGTGGATACAGAAGAGAGGAAACTGCGTGGACTAGGTTAAGGCTGGGGCACTGTGCACGAAACCAAACATTGAAATTGATAGGGAAACACCAGACAGGTTTGTGTGAGGAATGTCTCGAAGAGGAGTCAGTAGAACATGTAGTTCTGAGTTGCAGGAAGTATGGGATACAGAGAGAGATGATGAGAATTAATCTAAAGGAATTGGGGGTGCAGGAATTCACATTAAAAGGGTTACTGGGAATGGGTGAGAGAGCACAGGTCAGGGTGCTTTTAGCTTTCTTAAGGGATACAGGGGAATTTTACAGGAGATGATGGATAAGCAGGAATAGGGTACTTGAATGGCCAAAGGAGGAAGGGTAAAGTGTAGATATGTGTGTGTGTGTGTGTGTGTGTGTGTGTGTGTGAGAGAGAGAGAGAGAGAGAGAGAGAATGGGTGAAGGGATTTAGAATGTAAGTCTATCATCTGATCTACATTCCAGAGCAGAAGGTGGTAGTAATGTACCATTAAGCTGGGTGCCAACCACTGTAAAACAATAAGAAGAAGAACTCGCAATTAGAAACACAAAAAAATCTGCAGATGCTGGAAATCCAAGGCAACACACACAAAATGCTGGAGGAACTCAGCAGGTCAGACAGCATCCATGGAAAGGAATAAACAGTTGATGCTTCGGGCCAAGATCCTTCATCAGGACAGCAAATAAGGGATCAGCTTCCTCAGCATTTATAGAACATTACAGCACAGTACAGGCCCTTTGGCCCCTTATGTTGTGTTGATATAAAAATATTAGAACATTAGAAATTGGTGCAAGAGTAAACTATCTGGCCCATCAAGCCTACCCTGCCATTCAATAAGATCATGGTTGATCTGGCTATGATTTCTCCACCTGCCTGCCTTTTGCCCATAACTGTTAATTCCCCTATTATGCAAAAATCTAAACAACCTTGTCTTAAATATATTTACTGAGGTAGTCTCCACTGCTTTATTGATCAGAGAACTCCACAGATTCACCACTCTCTGGGAAAAGGAGTTCCTCGTCATCTCCATCCCAAATCAACTCCCACAAATCTTGAAGCTATGACCTTTTAACCTACACAAAGAGCAATCTAAACTTTCCCTCCTACGTACCCCCTTATGTTTTTCTTTCACCGATGTAGCTATTAGTGTCTATTAAATGTCCCTAATGTATTCAGGTATATGGAAGGAGCAAACACGAGGAAATCTGCAGATGCTGGAAATTCAAGCAACACACACAAAATGCTGGTGGAACACAGCAGGCCAGGCAGCATCTATAAGGAGAAGCACTGTCGATGTTTCGGGCCGAGACCCTTCGTCAGGACTAACCGAAAGGAAAGATAGTAAGAGATTTGAATGTAGTGGGGGGGCGGGGAAAATGCAAAATGATAGGACTCACCTGTGAGTCGGCTGTGTGGTATACTGAGTCTGGTGCTCCCGGTGTGGCCTTTTATATATTGGTGAGACCCGACGCAGACTGGGAGACCGTTTCGTGGAACACCTGCGCTCAGTCTGCCAGAGAAAGTAGGATCTCCCAGCGGCCACACATTTTAATTCCACGTCCCATTCCCATTCTGATATGTTTATCCATGGCGTCCTCTACTGTCAAAATGAATCCAAACTCAGGTTGGAGGAACAACACCTTATATACCGGCTGGGTAGCCTCCAACCTGATGGCATGAACATTGACTTATCTAACTTCTGTTAATGCCCCTCCTCCTCTTCTTACCCCATCCCTGACTTACTTAGTTGTTTGCCTGTTCTCCATCTCCCTCTGGTGCACCCCCATCCTTTCTTTCTCCTGAGGCCTCCCGTCCCATGATCCTTTTCCTTCTCCAGCTCTGTATCACTTTCGCCAATCACCTTTCCAGCTCTCAGCTTCACCCCACCCCCTCCGGTCTTCTCCTATCATTTCGCATTTCCCCCTCCCCCTCCTTTCAAATCTCTTACTATCTTTCCTTTTGGTTAGTCCTGACGAAGGGTCTCGGCCCGAAACATCGACCGTGCTTCTCCTTATAGATGCTGCCTGTCTTGCTGTGTTCCACCAGCATTTTGTGTGTGTTGTTAGGTATATGGAAGGGAAGGGTTAGATTGATCCTACAGTATGTTAAAGGGTCAGCACAACTTTGTGGGCTGAAATGCCTGTATTCTGTTGTACTATTCTGTATTCTAAGTATCTGCCTCTACCGCCAAACCCAGCTGCGTATTCCATGTACTCACCACTCTCTGAATAAAACATTATATTGTACTTTCCTCCAATCACCATAAAAGTATTGTACCTGCCATTTCAAAGGTTCAAAGGTTCAGAGATTCTTTTTATTAGCAAAGTACGTATGCAGAATACAACACTGAGATTTGTCTTCTCGAGATAGCCATAGAACACAGAAAACCACAGAAGCAGCGGAAAGAAAGACATCGATCCACTCTGCCGTCCTCTAGTTGTAATCTCCCCCACATGAAAAGAAAAAAGAAACAAAACCTGACAAACCCAAATCCGCCCAAACTCTCCCTCGCTCAAAAACTAACAGAACACCTGCATGGAGAAACAACAGCAAGAAGATCAAACTCCAAACCCCAGCCCGCCAATTGGCAACAAGAAAGAACGGGTGAGAACACGAGAAAAAGCGTAACACTGAAAGAGGCCAATGTGAACTGAAGTCCAATCCATAAATCTGAGAATTTTGATAACATCTCTGAGACCATCAGGGCCAGCGGCCTCTCTGACGGCAGTGACATGAACCAGTGGCCTTTCCAAGGGAAGCGATGCAAACCAGCCGATCCTCTGGGGGCAGCCCCTCTGAGGGCAGCGACATGAACCATCAGCCCTTCCAAGGGCAGCGACTCAAACCCAATGGCCTCTCTAAGAACCGCTCACTCTCCTCCACATTTGCCTTGATGTTTCAGTCTTCCTTGACGCTTTAATCAGTGAGAAATATAGTTGATCATGACTCCTTGTCTCATCCCTGCACTTCTCCTCGTGGTAGTTCATGTTTGAATTTCTCTCCTGGACTTTTCTTAGGAACTGCAGAGCACTAGCTCACTTCATCAAATTACATACTGTAAGCCCCAGGCACCAACAGTTTCAAAAACAAAATTAAGATTAAAAGAATAAGTAGAAGACACAGAAAAATTGAAATGGTTGACCACCTGGAAGATGTCGCCTGAGGAATCGTTGCTCACTGGCACCTTCTTGACCACCATCTCCACACTAGGGAAAAGTTGCTGGCTGTTCACTCCATCCTTGCCTCTTATCATCTTATATACATCTATCAAGTCTCCTCTCATTGTCCTTTGCTTCAAAGATAAAAGCCCCAGCTCACTCAGCCTTTCCTCATTATACAAGCCTTCTGATCCAAACAGCATCTGGTAAATCTCCTCTGCACTCCTCCTTATACCTTGCAACTCTTGAATTCAATTCCCTGACTGATGAAGAACAATACACCATAGACCTTTTTAACAACCTTCTGAACCTGCATGGCAACTTTGAGGGATCTATGGACTTGGACCCCAAGATCATTCTGTTCCTTCACACTGCTAAGAGTCTTGTTATTAACTCTGTACACTGCCTTCAAGTCTTGTTTTCCGAAATGTATCACTTCACAGTTCTGCCACTTCTCAACCCAGCTCTCCATCCTGTCAATGTCTCATTGTAACCTCTGACAACCTTTTACATCATGCACAACTCCACTTACTGCCAATTTATTAACACACTTTCCCACTTTGTCATCAAAGTCATGTATAAAAATCACAAATAGCAGAGATCTCAGAACAGATCTCTGCGGAACACTACTACTCACAGACCTTCAGGCAGAATATGCTCCATCTACTACCGTCCTTTGCTTTCTTTGAGCAAGCCAATTCCGAATTCATGCAGTGAGTTTCTTTGGATAAAACATTTCATAACTTTCTAAATAAGACTACAATAGGGAACCTCACTGAACACGAATGAACTCTTGTCAGGCTTCCAGCCGGGTGCAGGTATCAATTTTAACCAATGTTCCATTGACAAGCCCTGCCATCTTCATCAGGGTTAATGCCTGGACATGTCTAGTCTGGTGGTATTTATACCCCTGTCATTTACTCCTCCTGATTGGTTAGCCCTCATCCAAACAGGTTTCTGATGTCCCACCTTGTTTACAATTGAATTCCAGCTCTTACTTGGAGTGAGACCTTCGTCTTTGTTAAAATTCTATAAACCCATAAGAAAGCTCAAGTCCCAGCTTATGCGGGTCAAAGATAAACTGTGACACAGGAGTGCTGGCGTTTACAGGATTTCCTGTGAATACAGAGCAGCAAATATCGGCCAGACAGGACACACAGTGCAAACCCACATCTAGGAGCACAGGAGGTGTATATGTTTGGTGTATCCAAAGAAATTGGCAGTAGCAGACCATTGCATTTGCAGTGGCCATAGGATTGACTTCAACCAATCAAAACTACCATGCCACAGCAATGACTTTTGGGACCACCTAGTGAAGGAAGTTGTTGAATTAAAACTAGAGGAAAAGAATTTTAACAAAGACAATGGTCTTGCTCTATGAACTGGAATTCGATTGTAAACAAGGTGGGACAGCGGAAACCTGATTGGATGAGGACTAACCAATCAGGAGGGATGGATGATAGGAGTACAAATGCCTCTGGTCAAGACATGCCCAGATATCATCCTTGATGAAGATGGGAGAGTTTGTCATTGAAAAACTAGTTAAAATTGACACCTGTACCCAGCTGGAAGCCTGAGAAGAGATTATTCATCATATATACTGGGAAAGCTCTAGATCCTTTGCAGTTGTTGAACACCTTACTAAAATCTAGATACATTATATCTACCTTGCTCTATATCCATCAATTTATCTCGTCACGTCCTTGGAAAAGTTCATGACACACACCCTGCCCCCTTACAAAGCCATGTTGACGATCGCTAATTAGACTATACTTCTTCAAATGCTTATAAATCATGTCTCCAAGAGTCCTCTCCATTAATTTGCCCACTCTGACATAAGACTCACTGGTCTATAATTCCCAGGATTATCCCAATAATCCTTCTTGAACAAAGGAATAACATTTGCCGTCCCACATTTTCCGTA
Organism: Hypanus sabinus; assembly: GCF_030144855.1. Lineage (NCBI taxonomy): Eukaryota > Metazoa > Chordata > Chondrichthyes > Myliobatiformes > Dasyatidae > Hypanus > Hypanus sabinus. The sequence continues at coordinate 24,517,030 of NC_082707.1, forward strand.
CTACTCCTGCAGCCAGTGAAGATGCAAAAGTCATCATCAGTGGCGCAGCAATCTCTTCTCTCCTTTCCTGTAGTAACCTGGAGTACGTACCATTTGGCTCCATGGACATACCTATCCTAATGTTTTTCAGAAGTTCCATCACTGCCTCTTTCTTATCCACAATATGTTCCAGCACATTAGCCTGCCTCGACATTCATGAAGATCCTTCTCACAGGAGAATATTGAAGCAAAGTATTCAGTAAGTACCTCCTCTGTGTCATCCAACTCCAGGGACACGTTTTCTCTTTTATCACTGATCCGCCCTACCCTCACGCTATTCACCCCCTTGTTCCTTACATACATGTGGAATACTTTTGGGTTTTCCTACTCAACAATGTCTTCTCATGCCTCCTAGAGACCGAGCTCTGGTTCCTTCATCCTGCCATCATTTTCTTGCCTCAATGGGGCAAACCTACGCAGAACCCACAACCTCCACATTTCTGTTGCTCATTCCCCTGAGAACATCAGTTCCCAATCTACTCTCCCAAGTTCCTGCCTAAAAGCATCATAATTAGTCCTTATACACTTGCCCATGTCATCATGTCCAAGGCTATGCTAAGTGCAACAGAGTTGTGGTCACTGTCTCCAAAATACTCACCCACTGAAAGATCTGTCACCTGACCAGGTTTATTACCTACTTATGCTTGGAAATTCAAGCAAGTTCATGTTCCAGCACTGGACCCCACATGGAGCCAGGAGAGGAGTGTGACAGGGGAATTGCAGGTGGAGCTCAATTAGCAAAGCCCCCTACTTCCATGCCTGCACTTGTTGGCAAGTCCTAGCCTATTATGAATTTTACTGTTTGGCCTCCTTGGAACAAGAAGAAAGGTTAGTCTGGAGAGCTAAAGAACATGATATCATTTCCCTAGGATCTAATACAAATTGACAATTTGTGTCTGTGTACTAATAACTGTCCAGTATACACACAAGTGTTCATAGTCTAGAGAATACAGTAAGCAATAATAAACTTCTTTTGTCCTATGTTCTCATGGAGATTTTGAAGATTTTCTCATATTCATTTTAAAAGAATTGATACAATTAAAAAAACAAATAATATTTTTGGCTTCTGTCCTAAGTTCCTCCATACTTTGCTGTTCATGATTGATGAGTGTGGTATTAATAATACTCAATCACTCAAATTGAGTGCGATGTTCTCCTAAAGAGTCATCTATTGGTTGGTGCTCATGTGGCTGTAGAGAATGATCTGGAATCCACATAACAGGGATGTTAGGGTAGGTTCTCTTAATCAATTACACTTGTGAGTGACTTTGGCAGCCACCACATGGCCCTTGACACATCAGGGTCAGTGGCATGGAATGCAGGATGAATGGGGAACCTTAATTGCTGCATTCTTCCTCTGCCTTCACTGTTGTAACGTGGCATCATCTTCCACTTGTTCCACCATTGAGGTCTTAGTTGGATCACTCTTTGTCTGGAACCTCCCCTTGACTTTACTACCATGGGTGATGCTACCAGGAGCTAAACTCCAGACAGCATTGCCCTTGGGATCTCAGGAATTCATGAAGCTGTCCACCATGACAAGGTGTCGTTCCTCAGAGAAAAATGTATCCCATTGATACATTGAATGCTGTAACATAATGAATGTATAATGTTTCACAGGAAGGTTACTGTGCGAATTGGAAAGGCTACAGGAATGCATAAAGGGGGATTTCCTGTAACGAGCCAAAGCAGAAGTGGCTTAACTTTGCAGAGATCTAAAATGGTTGATTTCACTTTCAAACTTCAAAAGTGCTTACCTTGATGAGCATAAAGCTGACATTAATAATTCAAAATCAAATAATTAGAATCACAAGCCTGTGGAGTGTGTATACGAGAAAAAAGGAAAAGGCACAGTCAAACTCCCAGTGATTTAGGGGTTGAGGATTGCATGTCTGGTTCTACAGTCAAGAATTCGTGATGATGATCTTCTAATCTCCAAGTAGAAAAAATACTTTGTGTCTCCATTAGTGACAATGTTCCCTTTAAGGATTAATTTTCAGTAAAACAGCAAATGCACTTAGCACCAAGTTTGTGAGAGCGCACATAAAGGCCGCTCTCATCTGTTCACTTAATACCACCTCTTTGGTCAAGAAAGTACAGCAGCATCTCCACTTCCTAAGGAGATTGAGCACCATCGAGTGTGTTCTGGCCAGCTGCATCACCATCTGGTACAGCAATTGAATACAAATCCTGCAAAGGATTCTAAGGAATGCCGAGGGGATCATTGGGGGCTTTTTTCCACCCATCAGAAATACTTTTCAGGAGCGCTGCATATGCAGGGCCCTCACCATTGACAATGAAGCCTCCCATCCATCCAACAATCTCTTTGACCCCCTACCGTCAGGCATAAGGTACCAAAGCATTGGAACAAGAACTGTTAGGATAGGAAACAATATTTTACCCAAGGTTGTAGGACTACTGGACTCCCTGCCACCATCCAGGCCTCATCACAAACTGTTTATAAACTCGGTATATTGTTTACTTGTTAACTTGTGTCATAACTTTATTATTTGTTAATTTATTTGTGGTGATATTACATTATATGTTATTATTTTTGAGGTATATGTACTGCGTGGTGCAACTTGGTCCAGAGAAACTTTGTTCTGTTTGGAGGAGTACATGTTCACGGTTGAATGACAATAAACTGAACTTGAATCAAAAGTTAAATCAAAATGTTGCCACATGATGTCCCACAATCCGTTACTGCCACTTGCAGGGCATTTATTTGTTTTTGAGAAACATACGCCAGAACACCTTCCAAATACCCTTATTAATTAAATTGTAAAGAAATGGGAAGGGTGGATGAAGGGACTGGAGAGTCCAATTGAAATGGTTGACTAACAATGGTCAATGGTAGACACTCTTTTATGCAACTGATGCTTTGACCCATATTAAACTTAAAACATGATTTCTCTGAAAAATATAAATCTTCCCGCAGTTTCTGGGAAAAGAAACTGCTCAGTCATCAGGATCTGGTATAAAGGCAATAATAATTCCAAAGATACATTTTCAGCTGCTTACACAGTGTGACTTCTTTACACAATACAGAAACAATATTCAGGAAATTAAGACAAAACTACTTTCTTTGAAGCATTCAATTTGCATTAAGAATGTTTTTACAGCAGGCAGAAAAATTACTGATACCGTAGAATAAAGCAAACTCCACTGAGCTTTCCAGTTAGTGAATATAACGCGAGCAAATATGTTTATGATCTATGAAAGGAGAGTTAGAATGCTTTGGCCATTCAATACAAATGGTAAAAGAAGCAATGGTGTTTTATATTTTCAAAAGAAGCACAAAATAGTGCTGAACAGATCATTCTAGTCATAAACCCAAGTTTAAAGAATTACCAGACAATATGTTGGACCATCTTGTAACTTACTAAATGTACAGTGATCACTTTATTAGGTAGCCCTGATGTTTAAGGTCGCTCCTGCTGTAGCCCATCCACTTCACAGTTCAAAGTGCTGTGATTCAAAGATGCTTTTATATATAACAATATAACAATTACAGCATGGAAACAGGCCATCTCGGCCCTTCTAGTCCATGCCAATGCTTACTGTCACCTAGTCCCACTGGCCCGCACTCAGCCCATAACCCTCCATTCCTTTCCTGTCCATATACCTATCCAATTTTACTTTAAATGACAATACTGAACCTGCCTCCACCACTTCTACTGGAAGCTCATTCCACACAGCTACCACTCTCTGAGTAAAGAAATTCCCCCTCATGCTACCCTTAAGCTTTTGCTCCCTAACTCTCAACTCATGTCCTCTTGTTTGAATCTCCCCTACTCTCAACGGAAAAAGCCTATCCACGTCAACTCGATCTATCCCCCTCATTATTTTAAATACATCTATCAAGTCCCCCCTCAACCTTCTACGCTACAAAGAATAAAGGCCTAACTTGTTCAGCCTTTCCCTGTAACTTAGGTGCTGAAACCCAGGTAATATTCTGGTAAATCTTTTCTGTGCTCTCTTTATTTTGTTGTTATCTTCACTATAATTCAGTGACCAGAACTGTACATAATACTCCAAATTCAGCCTCACCAATGCCTTGTACAATTTTAACGTTACATCCCAACTCCTATACTCAATGCTCTGATTTATAAAGGCCAGCATACCAAAAGCTTTCTTCATCACATTCTTCTGCATATCATTGTTGTAATCAGAATCAAGTTTATTGTCACCAGCATGTGTTGTGGAATTTGTTAAGTTAGCAGCAGCAGTACAATGCAAAACATGATAATATAGAAAGAAGAAAAGAAGTAAATCATTTACAGTAAGTATATATATGTATATTGAATGGACTAAAATAGTGCAAAAACAGAAATAATATATTTTTTAAAAAAGTGAGGTAGTGTTCATGAGTTCAATGTCCATTTAGGAATTGGATGGCAGAGGGGAAGAAGCTGTTCCTGAATCACTGCGTGTGGGCTTTCAGACTTCTGTACTTCCTTCCTTATTGTACCAATGAGAAGGGGGCATGCCCTGGGTGATGGGGGTCCTTAATAATGGACAATGCCTTTCTGAAGATACCTTGGGTACTACAGAAGCTATGAATTTCGGTCTTATGCAGTAGCAACACCCCACCCCCATTATACCCCTATACCAGACAATGATGCAGCCTGTCAGAATGCTTGCTACACTATCTATAGAAGTTTTCAAGTGTTTTAGTCTCTTCAAACTCCTAATGAAATGTAGCCACTGTCTGGCCTTCTTTATGGCTACCATGTTAGATCCCAAGAGATCTTGGCAAGCAGGAACTTAAAATTGCTCACTAACTCCACTTCTGATCCCTCTATGAGGATTGGTTCATGATCCCTCGTCTTACCCTTCCTGAAGTTCCCAGTCATCACAGTCACCACAGAGAGATGAATATTTATCAGCAGACAGAAACTCAGGATAAACAGTGTAAATTGGTCAACTGTCTGTGTGACAACCTGAAAAATTAAAACAAATAATTAATTTGTTATGACATCCGACAGCATCTTAAGTGTCTAGAAATCTAGAAATTACCCATTCTTCATCACATCTGCTCTCAGGATGAGGCTGTTCATTCCAGAACTAATGAGATGTCCTCCTTCTTCAAAGAAAGGAGCTTCCCTGCCTCCACCATCAACACTGCTGTCAATAGCATCTCTCTCACTTTACACAAATCTGCCCTCGCTCCATCCTCTCGCCACCCCACCAGGGAGAGGGTTCCTCTTGTCCTCACCTACCACCCCACCAACATCTGCGTCCAGCAAATAATTCTCCAGAACCTCCGCCACCTCCAACCAGAGCCCAACACCAAGCACGTCTTTCCCTCCTCCCACTTTCTGTTTTCCACAGGGATTGCTCTGTACGTGACTTCCTTGTCTAATCATCCCTCCCACTGATCTCTCTTCTGGCACTTATTCTTGCAAGCGGGGTAAGTGCTACCCCTGCCCATGCGCCTACTTCCTCACTACCGTTTAGGGCTCCAAAGAGTCCTTCAAAGTGAGGTGACACTTCACCTGTGTGTCTGTTGAGGTCCTCTACTGTATCTGGTGCTCCTGGTGTGGCCTTCTGTATATCGGTGTGACCCAGCATAGACTGGGAGGCCCCTTCACCAAGTAACTATGCTCCATCTGCCGGGGAAGTGGGGTCTTCCAGTGGGCACCCATTTTAATTCCACATCCTATTCCCATTATGACGTGCCAGTCCATGGAATCTCTACTGTCTCGATGAGGCCTCACTGAAGTTGGAGGAGCAACACCTTTTATTCTGTCTGGGTATCCTCCAACCTGATGGAATGAACATCGATTTCTTGACCTTCTGGTAATGCACCCCCTCCCCCCTTCACCATTTCAGTCCCTCTCTCACCTTATCTCCTCTCCTGCTCACACCCCTTTCTGGTGCTCCTCCCACTTTCTTCCTTCCATTGCGTTCTATCATCTCCTATCAGATAACCCCTTCTCTGGCCCTCTATCTCTTTCACCAATCAACTTCCCAAATCTTTACCTCACCCCTTCACAAGGACTCCCCCCCCACCCCGGTTTCACCTTTCACCTTGTGTTTCTTCCCCCCTCCCCCCACCTTCTGACTCTGGCTCCTCATCTTCCTCATTCTCCAGTCTTGATGAAGGTACGACTTTGTGTGATGTGCAAAACATATTCAAACAATTACCACCATTTCCACAAAAAGTATGAAAATAACATTTATTTATATAGTTTTAAAGTAAATCATTTTAATATACCTTGAAAACTTTTCACTTCTGTCTAAATTTGCAGGTTAATATCAGACCATACCAGAAACACAAACTAAATGTAAATGACTTCCAGAAAAGAAACCGTGAGAACTCATATGAATGGCCACACTAGTTCAGATTGATTCTAATTCTTTTGCCACTGCCTCCCTGCTTCTGTCATCTTGATAACCTCTGGAAATAAGATGGAACAATCCCAAGAACTGGAAGCACCAGAATCGATAAATTCTGTAGATCATGTGTTCATGTGTAGATCATGTGATACAAGGATTTTCATTGAACTGTGACAGACTTCTAGTGATGCCCAGTGGAGACTATCCTCACTAGTTGCATCACAGCTGGTGTGAATTAAAAAAAAGGCCAAGATTGGAAAAGCCTACGAAAGGAAATGCATGCAATACGTTCCATCATGAACAAAGTCCTCCCCACCATTGAGCACACCTACAAGGAGCACTGCCACAAGAAAGCAGCATCCATCATCAGGAATCCATCCCCACCCATTAAAGCTATGCCCCCTTCTCACTTCTGCCATCTGGAAGGAGATTCGGGAACATTAGGTCCCACCTCACCAGGTTCAGGTACAGTTATTACCCTTTATCCATCAGCATAACCAGCATAGATAACTTCACTCACTTCATCTCCAAAGTGATTGCACAAATTATGGAGTCACTTTCAAAGACTCGACAACTCATGGTGTTAATATTATTTTATTTACTTATTATTAATTATTATTATGTGTTTTTTGCATTTGCAGAGATTGTCTTGTTTTGCATGTTGGTTAGTTGTCAGTGTTTGTATTTATTTTTTCATTGAAACTTTTGAATTTCTTTGTTCTATTGTGAATGGCCACAGGAAAATGAATCTCAGGGTTGTATATGATGATATACATATACTTACTCTGTTAATAAATTTACTTTGCATCAAAGGGTTTGGGGAGAAGGCGAGGGAGTGGGGATGACTGGAAGAATTGGATCAGCCCATGAATGGATGGTGGAGCAGACTCGATGGGCCGAATGGCCTGCTTCTGCTCCTATATCATATGGTCTTATGACTGCAAACGGAGAATAGCACTGCATTTGGTGTGAGTTTTTAATAAGATTCAAAAAAGAGAGTCAAATCCTTCTGGAAGGCAATGAAATCATATAGGTAAAACCCTGAAAAGGCTGTCATAGCCAGTATTCAGGAAGGAACTCTGTAAAGAGGGCCAGTGGTGTGAGTTAATCTCTAATTGCTGAGAAGGCTCATGAAGTATAACGGCGACACTTTGCCAAGTCTTATTTAGTGTGCAGGACACTATATTTCAGCTTGTGACAGTTTTAGTTTTATCTTGATCCCTGCAGGTCAAAATGTCAGCGCTGCCGAAAAGAAGACAAAGAACAGAAGAAGTAAAGTATGTGGAACATGCCGATAAATTAATGTTAAATTATTAAAGCATGATTGGAAATATCGTTATTTTTCACAGCTGTCAGTTTAACTATGAAGGCATCAGCACATTGAAGTAGTTGCTGCTTTTTCATAATTGAGCCCTTAGCTTCTAGCTGTGCCCCACAGCCTTTCATTAATCACCAGGACTGAAGTTCAGCCATACAGTGACAGCTCAAAAAGGCACTGAATGAGCAAAGTATTTTACAGGTACGATCAACGATGGTTTTCAGCACATGATCCTCGACTGAAGCTTTTCCAAATCTGAGTTAAAGGAGAATTAACTAAGCCTTCGTGCTAAGGTCAAACCCTTTACATTACACACTGATCTCTCCATTTAATTACCGTCAACGTTTCTCAATCGATTCCTGATTCATTAGTAAAAGCATGCTGTGCTTACTTATTCAAACTACCTGGACTGCCAAGTTTTACATGGGTAAAGAACGTCATTCCCGATTCATTCCTATTTAATTCACAGGCATTATGAAGAGGGCAAAGGAAATGCATTACATTACATAATGTCTTTATGGATATATTAACAGAAGAACATTAAGTGTCAGGATTGAAATGAGTTAAAGAAAACAACTCATGAAAGAATGATTACATTATTGTCATTTTTTTTCTCCCTTGATGTTTGCTAAGAATCTATATAACATCTTTATAAGGAGGTGACATCATGATATTTATTCAGTCTAAGTGACTGAGCAGAGAAATCGCTGACTGGAGGATTAAGAATCAGTAGGGAAACAAAATCATTCAGCTGAGAGAATGCCAAATTAGTGATAATGAAATGATGGCTCTGTGGTGACCCCTCAGTTTCTTTCTGACCTGAATTGACCTTATCTTCCCTTCTCCAGTTTCCACCAAAGACTAAATTGAATCCAACTTGCATTAGTCAAAATTTAAAGCTCAAATGGCGTCTAATGACTCATAGGCCAAAAAGAAAGAAAAAAATTGACAGTATCATAAATAAGATTAGGAGTGGCAGAATCGACCATGGCCCCTGAACCTGCTGTGATCCAAAATAGTTTAAAATTTGTACATTGCCCGATTTAATCTCTAATGAATTGCTATTAGCTTATCAGATAATGGCAAATTCAAGGACATGAAACACTTCATGCCTGAATATATTGTACTGTTACGCCAATTAGGTCTAGTTATGTTGATTTTTGAATATATTATTGGATCTGTTGTAGCTTTGACCATGTTATTGTTTTACATGATGTATTATTGAATTTATTTGCATCTGGCTGCATGGAACAGATGAATGCCTGGTTACGTTGTACTGTTGAACATTCTGGTGATTAAAAATACTATACAGTTCAGCATATTGACCCTGAAAATAAAGGATTCAGAATTACAAGCTATAAAAGTGGGATTGAGTCCATTAGTGGCTTTCACTATTCAATCCGATGGGAATGTACAGACATGAAAGGCCATACAACTGCACAAGCCTCTTCTGTCATTCAGTAAGTTTATGATGTGATTTGGTCTCAGCTTTGTTTTACTGCCTGATCCCCATAATCTTCGATTCCCTATAAAATGTCTGTCTATTCCAGCTTCACTCCCAAGGGGAAGTTATCGCATTTATATAATGATGAAGATCATCTTCATGGGGTTTTATAACTCTGCTAAGCATCTAACAAAAATATTATTCAGCCTAAGAATGGATGAGTTCCTCACTAAATAGAATAAAAATATGTTCCCACTGCTCCCTATTTTGTTTGTGTTTTTACTGTGGGTTCCCACATTCAAAATGCATACGGGTTAGCAAGGGTTAGTAAGCTGTGGGCATGCCAGGTGGCATTGGAAGCATAGCAACACTTGTGGGCTGCCCCCTGCACATCCTTGGACTATGTTGGTCGTTGACACAGATGATGCATTTCACTGTATGTTTCGATGTTCATGCAACATACAAAGCTAATCTTTACCTGTATGTTTATGCTTATTTTTATCTATAGATCTTCCAACACTGATCCATGTAGCAATTCCTTTGGAATTTCTAGTCCACTTTTTAACTGACTGATATTATAAGCATCACCAATGAGATAATTAGAAATTCTATTTTCTTAGAGCCACAATACAGTAAGTTCTAGATGATGATGTACCTACCCAAATCTCCTTTCCTCAAAGGTCACAGGAATTCCTGATGACTATACAATGCCTGATATACTTGGTGCATTCCTATGAAGTACACTGGGATCTTTCCAAAAACATAGATGTTCTTTCAGACTCATTGGTGATTATTATGGCATGGCAACTCCCATTCCAGCATTCAGTTCCCACTTGTCCATGAATATTCCCACACAACTCTTGACATGATTATTTGGTGCTGTGAAACAAATTTTGCTTGCAGATATGCATACATAATTATAAGCTTTTGGTGGCCAGTGCAATGCGAGGGGACAAGATGGTGTTATTGCCAAACAAATGCCTGTGAAGCAGTGATCAATAGTAGTAGTGTGATCAAGTCAAATATGATGTTCTCCCATTACGGAGAATAACTGTGCATGACTTAGTTTAGCATAGGGAGATTAATGCATGGGCAACCACCAACAGTCTTGGATGTTAGGAGGATGCAGAGTGATTTGGACAGGTTGGGTGAGTGGGCAGATGCATGGCAGATGCAGTTTAATGTGGATAAATGTGAGGTTATCCACTTTGGTTGCAAGAACAGGAAGGCAGATTACTATCTGAATGGTGTCAAGTTAGGAAAAGGGGAAGTATAACGAGATCTAGGTGTCCTTGTTCATCAGTCACTGAAAGTAAGCATGCCGGTACAGCAGGCAGTAAAGAAAGCTAATGGCATGTTGGCCTTCATAGCAAGAGGAGTTGAGTATAGGAACAAAGAGGTCCTTCTGCAGTTGTACAGGGCCCTGGTGAGACCACAACTGGAGTATTGTGTTCAGTTTTGGTCTCTAAATTTGAGGGACATTCTTGCGATTGAGGGAGTGTAGCGTAGATTCACGAGGTAGATTCCCGGGATGGCGGGACTGTCATATGCTGAAAGATTGGAAGCACTAGACTTGTATACACTGGAATTTAGAAGGATGAGAGGGGATCTGGTTGAAACATATAAGATTATTAAGGAATTGGACACGCTAGAGGCAGGAAACATATTCCCAATGTTGGGGGAGTCCAGAACCAGAGGCCACAGTTTAAGAATAAGGGGTAGGCCATTTAGAACGGAGTTCAGGAAAAACTTTTTCACCCAGAGAGTTGTGGATCTGTGGAATGCTCTGCCTCAGAAGGCAGTGGAGGCCAGTTCTCTGGATGTTTTCAAAAAAGAGTTAGATTGAGATCTTAAAGATAGCAGTGTCAAGGGATATGGGGAGAAGGCAGGAACGGGGTACTGATTGTGGATGATCAGCCATGATCACAATGAATGTCAGTGCTGGCTCCAAGGGCCAAATGGCCTACTCCTGTACCTATTGTCTATTGTCTTTGACAGATCAGGCTCAGGTTGCAGTGGCATGGAATGTATATTGCATATACTTCTCTGACATTAAATGTGCCTATAGAAACCTATTGAATGCAAGAAGACTGGGAACCCATTACTGCTACAGCCTTCCTCCGTCTTCACTGCCATTGTGATGTGACATCATCCTCAGTAGCTCCACTGATGAGGTTGAGACAAATAGAAACAGAAGATGCTAAAAATGTTTCTGGGTGGAGGGGGAATGGTGTTGCTGTTTCAGCTCAGGCAGAGTTCTGATGGAAGATCATTGACCTGAAAGATTGAATCTGTTTCTTTCTCTACAGATGCTACCCTACCTGTTTGCTGTCTGCATCTTCTACATCCAGCATCTACAGTACTTTGCTTTTGGATAATGCACGGGCTGCTGGTGTTATTAGGCAGGATGTTAAATTCCCTGATGATTTACTAAAACTATATTGTTGTGAAATAGGTTTAACTATGCACCATGAATGTTATTTCACACACCTGCAAAGAGGGGTAACCTCATTGATAGGGCTCAATAGAGTGGACATGGAGAGGATGTTTCCTACGTCGGGGCAGTCTAAAACCAGAGGACACAACCTCAGAATAGAGGGGTGTCCATTTAGAACAGAGATCAGGAGTAATTTCTTTATCCAGAGTGGCGAATCAGTAGAATTGGTGGCCACGGGTGGCTGTAGAGATCAAGTCATTGCGTATATTTAAGTCAGAGGCTGATAGATTCCTGATTAGTCAGGGCAAGAAGGGAAACAGAGAGAAGGCAGAAGACTGGGGCTGAGAGGGAAAATAGATCAGTCATGATGAAATGGTGGAGTAGACTCAATAGGCCAAATGGCCTAATTCTGCTCCTATATCTTATGGTCTTGTGAAATGGGGAATCCACTATTGTCACAACAGCCATTACTCAGCAATGTGAGTTTGAGTATTGGTGATATTTCTGTCCTCCAGTCAGTATTTTTGTTGGTATACTTTTCTCCATCTCTGGAGACATTAAGCTCAAATATTCCACCAAAGATCTCTGGTGAACAAGTATCTTGATTATCACAACAGGCTCAATAACTCGCCATTGAATGTCATTATAATGAATCCATGGAGCATTCATCTGGATTTCCTGGGCTGTATTTAGCAAAGGAAGGAAGGAAAAATCAGAAAAGGAAACCAGCTTATATTACATTGTGATTTTTCCAAGAGCAGGCAATGGAGAACCTCAGAATATATGGATTGCCATCCCACATCACTAAAGACGTACAAGTCATATACGGTACCATACAAAAGTCTTAGGTACATACTGTATATATAGCTAGAGTTTTGCACAGTACTGTAGTAATTTTATGTATTGCACTGTACTGCTGTCACAAAAGAAAAAAACCCAAATTTCATATTTGTGAGTGATTCTGATGTGGGTTTTGTGGACTCTCAAATGTATGATTTCTGAATTTAATATGAATCTGTAATTATGGCAAGTGTGCAAAATCCTTTTTTTGAAAAGAGGGATGTGCTCAGTTTTTCCTGCAATCAGAATGAAGAGCAAAGGAACAGCAAGCTTTCAGGACTGATAGTGCAGACATCAACCCCCTGAAAGGGGGCAGGAAGAGGGAATTCATGGTTGTGAAAAGGGAAGGGAGCAGGACACACCAGAGTGACATACTGTAATAATCAATGAACCAATTGTTTGGAATCAAGTAATCTTGCCTGGTGTCTCAGGCTGGGCATGTGTGCACCTGCACCACGTCTGAAGTCCTTATCTGCCGCCTGTCCCACACCTTCCCCACAAGCACCACTCTCACCATTCCCAACATCCCTTGCTCCCGCCAGATTAACAAACTTGCTCCCTACTCCACGTTGACAAATACAGTATTGTGCAAAAGCCCTAGCTATAGATACGTGCACAGTACTGTAACCTAAAGACAAACCATAAGACCATAAAACTTACGAGCAGAATTAGGTCACTCACTCCATAGATTCTGCTCCACTCTTCCATCATGACCGATTTATTATCCCCCAACTCTGTTCTCCCGCCTTCTCTGCATAACCTCTGACACCCTTCCTAAATCAAACAGCAACTGCAAAACTGAAAGAACAAAACACTTACTCACAGATCACAAAAGGTTGACCTCTGCACTGTCACTCCTGAAAGCTTGCGGTTCTTTAGCTCTTCATTCCGATTGCAGCAAAAAGTGAACACATCCCTCTTTTCAAAAAGAAGAGACACGCACTTGCCGTAATTACAGATTCATATTAAATTCAGAAATCATACATTTGAGAGACACCACTTCAAACCAATCATTGACTAGGGAGAAGATAAACATTTTTTACTTTCTTCTTGTTGGCTCAAAATCTACCTTAGGAATGCTAAAAATACTGCAACAGAATCTCAAAATTATAACTTCAGATTAATTGACAATAACTAGATTCTAAGCTACTTCAGAAAATGAAGAAGAGCAAAGACAAAATACAAAGAAAATTTTTTATTAATTTACTGATTATGGTCAAATCATATCCTGACATTAGCCTAATTTATTTTAATATTAGGGCAAATATTCAACAATAAATCACCCTCAACAATTATGCCTCATCCTGTGCCTTTTGCTTCCACAGTTTTCTTCACTAAACTACTGGTTTCCAAGTTTTTTCCAATTGCATTTTTATTTTTCACCAATTTTATCCCAAGGTGTTGCATGTCAAAATGTAATGGATGTATTGAAACAGCCCTCTTTCAGATAACAAATTATCAACTTCATCGAGGTTCATTAATTATGTCATCTAATTGGGTTGAGGCAGGTGCAAAATACTTTAGACGAAGTGGTCATTGGCAGAGAGGCCTTAGCACAAGTTTTTCTATTAGAAACCAGCATGTCTCCAGACTCCTGGAATTACTCTGTACTTATTGATTAATGGCCATAATTTATTACAGTGCAGAGAATCTTGCATTGAGTTAAATGTGCGATTAATCAATTTTCCATCAAATTATGAACAGCAGTACTGTTGAAGGAGACAAAACGCCAAGTGAATTTTTCCCATGGCTTTGTGAGCCTAAGGTATGTGGGCATCTAGTTTAGAGGAGTTAATGATTGTCTTTCAGTAGTTTAATACTTCCTGCCACACTGATAAATGTCATGACTACAAATAGGCCATAGCCAGTAGTGATGGAAAGACCACCATGCACATGTTTCATAGCTGGCTTCCTCTGATATAAAGACATGCATTCCTTTTTTTTTAAAAGCCCACTTCGCGACAGTTTATTAATGCAAAATACATTGTTGCCTTTAGCTCTCGATATATCATGGTTATGTCAGCAATATTATATTACGTTGATAACTGATCCTTTGAAAGCATTCCTAAGGCGACAAAAAGATAGATTTTGATATTTTTTTAAATAACATCTCATTTTTAAGTCCTCTTTAAAGCAGCCAGCAAGATTCATATGTCTTTTGGAATGATAATTTGAATTTGGTTCCCTCGCACTTTAATTCAGACTAAAACACTTTTTTAAAAATATAATAACTGTTGAATCACTACATCTGTTGTGAATTATAGTTGGCACACCATATAAGGGTTATGACATTTCTGCTGTAACCATGTTCTGAAACATTGTGAATATTGCCAATGACACGTTTCTCTCAATTATGGTACTTGTGACTTTTCTGAACTGCAGCATCTTCCTGCAGCCAAATTAAAGCTATATTTGCTTAACATGCTGATCCAACAGTCAAGATGCTTTATCTTGACATTAAATCACTTGAGGTGTAAATCCCAGGGGAGAGGCACACAGATACAAATGACGTTAAAGGTTCTGCAGCTACTTGTGTGTGACTACACTGTGGGTGAGAGGTGCAAGAGGAACAAGGTGGACATTATATAAAAAGAAGCGTCATATTTTTGATTTTTATATCTTATCTCATTTAGTTTTAGATTTCTTTCCTATCTAATCATGCTTGATAATATCAGGTGTTTTCCATTTATTACAATAACTTTGAGAAAGAGATGTTTATCTTTCAGTTGCTGTATTGCTCCATAAAGTGTTATCAGTAATGACAAGATAATTCAAATTTATGCTAACATTAAAATTTAATAACATTTACCAGTTCACTGCACTGACACCAATGGCCAGTACATTCCACAAACATATGGGACCAGTCAGAAATCAATTTAAGCGTTTTGAAACTGAATTCTTTATGAAAATGCAGGAAAATGTTTACCCCCAAAACAGTTTCATTATTGGTTTTAAAAAAAACACAAGAAGATTTTTTTTGTGTTTTATCTTCTTCTTTCATTGGTCAAAATGACAAGCACCAAGCCCAACACCAACATAACAAGGTAGAGGAGTGATGGATTTATATGATTTCACCATAGTACAGGGTAACCCAGGGTCAACCCACTGAAGGCTGCTGGACCAGACAACATCCCTTGTAGAGTTCTCAGAGGACGTACACACCAGCTAGCAGATGTTCTCACTGACATCTTCAACATCTCCCTGAGCAGCGCCACCATTCCAACGTGCTTCAAGGCTGCCACTATCGTCCCTGTGCTGAAGAAGTCTTCAGCGTCCTGCCTAAATGACTACCGTCCCATTGCACTTATATCCATCATCATGAAGTGTTTCGAGAGGCTTGCCATGAGACATATCAAGATCCTGCTGCCCTCCTCACTGGACCCCCTGCAGTGTGCATACCATCCCAACTGCTCAACAGATGATGCCATTGCCATCACCCTCCACCTGGCCCTAACCCACCTGGATAAAAAAGACACATACATTTGGATGCTGTTCATAGACTTCAGTTCAGCATTCAACACAATCATCCCTCAGAAACTGATTGGAAAGCTGAGCCTACTGGGCCTGAACACCTCCCTCTGCAACTGGATCCTAGACTTCCTGACTGGGAGACCTTAGTCAGTCTGGATTGGGAGCAGCATCACACTGAGCATGAGGGCTCCCCAGGACTGCGTGCTCAGTCCACTGCTGTTCACTCTGCTGACCCACGACTGTGCTGCAACACACAGAGAGGAGGTGCAGTGGCCAACGGACTGGTGCAGAGCCAACAACCTGTCTCTTAATGTGAACAAAACAAAAGAGATGGTTGTTGACTTCAGGAGGGCACAGAGCGACCACTCCCTGCTGAACATCGACGGCTTCTTGGTAGAGATCGTAAAGGGCACCAAACTTCTTGGTGTTCACCTGGTGGAGAATCTCACCTGGTCCCTCAACACCAGCTCCATAGCAAAGAAAGCCCAGCAGCGTCTCTACTTTCTGCGAAGGCTGAGGAAAGTTCATCTCCCACTCGCCATCCTCATTACATTCTACAGGGGTTGTATTGAGAGCATCCTGAGCAGCTGCATCACTGCCTGGTTCGGAAATTGCACCATCTCAGATCGCAAGTCCCTGCAGCGGATAGTGAGGTCAAATGAGAAGATCATCGGGGTCTCTCTTCCCGCCATCACGGACATTTACACTACACACTGCATCCACAAAGAAACAGCATTATGAAGGACCCCATGCACCCCTCATACACTCTCTTCTCTCTCCTACCATCTGGGAAAAGGCTCTGAAGAATTTGGGCTCTCTCGGCCAGACTATGTAACAGTTTCTTCCTCCAAGCTATCAGACTCCTCAATACCCGAAGCCTGGACTGACACCTTGCCCTACTGTCCTGTTTATTATTTATTGTAATGCTTGCACTGTTTTTGTGCACTTTACACAGTCCTGTGTGGGTCTGTAGTCTAGTGTAGCTTTCTCTGTGTTTTTTTTTACGCAGTTCAGTCTAGTTTTTGTACTGTGTCATGTAACACCATGGTCCTGAAAAACATTGTCTCATTTTTACTATGTACTGTACCAGCAGTTATGGTCGAAATGACAATAAAAGTGACTTGACTTGACTTGACTTGACTAAAGAGAAAATCAGGGTACTGTACTTATTCATAGAGAGAAGCTGAGTTATTCTGAGCTAGGAGCTAGGAAGAATAACATAATGGGATAAATGTAGAATGAGTTTGAATGGTTGGCATTGACTCAGTGAGCCAAAGACCCTGTGTTCGTGTGGTATCTCTCCACGATCCTATACTTTGAGCTGATTTTATATTAAGCACTTACAGTACTGCACAAAAGTCATAGGCACATATATATTGCTAGGGTGCCTAAGACTTTTACATAGTCCTGTAGAAATTTGATGTATTGCATTGTGCTGCTGCCACAAAAACAGATTTTGTGACGTTTGTGAGTGATGATGAACATGATCCTGATATGGGTCTCGATTGTGGACTAAGATTGGGATGGGGACAGAAGAGGGGAGTCATGGTTTGGAAAAAGGGAAGGGAGCAGAAAGCACTGGAGAGGCATTCTGTAATGATCCACAAACAAATTGTTTGAAATCAAATGACCTTACCTGGTGTCTCAGGTGTGAGTTTTTCTGCATCCATAAGATATAGGAGCAGAAATAGTCCATCCGGCCAATTGAGTCTGCTCCGCTATTCGACCATAGTTGATCCTTTTTTTCTCTCCTCCTCAACCCCAGTTCCCGGCCTTCTCACCATAACCTTTGATGCCTTGTCCAATCAAGAGCTTATCAAGCTCTGCCTTAAATACACCCAACAACCTGGCCTCCACAGCTGCATATGGTAACAAATTCCACAAATTCACCACTCTTTGGCTAAAGAAATGTCTCCGTATCTCTGCTTTGAAAGGGCGCACCTCTGTCCTGAGGCTGTGCCCTCTTGTCCTAGACTCTTCCACCATGGGAAACATCCTTTCAACATCTACACTGTCCAGGCCTTTCAACATTCAAAAGGTTTCAATGAGATCCCTCCCGCCCACACATCCTTCTGAATTCTAGTGAGTACAGACCCAGAGCCATCAAACGTTCCTCGTATGATAATCCTTTCATTCCTGGAATCATCCTTGTGAACCTCCTTTGGATCATCCAATGCCAACACATCTTTTTTAAGATCAGAGGCCCAAAACTGTTCACAAGGTGAGGCCTCATCAGTGCCTTATAAAGCCTCAGCATCACATCCCTGCTCTTGTATTCGAGACCTCTTGAAATGAATGCTAACATTGCATTGGCCTTCATCACCACTGACTCAACCTGCAGGTTAACCTTTAGTGTGTTCTGCACAAGGACTCCTAAGTCCCCCTGCATCTCAGATTCCTGGATTTTCTCCCAGTTAAGAAAATAGCCTGCACATTTATTTCTACTAATGCATGACCATGCATTTTCCAACATTGTATTTCATTTGTCACTTTCTTGCCCATTCTCCTAACCTGTCTAAGTCCTTCTGCATCCTACCTGTTTCCTCAACACTACCTGCCCCTCCACCAATCTTAGTATCATCTGCAAACTTGGCAACAAGGCCATCTATTCCATCATCTAAATCATTTATGTATAGAATAAAAAGAAGTGGTCCCAATACCGACCCCTGTGGAACACCACTAATCACTGGAGCGAACCAGAAAAGGATTCTTTCATTCCCACTTGCTGCCTCCTACGAATTAGCCAATGCTCTAACCATATTAGTAATTTTCCTGTAATACCATAGTCCCTTAACTTGGTAAGCAGCCTCACATGTGGCACCGGCACCACCCCCCATGTCTAACACTCCTTCTTTGCCACTGTACCACACTCCATCCTCACCATTCCCAACATGCTTTTCTCCAGCCAGATTTACAAGCTCGCTCTGCACTTCACATTAATAAATTCAGTGCTGTGCAAAAGTCTTAGGCACCCTAACTATAACTGTATATATATATATACCTAAGACTATTGCACACTACCATAATTCCATCAGCTAGTCCCACTTGCCTGTTTTTAGGCTATATTCCTCGAAATCTTTCCTATCCATGTGTCTGTCCCATTGCCTTATAACTGCTTTTCATGGATCTCCCTTACCATTTCCTCTGGTAGCCCCTTCCATATTTCTGACCACCCTCTGGGTAAAAAAGTTGACTATCAGTTCCCTATCCCCTCTCCCCCTAAATCTATGTCCTCAGAATCAGTGTCGGTGACACTCGACATAGATTGGGAGACCGCTTCACCGAGAATCTGCACTCCATCAGTCAGAACTATGGGACTATGATCGAGGCCTATCAAAAACTGTAGTCCATAACCCAGCACTTTGACATGCCGCAGGCTCTCTCTCTCCCGCTAACAAGGGAGAGAGGTGGCACCCCTTCCTCAGCAAGAGGGGAGACCAAAAGAGAGCTGGTTGTTTCAACGTTACAGTCTGCAGCATCGCTTTGTTCTGTTTTCCTGATTCAAGAATTGTCAGCAAACTCCCTCTCCCTTGCCATCGAGAGAGAGAGAGAGAGCAATCTCTGAGTGCAGAGGACTCCAACAGCCACACCCGCTGTCTCGATGTTCCGATCTGCTGCGGCACTTCAGTTGCTGACACCGATGAGAAATTAAATCCACAGGGCCATGCCACGACATACCAAATCCCCTCAAACTCTGAATGAAATATAGCTCGTTCTTGATTCCCCAACCCTCAGAGAAAGACTGTGTGCATTCACTGTATCCATGCTCTCATGACTGTATACCGTCTACAAGATCATCCCTTGTTCTCTTATGTTCCAATAAATAAAATCCTACCCTGCTAAAGCACTGTTCATCCCTCAGTCCACAGAGTCATGGCAACATCCTCGTAAATCTCCTTTGCAATCTTTCCACCTTAATGTCATCTTTCCTATAGAAGAGTGACCAAAGTTAAATACAATATTTTAAAAGCCTCATCTTATACAACTGCAACAAAACGTGTCAATTTCTTTACTTAATGCCTGCCTGAGGAAAGCCAACATGCCAAGAGCCTGCTTTCTCCCTGTAATGACACTTGCCGGCAGCCATGTACTTGCAGCCATAGGCCTCTCTGTTCTACAAAACTCTCCACTACTGTTCACTGTGAAATTCCTATTCTTATTTGGAGCTTCTTTCTGTTCCTTCTCCTGCAATAGCTTCTACCATCTCTCCACACCTCTTCAAGTTTCCAAGGGATTTACCCTATTTACCAGATTTCTGAGGGATCAATGGACTAACTGCTTGAGCATAGCTGATTGGTGTCAGTAGCTCTTCAATTCTTTGTAGATTATGGACATGCAGCACTGTTGTGGTGACCATTTTATATCAACTTCCAAATAGGAGACAAACTCTACAGTTGATATAATTTAGATTAGCAACCAGAGTAACAAGTCTCTGTAGAGATCAGCTAAAATCCTTATAATTGGGTCTATGTTTTTTTTTTCCCATTTAAAACATGTATAACTCACGCAGGGAAAATTATGTTGGCATTGAAAGGCAAAATACTTCATTCATGTTTAATAAAGACACAATTAATAGAATTCTGAAGTCAACATTTTTTTCATATCCAACTGAATAATAAACATTATGACTTCAGAATGTACCTTGCCTAATTAAAATTTGCTCACTGGACTTTGGTGAAATTGAAGTCAACACTCAATCATGATGCCTAATCTCTTGGCTGTCTTTTCTAGGATTCCAAGGTGGAAGTGAAGTAATGTGCTTCACCGATCTGAAGAGAGATAGGTGTTATAAAGTCTTGGTATTGTAAAATAATGAAGGAGAAATATAAATTTTATTCCCCAGGTATGCTATAGACTTTGGATAAATTTCCTAGTCTGGAACAGATGATGAACTTGGTGTATTTTTACATTCTAATACTAAAGGTTGGAAGGATGGAAGTGTGTTATATTAGATAAGGGATATTGACACTGAACACTGGAATTTAAAATATTCTTTATTTCAGATTTCACATGATTACAGTGACTCATTTTTCATCTTGACATTTTGAAAATTAACTTTCAATAAAGGCAAACAACCTTAATAAATTTTGACAAATCCTCTTCCTTTTTGATAATAATGGCTGTATTAAGCTCAATGAGTTGCCGTTCTCTTTGGCAGAGACCAAGTAAAAGTATTGAAGCAATAGGATGCTTCCTTTCAGATTGGGAAGATTTGCGGCTACATTCATTTTCTGCAGAGTTACAAGACGATTTGGAACATTGCAGGCCGGCATAAAGAATAAATTCCCACTGATAATCCATGTGTAGTGAGTAAAATGGCTTGCAGCTTTAGTTTTACATGTGATGTCCTTTATCAACCAGCCAACATTCAAAGTTTAAATTCATATGAGGAGCGATCAATGGACAACTAGACAGCTAGGTATGGAGTTACGTGTCAGAACAGCAGAGGAGGAATAATTTGGTGAGGTACCGGATGCACTTCTGCTATCAGACTGAAAGTTTAAACCAGACTCAAGACCTAAACACATAATCTACGCTGACAATTCAGTCCTCTATTACACAAGTGCCACTGATGTAGCTGAGAGTATCAATCAAAACTCCAGCTGCCTGAAGGTAAAGTACTTCCCCAAGAAGAATAAGAGAGTTTATTCAGTGCTTTGCCAAAGTTTATGTCACAAACAATATCATAAAAACAAATCAATTGGCCATTCTCTTATTGTGAAACCATGTGTTTGTTAACTAACATTCTTCATTCTTCAAAGCAGCCTGACATTATATAGAGCCACATACAACCATTTGTGAGACCTAAGCAGTATCCTGAAACAATATGTGTGTACGATAAATGCTAAACTCAGTTTATTCTAAAAAGAAATCAAAATAAACTTACTGAATGGATCTGGATTTTACTGGTTTGGGTTCACAACCTATGTGCACTACCTACAAATATCATTCATCACCTGATGTAAGGCCAGAAGGCTGGTTTTGCAATCAGGCCAGGGAATTAGGCACAATAGCAGAGCAGTTCTCAAATACAGGAGGTTCTGCAGATGCTGACAATCCAGAGCAACTCACACAAAGTGCTGCTCAGCAGGTCAGGCAGCATCTATGGAATAGAATAAGGAGTTGATCTCTTTCCACTTCGATGTCTTTCCTTAGACACGGACGGACCTGTTGAGCTGCACCAGCATTTTGTATGGGTCACATGAACGATTCTCATTTCAATTCACCATTTGGTAAGTAAAGCAACTTTTCCAACTTATCTTCAGTTGTAATGTCTTCTACCCACACGCCAACATTTGCACTTCACTTTCCAGTAGAGAACTACCAACTGACAAGGTGCTGGCACGATCCTTGCTCTGGAGTCACATGTCAGTCAATCAGGAGAATAATGGAGGTGGAATACTTTAGCATATCTGCCTGCTGAAGTAACTGTAAATGAAGATAAAAATGTCTTTGATATTCAGATATAAAGTAGTGCCAGAAACAGAATAAAAATAAATAATAGATTTGGAAAAAATTAAAATTAAGAAACACTTTTAAATAATTAGACTTATATCACCAGTCAAAAACAACGTACAATAATTTGCCAGTTAGATCCTTTGATTTCCGCGGATTTACCATTCTCATTGAAATGAATGTACTTAATACCCTGCAGCCACAGCTCGAGAGCAGATTTCACAACGGAGATGTTGTCACCAAGAACCCAGCCCACTGCTGGAATGTAGCTGGGAATTGGTTGCTGGTGCTCACCTTGTTTGGATGAGCCTCCACACTAATATGCAAATCCTGAAACTTTTGCTAACAAGGTTGACAGCTCCATATGTTGTGGCACGGTGGCATAGTGGTTAGCACTACATCATACAGTACAGGTGACCTGGGTTCAATTCCCGCCACTGCCTTCTGCCCGTGACCGCATGGGTTTACTCCCACAGTCCAAAGGCGGACTGGTTGGTTGGTTTATTGGTTGCAAAGAGTGAGGGGACAAGAGATTGGGGGGTGGGGAGGCGAGTTCAGGGGCTGGGCTGAGATGGTCTATTGCAGTATCATTGCAGATTGAGTTCCAATGCCCATCCATCTGGCCCGGGTGTGAGGTTGGATCGCTGTGGGCACCAAGCTGACCTGAAGAGCCTGACAGCGGCTTCGGGTTGGGTGGCAAATTCTGGGCCCAGAGACTTTCTTTGCAGTTGGATCCTAGTGCGAGGTACAATTCACGGTTTAGACAGTTTAAATGCCAGAGCAGGTCAGAGCCAATAGTTGATTTCACTTGCTGTCCGTGATCTTCATGCCTCTTTGCAGGGTGCTGGAGCCTTTCGCTGCTCGGTTGTTCAGTCAATTTAAATGCTGGTCCAGATAGACGGAAAAGTGTTGGAATCCAGGGCGAGATCTGATCTCGCTCATTCTCCCTGATGGTCACTTCTTTCTCCATGGTACCGAGGCTATGAAGATTGCCCCAGCTGCTGTGCTCAGTGCCTGCAGATATGATGAACTAACAAGCAAGGTTTGGGGCCTACTCCGGGCTGATCCGTGGTTCAGTTCTGAGGATTCAGTTTTGCTTTCTGAACGTTATTCTTCACTTCAGTTGTTTGAATGATTTGTTTTTTTTTTCCTTTCTCTTGCGTATCAGCTGTTGGCCTTTTATTTTTTCTCTTTGTTTCTTTCAGGTTTCTTACTTTGTGGCTACCTGTGAGCGAACAAATCTGAAGGTTGTATAATTTATACAGTCTTTGATAATAAATGTAATTGAATCTTAGACCATAAGATGTAGGAGCTGAATTAGGCCATTCAGCCCATCGAGTCTGCTCCACCATTCCATCATGGCTGATCCCAGATCACACTCAATCACCAAATAGAAGAACCCCTGCCTTCTTGCTGTATTCCTTGATGCCATAACCAATCAGGAACCTATCAAATTCTGCATTTAATATATTCATGGTGTCGACCTCCACCACAGTCTGTGGCAGAGTATTCTAAAGATTCACTACTCTTTGGCTAAAAATGTTCCACTTGAAAGTTCCACCAGCAATGGTTGCCCCTCAAATTTGTGGCTGTGCCCTCTAGTTCTGGATACCCACACCATAGGGCAGGTCCTCTCCACATCCACCCTATCTAGTCCTTTCAACATTTGGTAGGTTTCAATGAGATCCACACGCATTCTTTTAAATTCCAGTGAGTACAGGCCCAAAGCAGCCAAACGCTCCTCATATGTTAACCCTTTCATTCCTGGAATCATCCTCGTGAATCTCCTCCTTTCTGAGATATGGGGCCCAAAACTGTTGACAATGCTCCAAGAGTGGCTTGCTGAGTGTCTTATAAAGCCCTAGAATTATCTTCTGGCTTTCATATTCTATTCCCCTTGAAATAAATGCCAATATTGTATTTGCCTTCTTTACCACAAACTCAACCTGGAAATTAACCTTCTGGAGACTTGCACGAGGACTCCCAAGTCCCTCTGCACCTCTGATGTTTGAACTTTCTCCCCAATTAGATAATAGTCCACACTACCATTCATTTGTCCAAAATGTATTATCATATATTTCCCAACACTGCATTCCATCTGCCACTTTTTTGCCTACTCTTCCAACTTGTCTAAGTCCTGCTGCAATCGCATTGCTTTCTCAGTATCTAACTACCCCCCCCCAACTATCTTTGTACCATCTGCTAACTTTGCCACAAAGCCAGCAATTCCATTATACAAATCATTGACAAACAATGTGAAAAGTAGCGATCCCAATACTGACCCCTGAGGAACATCACTAGTCACTGGCAGCCAACCAGGAAAGGACCCCTTTATTCCCACTCGCTGCCTCCTGTCTGTCAGCTGTTCCTCTATCCATGCTAATATCTTTCCTGTATTGCCATAGGATTTTATCTTGTTAAGCAGCCTCATGTGAGGCACCTTATCAAATACCTTCTGAAAATCCAAGTAAATGACATCCACTGCCTCTCCTTTGTCCAAACTGCTTGTTACTTCCGCAAAGAACTGTAAAAGATTTGTCGGGCAAAATTTCCCTTGACAGAAAGCATGCTGACTTTGACTTATTTTATTATTACAGTAGTCTCCAAGTACCTTGAAACCTCTTCCTTAATAATAGACTCCAACACTTTCCCAGCAACTGAGGTTAGGCTAATTGGTCTATAATTTCCTTTCTTTTGCCTTAGCCCCATCTTAAAGAATGGAGAGACATTTGCAACCTTGAATTATTGTAAATTTTCCCGTGACTCAGCTCAGATTAAACTGGTGGGTTGCTTGACGACATGACTCTGAGGGCCAGGAGGGCCTATTCTGCACTGTATCTCAGTAAATAAAATAAATAAATGTAAATGATTGTACTTGCCAGTAAAGTATCAGCTAATCATCTCAATGGTTGGAATACTATGTTAGAACACTGTCATTCAAAGTTCAAAGTAAATTTATTATAAAAGATTTACATACATTTATAAAATTTATAAAAGTAATTATGTACATTTACAAAAATTATAGAAGTACATTTATGTTACTATATGATACCCTGAGATTCAATTTCTTGGCAGCTTTTATAGAAGAAAATGTAATACAATAGAATTCAGGAGCCTGATGTTTGTAGAATAATAACTGTTCCTGAAACTGATTATCTGGAGCCTAAGGCTTCTGTACCTCCTGCCCAGTGATAGTACTGAGAAGAGGACATTGCTGTGATGATGGGAGTCTTTGATAAAGGGTGCTGATTTCTTGTGGCAGAGCTCCATGTAAATATATTCACTGACTATGAGGGACTAGGCTGTATCTGAAACTTTTTGTAGGCTTTTCCAAGCCTGGACATTGATGCTTCCATACCAGGCTTCGATGCAACCAGTTCAGATACTCTCCACTGTGCAGCTGTAGTAGTATCTCAAAAATTTTGCTGCCATGTCAAATCTAAGCACACTTCAAAGAAAGCAGAGGTGCAGAAATGTCTTCTTTATGATGACATGTATGTGCTGCTCCCAGGACAGAACCTCTTATAAGTTACTGCCAAGGAATTTAAAGCTTCTCCCTATCAGGCCTGCACAGGCAGACTTCACCCAGTCTCCTCCCAGCTAATAGGAGTCACCGGCTACTCATTTCCAACATCACCTGCAGCCTATTTCAACCCGGCTCTCACCCACAATCCTTGCTCACTTATACGAACTAGTCAGCCTCAATCAATTTCTCCTAGCCTTCAGTTATCTTGTTTTCGGTTAAGTATTAATTCTTTCTTGTTTTGTGGCCCCTCTTGGATTGTTGTTCTGCAGTTTATTAGTAAAATATTGTTCACTGCTAAATCACCTCTGCTGCTCTGCTTATAGGTCAAGGCTTCTTCACACTTCCAGACAGAATGAGTGAACCAGCGATTGACCCAACAGAATATGCTCACCAAAAGGAATTCATCTCCTTAATGAGTGCACAATCCAGTAACAACAGGAAACCATATACTTGCCAACCTCAACCAATGCACCAGCTTGTTACAACAACCCCGTGCCAGTTAACTTCCTTCTTAAGACCCCAGATTCCAGTGCCCAAATGTTTCAATGGATCCCGAATATGATGCCTGGACTTCTTGTCCAAGTGCATCTTGTACTTTAAGCTGCAGCCATCTCTGTAAGTTACATTTGTTGTCTCTCTCTTGATTGGTCGAGCTCTAAAGTGGGCCATTGCAAACTAGAACAATGAAACCACCATTTGCAAAAATAGGAGGAATTCACCATTGGGAAGGAATGGGTTTTCGACCATGTGGGAAGTGGAAAGGAGGCAGAGGATTGGATACTTAGCCCGCTGCAAAGCTTGTCCTCAGTGCCAGATTACACCGTGGGATTCGGGACCCTCGCAGCGGAGCACGGCTGAAATGCAGAAACACTTCAGGTCTGTTACCATCATGACCACTTGGAGCACTTTAAGGATGAACTGTCTACCCTGGATATGCCAACTGACTTCAAACCTGATCATTCTGGCCCTCCGTATTGACAGGCATCCAATGGAAAGACACTCCAGATCTCCTGCCAGTACCCTAGTTCCATTTCCCAGAACAATTTCAGACTGCGGGACCCTAACCAGCAACACCTCTTAAATCCATGCAGCTAGGGAGAGCTCCCTTAACTCCCCCCAAGAGTGAGAACATTGTTGGAGAAACAATTTGTGTGCTTATTGCAGAGCAGCTGATCACCCATGCATCAAATGCCCCCTGTGTCAGGGCAAACTACACTTGTAGACACAAGAGGCCTTCTCTCTGGTAAGCCTCTCTCAGCCCCTAGTTTTAGCATTATAGCCCAACTCCCTCTCTCTGTTGTCCTCAACACCCTGACCGCTCTATATGACCAGATGGCTCTGGTGGATTCCAGTACAGCAGGCAAATTTCTGGACAGCCACCGAGCCTACCCGACTCCCCTTCTGCATCACGGCCATTGCCGGACTTCCTTGGGATCTGGGATGTTCAGAGCATGCACGTGGCCTGTGTACATGAGCATTAAGTAGCACCGTGCGTCCATCCGATTCCTCCTTCTCGACTCACGCAATGCTCCTCTCATCATGGGTTACCCCGGCTCTCCACTCACGGTCTCACTTTGCCTGGTAATTGACTTCACTGCTGAGTTGGGGACGAACCTGCTCCCAACCCCAGTTGACATGATCCTGTGGATCTGTGGAGATTGAGGAAATCTTCAGCCTCGCCAAGCTCCCGCAGGAATATTGTGACTTTGCCATCAACTTTAGTGAAAGGGAAGCCAGCACCCTCGACAAGAGAAAATCTGAAGGTACTAGAAATCCAAGCAACGTACACAAAATGCTGGAGGAACTCAGCAGGCCAGGCAGCATCTATGACAAACAGTAAACAGTCGATGTTTCAGACCGAGACCCTTCATGTGGAATTTGTGTGAGTAGCCAGCACCTTACCATCCTACAGACCACACGACTGCATGATTGGCCTCCTCTCAGGTGCTGCACCTCTCTGGGGTTGTCCGTTCCCCTATCCCCTCCTGAGGTACATGCCATGAATGGCTACATTGCCAAAGCACTACAGCATCGGTTCATTCAGCTATCCCAGTCCCCAGCCAGTGCAGGATTCTTCTTTGTCTAGAAGAAAGATGGGGGTCTTCATCCCTGCATTGACTACCATGGACTCCATCAGATCATTGCTGCCTGACTTCAATGTGACCAGCCCAATTTCTCCAACCAGCAGCTCTTATTTACTGCGAAATCACCTTTGCTGCTCTGCTTCTGGGTCCAGCTTCCTCTGCTTTTCCTGGCACTCCCTTGAAATTCAGGCATTGCCACCACTAGTGTATAATTTGATAAAACAAAAACAGCTATATCTTTAATCCCTGCTTCAATTACTGCTTCTAAAAGTGATATTACATATTTTCAAACTATTGAATACAGTTCACCATAACTGACAATACTTTCATCCAATTCCAAATAAATAGTCAATGTTCCTCATATACTTTCATTTCTAAACCTCAGCTGACAATACCAAGTGATGAACATAGAATAGTCCAAGTCAATGACTGTTTCTCCATTCATGTTGATTCCAATCCATTCCACTTCTAGTCATCCGTTACTTCTTTTCCAAATTACTTCCTTGGTGCTGATATCAGCCATTTAGCTTACAAAAGCAGGTTATGACCTATTCCAGATGTTGAGAAAAGGCAATACAAATGATTTAAAAAAAAGGATCCACCAGTTAACTGGAGTTCTTTTAACTGTTTGGCTCAACCACTCTGAGAAGGCATGGTTTTCAGCCTAGTCCTAGCTATCTGCACACAAACCAGAGCTCTCCATACCTCCCTCATCAATTTACCTATTGAAACCTCTCTTAGATGTTCCAACTGAACCTGTACCTACCACTTCCAGTGGCGACTAGTTCCACACTCACACTACCCTTTGAGTAAAGATGCCTCCCCTTTCAGATTCTCCTTAAATATTTCACCTATCTCCCTAAAACTCCAGCTCTAATCTCACCCAACCTGAGGGAGAAACATTTGTATGCCTCTATAAGATCTGCCCTCATTCTCCTGTGCTCCAGGGAATAAAGCCCTTAAGTGGTCAACCTCTCCCTATAACTCAGCTCCTCAAATCCTGGCAACATTCCTGTAAATCAGGGGTTCCCAACCTTTTTATGCTATGGGCTCCTACCATTAACTCAGACCCCAGGTTGGGAACCCTGCTGTAAATAATGCTCTGCAGCTTACCAGTGCCCAACTTACATAAAGCATCTATAAAAGTTGGTGAAGATCAATGTGGATGTATCAAATTTCATTAGCCACCTGTGGAAGTAGAGGGGCTAGTGAGCTTTCTTGGCTGTGACATCAGTGTGTTGATGTACACTCCTAGGAACCTGAAACTCCCAAACTTCTCGATCTCAAAACCATTGATCTAAATAGGAGCATGTGCACCAACCCCTTTCCAAAAGTTAGTGACCAGCATTTTTGTTTTGCTGACACTGAGGGAAAAGTAGGCACCATAACGCCATGTTCTCTATCTCCTTTCTGTACTCCAGCTCATTGCTATTTGAGGTAGACTTGCAGTGGAGGTAACATCTCCAAACCTGTAGGTGGAGTCAGAACAGAATCTGGTCATGTAGTCATGAGTGTATAGGAATAGACTCGGGGGCTGATGTTGCAGCCTTGTTGGGCACCAGTGTTGAGGATAATTGTTGTGGAATTATTGCTGCCTATCCTTACTGATTGTGATCAGTTGGTCAGGAAGTCAAAGATCTGGTTTCTGGATCTATAGCCAATCATTCACTATTCTCTTGAGAAGATCTGCTGTTTTGAATAAAGACTACTATATCTCCTAGTTCCAGTTTCCATTTTGCTCTCAGTCACAACACCGCCCTCTATTTGCCCCTCATGATCTTACATGTTTCTATCAGGTCACCTCTCAACCTGCTGTGTCCCCATGAGTGAAGACCCAGCATACACAACTTCTCCTTGGAACTCAGTCCTCAAGTTCAGGCAACATTCTGCACAATCTCCGCTGCATTATTTTGATTTCAGTAACATCTTTCCCATTACAGGGTGATCAAAATTTTACAGAACACTCAAAGTGTGGTCTTGCCAGCACCTTGTATTTCTGCAATGTAACTTCCACACTTCCATACTCAGTGCCCTGAGTGATGCAGGCTACCATGGGAAGCAGTTTCTTCATCACCTTATCTATCAGTGATACCACTTTCTACAAATGATGCACTTGATTTTCAGGTCTCTGTCTTCCATTACACTCTCAGGGCCAGACCACTCACGGTAGAAGTTCTACTGTCATTTGAACTCCCAAAATGCAATTCCTCACGCTTATCTGAATTGATGGCCATCTGCCAATCCTTAGCTTGCATACCTTACTGATTAAGATCCCCCTGCCATTTTTCATATTCTTCTACATTACCTGCAACAACACCTATTTTAGTATCATCTTCAAGCACACCTTGTAGATTCATATCCAAATTATTCACATAAATTACAGACAAGTATCTGAATGCAGTCCCCTGCTTATTGGCTTTCCTTGCCTCCAGTCTGTAATTTTAACCTGAGATATGTTTGGGGTGCAAGGATATATCCCTGCTAGGACTAGATGCTGAGTTGTGAAGGTGCAGGAGAAGGTTAACTAGCAGGTTGAGTTGGTGGTAGGAAAGGCAAAGGCAATATTACCATTCAATTTGAGTAGACCGGAATATAAAAGCAAGGCTGTAATGCTAAGGCATCGATCATACCATACTTGGAGAATTGTGAATAGTTCTGGGTCTGGCAGCTAAGAGAAGATACACTGGCATTGGAAAGGATCCAGAAGAGGTTCACGAGAATAATCCCAGGAATGAAATGGTTATTGCATAGGAAGTGTTTGAAGACTCTGGGCCTGTACTCACTGGAGTTTAGATGATTAAAGGTGAACTTACCGAAACCTATCGAATATTGAAAAGCCTAGATAGATTAGATAAGGAGAGGATGTCCCCTGTATGGAGGAATCTAGGGCCAGAGTACGTAGCTTTAGAATAAAAGGATGTCCCTTTAGAAAGGATATGAGGAGGAATTTCTTTAGACATTGGGTGGTGGGTCTGTGGAATTTGTTGCCATAGGTGGCAGTAGAAACCATTGAGCAGACTTAAAGTGGAGGTTGATAGGTTCTTGATTAGTAAGAGTAGCAAAGATTACAGGGAAAAGGAAGGAGAATGGTGTTGAGAGGGATAATAAATCAGCCCTGAGCAGGCACAAAGGGCCAAATGGCCTTATTCTGCTCCTATGACTTATGGTCTTATGGTCCTTGCACCACCTGGAGGAGCAAGAATGTGCCATCAGGAAAACCACTACCCAAGGAAGCTCTGAGTGCCTATCCATCAGTTTCTGTCAGCACCTCCGCCAGAATTTTCTCCTTATGTCATCCTGGCTTCTTGTCAGTCCACTTTAGCTCAAGCCAGAGACATTATCCAATGGCCCATTAACTCCAGAAGTTGGCAAGTATCATGCCAAGAGGTTAAGACAATGAATACTTGCCTTCCCCCACTCATATGAACAAACCACTGGTTTTAACATTTCATAATATTGCACCCACTCTTTGTGCAAACACCATTTGCCACCATCCTTAAACTTGTTTCTGTTTTAATGTCAGTGATCCAGTGACATATCTGAACTCTCCTCTGCTGTTAGCGGAGGGCAACAGCAATGCCACACCCTGAGAAATAATGTTTAAATAAGTGATTGCCTGAATATTTCTCTGTTAAATATATCTCTGTGTGCAGCAGCTCATTTTGTTCACTGCAATATTTTCCTTAGAAGAAAAATAAGGAAAAGCTTCCAACAAAAGTATACACACCTCAAAACAATGCAAATGCATAACAAAGGTATTCTTGTTAAAGATAATCCTGCTGAGAATAGCACAACCACCTGAAGATAAATACAATTTGTCCAAATATGCAAAAGGAAATAATTAATTTTACAGCAACCAGATAGCTGAATGCTCAATAATTGGTTAAATTGATCATTTTTACAACTGGGCACTAATGCATTCATGTCTCTGATTAGCTGGCAGTATAACAATTAAGTAACTAATAGAAATAATGCCAAGGATTCTCAGAACAGATTTTGTTAATACCCAATGACATAAAGAACAATTCCCCCTTTAATTTTTAAATATCGTGATTGTAAGAAAGCAGCAAAGAATTGTTAATTGCAGCCAGTATTGAAGTCCATTAACTCTACATATGTTTGTTGTCATTCCATTATCAGGAAGATTACCTTGAGCAGAGCTAGTTAAAATGCAATAAAAGAAAATCTATGTTATTTCTAATTTAAATAACTTTGACAATTAAGTTGCTTCAAGGAGCTTCCACCTAGTATATTCTGAGACAGTGGTTCCCGTCTTGCAGTTTGCAGTATTTAGGCAAATGGCCCAATTTGTTGTTTAGAGAACAAAATAAAATTTCATTTACTCTCGTAATGATACCTTGCTGCTTTTATTCCAATTGCAAATGAACCATTGCTAAATTGGACAAAATGCAGTGGGAGAAATCACTGCTGCCTGACCCTGATGGCCAGCTGGCCACTGAACTAGTCTTTGTTTTTCATATCTGGAGTATAATTTAGCGAAGCAAAGCAGTTTGTTGAAAAATGTGACACTTTTACAATCGTGTTAAGGCATGCAAGCTTACCACTTGCACTTGGTGGTGAACCTGTTTAATTCATTGCCACAGACAGCTGTGCAGGCCATGTCACGGGGTATATTTAAGACAGAGATTCACAGGCTCTTGATTAGTAAGGGTGTCAAAGGGAAGGAGATGGGGGGGGGGGGGTGGAGAGGGAGGTGAAGTCAAAGGAGAGGAAAGGAAGCAGACAAAAGAATAACCAAAATGATAGAGAACAAATTTAGGGGTAGGGGGTGGAAGGAAGGAAAGAAGTGGTTATTGGACATAATAGAAAATGATGTTCATGCCTGTACTGAATATAAGGTATTTTTTCTCCAATCTGCATTTGGCTTTGTCATGACAGTAGAGGAGGACAAAGAGTGGGACCTGTTTACTTCCATTTCCACTTTTTCTCTCATTCCAGTGGCTCTCTCTATTTTCCTCTCCTCTGTCCATCTCTTTCCTCTGGTTCCCTGCCTCCTTTCCTTTATTTCATGGTCTACTGTCCTCTCCTATCAGATTCTTTCTCTTTCAGCCCTTTACCTCTTCTACCCTTCACCTCCTAGATTCTCACATCATTCCATTTCATCCTCCTGCCTCCAACTCCTCACCCACCCATAAAAACAAGAGATTCTACAGATAATGGAACTCCAGAGTAACACACACAAGATGCTGGAGGAACTTAGAAGATCAGGCAGCACCTATGGAAATGAAAGAACAGTTGTCATTTCCGGCCAAGATTCTTTATCAGGACTCGAACACTTAATTAGCGACATTGTCCTGATATAGGGTCTCAGGCCAAAATGGTGACAGTTCATTTCCAGAGATGTTGCCTGACTTGCTGAGTTCCTCCAGCATTTTGCGTGTGTTTCACTCACACCCTGTTATCTTCTACTTCACCTGGACTCATCTATTACCTGACAGCTTTTACTTCTTCCCACCACCTCTCACATTTTTATTCTGGCTTCTACTCCCTTCGTTTCCAGTCCTGATGAAGGCCCTCAGCCTAAAACATCAACTGTTGAATTCTCTATAGATGCTACCTGAACTACTGAGCACTGGACTATGTACACCGATACTTACAGATGTGCAGTAGAGAGCATCCTAACAAGCTGCGGTGGACAGGAAGACTTTACAATGCAAAGTCAAACCGCCCAATGCATCACCAGCACTACTCTCACAAAGATGAGAAAATCTGCGGATGTTGGAAATCCAGAGCAACACACACAAAATGCTGGAGGAACTCGCAGCCCAGGCAGCATCGATGGCAAAGAGAAAACAATCAGTGTTGTCTCGGCCAAAAATGTCAACTGTTTACTTTTTTCCATAGATGCTGTCTGGCTTGCTGAGTTCCTCCAGCATTTTGTGTGTGTTACCAACTCCAGTCTACTTGCTATCAAGGACCTACTGTAGATACAGAAAGAAGCCAGAAAAGGGCTAGTGAAGGATCATGAAGGATCCCACCCTTTCTGCTTATGGACTGTTTGTCCGTCTCCCATCAAGAAGGAGGCTATGTAGCGTCCAACCCAGGATGACCAGACACCCACTCAAAAAATGCTTTTCACAAGCAGTGAGGCTCATCAACACCTCCCTCCATGAACCCACTCCTCCAAACCCTTGTCCACAACTACTTTATCATTTCCCATCAGTCACCTTACTTACAGAGACTCCTGTGCTTAGCGTCACTTTCTGAACATACAATCAATCTATGTATCTTAAGTATTTATATAATGTTGGACCTTGTTTATACAAACGTCTCCAACGCGTGGGGGGGGGGGCAGAGCCCCGCCCCACTTCAGTTACTCAGATCACGTCTCTGTTATGCTAATCCCAGCATACAGACCACTCATCAGATGCTGCAGACCAGTTCAGAAGCAGGTGAAAACCTGGCCAGCAGGAGCCATCTCTGCTCTTCAAGACTGCTTTGAGCACACTGACTTGCACATGTTCATGGAGGCTGCAACCGATGGTGACTCTACCAACTTAGAGGAGTACACGACATCAGTGACCAGCTACATCAGCAAGTGCATCAACGATGTCACTGTGTCCGAGACCATCACTGCATGCTCCAACCAGAAGCCATTGATGACCGCGGAGCATTCAGGACATCACCAACTACAGGACAACATCACCTGACTGTGCGGGTGCTGCCTCCCTCCCAGATCCATTGAACAACTTCTATGCTCGTTTCGAGGTGGAAAACAACATGGTGGCGAGGAAGACCACTCCTCCTCCCAATGACCAGGTGCTGTGTCTCACCGCAGCCGATGTGAGGAAAACTCTATGCAGGGTCAACCCATGGAAGGCTGCTGGACCAGACAACATCCCTGGTAGAGTGCTCAGAGGATGTGCAGACCAGCTAGCAGATGTTCTCACTGACCTCTTCAACATCTCCCTGAGCAGCGCCACCGTTCCAACATGCTTCAAGGCTGCCACCATCGTCCCCGTGCTGAAGAGTCTGCAGTATCCTGCCTCAATGACTACCGTCCTGTTGCACTCACATCCATCATCATGAAGTGTTTCAAGAGGCTTGTCATGAGGCACATAAAGACCCTGCTGCCCCCTCACTGGACTCCCTGCAGTTTGCATATTGTCCTACCCGCTCAACAGATGATGCCATTGCCATCAGCCTCCACCTGGCCCTCACTCACCTGGACAAAAAAGAGACATACGTTCGAATGCTGTTTGTAGACTTCAGTTCAGCATTCAAAACAATCATCCCTCAGAAGCTGATTGGAAAGCTGAGCCTACTGGGCCTGAACACCCCCCTCTGCAACTGGATCCTAGACTTTCTGACTGGGTGATCTCAGTTAGTCTGGATTGGGAGCAGCTTCTCCAACACCATCACACTGAGCATGGGGGCTCCCCAAGTCTGCGTGGTCAGTCCACTGCTG
This sequence comes from Hypanus sabinus, assembly GCF_030144855.1. Lineage (NCBI taxonomy): Eukaryota > Metazoa > Chordata > Chondrichthyes > Myliobatiformes > Dasyatidae > Hypanus > Hypanus sabinus. The sequence continues at coordinate 24,552,416 of NC_082707.1, forward strand.
TTCACTCTGCTGACCTACGACTGTGCTGCAACACACAGCTCAAATCAATTCATCATGCTCGCCGGTGACACGACTGTGGTGGGTCTCATCAGCAAAAACGACGAGTCAGCTTACAGAAAGGAGGTGAGGCGGCTAACAGATTGGTGCAGAGCCTACAACCTGTCTTTGAATGTGAACAAAACAAAAGAGATGGTTGTTGACTTCAGGAGGGCACAGAGTGGCCAGTCTCTGTGAACAGTGACGGATCCTCCATTGAGATCGTTAAGAGCACCAAATTTCTTGGTGTTCACCTGGCGGAGAATCTCACCTGGTCCCTCAACACCAGCTCCATAGCAAAGAAAGGCTAGCAGAGTCTCTACTTTCTGCGAAGGCTGAGTAAAGTCCATCTCCCACTCCCCATCCTCACCACATTCTACAGAGGATGTATCGAGAGCATCCTGAGCAGCTGCATCACTGCCTGTTTCGGAAATTGCACCAACTCAGATTGTAAGATCCTGCAGCGGATTGTGAGGTCAGCTAAGAAGATCATCAGGGTCTCTCTACCTGCTATTACAGACATTTACACCTCACGCTGCACCCGCAAAGCTAACAGTATTGTGAAGGACCCCACACACCCCTCATACAAACTCTTCTCCCTCCTGCTATTTGGCAAAAAGGTGCCGAAGCATTCAGGCTCTCAGGACCAGACCGTGTAACAGTTTCTTCCCCCAAGCCATCAGATTCCTCAATACTCAGACTGACATTTACACAATATATTATTATATTGTAATTTGTCCTCTACTGTGCCTATTGTCTTGTTTATTAATTACTGTACTGCCCTGCACTGTTTGGTGCACTTTATGCAGTCCTGGGTAGGTCTGTAGTCTGGTGCAGTTTTTATGATGTTTTACGTAGTCTAGTGTAGCCCTGTCCTGTCTGACATAGTCTAGTGTAGTTTTGTGTTGTTTCATGTAGCACCAGGGTCCTGCAGGAACGTTGTTTCATTTTTACTGTGTACTGTACCAGCAGCTTATGGTTGAAATAACAATAAACTTGACTTGACTTACTGTAGATTTTTTAAGCTGCATTGGATCTGAAGTAACAGTTATTTCATTCTCCTTTACACTTTTGTATTGGAAATGGCAATAAGCAATTTTGAATTTTTTGTGTGTGTTTCTCAAGACTTCTGTTATGTTTTGTAATTTTAAAACATTAAATTAATTCAAATAAAGATGCGAGACTCTGAATTACGGGTGCAACTTTGTCTTTAAGCAAGGTGCACATGTATTATGTGGTAGTGTGATATGTAATTAATACATTATACATGTAACCAGTAATTAATTATTAAAACGAACAAGAATACTTAATCAAGCAATCTATATACAAGATTCCTCAAATATTATTGAAATATTAAATACACAACTGCCACTTTTGTTTGAGATTTGCAACTGCTTGCAGTTTCCAAAGTAATTGGACTTATCATGCTTAATACGTGCAAATTTTGCAATAAGGTCATCTTACTTATTTTAAATTACGCTGTTGATTATTTCCAGGTTAATGAATAATCTTTGGGAAATTGGTTCATATGCATTCATCTTAGCATGCTTGCTTTCTCTCCCATGTTTTTCCAAAGACTAATGATATCATTGTTCAGCCAACAAAAAAATCTGAATTTCCAGAAACATCCCTTAACCTTTCTTGCTAACATAGAAGATAGAAATCTACAGAACTTTACAGGCCCTTTGGCTGACCATGTAACCTACTCTGGAATATAGTGCACAGCCCTTTATTTTTCTAAGCTCCATCTACCTAAGAGATTCCTTAAAGACCCTATTGTATCTCCTTCCACTATCACTGCCAGCAGGGCATTCCACGCACCCACCACTCTCTGCATGAAAAACTTACCCTTGACATCCCCTCACTACCTATTTCCAAGCACCTTAAAACTTTGGCCCCTTGTGTTAACTATTTCAACCCTGGGAAAAAGCTTCTGACTATCCACACAATCAATGCCCATCATCATTTTATACACCTCTATCAGGTCACCTTTCACCCTCCAACACTCCAAGGAGAAAAGGCCAAGTTCAGTCAAGCTATTCTCATAAGTTACACCCTCTAATCCAGGCAACATCCATGTAAATCTCCTCTGCACTCTCTGTAGTATCCACATCCTCCTTGCAGTGAAGTGATCAGAAATGAACACAGTACTCCACGTGGGGTCTGGCCAAGGTTTTATATAGCTGTAACATTACCCCGTGGCTATTGAACTCAATCTCATGATTGATGAATGCCTTCTTAACAATGCTGTCAACCTGCGCAGCAACTTTGAGTGCCATATGGACAAGGACCTCAAGATCTCTCAGGTCATCCACAGTGCCAAGAGTCTTACCATTAATATTATATTCTGTCTTCAAATTTGACCTCCCAAGATGGACAACTTCACATTTATCTGGGTTGAAGTTCATCTGCCACTTCACAGCCCAGTTTTACATTCTATCGATGTCCCACTGTAACCTTAGACAACCCTCCAGAACCCCCCCAACCTTTGTGTCATCAGCTAACTTACTAACCCACTCTTCTACTTCTTCAATCAAAGAGGAGTGTGTCTGTCCCAGAACAGATCCCTGCAGAACACCAGTGGTCACCAACATCCATGCAGATTATGAATCATCTACAATCACCCTTTGCCTTCTGTGGGCAAGCCAATTCTGGATCCACAAAGCAAGGTTTCCTTTGCCTCCATACACTCTGAATGAACCTTGCATGGGGAACCTTATCAAATACCTTACTGAAATCCATATACACTACATCCACTGCTCTACCTTCATCAATGTGCTTTTTCACTTCCTCAAATAATTCGATCAGGCTTGCCCTCGACAATGCCATGCTGACTATCTCTAATCAGATTATGTCTCTCCAAAAGCTCATAAATCTTGCCTGTCAGGATTTTCTCCAATAACTTGCCCACCAGTGAAGTCAGACTCACTGGTCTATAATTTCCTGGGTTATCTCTACTCCCTTTCTTAAACAAGGGAACAACATTTCCAACCCTCCAATACTCCAGTACTGTAACAGTACAAAACATAACAGTAATGAGAAGACGCCATGCCCTAATTAGTGAGGCTCCTTAGTGATGGAGAGATAAACAGAGTTAATATTTTAGTATGAAGAACCTACATCATCTGAAACGTAATTTTGTTTATTGTTCTTAGATGTTGTCTGACCTGCCGAGTGTTCAAAACATTTTCTTTTTTATATTTAGAATTCCAGTGCTTTTAGCCAAGTGTATGTACAGTGGAATAATTGTTCTGGCTCATGGTCAAACAGTTTAGAACTTTATCAATTCACATGTCAGTGTATGGATTAATAACTAATACTTTTACATAAAAGTCTATCCATTTTCTGTAGTTACTGCTTGTTGCATGGATACCCAATAATCCAGTTTTTTTGTTGTCTAAATATACTTCCAAATTATAATTTGTCATTTTGAATTGTCACTAAAATCACTTCTATTCCTTGTCTTAGAGTTATAAAGTCATAAAGCACGACTGCAATGAAACAGGCCCTTTTGCCCATCTAGTTAATGTGGCCTAGGCCCAACTACTAGCACCCAGAGCATCATCCTCTATACCCCTCTCTTCCAAGTGCCTAAATGAAGCCTGTATGCACTCACCCTGTTTAGACCCCCTTAGTTCTGTATACCTCTATAAGATCTCTTCTCATTCTCCTGCACCTAGGGAATTAAGTCCTAGCCTATACATCCTTTCCCTACAATTCAGTCCTCAAGTCCTGGCAACATCCTTGTAAATTTTCTCTGCACTCTTTCAAGCTTATTCATATCCTTCCTGTCGGTAGTTGACCACAATTGTACAGAATAACCCAAACTCAGCCTCAACAACATTTTATACAACTTCGATATAGCATCCAAATTTCTGTACTCAGGGATGAGAAAATCTGCAGATGCCAGTGATCAAATGAATGAACAGTCTTGATGAAGGGTCTCGGCCCAAAACATCGACTGTTGAATCTTTTCTGTAGATGCTGCCTGGCCTGCTGAGTTCCTCCAGTATGTTGTGTGTGTTGCTCTGTGCTCAGAGCCCTGATTTGTGAAATCAATGTGCCCTTTTCAGCACTACCTACGTTTGATGCTAATTTCAATAAATTATGGATCTGGATTCCCAGGTCCCTTTCTTCTTTCCCAGGTCCCTCCCATTCTATGTGTAAGTCCTACCCTGGTTTGTCTTCCCATCATGCAACACCTTACACTTTTCTGCATTCAATTCTATCAGCTATTTTTCAGCACGTTTTCCCATCCGGTCCAGATCACTTTACAAGCTTTGATAGCCTGCCTCAGCGTCCACTATACCCCTAATCATGGTGTCATCCATGTATTTGCTAATCTATTTCATAATATATCATCTAAATAATTAATATAGATGATAACCGCCAGCACTGATCCCTGCGGCACAGACTTGTATCTACAGATTTAACCTTTTGTTTGGTGACTGAATTACTTAGCTATCTAAACTGGTGAATGATGATGTTAGCTACCAGCTGGATTGATGTCACCATAAAACTAGTGAGTGACAGCTGTGATAACGTTAGCTACCATCTGAATAGGTGTCACCAGCCCATCTCTGACTCAACTAAACACTGCAAGCATATTAGTCACTTGTGGTGGATGAAACTCTCTAGCTTCCTTCGATAGCATTTCTATCAACACAGCGATTCAATTGTATATTTCAATGTCAGATTATATACGCTTGGCAATTCTCACTGCAATCAATCATCTACCAGTCCACAAAAAGCATGGTCCAAGAAAGTACCAAAATTACAATGCGAAGAAACTTCTAACATGAAAATAATTGCCTTACCTATTTCTGTAATTTTCATAGGCATTGTAACATTGCCTTTTTCTCCAATTTTTACAATGTGGCTTGTTTTAAGGAACAGAACATGTCTAAGCTAAGTGGTTTTTGACGTCTGTCTTACATGCCAGGGCTCCAGTTATAACTTTTAGAGGGAAGATTGTTTCACTTCTCTTCAGTGATGACACAGTTAAATTTGGTGGGTGCAATGGTTCAGTAATATTCAATGTCATTTTCCTTTGACACTGTGGGTTGCTACTAACACTCCCAATGGTATATACACACACCTTGGACAAGGGGTTCCCAACCTGGAGTCCATGGACCTCTTGCTTAATAGTATTGGTCAATGACATAAAAAATGGTTGGGACTCCCTGTTTACACAAACTAAACTGTATACAAAAACATTTCCTAATACAAGAGCATAATATCATAAGGCGTAGAAGCAGATTTAGACCCTTCGGTCCATTGAATCTGCTTGGCCATTCAATCATGGCTGATTTATTATCCCTCTCAAAATCATTCTCCTTCTTTCTTTGTGTAGACTTTGACACCTACTTATCAGAAACCTATCAACATCCACTTTAAATGTACCCAGTGACTTGACTTCCACAACTGTCTATGGCAATGAGTTGCAACTAATCAGCGCGCTCTGGCTAAAGGTATTCCTCTACTTCTCAGTTCTAAATGGACAGCCCTCTATTCTGAGGCTGTGCCCTCTGATCCGAGACTCTCCCACTCATGGAAACATCCTCTCCACATCCACTCAATCAGGGGTTTTCAATATTCAATAAGATTCAAAAAGATCACAGTTCATTCTTTTAAACTCCAGCAAATACAGGCCCAAAACCATCACACGCTCTTCATGCCTTAATCATTTCATTCCTAAAATCATTCTCTTGAACGTCCTCTGGATTCTGTCCAATGCCAGCACATCTTTTTTTACATAAGGGGCCCAAAGCTGCTCGCGATAATCCAAGTGCAGTGTGACCAATGCCTTATAAACCCTCAGCGTTTCATCTTTGCTCTTATGTTCTCGAAATAAATGGTAATATTGCAATTGCCTTCCTTAAGACCAGCTCAACCTGGAAATTAACCTTTAGGGGATCCTGCACGAGGACTCTAATGTCCCTTTGTACCTCTGATTATTGAATTTTATCCCTATTTAGAAAATTGTCCATGGCTTTATTCCTTCTACCAATGTGCATGGCCATACACTCCCATACACTGTATTCCATCTGCCACTCTTTGCCTATTTTCCTAACTATCCAAGTCCTTCTGCAGACTCCCTGCTTCCTCAACACTCTGTGCCCCTCCACCAATATCTTCCACAAACTTAGCTACAAAGCCATTAATTTTGTCATCCTGATTATTGATGTATAACATGAAAAGAAGCAGTATCAACACTGACCTCTGCGGAACACCACTAGTCACCAGAATAAGGTCCCCTATATTCCCATTTTTTGCCTCATCCTTAATAATAGACTTCAAAAGCCACTCAGTCACTGAAGTCAGGCTAACTGGCTGATAATTTCCTTTCTTCTGCCTCCCTCCCTTTTTAAAGAGTTGAGTGACATTTGCAATTTTCCATTCCTCTGGAACCATTCCAGAATCTAGTGATTCTTGAAAGATCATTCCTAATACCTCCACAATCTTTTCAGCCACCTCTGCCAGAACAGCAGATGTAGTCCACCTTCAGATCTTTCATCTTCTTGAGAATTTTTCCCTTAGTAATAGAAAATGCATTCACTTCACCCTTGTAAAATGCAAAATACATTATAAGTTTGTCCGCCATTTCTTTGTTCCCATTACTACCTCTGCAGTGTTATTTTCCATCAGTCTGATATCCACTCACACTTTTCTTTTATTCTTTTACCAAGAAGTTTTTGGTATCCTCTTTGATATTATTGGCTTGCTTACTTTCACAGTTCATCTTTTCTCTCTTTATGGTGTTCTCAGTTGCCTCTTGTTGGTTTTTAAAAGCTTCCCAATCTTCTAACTTCCCACTAAGTTTTGATATATTATATGCCCTCTCATTTGCATTTTACGTTTTTTGACTTCCCTCATTAGCCACAATTGCTTCATCTTCCATTAAGAATACCTCTTCTGAATGTATCTGCCTTGCACCTTCTGAATTTCTCCCAGAAGTTCCAGCCATTACTGTTGTGCCATCATCTGCGCTTGAGTCCCTTTCCAATCAGTTTTGGCCAGCTTTCTCATGCCTCTGTAATTCCCTTTACTTCACTGTAATACTAAATTTAGCTTCTCCCTTTCTAACTGCATGGTGAATTCTATCATATTATGATCACTGTCACCTAATGGTTCCTTTACCTTAAGCTCTTCAATCAAATCTAGTTCATTACACGAAACCTAATCTATAATAGCTTTTTCCCTCGTGATCTCAACCACAAGCTGCTCTAAAAAGCCATCTCATAGGCATTATACAAATTCTGTTTCTTGGTTTCCAGCACCAATCTGATTTTCCCAATCTACCTGCATATGGAGGTCCCCCAAGACTGTTGCAACATAGGGCACAATGTCATATCAGTGTCACAAGTAGAACAGTACAGCATAGCAACAGGCCATGTGGCCCACAATGGTGTGCGGCAACAGCTAAATAGCAAATCAAAAATACCCAAACACCAATCCCTCCAACCTATCTATATCCTACCATCAACTTTACATCCATCTGTCTATCTATATAGCTCTTAAAAGTCTCCAGTTATTTATCTCCACCATATACAGTATGACTCTCTGAGTAAAAAACTTAACCCTCATATTCCCCTTGAACCTATCCCCTCTCACCTTCAATGCATGCCCTTTGGCATTAGACATTTCAACCCTGCAAAACAGATACTCTCTGTCCACTCTATGTCTCTCATAATCTTGTGAACCACTACCAGATCTCCCCTCAGCCTCCAGTGCACCAGAGAAAACAACCCAAGCTTGTCTAACCTCTTGTGATAGCACACGATCTCTTAAACCAGTCAGCATCCTGATAAAGCTCTTTTGCACCTTGCCCAAAGCCTCAGCATCCTTCCTATAGTGGGGCAGTCAGAACTATTTGCAATACTCCAGATCAGGCCTGACCAGAGTTTTATGAAATTGCAACATATCTTGACTTTTGAACTCAATGTTTCAACTAATAAAAGTAAACATTACATAAGCCTTCTTAACCACCTTATCGACCTGTGTAGCCACTTTCAAAGAGTAATGAACTTGGATCCCTAGATCTTTCAACAATATCAAAATAAAATCATCTGAGACCATTCTCACAAAGGAATAAATATTTTCAAAAATGGGTTAAGTTTTATTATGTACGGTATACATTTCAACCGCTTGTCGTATATCCCCACACAAAATAATTAAATCTCTGTACCTGCCAAGTCTTCAACCTCCTGCTATAGATGGAGTGTTTCTGTCAATGTTAAAATGTCATAAAACAGGCACCCTACATGACTGGCCTATCATGTTGGAGTATAACGAGAGTAAAAACTGTGTACTTATAACATTTTAATAGATCAAAAGTTATGAAGTATCAAATATAGCATATTTAATTACCAGAGTCAGAGAAATTGATTTTCATGCTGTCAGATGGAATATGAGGAGCTGCTTCCCATCCTGAGAGTGGCCTCATCATTTCAGTAGAGGTGGCTATCGACTGACATGTATTGAATTGAATTGACTTTATTACTTACATCCTTCATATATGTGAGGATTAAAAAACTTCACGTTACATCTCTGTCTAAATGTGCAATGTGCAATTAATAGTAATTTATAATAAATAGTATTACAACAGGATAGTCAATATAGCATAGAAATACAGTTCAAACACAAGGAAATCTGTAGATGCTGGAAATTCAAACACACACAAAATGCTGGTAGAACACAGCAGGCCAGGCAGCATCTATAGGGAGAAGTGCTGTCGATGTTTCGGGCCGAGACCCTTTGTCAGGACTAACCGAAAGGAAAGATAGTAAGAGATTTGAAAGTAGTGGGGGGAGGGGGAAATGCGAAATGATAGGAGAAGACCGGAGGGGGTGAGATAAAGCGAAGAGCTGGAGAGGAGATTGGTGAAAATGATACAGAGCTGGAGAAGGGAAAGGATCATGGGACAGGAGGCCTCAGGAGAAAGAAGGGTGGGGGGGAGGCACCAGAGGGAGATGGAGAACAGGCAAACAACTAAATATGTCAGGGATGGGGTAAGAAGGGGAGGAGGGGCATTCACGAAAGTTAGAGAAGTCAATGTTCATGCCATCAGGTTGGATGCTACCCAGCCGGTATATAAGGTGTTGTTCCTCCAACCTGAGTTTGGATTCATTTGGACAATAGAGGAGGCCATGGACAGACTTATCAGAATGGGAATGGGACATAGAATTAAAATGTGTGGCCACTGGGAGATCCTGTTTTTTCTGGCGGACCGAGCGTAGGTGTTCAGCGAAACGGTCTCCCAGTCTGCGTCAGGTCTTACCAATATATAAAAGGCCACACCGGGAGCACCGGATGCAGTATACCACACCAGCCGACTCACAGGTGAAGTGTCGCCTCACCTGGAAGGACTGTTTGGTGCCCTGAATGTAGATGATAGAGGAAATGAATGGGCTTTTAGGTTTCTATGTTAGATTAGGCAAGATTTCGTGATTATATGCCAAAGTAGCAAACTATTTAAAAATTCTGAGGCAAAGAACATGTGTTTCCAGTAGCTGACAAGTTTAAAGTTAGGAGCTACAGACACAACATGAAATCCGAGTAATATGAAAGCTGCTGCTCAGAAAGGATTGTAAGATTCACTTCACTTCTAAGAAAAGGCTGCAGGAGAAAATATTCAAAATTAGATTGTGGGGTATGTGGATAACATCATTTGGAAGCAGGAGTAAATGTGCTGGAGATATCATGGTTATATATAGGGTAAGCATCAATGTGATCATATTGGACCCAATTATCAATCCCTGGGTTCCACTGTTATCTAAGATGCTGATTCATGTGTTATGTATTTCAGACTGTTCTTTCCATTTCAGATCCCCAGTGCCTACATTTTTACTATATGTCAAATGTTTCTGGGTTATTATTTTTGTGCAAAATTCCAGCATGGTTGAGATGCATATTTTGTTATTACAATTATTTGCTCAATCAGGTATCCTGCTGCTCAAAAATTAGTGCTATAAAGATATCAGACTTCTTGGAATTAAACATGCTACAAATGCAGATCTGATCCACTAATATCTGAATGACTAACAGTGCGGTCAGACTTGATGAGATCAGTTTTAACTGCAAGGAGATTAATCGGGGAAATTTTATGTGTAACCCTCCCCCCACCCTCAGGGATTTTCTATCCATTGGTTTATGAATATACCTGAGGTGTATTTTCTGGTTTATTTATTTCAGATTTCCAGCATTTACTGTTTCTCTTTTCTCTCTGTCGAGAAAGTAAATAGTACTTTTCTTCAGCCCAGCAGTAAAGTTAATGGCTTGATTATATGATGTCTACTGTGTGTTAAGTCTTTCCAGTCAACCGATAGACTTCAATTACTTACATTTAAGGTTTTTGCTCTAATTTTCATCCTTTCCTTATCTCCCGAAGAGTCTCTTCAAGCCTTTCCAAGGAACTCACCCAAGATGACCTTGTGTTTTTGTGAGCCCCAATTTATTAAATGCCATCAATATTGTAGTGTGAGCCCTGTTATTAAAACTCAGCAGCATCCTTAAGCAGAGAACACTATAGAGAATGGGCCCAAGAGAGACTGTATGGGCAACAGTTCAAAAGAACAGGAAAGAATTTTTAAATAAATGGATGCTTCATCATCATTGATGATTGCTTGTCTTTCTTTAAATAGCATTCCTTATGAAACCCTGACAGACATTAACGTGCAGTAATAATGGTCGCATTAAATACAAGCTAATACCATCTATGAACCTTTTAGGGTGTCATTCTAAACAAATTAAATAGGTTCTTTTGTCACTAGCATGTGCAAAGATAATAAATATATGACAGAATGAATGATACTTAGTCAATAAAATTACACAGTTTGTTTCCTGTTTCATCTATCTCTTTTGATGCTCAGTGAACTTGACTTTGATTAACCTTGCTCTTTCCTTTGCATAATGGTATCCAGACTTTATCCAGGCGATCTCCTCTCAAAAGCTGCCCAATGGTGTATTAGACCATAAGACATTGGAGCAGAAATAGGCCAGTTGGCTCATCGAGACTGCTCAACCATTCAATCACGACTGATCCTGTTTTTCTATCTCCTCCTTAACCCCAGTTCCCGGCCTTCTCCCCATAACCTTTGATGCCATGTACAATCAAGAACCTAACAATCTCTGACTTAAATACACCCAACGACTTGGCCTTCACAGCTGCATGTAGAAACAAATTCCACAAATTCAGCCCCCATTGTCTAAAGAAATTCCTCCACATCTCTGTTTTGAAAGGGCACCCCTCTATCCTGAGGCTGTGCCATGGGAAACATCCTCTCCACATTTGCTCTGTCTAGGCCTTTCAACATGTGAAAGGTTTCAATGAGATCCCACCCACCCACCCCCCCCCCCCCACCACCGTCCTTCTCAATTGCTGTGCGTACAGACCCAGAGCCATCAAACATTCCTCATATGATAACCCTTTCATTCCTGGAATCATCCTTGTGAACCTCTTCTGGACCCTCTCCAATGCCAGCACATCTTTTCTAAGATGAGGGCCCAAAACTGTTCACAATAGTCAAGGTGGGGCCTCACCAGTGACTTATAAAGCCTCACCATCACATTCTTGCTCTTGTATTCTAGAACTCTTGAAATGAATGCTAACAATGCATTTGCCTTCCTCACCACTGACTCAACCTGCAAGTTAATCTTCAGGGTGTTCTGCACAAGGACTGCCAAGTCCCTTTGTATCTCAGCGTTTTGGATTTTCTCGCTGTTTAGAAAGTAGTCCATACATTTATTTCTACTACCAAAATGCATGACCATGCATTTTCCAACATTGTACAGTATTTCATTTATCACTTTCTTGTCCTAATCTGTCTAAGTCCTTCTGCATCCTGCCTGCTTTCTCAACACTACTTGCCCCTCCACCAATCTTTGTATCATCTGCAAACTTGCCAACAAAGCCGTTGATTCCATCATCTAAATCATTTAAATACAGCATAAAAAGTAGTCCCAACACCGACCATTGTGGAGAATCACTAGTTACTGGCAGCCAACCAGAAAAGGATCCTTTTATTCCTACTCGCTGCCTCCAACCAATCAGCCAATGCTCTAACCATGTTAGTAACTTTCCTGTAATACCATGAGCTCTTAACTTGGTAAGCAGCCTCATGTGTGGCACCTTGTCAAAGGCCTTCTGAAAGTCCAAGTATACAACATACACTACATCCCCTTTATCTATCCTACTTGTAATCTCCCCAAAGTATTACAATAGGTTTGTCAGGCAGGATTTTCCCTGAAGGAAACCATGCTGACTTTGTACTATCTTGTCCTGTGTCACCAAGTACTTCTTCACCTCATCCTTAACAATTGACTCTAACATCTTCCCAACCACTGATGTCAGGCTAACTGATACATAATTTCCTTTCTGCTACCTTCCTCCTTTCTTAAAGAGTGGAGTGACATTTGCAATTTTCCAGTCTTCTGACACCATGCCAGAGTCCAGTGATTTTTGAAAAATCATTTCTAATGCCATCACTATCTCTAATGCTACCTCTTTCAGAACCCTAGGGTGCAGTTCATCTGGTCTAGGTGACTTATGTACCTTTGGGTCTTTTAGCATTTTAAGCACCTTCTCTCTTGATAAAGTAACTGCACCCACTTCTCTTACTTCACATACTGCGGTATCAGGAATACCTGCTGGTGTCTTCCGCAATGAACACTGGTGCAAAATACTCATTTAGTTCATCAGCCATCTCCTTGTCACCTGTTAGTATTTTTCCTGCCTTATTTTCTATCAGTCGTACATTCACCCTCATTTCTCTTTTATTTTTAACATTCCTGAAAAAAACTTTTACTATCCACTTTGATATTATTTGCCTGCTTGTTTTCATATTTCATCTTTTCCCTTCTAATTATTTTTAGTTGCTTTCTGTAGGTTATTTAAAAATTCCCAGTCGTCTATCTTCTCACCAACTTTTGCTTTGTTGTACGCTCTTTCTTTTGCTTTTACAATGGCTTGGACTTCCCTTGTCAGCCATGGTTGTACTATTTTACCATTTGACTATTGCTTCACTTCTGGAATACCTATGTCCTGCACGTTCCTTATTTTTCCCAGAAATGTATGCCATTGCTGCTCTGCTGAAATCAGTGCCAGCAGCTCCTTCCAGTTTACTTCGGCCAACTCCTCTCTCAGACCTCTGTAATTTCCCCTTACTCCACTGAAATACTGCTACATCAGACTTTACTTTCTCCCTATCAAATTTCAAGTTGAACTCAATCATATTGCGATCACTGGTCATAGTTTCACAAATCAGTGTTATCATAAATTAATTCCTCTCCGCTCTCTCGAGAATTTCTTACATACCTTGTATCCAGGAATATTTACTGATTATTACTCTTCTCTTTGAAAAATGCTTCAGCCATCATCATCACATAATATTTGTACTTGGTGCTCACCAACCCTCATTGCAATTGCTGCAAACTTCTAAATTCTTTTCTGAGTTCCCAAATCCTCTCCTACTTGCCTCCTTGGATGATGGGGTTGGGTTTCCCCTTCCAGAATTCTTGAGCATGATCTGCAACTTTTGGAAGGATTGCAAAATTTCACCCTATCTCTCAGTATTCAGGGAGCTGCAGGCTGTCTCTTTGGGTTAAGCAGGTGTTCCATTCCTCAGAACTACACATAAGCAAATTTCTCTATATAATAGAAACATGTTTTGCCTACAATAATCTATATCATAGCACCCGGCATATTCTTGCTGGAATTCTTTTATTTTATTGTATGGTCACCCTCACCTGTCGTAATGCACAGTTTTCAACCTTAAACATCGACACAGGGTGGAGAGGATTCAGGAGGGAAGAGATAGGTAGGAGACAGGCACAGGAAGTAGGATGTAGAATATAGAAGATAGAAGGTAGCAGATAGAAGACAATAGGAGATAGAAGTTAGAAGATAGAAGGTGGAAGATAGAAAACAGAAAGAAAAGATAGAAGATAGAACGGTACAGGACAGTATGAGTTCTTAAGCCAACAATGTTATGCCAACCTATAATGCAGTAGTTTTCCAGAATTTTCTGTGTTACTCAAGAGCTTCTTGCTGAACTGTACCTCAGTCTTCAATTTTGTTTCGTAATATCTTTTGTTTTCAATCCTCTAGGGGGGAGAGATTTCTTTTGATGCCTGCACCTTTGGTCAGGGGCTTTAGTTAGGTGTTTCTTTAAGGCTTTGCCCCTCTTCACTCAGGTAGATCTGTGAAAATGTTAAACATTGGACCATTGAATAATTGAAGCTTATTTCAGTCTAGAGTGGACTGGGTGATAACGTTGTGAATGATCTATGGTCATTTTCCATTCTTTCTCTACAGCAGTGCCAGCTCCTGAGAAAAAGCTGGACTTTTGCCCATTCCCATGTTATGAAGTTGGAGTATCAGGTTTCTGAATGAATTCACCAGTGTGGCCTCCATTTGAGTTTGTGAACTTTGACAGTGGTGCAAAAAACCTGAGCAATTGTCATCCAATTCTTTGAACCCAACTCACATGACAGCTGTACTGAATTAAAAATAATATAATGTCCTATTATAAAAATGAAGGTTTTGAAGGAGGGAAACGTTAGATTAATATTAGAGTAGGTTAAACTGTGGGCATAACATCATTGGCCAGGGGGTCTGTACAGTGCTATAAAGTTCTATGTTCTATCCTCATAGAAACCTTCTGATCACAAGGACATGTATAAATCTATAAGTGCAGAAGTTCTGATACATTGTTCCTAAGCAGCACTAGCAGAAGTTTATGACATATTGTATTTAAACTTTATAGGAAGATTCAGTCACTGGATCTGTTTTAATGGTGTAAGGGGTTCTGCACACTCATACAAGGTGATGATCATTTTCATACAGCATTTCTGAAGGATAATCATGATGTGCCTTCTCCTCATTTATTCTGAATGAAATACTAATTGGGAGAAAGCACATTGCAACAAGTATACTGCACTTCACTTTCTTCATTTGGTTGATTAGAATATTCATTTCTACTATTGCAATTGAAGCAATTATTCAGGCAAAATGCCAAGACCAGGATATTGCTGCTGTTACATATTGCCTTTGCTTGAATGCCATTTTGTCTCAATATGCTCATTCACAGCCTGTGATCATCACTGGCGTTACCAGCATTTATTGCCTATCCTTGGTTGCCCAAGAACAGAGAAGTTTATTAAGGGTTAATTAATGGTTCTAGGGTCACGTATAAGCCAGAGTGGGTAAGGATATCAGGTTTGCACCACCCAGAGTGTTCCTTTAGAATGGAAATGAGGAGGAATTTCTACAACAATCCGATGTTTTCTGATTACTGTAACTAGATGTTTTAGAATTCATATCCATTTAACTATTTGAGTTGAATTGCCCAACTGTCATGGTGGAAATCAACTTCAAGGTTCTGGGTCAATAGTGCAGAAATCTGGCTGTTACTTTAGTAGTAAGTAGAGCAAGTACCTGTGTATGAAGTTCTCCCAAGGGGCTATTCTCTTAATAGAGAACACCTGTGATTCAGTTTGTTTAATGTGGGGAAGCTGATGCATGGGGAGCCACCACATGATCTTTGATAGACCAGGGTCAGGGTCCAGTGGTATGGCATGCAAGATGACTGGGGACCCTACACTGCTGCAGCCTTCTGCTGCCTTCACTTCCATTGTGATGTGTCATCATCTTCTGAAAACTACACTGTTGAGGTCATGGTAGGATGGCTTTTTGTCTGGAACATCCCTCTTGACCTCACTGCCATGGGTGACCGTACAAGGAGCTAAGCTCCAGATGGCATTGATCTCAAGATCTCAGGATCTCTCAAGCCTCTCCACCTGATCAATTAATAGTTGGAAGGTTTCTGTACTCAAAGAGTCAGCCCTACAACATTAGTTGTTGATCTCTGGGAACTCTGCCTCCAGTAACTTTCAGACCAATGTGTAAAAAGTTATCTAGAAGAGTATCACATGTGTGTGAAGTCACCAAAGTGACAGAAAAACAGTATAACAAGAGATCAGTCAGAT
This sequence comes from Hypanus sabinus, assembly GCF_030144855.1. Classification (NCBI taxonomy): domain Eukaryota; kingdom Metazoa; phylum Chordata; class Chondrichthyes; order Myliobatiformes; family Dasyatidae; genus Hypanus; species Hypanus sabinus. Next base: position 24,568,439 of record NC_082707.1, read on the forward strand.
TTGTTAGGAATGGTCAAAGAACAGCAAGAAGAATGACAGAAAAATATGGTGACTTGAATCGATTCCTCTGACTTCAGTTTCTATGCAGATGATTTGTTTATATGCAGTTTGTTGGCATCTCTTTTTAGTTTATAAGAATTATACCTTTGTTTTGGAAATTACTAGTGTTTTAGAAATTGTTTACAATTTGAAAAGCTTTTATAAGATAGAAAACCTCTGAGAATTTTAAATGTGCATTAAGAATTTTGTCTGGATTTAAATATGTATCACTAAAAATAAATGACCTAATTAAACTACTTTGTTAGCTGGAAGTATCTCCTTAGGGCTTAAGACTTCATTTGAGTTTAGAGCTTCGTGATCAGCATGCCCAATACCATCACAGTGTAGGTAGAAGGGATTAGTTTAGTTAGGAAGTTAATTCATTTGCACAACATTGTGGGCTGAAGGGCTTGTTTCTGTGCTGTATGTTGTTTAGAGAGTTTAGGGGAAAGCGAAAAATAAGAGTCACAAACACCATTCAATGCCTAGTAAACATTACTCTGACTGATTTTTCTTTTTTATGGTTTAAAAATTCCATTTGTGACATGAATGGATGAAATGGATCACAGAGGCATAGATTAGTTACAGCACAATCGGACAAGTACAGGAGATTAACTCAGATAGGCAATTTGACCAGTATTAGTGACTTGGACTCAAGGCCAGTTTTCACACTATACAATTTGAGTGTTGAATGGGGGTAGGTTTGGGTGCAAGAGGGAGGGGGAGTGAGAGAGAGAGGGAGAGAGAAAGAAAGATGCAGACAGAAACAAAGTGAGACACTGAAAGAGAAGGATTTTCTCTTGTTCTCCATTCTTCCTTTGAATACTTGGCTAATTTTTGAAAGTCATTACTGGACTTTCTTTCATGTCTCTTTGAGGTAGTGAATACATAAAGCAGAATTATTTTCAGCAGGTATTCATTTATCTTCTGGCCACTTTTGTTTCTTCTGCCTTTCATCCCTAATCTTCGCTCTACAGTTCTTAACCCTGTCACCACAGTGCTGTACACATAGTGCAGTGAAGACCATAAGACAAAGGTGCTGAATGAGGCCATTCAACCCATCAAGTGTGCTCTGCCATTTCATCATGGCTGATTTATCAACTTTCTCAACCTCATTCTTAGACTTCTCCTGGCAACCTTTGACACCCTTACTAATCAAGAACCTATTTACCTCTGCTTTAAATATACCCATTGACTTTGCCTCCACAATCCACAGATTCACCACCCTCTGGATAAAGAAATTCCTCCTCCTCTCTGTAGTGTGCTGTATATTTCTATGTTCTAAGAAGGTCCGGCAAGTTGACCTTTAGGGAATCCTGCTCAAGGAACTCCAAAGTCTCTTTGCACCTCAGATTTAAGTTTTTTTTTCCCCATTTAGAAAATAATCTACATTCTTATTCCTTCTAACAAAGTGCATGAATAAACATTTCCCTTTGCTATATTCGATCTGCCTCTTCTTTCACCATTCTCCTGATCTGTCCAAGTCTTCTGCCACTTCCCTGCTTCCTTAACATAACCTGCCCCTCCAGCTATTATATTATCTGTAAACCTGGCCACAAAGCCATTAATTCCATCATTCAGATCGTTGAGATATAGCATGAAAAGAAGTGGTCCCAGTACTGACCCCTACGGATCACCACTTGTCTCCAGCAGCCAGCCAGAAAGGTCCCCTTTATTCAAACTCTTTGGCTCCGGCTAGTCAGCTAATCTTCTAAGCATGCCTGTGTGTTTCCTGTAGTACCATGGGCTATGAAAATATGGTTCCTGTCACTTCATTCAAAACAAACATCAGCTGAACAACTTAATGTGCAAACACTACTGCAGTGTGCAATTAGCAAATTCAACTTTGTATAAATTCTGTCAATTAAGCTTACTTATATAGACATACAGTAGCTTCAGTGAATGGTGGAACAAGTTCAAGGGAATAACTAATTCTTATTCCTGTGTTCTTTAGAGTTCAAGAACCATAAGGTAATGTTGCAGCTCTATAAAAGTTTGCTGAGTCCACATATGGAGTACAATGTTCATTTCTGATTGTTTCATTATAGGAAGGATGCGGAAGCTTTAGAGAAGTGCAGAGGAGATTCACCAATATACTGCCTGGATTACAGAGCATGTCTTATAAGGATAGGTTAAATCAGCTAGGGCTTTTAACTCTGGAGCAAAGGAAAAGGAGAATAGACTTGATAGAAGTGCCAAAGGTGATAGAGTGGACAATCAGCACCTTTATCCCAGGGCGTAAATGGCATAACTGTAAGCTGATTTGCTGGAAGTATGGGGGGGGGGGGGGAATGTCAGAATAGGTTTTTCCACAGAGAGTGCTGGCTGCCGTCACGGAGCGTGGTAGAGGCAGATTCATTAAGAGACTCTTAGAGCGTGGATCAGTACTTGGAGCTATGATGTTGTGGTCATTACAGAGACTTGGATGGCTCAGGTGTAGGAATGGTTACTTCGAATTCCAGGTTTTAGATGTTACAGAAAGGACAGGGAGGGAGGCAAAAGAGGTGGGGGCATGGCACTGTTGATCAGAGATAGTGTCTGAGCTGCAGAAAAGGAGGGAGATATGGAGGGATTGTCTACTGAGTCTCCGTGCGTAGAAGTTAGGAACAGGAAGGGGTCAATAACTCTACTGGATGTTTTTTATAGATCACCCAATAGTAACGGACATCGAGGAGCATATATGGAGACAGATTCTGGAAAGGTGAAATAATAATAGGTTGTTGTGGTGGGAGATTTTAATTTCCCAAATATCAATTGGCATGTCCCTAGAGCAAGGAGTTTAGATGGGGTGGCGTTTGTTAGGTGTGTTCAGGAAGGTTTCTTGACACAATATGTAGATAAGCCTACAAGAGGAGAGGCTGTACTTGATCTGGTATTGGGAAAGGAACCTGTTCAGTTATCAGATCTCTCAGTGGGAGATCATTCTGGAGGAACATTGTCTCATTTCTTAACTGCATTGCATTTGTGGTTTCTAAATGACAATAAGCTGAATCTGAGTCTGAATTTAGGAGAGAGTGATCACAATTATATCTCCTTTACCATAACATTGGAGAGGGTTAAGAACAGACAAGTTAGGAAAGCGTTAATTGGAGTAAGGGGAAAAATGAGGCTATCAGGCAGGATCTTGGAAGCATAAATTGGGAACAGATGTTCTCTGGGAAATGTATAGAAGAAATGCAGCAAATGTTCAGGGAATGTTTGTGTGGAGTTCTTCATAAGTATATTCCAATGAGACAGGGAAAGGATGGTAAGGTACAGGAACTATGGTGTACAAAGGCTGTTGTAAATCCAGTCAAGAAGAAAAGAAGAGCTTACGAAAGGTTCAAAAAACTAGGCAATTATAGAGATCTAGAAGATTATAAGGCTAACAGGAAGGAACTTAAGAAATAAATTAGGAGAGCCAGAAGGAGCAATGAGAAGACCTTGGCGGACAGGATTAAGGAAAACCCAAGGCATTCTACAAATATGTGAAGAGCAAGGGGATAATATGTGAGAGAATAGGACCAATCAAGTGTGACAGTGGAAAAGTGTGTATGGAACCAGAGGAGATATCAGAGGTACTTAATAAGGACTTTCCTTCAGTATTCACTATGGAAAAGGATCTTGGTTATTGTAGGGATGACTTACAGCAGACTGAAAGCTTGAGCATGTAGATATCAAGAAAGAGGATGTGCTGGAGCTGCTGGAAAGCATCAAGTTGATAAGTCACGGGGACTGGATGGGATGTAATCCAAGCTACTGTGGGAAATGAGAGAGGAGATTGCTGAGCCTCTGGCGATGATCTTTGCATCATCAATCGGGACAGGAGAGGTTCTGGAGGATTGGAGCATTGCGAATGTTGTTCCATTATTCAAGAAAGGGAGTACAGATAGCCCAGAAAATTATAGAGCAATGAGTCTTACTTCAGTGGTTGTTAAGTTGATGGAGAAGATCCTGAGAGTCAGGATTTATGATCACTTGGAGAGGCATAATGTGATTAGAAAGAGTCAGCATGACTTTGTCAAGGGCAGGTCAGGCCTTACGATACTGATTGAATATTTTGAGGATGTGACTGAACACATTGATGAAGGGAGAGCAGTAGATGTTGTGTATATGGATTTCAGCAAGGCATTTGACAAGGTACCCCATGCAAGGCTTTTTGAGAAAGTATGGAGGCATGGGATCCAAGGGGACATTGCTTTGTGGATCCAGAACTGGCTTGCCCACAGAAGGCAGAGGGGTTGTAGATGGTTCATATTCTGCATGGAGATGATGACCAGTGGCGTGCCTCAGGGATCTGTTCTGGGACCCCTACTCTTCGTGATTTTTATAAATGACCTGGATGAGGAAATGGAGGGCTGGGTTAGTAAATTTGCTGATAACACAAAGGTTGGAGGTGTTGTGGATAGTGTGGAGGGCTGTCAGAGTTTACAGCAGGACATTGATAGGATGCAAAACTGGGCTGAGAAGTGGCAGATGGATTTCAACTCAGATAATCATGAGGTGGTTCATTTTGGTAGGTCAAATATGATGACAGAATATTGTATTAATGGGATGGCTCTTGGCTGTGTAGAAGCTCAGAGGGATCTTGGGGTCTGAGTCCATAGGACTCGCAAGGCAGCTGTGCAGGTTGACTCTGTTGTTAAGAAGGCATACGGTGTATTGCCCTTCATCAATCATGGAATAGAACTTAGAAACCAATAGGTAATGTTGCAGCTAAATAGGACCCTGGTCAGACCCTACTTGGAGTACTGTGCTCAGTTCTGGTCACCTCACTATAGGAAGGATGTGGAAAGGGTGCAGAGGAGGTTGACAAAGATGTTGCCTGGATTGGGGAGCATTACTTATGAAAACAGGTTGAGTGAACTCAGTCGTTTTTCCTTGGAGTGATGGAGAATGAGAGGTGACCTAATAGAGGTGTATAAGGTGATAGAGGTGTAAAAGATTGGGTCGATAGTCAGAGGCTTTTTCCCAGGGCTGAAATGGCTAGCACGAGAGGCACAGTTTTAAGCTGCTTGGGAGTAGGTACAGAGGAGATGTCATGGTAAGTTCTTTACTCAGAGAGTGTTGAGTGCATGGAATGGGCTGCTGGCGACGGTGGTGGAAGCAGATATGATAGGGTCTTTTAAGACACTTCTGGACAGTTACATGGAAGTCAGAAAAATAAAGGGCTATGGGTAACCCTGGGTAATTTCTAAGGTAAGGACATGTTCGGCACAACTTTGTGGGCCGAAGGGCCTGTATTGTGCTGTAGGTTTTCTATGTTTCTATTTTCCTGGCCAGTGTGAAGGATTAACGTAACTAAACTGATCATAGGTTTAAATGTTGGCCAGTGCAGCCAAAAATAAAGTGTGGTACCTTAGTCTCATTATATATGCATCATTCAAAGAAATGTTTGAGGTGCATTATTTTTCAGGCTTGCACACCCAAGAATCACTCACACGCTCACCGATGCAAGTGGCAACATCAGCAGCAGGAACATACCTGAAAGCTTTGCAATCAGAATATCTGCTGCAAAGTTCCACAGGGTGCCGGTGATGAGAAAAAGCTACGTGAAGAGCGATGGAAACTCCAAGTTCTTCCTTTGTTGACCTGATAGGTAGTTTAGTGGTTAGCACAGCACTTTACAATACCAGCAATCTGAGTTCAATTTCCTCTGTTGACTGTAAGGAGTTTGTATGTTCTCCCCAAGACTGCGTGGGTTTATTCCGGGAGCTCCAGTTTCCTCTCAGAGCTCAAAGATCTCCATTTGGTAGGCTAATTGATCATTGTAAATCATCCATGATTGGGCTCAGGTTAAATTGGGGTTGTTGGGTGGCACGGCTTGAAAGGCCAGAAGGGCCTATTCCACATTGTATCTCAATGTATAAATAAAAGTAGTTACTGTACATGCAGACAATCTAAGATCTCTTATACGCAAGAGCACTTGGCCATTCAATCCAAGACTGCTGAGAGGGTTGAGAGTTTCAGCTTCCTAGGAGTGAACATCAAAAATAACCTCTCCTCGTCCAACCACACAGATACCATAGCTAAGAAAGCTAAGAAGAGCAGCGCCTCGTCATCCCTGGGAATGGCCTGCATTTCCCTGGCAGAAGAATCATGTAGATTTCTTGGTAGCAGTATGTAGCTACAAATAGCCAGAAGTGTTCCAATAGCTTTCACTACAGCCACGCACGTTATTGATGAGTTGAGAAGCCTCTTTTGAATGTCTGGTGTTCCAGAACGCTTAGTCTATAACAATGTACCACAGTTTGTGGTGGAACAGTTTCAGTCATTCCTGGTAGTTAATCAAGTAAGACATATTACATCAGCAGCACACCATCCAGCAATAAATGGCTTGGTGGAAAAATTTGTCTCGAGTCTGAAGAATGCATTGCAAGCAATGTCAGAAGACTACAGTGCACTAACACTGGATCAGAGGCTTTCAGACTTACTCCTGCATATCACAACGCAGCACACTCCACAATCAACAACTCACCAGCTATGCTGCCTCTGGGCAGACCCTTGCAATCACTTGGATCTCCTCAAGCTCAGTGTCAGAAGAAGCATGCAGGGCAAACAGCGCAGACAAATTGAGGGGTTCTTAAATAAGGAGGTGTAATGTTTCACTCCTGGACAAGCAGTCCTGGTGAGGGACTGCAGAGGTGATCAGAAGTGGCTACTCAGAAAGACCAAGAATAGAACTGTCCTGCACAGTGGAGATTACACCGGATGACATCTGTAGACGGCATATCGATCAATTGAGGAGAGCAGAGTACTGTATGTAAGTTGAGATGCATTCGATATTGAGTTAGAGTTTTTAGCTAAGTAGGGAGGAGTGTTGTTTATTTAGTATTTTATTAATATTTGAGTCATATTGTGGATGTACTGTATTGTTTGATTAAGCATTTTGGGCTATATATAAAAGTACACGAATGGCATATGTCCTTACATCGGCACATCATAAGTGCGCACCTCGCTAAAGTAGAATCAAAGTCCACATAACATATCCCCAGTTTGCCTACGTCTTTCTTTCAATTGGCTTTGGAGTTACAAAGCATAACACCAACATCTTTAATTCCTCAGGAGGCTAAAGAAATTTTGCATGACCCTGCTGACACTTACTAATTTTTATCGATGCTCCATGGAAAACATTCTATCAGGATATGTAACTGCTTGGTGTGCTCTTTACGTGACTGCAAGATACCACTGCAGAGACAGCTCAATGTATCACAGAAACCAATCTTCTTGCTGTCTATGTAGAGCAGCCAGCCTACCCACCCATCTTAGACATTCTTTCTTCTGCCCTCTTCCACTGAGAGGAAGATACAAATGGTTCAAAAGCCTGAAAGCACATGCCACCATATATACATTACTGTACGAAATTTTTAGCACCCTACTTTTCTTTTATATGGTTTCATATGGTATGTGCTCCACCAAGACCTAACTTCAATGTGATCGAGCCTGTTGGGGATTACCTGGAGAGAAAAAAGCAAGCAAGAGAGCCAAAGTAAAGATGCTTGGAACAACCTACCAGCTGATTTTCTTAAAAAACTACACAACATTGTACCTAAGAGAATCAATATAGTTTTAAAGGCAAAGGGTGGTCACACCAATTATTGATTTGATTTTGTTTTTTCTTACTGCTCTTTATAATAATTTTTTTGATATTTAGAAACTTATCATTTTATTATTTTTGAAAGCATCTTCACTTTACATTTTTACATGTGCCTAGGAATTTTGCACATTATTGTATATCTCACTGTTATAAGACACCGCGCTTGTATCCCACTGTTATAAGAATCTTTCTCTATCATCTTAAGGAGGTATTGTTACCTCAAAATCTACCTCAGTATGATCTTGCTCCTTATTTTTTTAATTTGCATTGCACTTTCTTTGTAGTTGTTACACTTCATTTGGTCTCTGTTATTATTTTACTCTTTTCTACCTCAATGCACTGTGTAATAATTTGATCTGTCTGAACAGGATGCAAAACAGGCTTTTCACTGAATCTCTGTACATGTGACAAACCAAATCCAATAATCTTCTCCCACCAAATGAACCTGAACAGGAAGTTGAAATTTATGAATTGCTGTCAGAAAGACAGCTAGCTAAAAAGAAATTATGTAAAAGGATCCTTTGTGATTCATGAATCAAAAAACAACACCCATCTTACTGGACCAAAGGCTGTTTATCATTACTTTTTTAATAGTTCTTACTGTATCAGTCAGGCTCATAACCAGTCCCATATAGTTGTGCCAAGCAGACTGGGAATGACAGAAGTAAGACAGCACTGGCATTACAATCACGTTGATTTGAAAATATTCTTAATGAGTTGCTAGCTTCTCATGTTGCACTTCTGACATTAGGTCAATGTAGATCCTTACTAAGGACTTTCCAATGGGATGGTGGTTGTAAATCCAATTCCATAAAGGAATTCCTCCTGACTCTGCTGGTTAACATTTGGAACTGAAAACCATGATAAACCAAAGGATCATGCAATATCTTACACTACCTTCATGCTCATTCAATGATTGACCTACTGCACATCTGCCTAGGGAATGTCAACCATGGCTTGACTAAAATACTGGATTAGCCAATCACATTGGCCAGATTCCAAGCTCTTAAATGCCAACAGAGGATTGCAAGAACTATTGTAGATTTACAGACTGCCTGTACTTAACTTCCACTCCACCAGCCTCCCTGTCTAGCACATAATCACTTATCACCTCACCAGCTTCCGCGTCCAGCACATAATTTTCCGTAACTTCCACCATCTCCAATGGGATCCCACCATCATGCACATCATTCCTTCCTCCGCCCCACACCCCACTTTCTGTTTTTCGCAGGGATCAGTCCCTACATGACTCCCCTGACCATTTGTTCCCACTGATCTCCCTCCTGGCACTTATGCTGGCAAGTGGAAAAAGTTGCACACCTGCCCTTACACCTCCTCCCTCACTGCCATTCATGGCCCCAGGTGACACTTCACCTGTGAGCCTGTAGGGTCATCTACTGTGTGGCCGGTGTGGCCTCGTGTATATCAGTGCAACCCGATGTACATTGGGAGACCACTTCGCCAAGCACCTACGCTCAGTCCACCAGAAAAAGTGGGATCTCCCAGTGGCCAGCCAGTTCAATTCTACTTCCCGTTCCAACATGTCAGTCCATGGCCTCCTCTCCAGCCATGGTGAGTCCACGCTCAGGTTTAAGGAGCAACACCTTATGTTCCGTCTGGGTAGCCATCATGTTTGTGATGGTATGAACATCGATTTCGTGAATTTCTGGTAACCTCCTTCACCATTCCCCATTCCTGTTTTCCCCTCTCACCTTATCTACTTACCTGCCCATCTCCTTCCTCTGGTGTTCCTCTCCTTTCCCTTTCTTCCATGGTCTTTTGTCCTCTCCTATCAGATTCCCCCTTCCCCGGCCCTTTATCACATTCACTAATGGCTAATTGACTTCCCTGCTTTTTACTTCACCCCCCCCCACCTCTCCTGTTTCACCTATCACCTACTACCTTATATCTCTTCCTCCCCTCCCTCCACCTTCTTACTTTGATCTCTTCTCATCTCTTTTCTCGAGTCCTGATGAAGCCTGAAATGTTGAGCAAAAACTCTTTTCCGCAGATGCTGCCTGGCCTGCTGAGTTCCTCCAGCGTTTCATGCGTATTATTTTGATTTCTAGCATCTGCAGATTTGCTCTTGTCTGTACTTATCTGTTGACTCAAGAACGAGGAAGTCATCTGGTAAATTATGAGAGCTAAGCATAAAGGCCAGAAAAAATTGGCAAGTGATGGAATTTACTTTGTAACAAAAAATGAGATGTTAGGGGAGCTCAGTGGGTCAGGCAGCTTTGAGGGAGGAAAATGAACTGTCAATATTTCAAGTCCAGACCTTATTCTGGACTTTGTAACATTCTTTCCTGCATTCTGGTCATTCTCAGAAGCTCAAATGCCCCATTAATAATTTTGTGAGATTAATTGAATATTAATTAGAATTCAATAACTATACTTTCACAACTTGACATCTCTTTTCATTTCTTCTGCTCACACATGGCAATTTTTAAATGCCTCCCACCCTTGTACCAGAAGCTTGTTAAGAGATCCTGCGCAAGTTCTCCTGTCCCTTGCCTGTTGAACTAAGGCTGGGATGAAAGCAAACAAGAGATTGCTGCAACCCTGCCCTGCAGTCAGACAATGTGTTCTTTTCTATGGTTATGACCTGCCCAGCTGTGTTATAGGAGTCCTTTCATTTCTCAACATCTTTGAAATGTTACACCATCGCACCATGGGACGGTTGACACAGGAAGTCTTTAGACACAGAAGAAATTTAGCCAAAGAAATAAAAAAATCCCTAATAAATTCCTGGTAAAAAGTCTTTCAAATGTTGCTACTGAAACGTGTATTTTATGAAAACAAGATGCAGGTAGAAAATCAGTTCTGTATGTTTTTCCTAGTTAGTAATATGGAAGATATAAATGTGATCTAGAAAACTACAGTATGCCCATGTCTAATTTCTCATTAAACTTAAGCAAAAGAATATTTTTACTCTTTTTAGATAGTGAATTATTATTTGCAAATAATTTGTGAGCATTATATATTTTCAACATTACAGTTTACAAATCCTCTATTCCAATTATGTTTAGGTAAGCCTGTGACTTCTAATGTACTCACCAAGGACTAAATAAATGGTCCTTCTGAACAGAGTGGATTTTCTTTGAGATTCTTTGCTAACTGATATCTAGAGAGGCCGAAATTGCATCCTTTTTCTGTAAAATGTAGAATTCTTCCTTGAAATCACATTCAGTGATCTCAAGGGAGGAGCAACAGAAAGTTCATAAGGCTGTCACTGTATCAATAACACAATGCAGATTTTGCAGCCTTCATTAAACTTGTTCCTCTGTTTCCTGCACAACCACTGCCACATTCAAATACCAGCTCTAATCAGAAAATGGCATTCAGGTTAGATAACTCCCATATTAATGCTTCAGGTTGCCCTGGAGTGAAGAATTTGATTTCCACCTTCAGCATGACCCTATTCTCTATAATTTGAGGCCAGCAGCCATATTTGAAACCTTTAGTTTCAACTTCAAAGTGTTCTTTGGACACTTTGACTGAAGTTGAAACTAAGGCCATCTTCTTTACACAAAGGCTGTCTTCTTCTTTATGGAAGATTTCCCATTGAAATATCCTTGTCTACGGCAAATTTTCTTTAGCCCAAAGACAGAAACCCAAAATGATTTATGCTTGGAATGGATGATGGTCTTTCCATTCTGTCTCCACTCTCGAAGACTGAATCCTGGTATATGACCTGAACTCAATGATGACAATGGCCCTGGACTTCAAGTCAACTGATTCAATGTTTTAAAACTTCCCTTCTCATCTTTCCTAATTGGTGATTAGGGAGGTGGTTCATGTGATATTGACCCATTATGACCAGGCATGATTCAGAATGAACCCATGTCTTTGCTGAGTCAGCTGATCACAATTTTAAATTGACTTTATGGGGTTGATCATGTGAGAAGCACAACACAGATAAATCAAATTTGGCAGATGTGAGAACACACACAAAATCATGGAGAATCTCAGCAAGTTAGGCAGCGTCTATCGAGGGGGTAAGTTCATCCCTTCATTAGATAAATCTTTAATGCTTAAACTTCGATAGTGAACCCTCAATAGAAACCCTCTGATTTGAGTACTTGAGTGGCTCAAGCCTATGAAGGATAGTCATAGTTGAGGTACTAAAGCACCTGAGTGTTTCTTGGACACAGAGTGGAAGCCCCTTCCTTGCTTCTTCTTCAAGTAATACAGCGCGTTCTGTATTGTCACGTCAAATGTGAAAATAACAAATTTGTTGAAGCTCTGTGGATTCATTACTCTTGAAAATAAAATTTAAATTATGAAATGGCACCTTTAGAAGAAAAAATTTCTTTGCATTCATTTGAGAATTAGCCTTGCACTCAATTAGTATCAAGTTTGTAAAACCATTCAAATAAGCCAGACATCATAATATATGAGACCCAGCAGAAGACCCAGACAATCATCGCGTTAAAATCTACAGAACAAGTTTTTACGAGACGTAACAGATGTTCATGGCTTATCTTAAGCCATCAGATGCAGAACTATGAAATATTACATGTAACATGCAGCTTTTTTCAATTAACATCACTTACTGTAAGACTGAAGTATCAAATACAGAGGCAGAACAAAGAACAACAAAGAAACTGAGCATTTGTGGGAAATGATTGCCTTCTTCGACCTGAAACCAATATGTTGTTACTCCCCATTATCACTTTGGTTAATCATGTGCTTTAGAGGAAGAAAAGGAACTACTTCTGAGTAAATAACAAGGCAGTTGGAGTTTAATTGCAAATCAAGATTTTAACTTAAAAAAAATCTTACTCCCTATCTGTCTAATGCTACTGAGAATAATTGATTGAACCTGGCTAAATTGAAAGTGACCTTTAACAAGCATTACAACCAAGATTACAAACCTATGGATCTAAATGCAAACCACACCATAAAATGTAATGCCTGGGAAAAAGAGGCATTGGGAGTTCCCTACAAAACAGAGATGCATGTGCTCAGTTACATTTGAAAATGAGGTGTACCGCATATCTAATTGTTACTCTTCCGCCATGTTTTCTTCCAGTTTTCTTACAATCTTGCTTTATTATTTTCTAACTGTGTGTTATGGAAACACCAATGCCTTTGAATGGAAAATCCTACTAAAAATAGTGGATACAGCGCAGTCCATCGCAGGTAAAGGGCTGTGCACCATTGAGTACATCTACACAAAGCGTTGTTGCAGGAAAGTGGGCATCTATCATCAGCATATATCGGTCAGATGGGATGCATGGTGGAAACAAGCATCAAGGAGCACAGGAGGTGTATCTGTTTGGGTTACCTGGAGAAATCGACGGCAACAGAACATTGCATTCGCGATGGACATAGGATTGATTTCAATGGCACAGAACTACAGCACCGCAGCAATGACTTCTGGGACCACCTGGTAAAGGAAGCCATCGCAATAAAATTAAAAGAAAAGAATTTTAACAAAGATAATGGTCTTGTTCTAAGTAAACAATGTGGAAGAGTGGAAATCTGTTTGGATAAGAACTAACCAATTAAGAGGGATGGACTACGGCAGTATATATACCACCAGACTACGAGGTATAAATACCACTGGACTAGACATGCCCGGACAGCATCCCTGCTGAAGATGGCCGAGTTTGTCATCCAAACGTGAGTTATAATCAATATCGATACCTGGCTGGAAGCCAGCGAAGAGTTTATTTGATATATATACTTTAATAAATTTACTTTGATCTTTGAAATGGAATGGAAGAATTTTATTTGTGGTTAGAAAGTGTAATGCAACTTATACAGTGCATTAAATCAATGTTGCATGGGTGATGTCTTTTCCACAAGTCCACTGGAGGCTTGGAGGCAGTTTCTCTTGGGGTTTGTGAACTGTGTGTTTGTGTGAGAGAAAGAGTGGGTGGAATGGAAGAAAGGCCCTTGTTTCACTGTTGTTGTTTTTTTGCTGTTCTGTGGTTGTTGTTATAGCTTGTGTTATACTGAACATTGTGGTTAGGCTACACTAGTGTCAGAATCTGTGACATCCTCCAGCACAGTCTTACATTGTGTTGGTTGTTATGTTCCAATGTGCATGTAATAAGCAAATGAATCTGATCTGTGTCCTGCATCAGTTTGGTGCAAGACTCCCAAGCTCATAAATTCAATCACAGTATGATGTACATTTATCCCTGTTCTTCGCTTCACTTGTTTGGATGACTTGCATTTTTTATACTTCCTTTTGCACATCGAATGTTGGTCTTTTATTTTTTTTATTTTTTTTCCCCTTAAATTAGGATTTTTTGGGTTTCTTGCTTTGTGGCTACCTGTGGGCATGCAAATCTTAATGTTGCATAATTTATACATTCTTTGATAAAAGTACTAGAACCTTGAATATGAGTTAACACTGGCTGTAATTGCCAAGATGTAAAAGAAATGGAGAAGTAACACTAGTGACCAGGGAGATGGCCACAACGACACTAAGAGAGGGCATCTTGGTAGCTTCATCAATGTGGCACTAGGTTAACAGTCAGAAATAACAAAAGTGTAATCCTTAAGGTTGTTTTAGCTGGGGGTGGTACTGGGATAAGCTCCCACTCCTTATTAAATGCTCCCAATGACATGTGCCTCAAATAGCCACTGACAACAAGTCAGCTCCTGGCCTTCACATAGGTTTAGCTACTAAACCCGGTGGAACCATAGCTACCAACAGGAGAAGGGTCAAAGGTGGGTTACTGGTGCCTTAAAACCAGTTGCTTTGAGTAGCTAGGTTCATCAACCATGGCTGTCAGTTCATCTAAGAGGAGGGAACAGTAATCTCAAACCTCCGCTGGGTTGTGGCTATACCCATTCATGGGGAAGGCTTTGGGAGTAAACTCCGAGGAAAAATCTGCAGCTGCATTCCCTAAGCTAGGCCTACACTGAGTACAACACTGACTGGCAACTCCTGCGACACCATTGGTAGAGAAACTGTATTGGTCTCTGCAGTTTCTTTGGATCCATCAGCTGAGCGGAGAAGGGAAGCCTACTACAAGGGCAATAGCTTACTCTCCATATTGTACTGTTCTGGGTGTTCATACTGGTTTGCCTATCACATAAACAACGAGGACATCAACACTGACCAACAGAGGGCCTCAAATCACTATGATGGGGCTTATACTATAGGCCTCCCAGTAGCCAGCATTAGCTAGATAATATGTAGGCAGATCATGGAAAATTTGTCAAAACAACAGAGTTGTTGTGGTGGGTGACTTAAATTTCACCAATATTTTCTGGGGCTGTAAGAGGCTGAGACAGGACTGAATTTGTTAGGCGCATTCAGGATTTCCATCCAGGGAAGAAACCATACGAAACATCCTTTTGGGAAAAGAATCTGATTGTAATTTCGGTGGGAGAGCATTTTGGCAACAGTGATCATAACTCCATAGATTTTAAGATAGTTATGGATAAGTCGAAACCTTGGGAAAGTATTAAATTTGGAAAGGATAATTATAGCAGTAAAAAACAGTAACTCAGGAGAGTATTTGGGACCAGCTGTTATTAGGTTAGTTCATGTCTGATGTGTGGGAGTGCTCGAGGCCAGTTGCTTAGAGTTTAGGACCAACTTGTCCCTGTGGGGAAGAAAGAGAAGGCTGCCAAATTTCTGGATGCTGCAAAGTTAATCAAGGAGCAAAAGCATATATATGTATGGTTTGGGAAACAGAAATAATTCAGGGCCCTCATGGAACATAGTGGAAGCAGAACATAAAAGAACTTTAACATGGTTAAAAGGAGCCATGTCATGCCCAAGGCAGCTCACCAAGCCTCTGCTTCCTCAGGATGCTAAAGAAATTTGGTTTGTCCTCATTGATCTTACCAGTTTTTTAGTGATGCACCATAGAAAGCATTCTGTCTTGATACCTAATGGTTTGGTATGGCAACTGGTCTACACGTGGCCAATGGAAACTATAGAGAGTTATGGAACTAGCTCAGCACATCACAAGAACCTCCCTCCCCTTGATGCATTCCGTTTATACTTCTCACTGTCTCAGTAAAGCAACCAGCATAATCAAAGACCCCACTCGCACTGAATATTCTGCCTTCTCTGCTCTACAAAGGCCTTAATACAGTACACTTAGCACCAGGCTCAAGTACTGCTTCTATCCCACTGTTATCTGACCCATGAAAAGACCTCTTGTATGTTAAAATAAAATGAACATTAATATTAATTAGCAGGAAATAGTTGGGGCTCATGAGAAACATAAATCCCCAGGGCATGATGGAACCTAACCTGGGTTATTGAGGAAAGCTGGAGAGATTATTGTTGGGGCTTTGACAGAGATCTTCGCATCCTCGTGCCACAGGTGAAGTTACAGCTGTAAGAGAATATCCAGTGTTTTTTTTCTTTTTTTAAGCGGAGCAATATGGATTATCCAGCAAATTGTAAGTGCGAGTTAACAGTGGCAGGGGAATTATTGGTGAAGGTACTCAGCAAATGACATATTCTCATTTAAAAATAATATAGACTTATTGAAGTTCCAAGTACATTTATTATCAAAGTGCGTATACATTATATAACCTTAAGGTTCATCTCCTAACTCCTAATTAGGAATAGTCAGCATGCCTTTGTATGGGGGAACCATGCCTTATGAATGCAGGGGAGTTTTTTGAGGAGGTAATGAAAATGCCCTGTGAGGGCAAGACAGTGGATGTTGTCTATGTAGACCTTAGTAAAGCTTTCTACAAGGTCTTTCATGGTAAGCTCATTCTGAAGGTTGAGATCACATGGGATCCATAGTGGTTTGGATATGTTTGTCATAGAAAACAGATGGTGGTGGTGAGCTGTGGTAAGCGGGTGTTATACTTTGAAATATTGTGGAATACTAGTGCTATACACACATGTATACAGACATGTGTTCTATGAGTGTCTCTGCTGTGAGTTCTATTGCTTGTGATATACATCAATGATTTGATGAAAGTGTGTGTGTTAGTAATTTGCAAAAGATACAAAAAAATAGCAGATTTGTAGATAGTGAGGAAGGTTGTCAGAGTTTAGCAGGATATTGATCAGCTGGACATTTGGGCGGGGATTAATCCAGACAAATGTGTGATGTTGCTCTTTGAGAGGACAAAAATAAGAGGAAAGCAAATAGTAAACTATTCTAGTTTTCTGGGAACCTTGGGATGATTGATGTACAGAGGGAGCTTGGGGAGAAAGTCCATAGCACTCAAACTGGCAACACAGTCAGACAGCATACTTATTTAGGAATATAGTACACTTGCCTACATTGAATGGAATATTGATTATATAAGTAGTAAGTTACAATGGTACAGCTGTACATTAGTTAGTTCATATTTAGAGTACTATGGGCAGTTCTGGTCACTACAGCATGGATATGGAAGCTTTTGAGTGAATGCAGAAAAGCAGGCTAAACCAGGTGAGAGTGGTTGGTGGGCCACATACCCTGGTGAGATGGTCACTTGCCTGTCCTAGCATGTGTAGTGAGCTCTGGCGAACTGGGCAGATGAAAGCATCGGTAAGGTGCACTGGCCAGGAAGGTTGAACTTGAGGGTAGAATACAAGGTTAATGGCAGTGTGGAGGAACAGAGGGATCTTGGGGTTCAAGCCCGTAGATACCTCAAATTTTCAGTGAAAGTCATATGGTGGTTAAAAAAGCATGTGCTACATTGGCTGTCATTTGTCAAGGGATTGAGTTCAAAAACCATGAGGTAATGTTACAGATCCATAAAGCTCTGGTTAGACCACACTTGAGCATTGTGTTCCATTCTGGATGGTGCTGAGAGAGGCCATTGTGTGAGAGTGCTTAGGCTTAGTCAAGAACAGACACAGGATAGAACTTGAACTCCCATCTGAACTCCCATCCTGCCTGCACTTGTCTCTAACTTCTCAACCTTGAGAAGTTAGAGACAAGTGTAGGCAGGATGGGAGTTCAGGCGACGGAGTTGTCCTCCTGTGAGATGTGGGATTTCAGGATGTCTGAAGTCTCCCTGATGACTATATCTGTTTGAAGTGCATCCAGTTTCAGCTGCTGACTGACAAGGTCAAGGAACTGGAGATGGAGCTGGATGTTCTCAGGACCATTTGCATCATTGATGACTCTTTTGCTGAAGTGGTCCCACCTAGCATGTAGGCTTCAGATAGTGGATGGGTGAACACCAGAAGAAATAAGAGGAATAAGCAGTCATTGAAGCTTCCCCTGTGGCCATTCCTCTTGGCAACAAGCCAACATAGAAACAAAAGAGAGAATATATAATAATGCAAAAATTAGTGGGCAGTTAGAGGATTGGGAAGCTTTTAAAAACCAGTGGAAGGCAACTAAAAATGTCATAAGCTGTGAAAGGATGGAATATGAAGGTGAGCTAGCCAATAACATCAAGCAGGATATGAGACTTCTCTTTCAAATAATCTTTACTCTTTAGTAAAGGAGAGATATTGGACCAACGGAAGCTTATGTTGGAGAGGTAGCAATGGTGAAAAAGGAAAAGGCAGCTGAACGGAATAAGTATTTTGCATCAGTCTTCACTGTTGTAGTCACTGGTACTGTAGTATGCCAGATGTTCCAGTGTCAGGGGGCAGAAGTGAGTGCAGTCGCTAATGTTAGGGAGAAGGTGCTTGGAAAGGTAAAAAGTCTGAAGGTGAAGCAATCACCTGAACTAGACGGACTAAACCCTAGAGTTCTGAAGGAGGTGGCTGAAGAGACTGTGGAGCCATTAGTAATGATCTTTCAAAAATCATTACCTTCTGGAATGATTCCGGAGGACTGAAAAAGGAGTAGACTATTTTCTAAACAGGGAGGGAATTCAAAAATCAGAGATGCAAAGAGGCTTGGGAGTCCTCGTGCAGGGTTCCCTAAAGCAGGTTGAGTCGATGGTGAGGAAGGCAAATACAATGTTAGCATTCAGGTTTGAGAGGACTGGAATACAATAGCAAGGATGTGATGCTGACGCTATACAAGGCAGTGGTCATACTGCACTTGGAGTTTCGTGATCACTGATGGGCCCCTTATCAGAGAAGATGTGTGGGTATCAGAGAGTACAGTTCACAAGAATAGTTCCAGGAATGAAAGGGTTAATACGAGGAGTATTTAATTGATCTATTCTTGGAGTTTAGAAGAATGGTGGGGGGGGGGGGGGGGAATCTCATTGAGACCTATCCAATAGTGAAAGGCCTAGACAGAGTTGATGTGGAGAGGATGCTTCCTGTGGTAAGCAAGTCTAGGAGCAGAATGCACAATGTCAGGATGGATAGAGATTCATTTAGAATGAAGATAAGAAGGAATTTCTTTAGCTGAAGGGTGGTGCATCTGCAGAATTCATGGCCACAGACGGTGCAGAGGCCAAGTCACTGAGTATATTTAATGCAGAGGTTTATAGCCTCTTGGTTAATCAGGTAGTCAAAGGTTACGGAGATAAGGTAGGAAAATGGGGTTGAGAGGGATAATAAATCAGCCATGACGGAATGGTGGAGCAGACTTGATGGGCTGAATGGCCTAATTCTGCTCCCATGGTCTTATGGTCTTGTATTAAATGTCATTGATCTGCATTCGTCTTGATGTGTGAAGAATATTCCAGCACCTTCCAGACTTGTAGAAAGGCTGTGGAGAATCAGGAGTGAGTCATGCTGTAGGATACCAAACCTTTGATCTGCTCCTGAAGTCACAGTTTTTCTGTGGTGTGACTGGTTGTGCTTTGATCAATGCTAAAACTGAGCTCATTGACAGTACAGAACTCAGTGATCACAATGTCACTGGATGTCAGGGACAGGTCAATAGAATCACTGGGATTTGCTCACTGCCTGAACCTAATGCAGTGTAAATGTTCTTTGATGATTTCCAGCCCTGCCATTTAAATATAGATGCATGCTGTAGAAACAAACTGAAAGATCGCACAGAGCTGCTATTCATATATCATGTGATTTATTCAAAACTGATCTACCTGTCCCGACGTAGATTGGGAGACCACTTCACCAAGCATCTATGCTCCATCTGCCAGAAAAAGTGGGATCTCCCAGCGACCGCCCATTTTAGTTCCACTTCCCATTCCCATTCCAACATATCAGTCCATGGCCTCCTCTGCCATCACGATGAGGCCATACTCAGGTTGGAGAAGCAACAGCTTATATTCCGTCTGGTTAGCTTCCAAACTGATGACATGAACAACGGTGCTTTAAATGTTTGGTAGTGCCCGCCCCACCACCCTTTCACCATTTCCCATTCCCATTTTTCCTTTCTCACCCTAACTCCTTAGCTATCCATCACCTCCCTCAGGTCCTCCACCCCTTTCTTTTTCCATGGAATTTGGTCCACTCCTATCAGATTTACCCCTTCTCCAGCCCTGTATCTCTTTCACCAATCAACTTCCCAGTTCTTTACTTCACCTCTCCCCCCCACCCAGTTTCACCTATCACCTACTACCTTGTGCTTCTTCCTCCCCTCCTCCCGCCTTCTTACTCTGACTCCTCACCTTTTGTTTTTCCAGTCCTGATGAAGGACCTTGGCTTAAAACGTCAACTGTACATTTTTCCATGGATGCTGCCTGGCCTGCTGAATTCGTCCAGCAATGTGTGTGTGCTACCTGACCATGAGAGACATGGTCAGGTAGCAAACACATTCTTTTTACATTCTCAGTTGATGAAATTACTAGTAAAACTACATTGTGATAATAGAAGAATTAATTAAGTAATAGATGAGGTCCTGATTACAGAATAAAATGACTATTCACAGGTCTAACAGCAAACCACATGGGTTTCCTGTGAGTGCTTCAGTTTCCTCCCATCTGTGCAAAGATCTACTCGATGATGGGTTAATTGGTCACTGTAAATTGTCCCATGATTAAACTAGGGTTAAATCAGTGGTTGCTTGGTGGCATAGCTCAAAGGGCTTGAAAGTCTCTTCTGCATTGCATCTCAATAAATAACCGAATAGACAAATAAATAAATT
Source organism: Hypanus sabinus (assembly GCF_030144855.1). Lineage (NCBI taxonomy): Eukaryota > Metazoa > Chordata > Chondrichthyes > Myliobatiformes > Dasyatidae > Hypanus > Hypanus sabinus. The sequence goes on from NC_082707.1 coordinate 24,588,953, forward strand.
GAATTTTATATTCCAACAACAGGTGTGCGCTGTAACATAATTAGTGTATTTCCTCAAATTTGGGTATCATTGCTGCTGCATTCTACGTCACTATATTTGTTTGCGATTCCCAAAATCCACATCCCTATTTATTAGTTATTAGTCCTTACTATTCTTTGCCCTGTAACATGCAGGTACGTGGGCTGCTGCACGATCATGTGGGTTTACTCCGGGTGCTCTGGTTTCCTCCCACAGACCAAAGAGATTCTGTTTGGTAGGTCAGTTGATCATTGTAAATTGCTCCCTAGGATTAAACCAGGGGGTTGCTGGGCAGCACAGCTCTAAGGGCTAGTAGGACCACACCGTACCTCAATGAATGAAAATGTTTTAAAATAATTTTTTGAGGAGTTGCGCACGTGCAAAACCAGAGAACTTTGCCATGGAAGGTCATTGATGAAAGAGCTGAAAGTGGTTTGGCGAGGGCATTGCCTGAAGGAACTTTTGCACCTCCTGCAGATTCTCCTTCAAGTCATTTAAGGCTGGCTTTTGAAATGTATTGCCAGATTATCATCACTGAAATTAGACTGATTCCCTGATAAATAATAGAATTAGTTTTGTCCTGTTCCTTTATGGATGTGGTAAACCCAGCATTAATAATGCAACAGCTTGACCAGAAGTGGTCAGTTCATGGATGCTGGAGATGAATTTCTGCACGGATTGTCTGATGGAAATCTGAAATAGAACGCAACGTTCTGGTTGACTTCAAAGACCTTCTAATCTGTTGGCAACACGAGTGAATCTGCAGGTGCTGGAAATAAAGAAAAACACAAAATGCTGGCAGTACTCAGTAGGCCAGACAGCATCTATGGGAGGAGGTAGTGACGACGTTTTGGGCCGAAACCCTTCATCAGGAGTGAAGTAACATGGGATGATCAAGGGGGGATAAGAAGTGGGGGGAGGGATGAAGTAGAGAGCTAGGAAGTGATAGGTTGGAGGGAAATGGGCTTGGGGAAGGTGGAGAATAATGGGAAATAAAAGAGAAAGAAAGGTAGGACTGGGGGGAGATTATAGTGAGGGGGGGGAAGAGAGAGAAAGAGAAGCAGACTGAAATAATAGATCGGGATGGGGGTAAGGGGGGGCAGGGGTATCAACGGAGGTCTGTGAGTTGAATGTTCATGCCGGCAGGTAGGAGGCTACCCAGGCGGGAGATAAGGTATTGCTCCATCGACCTGCATGTGGCCTCATCTTGACGGTAGAGGAGGCCATGGACAGACATGTTGGAGTGGGAGCGGTCTGTGGAATTGAAGTGTGTGGCCACAGGGAGATCCCGCCACTGCTGGAGGACCGAGTGCCGGTGTTCGGCAAAATGGTCTCCCAGTCTGCGGCAGGCCTCCCCAATGTATAAATGGCCACATCGGGAGCACCAGATACAGTATATCACCCCAGTTGACTCGCAGGTGAAGTGGTGCCTCACCTGAAAGGACTGTCTGGGGCCTGGGATGGTGGTGAGGGAAGAAGTGTGGGGGCAGGTGTAGCACTTCTTCTGTTTGCAGGGATAAGTGCTCGGAGGGAGGTTGGTAGGAGGAATGGGGGGGGGGGGATGAATGGACAAGGGAGTCGTGTAGGGAGCGATCCCTGCGGAAACTCCATCGACCTGCGCGCCATCACCATTATCACACCGCCAGCCACATCTTCCCCTCCCCCCCCAACTCTCAGCTTTCCACAGGGATCACTCCCTACGCGACTCCCTTGTCCAATGCAGTGCTACTAGCGCTTTATGCATGATGAGCTGTGGGAGGTGGCAGGGAGTTCTGTAATATTACACAGCCAGAAGCAAGAAGCTGTTTCTTATCCTAACAGTTCTTGTCCTAAAGCTATATATGGTATCTCCTACCCGATGGTAGGGGGTCAAAAAGATTTTAGGACGGATAAGAGGGATCTTTGACAATGCTATGGACTCTGTGTATGTAGCTCTCCTGCTAAATATCTCTGTCAGGTGGCACAAAGATGTCGATGGTCCTCTCAGCAGTCCTCATAATCCTTTGTCATGACTTGTGGTCAGATGCTTTTCAGTTCCTATCTCAGAATGTGAAGCAGCTGATCAGGAGAATCTCAATGGTGCTCCTGTAGAAATTGGTTTGAAATTGGAAAGAAGATGGCCCTCACTTGCTCCAATCTCCTCAGGAAGTGCAGATGCTGCTGTGCTTTTTTGACCAAGGAGGTGGTGTTGAAGGACCAGGTGAGACCACCTGCTATGTTCACTCCCAGAAACTTGGTGCTCCTAACTCTCTCCTTGGAGGAGCTGTATCTGTCCCGTGTGGAGCCGTCAGCTTGCACCTTCCTGAGGCCCACTTTCACCGTTGTTGATGATGCCAGCCGCACTTTCGTCATCAGCAAACTTGATGTTTCAGTTTAAAATGGATCCATCAGTACAATCATGTGTCAGCAGCGTGAACGGCAGCCGGCTGGGGAGCACCGGTGCTCAGAGTGATGGGGCTGGAGATGTTTCAGCCAACACCGACTGACAGTGACCTTTCTGTCAAGAGGTCCAGCATGCAGTTACAGGGAAAGGTTCTGGGACGCAATGAGGACAGTTTACCCGCCAGCTTTTGAGGTATGGTTTTATTAAACACCAATGTGAAGTTGATAAACAGCATCCTGGCACCATATGAGGTACCACTTTCCAGGTTGGACAGGAGACAGTGGATTGCAAAGGTTCTGGTGTCATCAGTGGATCGGTCTGAGTTATAAGTGAACTGGAAAGGGTCCAATGCAGCAAGATGATGTGATTTAATACAATCCATATCTAGTCACTCAAAGTACTTTATTATTACTGAGGTGGATGCACTCGATGGCAGTTGTTGAGGCAGGTTATTGTTGCCCTCTTATGTTGTAAATTCCCAGTTGAAGTGCTGTCAATTCATGAGAGTTCAGAGGTCCTTCACATTATCTTGTGAGAGAGGTGCCTGGTGCTTCAATGCCATTGACTGCTGAAAGATCAGAATCAGACTCAGGTTTATTATCACTGACATATCATACTCTGCAAAAGTCTTAGGCACATATATATATCTAGGAGGCCTAAGACCCTTGCACAATTGTAATAGACAATAGGTGCAGAAGAAGACCATTTGGCCCCTTGAGTCTGCACCACCATTCTGAGATCATGGCTGATCATTCACTATCAATACCCAGTCCCTGCCTTGTCCCCATATCCCTTGATTCCCCTATCCATCAGATATCAATCTAGCTCCTTCTTGAAAGCATCTAGCTCCTTCTTGAAAGCATTTAATTATTGCCCTGTACTGCTACCACAAAAAAACAAATTCCATAGCATATGTGAGCGATGATAAACCTGATTCTGATATACGCGTCCATTGTGGACTGAGAGTGGGAAGAGAGGAGGGAGAAGGGAATCAAGGTTGGGAAATGGAGGAGGGAGAGGGAAATGAATGGGAAGCACCAGAGAGACATTTTGTAATGATCAATACACCAACTGTTTGCAATCAAATACCATTCATGGTGTGCACCCACACCAAACCACCCCCCCCCCCCCCACCCCATCCCTGGCACTCTTTCTTGCCACCTGTCCCACACCCATCTTGTGGAGCCTCACCCTCACCATTCCCAACATCCTTTACTCTTGCTAGATTTACAGTCTCACTTTCCACCCTATGTTGACATATACAATACTGTGCAAAAGTCTTAGGCACTATAGCTCTAAATACTGTACGAGGGGTGATTGATAAGTTTGTGACCTAAGGTGGAAGGAGTCAATTTTAGAAAACCTAGCACATTTATTTTTCGACATAGTCCTCTCATACATTTACACACTTAGTCCAGCGGTCATGGAGCATACGGATCTTGGACCTCCAGAAAGTGTCCACAGATGGGTCATTGATAAGTTCGTGGCCTAAGGTAGAAGGAGATGAGTTATACAGCTCTTGTTACATGCACACGCAGGTCAACTCTTTTATGCAGAAAGTTTGAAGCTAATAACTCATCTTCTACCTTAGGCCATGAACTTATCAATCACCCCTCATTTGTGCCTAAGACATGTGCAAGCACTGTATATCATGAACTTTGTTTTGCGGCAGCAGTACATTACAATACATGAAAAATATTATAAATTGTATACATATTGACCATTCTGAAATCTGGTAGTGGAGGGGGAGAAGCTGTTCCTAAAACATTGAATGCATGTCTTCAGGCTTTTCTCTGATGGTAACAATGAAAAGAGAGCATGTCCTAGTTGGTGGCGGTCCTTAGTAATGGATGCCACCTTTTTGAGGCATCACTTTTTAAAGGTGTCCTCATTGGCACCAGTGATGGAGTTGGTTTGAGTTTACAGGCCTCTGCATCTTTCTTACATGCTGTGCAGTGGTCCCTCCATACTAAATGGAGTGGTCTCCACAGTACATCTGTAATTTTCAGCAAGTATAATTTCATAATCAAGAAAGCTCAAAGGGAGAAAAGAACAGTGCCTATCAAATTTTGCCATGGGTACTCAAGTGGAAGTTTAACATTATGAAAGTGTTGGAGTAACAAATCTGAATGTTCAGATGACAAGGTCTAGACATAAGGGACACATAGCCATTGATGTGAACTCTGCTTCACTTTTGAAACTTGTTCCCATTGACCACATTTCAGAAGAAAAGTATGGAATGCAGCTGTTCCTGAACTGTACTGCTGAAGTAGTGAACTTGGATAAGTTTCTGAGTATGTGTTTGTCAATGTCACTGTGACTTGGACTTTGTAGTTAAAAAAGGAGAAATGTATGCTAGAGCATCTGTGCTAAACTCGCTTCCAAGTATTACAGATTTTTCTTAATTAGTTCCCTGAAAGCCAGCATGAAGAGAATATACAAGGTGAGTACAACCCACATGCTCTGTGCTGGCGTCCAAAAACATTTCTCTTCCATTTTTGCCAAGTTGTCCCCATCTGAGTGGACATGGATAGAGGACATACAGGAATTAGTTGAAACCCCTCAAACTAAAGGTTGCAAAGATGCTATTTAATGGATGGTCAGTTGCACAATGAGAACTGGGCAGAATTTGGAGCACGAGGCTAGCCTGAGAGTCTACATGACACAATTTTTGGATTATGTGATACAATTTTGTTTGAAGCCACACTGTCAACTTTCTTTTACTGTTGGGGTGCTCTGTTTCTTCCTACATCCCAAATCTGTGCGTGTTACTGGATTAATTGGGAACTGTAAATACTCGTTGTGTGTAGATGACACAGTCAAACCTGAGAGGGGTTGATGAGAATGTGAGAAAAAAATGGGATTAATATAAATTGAGTCAATTAGAGTCATCGAATCATACACAGAGCAGAAACATAGCAGCGCACAGAAACAGGCCCTTTGGCCCATTTAGTCCATGCCAAACCGTTTAAGCTGACTGCTCCCATCAAATTGCAGCAGGTCCTTATCCCTCCATATCCCTACCATCAATGTACGTATCCAAACTTCTCTTAAACGTTGAAATCAAGCTCGCATGGACCACATCTGCTGGCAACTCATTCCACACGCTCTCAACCCTCTGAGTGAAGAAGTTTCCCCTAATGTTCCCCTTAAACTTTTCACCTTTTACCTTTAACCCATGACCTATAGATATAGCACTCATCCCACCCCACTCCGCAACTTCAGTGGAAAAGGTCTGTTTATATTTACCTATTTATAAGCTCTGTTATTCTTCATTATCCTGTGCATAAACCAGGATAATGAAGATGCCACTATGATTGGCATCTGACTCAATGGCAGGACTTGGTCTTCAATTGTGGTTAAATCATAGAACACTACAGCACAAGCACAGGTCCTTCAGCCCATCTGATCCATGCTAGACTGTTACACTGCCCAGTCCAGCAACTTGCACTTAGCCCATGACCCTCTATACCCTCCCATCCATGTATTTATCTAAACTTTCCTTAAGTGTTGCAATCAATCCCTCTCCCATTGGAAGCTCAGTCCACACTCGCACCATCCTCTGATTGAAGTGGTTTCCCTTAAATATTTCACCTTTTGCCCTCAACCCATGACCTTAGGTTCTATTCTCACCCAGTTTACATTTACCCAAACTGTACCCCTCATAATTTTAATACCTAACCAACAAAGTAAACCTACCAGGGAGTTGATCAGTGAAAATTCTCAAGCAGTTTTACTGTTAGTATCATTAGTCATTACCTCTATCATCCTCTCCTTCATTTTTTTTCTTGGTTCTGTCTTTCTTGTTCTCTATTTGTCTCCACTGTTATCATCGTCCCCTCCCCACCATATTTTCCCACACACCCATAGATGGTTTCTATGACAGCTCAGGCACCTTAAATAGGGAGAGTAGAACTCTGTACAATGTTCCCAGTTTGATCCGCGATTCAAGATTTGAGATTCAAGTTTATTTATCATGTGTACATTAAAACATACAGTGAAATGTATCAACATTTGAGGGTGTGCCTGCAAGTGTCACCACACATTCTGGTGCCAACATAGCATGCCCACGATGTTCAACAGAGCAACACAGAACACAACCAGCAACAAAACGAGAGCAGCAAAACAAGCCTGTTCCCTTCCTCCCGCCCATTCATATGCACAGTTTTTCTAGCCCAGGACTCTCCTGCAGCCTCCAGTGGGTCGGACTGCAGGCATCAGGCTTCACTTTCCCCAGTGGAGGCACAGAAATTCACATATTCAGCTTCGGACAACAGGCTTTGACTGAGGGTTGGGGGGGGGGGGTGTCCCTTATCCTTATTCTGCCAGCCTGACATCTGACCACAGATGTCCCACACTGTGTTGCTGTCCTTCAAATGTGAAGTAGCCTCTGACCTGACCTCTAATTCATGCACATCCCATCTCTAAATCCTAACCAGATCTAGAAGTCTCTTCTCTGTCCCCAAAATCAACATTACGAACCTAAAATAAACAATAAAATAGACAATTACATCTGAACCATGACTCAGTGTTATGAGTACCCTTTATATTAGGAGCTTGACATCTTTACTTTTCTCCTCACATCCTCAACTACTATCATTCTGGACATCCTGGCTAGTTCCTATTTATGGTGCATCCACATCTGTTCAGGGCCCTGAAGCCCATGTTCAATCCACTGATGGTTTGATCAAAGAAATTTCAGATTTTTAGATGGTTTTTGATTTTTACTGCTCCTGGCTCTCATTGTTGGACTCCTTACAGGTATCAACCGAAGTGTCTTAAGTGGGGTAAAGTTTACATCCAAGCAACCAGCTGAGAAATCTGCTTGGAGGTGTAAAGAGATTCAAGAGAATGTACTGTGGCTCAGCAAGGCATCATAAAGCTACTGAGGACTCCTGTTCAGATCTATGCAGGGATATTTCTCGTGGTTATGGACCAATATCAGCTTGATGGAATAGAGGCCCTTGTGGCTACTGAGTACTCCCGAGTCAATTGGACTTGTTCACTTGACAGGTGCACGCCATCAGTGGCCCTCTTACAACTGAGGGAAGCCAAAGGCTGACACCAACCGGTATTGTGTCTAATCCTAATGGGTCTTGGAAGTGAAGTTAATTCTGTTGTCTAATTTGGAGAAAAATAATACCCTGGCATTGTGCACTGTTCACTGAAAAATCATGCAAGGGCCTTCAGCAGAGCCCCTGAGTGATCCCAAGGAAAAAAAAAGGTTGAAAGCAGCTGTTATTTTCAGTTTAGCAGCTGCAGAATTGTGGCCACAAGTTGCTGTTAGGGGAGGTTTCATTCATTTGCTTCTGCCTGACAAGGTATCTGGAGTGTTTTAAGATACAACTACTCAGATATATAAGAGATTTTATTCTCTGACAGATCATGCTGTAGCCTCCTGTGAGCCATGCCTCTCTGCTGTTCCCTGCTCACTTTTGCAAAATGATGTATGTGAACAGTAACCCACTTCTGATCCTGAGTTTCTTTTCATGTTGATGGCCTTCTGAGTTATTGACTCTCTGACACAGTGCATTGGGCCAAAGAAGACTTACTTCCACTCCATCTCTGTTGTTTTTGATTGTCTGAAGAAGGACAAATACAGGACCCACAGATGGGCCAATAGTTGGTTGATGAGATAAGTAACTGGTTCCCTCCTGCAGTTTCTGCTGGACTTTTGTGTATTCCCAATGCATGGACTTACGATAAGTCTTTTATACCACCCTGAACAAAATTTCTTCATTTTGAGCACCTGTATGATCTCCACATGCTGATGGGTATATTTTATATATTTTTTTGGATGTTTTGATGTTTCCTCCAACCGCAGGATAATTTTTTTTCTGTTATGGCTCTGGACTTAAAAATCTGTTTGCGAGCTTGTGGCAAGAAGGGAAGCAACGTGGCTTGCCCATTGGAGGTAATTAGGTCCTCCATACTGGTGGAGTTGGCCTAAGAGAGGACATTGGTTTGCTTATCCTGGTGGATTTGGAGAACTTTGTGACCTTCTGTGGTTTTTGCAAACAAGTGCGCCTCCTTTCTTGAAGGTAGCCACAAATATGGCAACTCTGATTATTCCAAGCATATCCTGTTCAGCCTGGATATGGAAATGAGATTATAAACTTGTGACCAAAATTTTTCTCCATCAGCTTAAAGAACCTCAGCAGGGATTAAGTTTTTATCTGCGATTTGAGAAGGATAAGGGCAGATCGGAGGTGTCAGTGTTGCAGTTGAACAAAGGAGACTATGGAGCCATGAGGGAGGAGCTGGCCAAAGTTAACTGGACAGATATCCTAGCAGAAAAGACAGTGGAACAGCAATGGCAGGTATTCTTGGGAATAATGCACAAGGTGCAAAATCAGTTCATCCCCCGGAGAAGGAAGGATTCAAAGTGGGGAAAGGGGCTAGAGTGGTTGACAAAGGAAGTCAGAGATTGCATAGCATTTAAAAAAAAAGGAAGTATGACAGAGCTAAGGTGAGTTGGAGGACAGATGATTGGGAAATATTTAAGGAACAACAGAACTTAACCAAAAAGGCAATACGGGGAGAAAAAAATGAGGTACAAACGCAAGCTAGCCAGGAATATAAAGGATAGCAAAGGCTTTTTTAGGTATGTGAAGAGAAGGAAAATAGTTAAGAACAATGTTGGGCCCTTGAAGAATGAATTGGGTGAAATTGTTATGGGACACAGAGAAATTGCAGAAGAATTTAATAAGTACTTTAGATCTGTCTTCACTAGGGAAGACACAAGCAATCTCCCAGATGTATGGATGGGCCAAGGACATAGAGTAACAGAGGAAATGAAACAGATTGACATTTGGAAGGAAACTGTGATGAGTAGACTGATGGGACTGAAGGCTGACAAATCCCCAGGTCCAGATGGTCTGCATCCTAACATATTAAAGGAGGTGGCTCTGGAAATTGCGGCTGCATTGGTAATCATTTTCCAATGTTCCTTAGATTCAGGATCAGTTCATGAGATTGGAGAATGGCTAATGTTATCCCACTTTTTAAGAAAGGAGGGAGGGAGAAAACAGAGAACTATTGTCCTGTCAGCCTAACATCAGTAATGGGGAAGATGCTAGAGTCCATTATTAAAGATGAAATAGTGGCATATCTAGATAGCAGTAATAGGATTGGGCCGAGCCAGCATGGATTTACCAAGGGCAAATCATGCTTGACTAATCTATTGGAGTTTTTCGAGGATGTAGACAAGGGAGATCCAATGGATGCATTGTACCTTGATTTTCAGAAGACATTTGATAAGGTCCCACATAGGAGATTGGTGGGTAAAATCAGAGCTCATGACATTGGGGGGAAGAGATTGACATGGATAGAAAACTGGCTGGCAGATAGAAAGCAAAGGGTAAGGTGAGTGGGTGTTTCTCGGAATGGCAGGTGGTGACTAGTGGGGTGCCACAGGGCTCAGTATTGGGACCACAGCTGTTTATGATTTACATCAACGATTTAGATGAAGGCATTGAGAATAACATCAGCAAGGTTGCTGATGATACTAAACTGGGTGGCAGTGTGACATGTGATGAGGATGTTAGGAGAATTCAGGGTGACTTGGATAGGCTGGGTGAGTGGGCAGATACTTGGCAGATGACGTTTAATGTGAATAAGTGTGAGGTTATTAGCTTTGGGAGTAAGAACAGGAAGGCAGATTATTATCTGAATGGTGTAGAGTTAGGTAAGGGAGAAATACAAAGAGATCTAGGAGTCCTTGTTCATCAGTCACTGAAGGTGAATGAGCAAGTGCAGCTGGCAGTGAAGAAGGCTAATGGAATGTTGGCCTTTATTACAAAGGGAATTGAGTACAAGAGCAAGGAAATCCTTTTGCATTTGTACAGGGCCCTGGTGAGACCACACCTGGAGTATTGTGGACAGTTTTGATCTCCAGGGTTAAGGAAGGACATGTAGCTGTAGAGGAATTGCAGTGTAGATTCACAAGGTTAATTCCTGGGATGTCTGGACTGTCTTACGCAGAGAGGTTAGAGAGACTGGGCTTGTACATGCTGGAATTAAGGAGATTGAGAGGGGATCTGATTGAAACATATAAGATTATTAAGGGATTGGACAAGATAGAGGCAGGAAATATGTTCCAGATGCTGGGAGAGTCCAGAACCAGAGGGCATGGTTTGAGAATAAGGGGTAGGTCATTTAGGACAGAGTTAAGGAAAAACTTCTTCTCCCAGAGAGTTGTGGGGGTCTGGAATGCACTGCCTCGGAAGGTAGTGGAGGCCAATTCTCTGGATGTTTTCAAGAAGGAGCTAGATATGTATCTTATGGATAGGGGAATCAAGGGATATGGGGACAAGGCAGGAACCAGGTATTGATAGTAGATGATCAGCCATGATCTCAGAATTGCGGTGCAGGGTCGAAGGGCTGAATGGTCTACTTCTGCACCTATTGTCTATTGTCTATTATTTTCTTTTCTTGAAGGGTTGTTATTTTTTTAGTTATCATGTGGCCTTCTCAGTCTCTTGCGGGTCATTGTGATAACTAGGCTGGATCAGATAGTTTGCTGTGGAACTGAGTTCAAGGTGCACTTGTCAAGCTCAAAGTTACAATTCAAGAGGTTCCTGAAGTATCCCTTCCAACTCTTTGATACATTGAATTTATTCTTGTCCTTCAGTGACATGGGACCTTGGGTGTTTGAGTCATAGTGGCACTGACAGCACTGAACAACCTACACTTGTCATGGTTCTCAGTGGGTTATTGACCCACTGCATTCTCTTCAAGGTCTCAGAGTACTCTGGTAAACAGAATTTTTATTGGAACATAACCTAGAAGGGGTTGAAGAGCTGTTTGCATTTCCTTGAAGATCTGTTGAAGTTTACTTTGTAAGATTGTCCTATTTGCAGTTAATTATTTTGTTGCACCCACCACGCTTATCAAAGCAGTCCTGATATATTCTGGTAGAGAAGCCAGGACTGTCTTCACTGATCCCAGGTATGGTGAATCAGGGCAACCAAAGACTGTGGACACTCTATTGCTCTGATTATTTGGAGTTCATCAGGACGCTTGCGAGCAGCTGTCCAAGATTGGATAACTTGAGGAGGTCCATGAGGCCTCCAATATTTATTTTCTTGTACTAGCTCTTCCGTTCCCAGTGTTCTTTTAGGGTGAGCCTGATGGACAATGATCTTTCCAGCAGTCAATAGTAACTATCATGGCACAGGTTTTACAGATATATTTATGGCCTTTCATTTGGCCAATGGAATGATCAAACAGATGCCAATGCCTAGACTTGCTGTGGTGGCAAGAAATCTCATTATTGATTCTCTGACAATACAAGGTTTTGATTGCAAAAGTTGCATTATGTTTTCCCTAATCCATCCTTGACAGTTGACAATTATTGCTTACAAGAGTATTACTAATCCATGACTAAAACCACACAGAAGGATTAGTTTGTTATACTGAAGGAAGCTATCCAGGATTATTCACTGATTGCAGTAGATGCTCTCTTTACCACAATTGGATAACCAGATTTCCCCCCCGCCACCCCCAGGTGAAAATGGCTAATATAAGGATCGTAATTTTGAGGAGATTGAGGGAAAGTATAGGAGGTGTGTGAGTGTCAAAGGTAGGTTCTTCACATAGAGAATGGTGAGTGCATGGAACTCCTTGCTATGGGTGTTGGTAGATGCAGATGCTTTCAGGGTGTATTAGAAAGTTTTGATATTTTGATAATAGAAAAATACAGGAGGAAAGGGTAAGATTGATCTTATAGTATGGTAAAAGGCTAGTACAACATTGTGGGCTGAAGGACCTGGTCTGTCCTGCGCTATAACGCTCTATGCTCCATTCTCTAAGGCAGTGAAACTCTAGATCACTTCATTCTTAACAACAAAGGCAACCAGTTGTAGATAGGTGCTTCTTCTTCTCGTTTGCCCTTCCAGAAGGTGGTTCATCTACCACCACTTACTTTGAAATGTCAGTGTTCTGCCAGTCCTCCTTTTGGGGTCCTACACTGGTTGGGGTCAACCATGGATATTGCGTCCTAGCTGTCTATATGATACACAAAATGGGTCACAAGACAGAGCAGTATGATATGGAGATCGAGCTGTTTCCCATGCAGCAAGCTCCCCCTCTCCACGTAGCTGATGAATGCAAACAAACCGCAGAGACCAATACAGCTTGGCACCAATAGCGTTACAGGAGTTGCTAGTCAGCTTTGAACTCAATTTAGGACTGGCTTAGAAACTTCAGCTCCAACTTTTTCCTTCGGGTTTATTCCTAAAGCCTTTTCCTTGAGTGGATAAGCCAGCACAGTTTTGATGTCAGAGTTTTCCTCCTCCTCAATGACCCGTCAATAATGGGCTGATGAGCCGCATCTGTGCAAAGCAACTGGTTTTAAGGCACCAGTAACCCACCTATCTCCCAAGACCTGAAGTGGACACCCAACACAGACACTCTTATCAAAAAGCCTCAGCAGAGGTTGTATTTCCTACGTCAACTCAGGAAGTACAACCTGTCTCAGGAGCTGCTGATTCAATTCTATTCAGGAATAATCCAGTCTGTTCTCTGTTCGTCCATCACTGTCTGGTTTGAATCAGCTACCAAACAAGACAAGAATAGACTCCAAAGAATCGTCAGTGCTGCAGAAAGGATTATTGGTGTGAAACTGCCCTCGACCCAGGACTTATATGCATCTAGAGTCAGGAAACGAGCAAGCAGCATTATTGTAGACCCATCACACCCTGGACATCACCTGTTCCAACTCCTTCCTTCTGGTAGGCGGTTTAGATCACTGTATGTCAGGGCAAATAGGTACAAGAACAGTTTCTTTCCGTATGCCATCAGTCTTATGAACACTTGAATTTTAGTCTATTATAAATCAAGTCCATCTGTACATTCAATGAAGGGGACCTCATTGTATATAGTTTATGATTATTTGCACTATTGTTTTGTTAGCTTTTAATTCTGAGAGAGCTCAGGGAAACCGGCATCAAATTCCCTGTACGTGTCCTCATACTTGGGGATAATAAAGGATTCTGATCTGATTCGATGCCCTTTCTCCTGTCAGCAGAAACCGTTCCGCTGGACTTAGTGGTGAAGCTACACATGAAGGTCTGGAGCTGGAGTTCTCCTGTACTCAGTGATAAAATCCATGTCATAAGGTCAATATTTGACAGCAGAGTGGTGTTGTATCTGGGGCCATCTGTGGAAGTGCAGGTATTTTAGATTCTGAATTGCATAGTAAGGGATGGTAGTTTGTCAGACCATGAACTGTTGCACACTAGGACTACCACATGAACACGAGCAAATGGTAAAAGGTCCAAGATGACAACAACCCAAGCTCTGTGTAGACATAGGCACTATCAAATAGATTGACATATGTATAAACTATGTATAAATACACACACACACACACACACACACACACACCTATTTCAGCCTCATATCGTTTCCTCTTTAACTTGAGTCGTAAATGCATCATATTACTTGTTAATTTACTAGTGGTAATGCTGCCTTATTATGTTGTATGTGTTGGTTATATGCGGCTGTGTTGTGTGCCGTGATCTGAAGCAATGTTGTTTTGTTTGGCGGCATAAATGTGTGTGGTTGAATGACAGTAACTTGAACTTGATAAGTGAAGCACAAGCATTGATACCAGTCCTACTTTGCAAGAAGGGTGGTTGAGGCAGAAGCTGCACTTTAACACCACCAGTGGAGCAGTAGTCTGTGCAGCAAACATACATCTGCACAGCAGGAAGTTGATCTATTGCAAACAAAAAAGGCAAGAATAAAAGACTACCAAAAGAAAGTTGGAAGAAAACTAGGGCTGAATTAAATTTAAAATGGAACCACGCTATGATCAGCACAACTAAATTCCATACCACTTAGCAAAATGATGTGGATTTGATTGGAACTATTCTAAAATGATGCAGATTCCTTACTCAGTAGAGAATAATGCTTGATGATAGATGACACTTGAAATGGATAGAATATTACAACAGAGATAACCACTTAGACATCATAGTTCTATCATTTAATTGTTTTGCCTAACCCTTGTCGATGGCTTGCACATATTTCTTTTCAAAATATTCCTGTGACCTTTAAAAAAACTATTATGATTCTGTTTCAACTATTGTTTATGAAAACCGATTCCATGTCTTAAATGTCCTCTGTATTAAAACAATATTCTTTAACCAGATGAACTAACTTAGGTCAAAGGGATTGTCTCAATTTCTCTCTTTTTGTGTTCATATGAAGTCACCTTACAGTGTTTTTTCTAAGCAAATATATAACTGTTAAATGATAAAAGCACTGACTTCCCTCTTTGGTCTTGATACTAATGGAAATAGTGAAGAAATACTCTACAAATTGTATTATTTAGCTGATATTTAGTTTATGAATAAATAAACTATCCAGTGAGTTTTATTTATTTTTGTAAAGTTGTCTTTTCCAAGAAATGTTAACAATACAAGAAAATATTTAACCTTTGCCCAATACATTTCAAAATATGTAATTGGAAAGACTGTGGGTCCCCTATTTTAATTGCAATATTTTCCAGTCCTGTATTACAATAATCCACAAGAAAGAACAAAAACAAAGCAGATGGGAACACCACCATACATGTATTCTGTTACAAGTAATTCAACTTTCTCATTTCCAATAATTATGTTTTGTAACTCCAAAACATAAAAACTAATTGAACGGAAAACACAGAGCTAGGGAAAACTCTTTTACATTACATTTTTACTTTAGTGAGGGATGCATCTATGACGTGGTGGTGTGATGATGTATGCCTTTCACATGTTTACATAATTATGGTTTGTATGTAAAAATAACAAAGAATGCTGAATTAAATAATGTTTTCAATATTACCGAGATATTAAATATACAGCAATCCTCCCTGCTTAGCTATAAACTCCAACTGTATACACTATTCAATATTAATAGTTATTATACACAGACATCCACAGCATAGTAAATTTTAAATTGTCCCATTCAATCCTAAAGATTAAATTTCTGTGCAAGGTTTCTTACTCTTGTAGGATTACATTATTCTTGACAGGTGGGCTCGCTCGGCTTGGCAGGTGAGACTTGTGGCTGTGAAACAATCTCAAGCTCTGGGGCCTCCTCCATGGTGGTTGTAGGAATTGACTCAGGACTGCGGGAAGTGGTTCTGACAGCCTTTGGACACCTTTCTTCTGGATGTGTTGGCATCCTGAATGGTGCATGGTAAGCTGCTTGCTTTACTGATTTATGCCAGGCCTCCAAACGTAGCTTCGAGCCAAGGCTTTCGTTTAGACCACACCATGTGGCTCCTCCAGTGTTTTAGCAAGTTCAGCCTAGTTCTGGTAATAATGGGGGAACTGGAGTTTCTGCTGCAGATACCAGCAGTTTTGCATGGCCATTTGGATCTAAGACAGTGTGGGGTCTTTTCTGATCTCTTTTTGGATCATCTGTGATGTATAAGGGACATATTCGATTTATATTACAGAGAATACGTAAAGATGAATGTCGTCTTTTGTAAATTTTTCAGGTATTTCCTTTCCCAACGGCAAATGGGACAATCCATCAGCATTTCCACGATTAGTTGTCCTCTTGAATTCGATCTTGCTATTGCGTCCTCCAAGAAACAGAGCCCATCTCTGCACTTGTGTTGCTGCTCTTAGTCGAATGCCCTTCTGTGGATTGAAAATGGACACTAGTGGTTGCTGATCAGTAATGAGGGTAAACTCTCTCCTATACACGTGCTAGTTGAGACGTTTTGCACCCCAAACCAGACTCCAGCCCTCCCTGTCAATCTACACCTAATTTTTCTCGGCACCAGTAAGGGAACGAGGCATTCATTTGCATCCTTCCAAACATGTGATGTGACAGCACCCATACCCAATGGCGAGGTGTCACAGGCAAGCTTCACTGGACAAGGTGGATGATAATGTGTGAGTACAGTGTCTGACATCACCCTTTGGAAAATCACCTCACACTGCTTTGCCGGTTGCTATTTCTACCTGATCTGTAGTAATGTGTTTGGGGGTGGAACACTCATCAGGTTTTGGCAGGAACCTGTTATAATACTTAATAAATACTAAAAAAGACCACAACTGTGACATGTCCTTGGGACTTGGGGATCTACCACTGCTTGAATTTTCCGAGTACACTTGTATGATTCTTGTGCGTCAGTAGTGTGACCATAGTAAGTGATGCTTGATTTAAAGAATTCACACAGTTGTGTCATGCTCTGAGCCCATTATCTTCTAAGCTTTTTAACACTGTCTGGAGAATTTGGAGAAGTTCCTTGTCATACTGAGGTTATCCACATAATACTGAATGCCTGGGCAGCATTGCAGCACCAGGTCCATAGCTTTCTGCCAGAGTGTAGGTGCAGATTTTAGTCGAAAAATAAGCTTATTGTAGTGCTAAAGCCCTTTGTGAGTGTTCTTGCTGAGATACACTTTGGATTCTTCTTCCAACTCTTTCTTTAGGTAGGCCTCAGCTAAGTCCACTTGGCTGAAGTGTTTCTCTCCGGAAAGGTTTGAGGAGATAGCCTGTATCGCAGGCACAGGGTACTGATCTACTTCAGGTACTGGGATGGTGATGACCTTAAAATCACCACAGATCCTGACAGACCCATTCTTCTTCTCTACTGGATCCACTGGTACAGCCTTTGTTCTCCACCCAACCTTGGAAAGAATTCCTTCAACCTCCATGCAATCGCGATCACTGGCTACCTTAATACAGATGGTAACTGGACAGTCTTTGTAAAACCTGGGTGTGATATTTTCACTTAACACTATTTAACCCTTGACATGTTTTAGTTTCCAATGCCATAATTGAACACCACTGTGGCATCATTCAGTACCATTCTTATTTCCCTTTCAGTGAACTCTATTACAGGGGATGTAGTATGCAAATGGTGGACGGATCCCCAATCAAGTTGCAGTTGTCTCAGCCAATCATGACCCAATATATTGGTCCTTTGCTTTTCACTACATACAAACCCAATGTGGCTTGTGGTTGTTGTATATCACTGTTATGATTCTTAATTCCACGGGAGCTATCTTTTCTTCATCATCTTAATTGGATACCAGAGACTTCAATTCAGTATATTTTAAATGCCATTCTTATGGAATGACTAACTCAGCTGAGCTAGTGACCAATTCCACAATTAATTTGTGGTTCACTTTTGGTGTAAGCCATATTGCTTGTCTCTAGTTAGTTTTCACATTGTAAATCTCAAGGTTACTTTGACCTATGTCACTCTCATCATTATCAGATTTTTATCAACAGCATGCAGATTAGTGTTGTTTTTGAAACTACAACTTGAGTTTTTATCTTTTACTCTGCCCCATGCAGTCCATTTATTTTTGTCTGCTCATTAGTTGTGTCCTCCTTTGCTGAATTTTTGGCAAGTCTCACCTTTAAACCTGCATTGGTCTGGTGTATGTGAGCCCCTGCCACAACGATATCACAATTTGTTTAACCAGGTTGGATTCTGTTTAGATGTTTCAATTTTATTCACATTCATTTTCATTCCAGACTGCAAATCAATTGCATCTCTGTCTGTTGTTTGCAATGATACAGTGGTTTCAACTGCTCTTTTACATGTAAGTTGTACTTCAATTTGGAGCCATTTTGGAGTGCTTTCCTGTAAAATTCCACAAACTAATCACTGTCACAGTGCATGATTAGTCCCATCATTGAACTGACTATGCTCAGACAATCTTTCCAATTGAGCCTCATAAGCTGTAACGGACTACCCTTCTTTGGATTCCACTTATGAAACTGAAATCATTCTGCAATCAACACTATTTTTGGTTCTAAATGTTCCAGCATTACTTTCACAATGTCAGCAAAGCTCATTTCAGCTGGTTTGGTCAGAGCAGTTAAACTTTTAAGCAAAATGTAGAATGTTTCACAAATAGTATTCAGCAAAATTGGCACTCGTCTTCCATTGGCTTTTTCATTTGCTTCAAAATATTGCTCAATTCATTCGGTAAACAATATCCAGTTATCTCTTATACAATCAAAGGTGTCTATCTTTCCAATGTAGCCAGCCATTTCTGCTTATTTTTAATTTATGATTTTTAATCACCCAGTACTCACTGTTCATGAACCTATGAATTTTGTTCACTTCTGCCTTTTTCTAACTTGAACGTATTACTGCATTTCCAGAGAGAAAAAAAAAATAAGCTGCATTTTTTTTAACTCAAATGTCTTCTCTCTCTCTGTTGCAAATAAAATAAAATGTCTTGCTGTGCTTCAACAGGTAGGTAGATGTCTTGGGTTTATTTTAAAACTTATTTGTCACTGTTATGTTTTGTTATTATAACGTATAAAAACTAATTTAAAGAAAATCATGGAATCTGGGATAACTCTTGTATATTTCATTTTTACTTTACTGAAGTGTGCACTTATGATGTGGTGTCATAATGACATATGTCATTCACATACTTTTGCATATAACCATCAATGAATTCTGTAAGAAAGCAAGGGATGCTTAATCAAACAATATATCTACAATATTACTCAAATGTTATTGAAATATTACATATAGAACACTGATGACAAATATATTTTGTGCTTTGGATTTTGAATTTTTGTCCATTATTCAATGGGATTTATACATACATTTATAATTACCTCTGCAGTATTGGAAAAAAAGTTTCAAAATATGTGCGCATGTAACCTTCTTAAGATGAGTGGGAATATATGAACACATTTACAAGTGTACTTGTATGAGATATCAACTGAAAGAAAATGTTTACATCTGAAGACTGAATTCAGTTTTTTAAAAGAAAAAATAAATTATGAAAACTTAAATATTTATTTAAATACATACGCATTGACTGAGGTATAAGCTATTTTTAAATCTGTATATTTAAATGACATTCTATTAATGTCTATTTACATTAAAATATTTACATTATGAAGTGATTCAACATGTAACTTGGTAATTATGCCATACACACACAAATTGAAAGCATAGTTGTTTTAGCTGCTCCAAGGAGCAGCATTGCAAATATGCCTGTGAAAAATTCCTTCATTTGACAGATTTACTAAAATTGAAAAATTAATAATAATTTATAGTGTTATTGCACATGGTAACCTCAGGTCTTCCTATTCCTTGGCCTAATTGCTACCTAGGTTTGCCAGACAAACTACCTTTATCACAACACAAGAAACTGTACAGTGTGGTAATTCCCAGGAAGCATGTATTTCCAAAATAACACAGGATGAGTTGTGGCTTTACTAAATTATGAGAGGTTTGCAGACTCAAAGACTTAAAAGAATTTCTTTTTTAGATTATAGATGTGTAGACTTTGGCAACTGGTTGAATTAAATGGAAACGTAACAGCAGCTGCACTGTATTTTGCCCTAGGCTATAATAAGGATGGTGGGATTAGTCTTAAATACACCAATCCTTTCCTTTTTCTCTCCCCCCAGAAAGTAACATATGCAGCTAATGGTTTCCCTTTCAGGATAGAGTTATAATGTAACATAACCATCCAGGATTTTCAATGTAAGTTTACAAGGGAATCATTTGGCTTGGAAAACAAAATTTAAAATACTTCAATACCCTTAATCTTGCACTGTTTATTTTTTGTCCTAGTCTGAATTATTGCAGATAAAACATTCCATAGAAATATATATAAACCTACTGTGTGTGTGTGTGTATATGTATATATATATATTGTTTTTTTACATTGAATATAATCTTAACTTTGATAACTACTGTAAATGTTATATATATAATTCACAGTAGTTATCAAAGATAAAATTATATTCAATTAATGTAATTTTTGTAGTGACTTCTACATATCACTGGGATATTAGGTTAATTTCAGAGTTTCAGTTGTTTGGGGGGGGAAAAAAAACTTCTGCATCAGTATTCATATTGCAACCAAAACAAAATCAAATTTCTTACACAAGCTGAACCCTAGTTTTACCAACTGCTATGTATCATGTATATGAAGATAAAAGACATCTAGTTTCAAATCTTTGTAGGGAAATGAGATTTTTCAGTGTCAAACACAACTCAGTTTCATGGAACCACTTTACATGGATGCCCAGAGATTAGTCTAGAGAAGCAGACAAGATGTCATATTAATTAAATGAATGAGTAAGATATAGTCATGGGGAGTGTGAAAAATAAAACAGCTCATGGTATTAACCTTTAAAGATGTATGCAGTATAAACATATCCAAATTAACTGAAAGAATTATAGAAATTCTTAGCCCTGACATTTTCAAGAAATAGGAACTAGTTTTCAGCATATTGAGAACTCTTGTTCTATTAAATAAATTTTATAGATTACATTGGGGAAAAAACAATGACATGTTAAGTAAAGCTTTGGTGTATACATTTTTTTCAGAACTGTTTGTACAATTATAATAATATAGTGAGTACCTGCAAAATAAACTTTTAACCTCCTAAACTGGGAAAATTTTCACAGTTGTGACATTTTTGTATGAAACTTTCAGACATGAAAGGGAGTGAGAAAAAGAATGAACTTACATCGGAGAAAGTAATAGGGACATTATATAGTCCTTAGAGAAAAAAATTAATAAGTGTATTTTTGTTAGACCTGCCCCATTAATTTCTCAGTATTATTGCCTTTTCTTAGGAAATGAAGAAATTCGATTAATATTTCCCCATAACTAAGAAAGCTGTCCATGTCTTCACTCTAAGACGAAGGAGTAAACCATTTTCCTATTCACATCCTCGCCTAGAAAATAGTCAGAGCTCTTCAATAAGCTTTCATCTTCTCTTTGCATGCCGCAACGAGACATGGTAGTGTACATATATATGTATATACATTTTGTTTTACTTGTTAATGTAGTTCATCTTAATTTTACTTACATCATGTTTGTTCCACACTATTTGTTACTGTCGAATGTATGGTAATTGTTAAATGCTCTTAAGCAGCCATTTTATCATTGTTTTCCTAGGGACTGTCAGTTAATCTCAGTGTTCATAGTTTGTGCTCCTTCTAAAATGGCAGAAAATAATCCTTTATATATACATAATCACGCATTGTTGGTGAAGCATCAAATCACCTACCTGTTTACTTGCGGAAAACAAATCTGGATTTTACCACTGTGCAGAATTGTCGAAGATTCTACTTCTCGTTCTTCTTTTGGAAAAAAAGATTTCCATATTTAGTGTTTGAGAGAAGTGGAATCCAATTAACCCCTTGGTTCCAATGGAACATTGTTACAAAAAAATCCATTGATTAATACTATATTAGAAATACCGAAGTAGAAAAGAGTGCATTAAAACCACAGGGTAAACATTTTCAATCTGTATCTGCATGAATGCTTCATTAAATATGCTATGAGCTGTCAGACTTCAAACTATAATGTTTTCTAAATCTTGTCTGTATTTTTACATTACAGAAATGAGCGTAGTATCCAGAAGTTTCCATTTTATGTAGATTTTATAGAGACAATTGAATATTAGTAGTGAATTATAGACTAATGTTTTAAAAAATAAAGTAAAGTAAGAAGACTGAGCCTGGTCCTAATGACCACTTAAAGACAGTGATCCTGTTAACTGTTTATGGGATAGATGAAAAATAAAATACAACAGTACAATGTACAGCCATACACAATATTATAATAATATTTATAACTTTATGGTACTGTATGTTAAATAATACCTCTACCTTTGTAAAGTGAACTGGCTAGGTTAACGCAATTCAGCACTATGTATAATAAGCTATCATACATATCACATACATATGAAACACACGGGGAATTATACCGTATATTTTTGTTGAGCTGCACTTAGTAAAATATCAAAGAAGCATGTGTAATGAAACCTGTATATAATGTGATACAATTAATTGTTTATGTAAGGGAAAAAATGAACATTTGTAACACTCATCTATATCATAACCTACTACAAGCATGATTTAGTCAAATATAATTATTGATTTATGTAATGCACAAACCAATCATCAAAAAACTTAGAAAAGTTAGCAACAAATAATTTCCAGTGGAAATGTCCAAGTTGGTTCTAATACAATTGTCTTCAAACTGAGCAAGCATCATATTCAAGATCCATTTAATGGTTAAATGTCAAAAACAGTTGACCTGTAATGTACTTACCTTTTATAGAACAGGAAATAAGAAAGAATACTAACAGCTAATGTTTCAGAAGGTGCCTTCAGAAATTATGAATATTTTGTGTGAAATTGCTCCTAATTTTTATGTCCACCCTCTTTATCATAAGAAGGAGGAAGAAAACGATTTCTTGGATACTGGGAACAGAAAAGAATATTCTCTCTAAAAACCTTTCGTCAATTAGCACTGCTCCTACAATCCCCTGACTGTACCAATGTGAAATAAAAGCTTAACTCCTTGTTAACAAGGAAAAAGGCACTCAATCAAGGGAGAAGGGATTCCAGGATGTGGGCCACAGTTTAAAATGGCGATTACAAGGGCACAAATGTGAATGCAGAGGTAACAGTCTCTAACCCTGCAGGAAGCCAATGAACATTCGAGCACGCTTTTGTAAATCAGGCCTGATGATTACAACAGCCACAAGCACAGAACACATGAAACAATTATTTGCACCATCCCTTCAGTGCTTCTAATTTGTTCTCAAAAATCAACATGGTTATTCAATGCGTTATTTAAAGCGATGACATGTGCCCTCCTCCACCCTACCCCCGTTCAACTCATCAGCTCAGATATATAGTACAATTCTGGATATGTACTGACAACTAAAATCAAGACTATGGGGAAAAGCATAAAATTAGGGCTCAATTTTGCACTATTAACAACTTGTGTAAAGTGCACGTATGATCAGCGTTTGAAAACACTTCACACATTTGAACTTACTACTTACCCGATAAAATTACTCAATACCTTCCAAATATTGAGAATTGAATTTGTGTGTTGCACAGATATTGTTGCGCATTATTTTAAAAATGTAAAAAGTAGAACAGATATTGTAATATGTCTATTTACTGCAAGATTTTGTATTAAAATAATGTGCAAAGTGGAAGGTAGCTCATAGTTAACTGAAGTAGCAATTGTTTAAATAGAAAAGGAAATTAAATAAATTCTAATTACCTAAATTTCATTGAAATTGATTAAGTTTTTCTTATTTAGTTGTGAATAGATGCTTTCTTGATGTTATATTCGCCATAAAACTTCAAAATTTTTGCATCAAACTGTGTGCTTACTACATTAAAGTATAATAAGTGACTGGTGAATTATTTTTCTTAACATTACATTAAATTATATTAACTTTAGATTTTAACTGATAGCAATTCAGGCCTTGGAAATGCAAAGAAGATTTTTTTTTCCAGAGATGTCCATTAATTAGTGTGAAAAATGAAAAAAAAAATATAGTTTTCTGAAAGGTAATGTGATTCAATATGGGTCATGATGAGAGTTATGAAATGAATATTTATATTCCTGTTATTATTCAGCAAAGTAAAATCTAAATCAAAAGGAAAGGAGATGTTAAAGAACAATATACTGTTCAACATATGACAAGTTTGTCAAGTATATTTCACAACTGGTCTGAGGAGGTAAATTGCTTGCATTAGATTTTTTAAAATTATGTTGAAAAATGAAGCAGAAGTACATATTAAAAGCACAGCATGTTTCTATCACTATAACATAGCCAAAAGTTTAAGGAATGTTTGCCACAGGATTACATGTTGCACTATCTTTCCAAAATATAGAGGGCGGTGTTGCTCTTATATTGGGCAGTTGGCACGTTCCATTTAGGAGCACAAGTATTTATCAGCCTATGGCCCTTGTTAGACTTGCTTTGTTGCCTTATTTGTGAAAACTGCTTATATGTAATGGACAGTCGATCAAACTGTTTACAAACAAGTGACACCTTGACCTGCCTTGTAATATAGAAAATAGCAGGTGTCTGGGAAGATGTTGCCAGGCTGCTAAACACAAAGGGTTCATATGACGCCATGAACCGTGAGAGCAATTCTCTATGGGGTTTACGCAGTATTCCATTTCTCAGGAAGCCTGTAAGAAAGCTAAAGTTATTTTCAAATTCTCTTTTAGTCTTAATGTTGTATGTTGTATGTTGACAGAGTTTCCTAGTAGTTTTGTAGAAGTTTATAAAATTAATTTTCTCTTTCATATTTTCACAAAATTCTGCTACATACATTGAGAAGGCAGGTTAATAGTTACAAGTTTTGATCCCAGGCTTGAAATTTTAGTGTTAACTAACAAGAAAATACTGAAATTCCTTAAAAAAAAAAGGATAAACTTGCCAGAAAGTTAATAGATATAACATCTTCATGTGTTGTTCTTACTTTAAATTATTTCAATTATCTAAAAATAAAATAGTTTGCTCCCTCTGTTATTGAAGAATCCAATTTGGATTTAGAGATTACTTTGAAGACAGTTCTCTCCTCTAGTTCCATCCTTTCTTGTGTCTAATACTGAACCAATAACATAAGTAACAACATAAATATAAAAAGATAATAAATGCAGAAAATATCTTAACAAAAATATTAAAAATCATCATTGCAAACCCCTAAACAACATTCAAAAATCTTCCTGGATTCAGTTCTTAAAAAGGTAAGAACTGAAATTTATATTTCAGGGACAAGACTCTGTTTAAAATTCTGATAATTTGGCATGTGGTCAATTGTTTTAAATCTCCCTTATACGAAAAAGAAACCAGCTAAGACTTGTTGGATGTTATTTGGAAGAGCTTGGTATATTTTTGATTTATTTGCTTCTGGATTCCTGTAACACATTCACTTACCATCAGAATTTATTTCTTGGTAGTTTCAAGCAATGAGAACTTAAACAGAAATTAATTTTTTGAAATATCTGATTTTATTAATCATTTACTGCTAGATTTATTATAGAATTTTTGACTATCTAAAAATCAAACTCACACTCTTTATTATTTAGTCACTAAATATAGTTGCAAAAGAGTAACCCTTTGAAAAGAATAATTGTTTATTGTCTTTCAACAAGTTCCATAAACTGGCAGTTTTTAAAATATTAATTTATTAATCCTCTTTCTTTAAATAAATAATGAATTGCAATATTTCCATTGTTCAGACAATGGCAATTCTAATAATTTTCACTTTCATTCAGTAAGAATATGTGGAAGGTTTGAGAAGTGAACTTTATTTAAGAAACAAAAATACATTTCCAATTGTAGTTTGAATAAAAGGACCAAATTGATTTGTATAATTACAATAGACAACATTCTGTTCATTGTGTTTCTAATACATTTCTAACAATTGCCCAGTCTTTTGGAATTCAAAATGATATCAAAGTACAACTTAAATATACTTTAAAATTTACTTTCAATACCACTGTCATTTACAGATTTGAAATGCTCTCCCACTTCTGATATGTGACCCTTAATTCTTTTCAGAAAGATAAGCAGCAACTGAATATTGAGAATTAGAATTATAGAATATGTATAATATCACAAAATGATTAAATGCTAGCAGTATGGAATGAAATAATTTACCGATGTTTTTCTTTACCCATAGGAATCCCCAGTTTTATTTGCAAACTGAGGAACTAATAAAAACATATTTTGAGGTATGCACACTTTTGTTTCTAACACTCCTTGTTTAACTTAAAATAGTCTGTATAGATGAGGTGATCCGTGAGATCTGCTGGCCATTTATCATCTTTATATTTCTGACAGTAAATGTGCAAATGACAAGGATAGAAATTAATTTAGACAAAAAGCTCTAAACTTCAAAAAAGACTAAGTGCTCCAATTTAATAAGGAATTTTACACTGAAAATCAACAATAAATTTACCAGTCAAGAACGTATTTCTTAAAAAGTGTACAACTCAAAAGAGAATGATTAAAATTATAACTGAAGATTGACATATATTTATGTATCCCACCACCTGAAAAAACACATCTAAAAATAACCTTGTAATCCACTCACAAAATGATTGACAATTTTTACCAAGTAAAGATACCCCCGGCCTGACTTAAAATAAAAGATGAGGGCACTGTGAAGTATTTCTGGCCCCATCTTTATGTCAAATCACATCATTGAAACAATGGTTTATACTACAAGAAAATCTTCTGCAAGCTCTACATAATGGGAATGAATGACAATCTGGAGAGAATGTGCAGCAGGCTTCTCTTTTGATCTGGAATATTGTTAATCTTTGTAGAACTGTGTGCTGTGCATACTTGGAGGAATATCAAATCCTCGATGAGAAAAAGTGATTGTACCTTTCCCTTTTTAACTTTTTTTTCCTTTATTTTTCGCTGACCCCAAAATGAGCAAAAATGAAATATTTTTAAAATTGCAGATGATTCTGAGTACATTGAGAACAGCATGGCTCTGAGACCCGTGAGGAGCATCCACTAGTAAATGACATTTTGTAAGTGCAAGGGCTTTTAAAAACAAAATGGCCCCAAATGAAATCAAAACAAGAGCGGCATTTTACATGGGCATTTTTTTGGCACACCCTCAAAACTGAAAAACTTTAGTTTATACTTTAATTAAATGCTTGAAGATGGTACATTTTAGTTTCAGAGAATTCTTAGCACGTGTTGGAATGTGGTATGTGCCATATTTCTGACAACAGCAAACATAGTACATGGTTATTAATGGACTGAGCAGAACTTTTTTTTTAAAACGGCACTGAACAATTCCAACATTTTGAAGGTGCGGACCTGTGAAAGATTCATGAGGAAAAATCCGATCTCTTAGGGACTTTTTACAAATGATTTTCAAAGCAAGAAATCCTGGGTAGTAATCCCTCAGTCGATGAAATCATATATTGTATTTGTCATACTCCAAACATGTCCAGCAACTGTAGACCAGCCAGTGGGACTGTGCGAGTCCGCCATTGCTAAGCCAAGTATGCAAGATGAATTCTGTCTAATACAAACACAGTAAATCATGTTGATTTAGTGCTACTAGGAAGTGTGCCTCCACTGTTGTGAGCTGCTTTTGAAGTACTGCCTAAAACTCAGTCTTGTGCTTCAAAGGGAGGGGATTACAGTCTTTATCCAGCAATTAATATGGCTAGAACAGAGAGTGACAGCACCTGAGGACTCAACAAGCTGGCCAGCAGCCTGCTGTGGGTTGAGTCTCTTCCCATAATGCATTTTGTTCATAACATAACTAAATATTATTTATTAGAACAATGTTGTTTTAAGTCAACTGTAATATATTAGACATTTTAACTTCAATATTTGTCTGAACACCTTTGCTACTCAACAGATATATTGAAAGTCTAGCTATCTTCTAACCTTTAACCTATGTATCTACCTAGATCATCCTAATCTCCCACCAACTGTTAGACAGAGAACCAAGCTGTTAGAGTGAAATAAAGTCTAAGGGCCATCTTAGGCTGATCAAATGACAACCTCTCACAGTCACACCCCTCTGCTAGAGTTCACAGGTTCAAAACTGGCATCTGAAAGCAAAAAAACATCCTACCAATGCCTAGACAGCAGGAATATGGTTTGATTCACAGGAGTGCAGTAAAGAGGCAGCCGATCCCTCAAAGCTAAGGCTGATCGGCACAGCGCATGGCTTTGAATTATGAAGAGAGAGGGTGAGGGAATCAGAACAATAAACGACATAATATTCTCTGTTCTGTGTAATCAAAAAAAAACCTTCACACTTCTGCAGAAAATGAATCGCAACGTTGCAAGATTTTAATTCATTTGACTTTCGGAAATGAAATTGTCCCTTTGTGATGTTTAAGTTCCAGACAAAGAGGAAGGAAATATTACTTAATTCTGCTAAATCACAGTGATGCAGCAAAAATGATGTCACTGTACTCCTCCATGTCTCGCCCTCAAACATCCTTATACCATCTTATTTCACACTTCCCCCATCCCCGGCATCTAAACTGATTAAATGCAAAAATGATTTTGCCGTGAGATCTCAGCATATGGTCAGAAAAATTTGAAAGTACAGAAATAATCTACTTTTAAGGTAAATAGGATAAGGCTTTGGTGACTAGTGTTCTTGCGATTAAGCTGGAAGGGAAAGGAAGAAAATAGTGGCAGTCTGGTGACCTGTATGCTGGGAAAAAGTGAACGTCAATGAGGCAGCTCCCAGTGCAGTAAAACACAAGCATAATGTCTCCACAGGGCACCATAGTTTATCTCCATTTTATTTATCCACAAACTAAAGCACATTTCTTCCAGAATGCCGCACTTTAAAAAAATACTTCCATCTACCGTCTCGAACTAACACATCTCTTCAAATCTCAGTATTTCAGAAAACTGGGATTCAGTAAATTTTTAGGAAGAGGGTGTTGATTTATCAGATAACAACAGAGTACTTTGATTGAAGAGAGTTTGATCTGCAGTTTTCACCTTGCTCTCATTAACTCAAATCAGAGTCTGCCCTGATTTCTAGAATAGATTGAATGTTGTCAGAGTTCAGTGCTTTGTTACACAAGCTTCTAAACATTGCAAGCCTTACCACCATTCCCCCACTTTTTATGCACCCCCACCCCCTTCTCCAGATCCCATTCAATGGCAGAGGATTCTGAAATTCTGCCCTTTATCATCTTTGCTTTATCACACAACAGTGCCTCTGACCGAAACGATGTGTCTACTATCTGCGTCCCCATCAACCCTGCCACTGTAGCAGCATTCTCGCCTCGGAGTCAGAAGGTTGTGACTTAGGTCCCATTCCAAGAACTTGAGTTATAATACAACCTGACACTTCAGTTAGGAGCTGAGCAGAGGTCCTGCCTTTCAGATGAGATATTAAAAGATTCCAATGAACAATTTCAAAGAAGCAAGGGAGAATTCCCCCCATTGTTCTGACCACCATCGCAAATACAGCTTATCTGGTCATTACTGCTTTGCTGTTTGTAGAGTCTTGCTGGGTGTAAATTGATTGCAATGTTTCCTGCATTACAAGCATTTCAAAAGTACTTCAGTGTTTATGAAGCCATTTGGGATGTCCTTTGAGCAGGAAAACCACTGTATAAATGAATATTTTTCTTTCATCGCTTGAAATTTATGATTCTCAGCTTTGTGCATCACCCAGGAGCCTGTTACAAATTTTAAACTGGCTGAGTGGAGAAAATGGTTACGTTTTTCTTGTTTTTTTTCCCCTCTGCTTTTAAAACCAATAAACTTCATGAAACCAAGTGTTAACCGTTTCTGTTTAATAAATCTGATTGCACTTTACGTGTGCTTCTGGAATTCTGACATGATGAAGCCAAGCTTTAGCGAGCATGGAGATTTTGTTTCCGTTTTTCACAATCAACATCCGTGAGTCAAGAAAGCAAAGCGGCCAGAGCTCCTTCTTTACTACTGGATACTGTTCTTCGGTGTTAGATCAGCTTAAGACTTGGTGGGCCACAGTGGTTGAATGGTCTACAACCCTATCAAAGCTCACATATCAATTATATTGTGGGCACCTTAGCAAATAAATGACTCAAATTTCAAAGTAAATTTATTTTCAAAGTATATATACAGTATGCCACCCGATACTACCCTGAGATTCAATTTCTTGCAGGCATTCACAGTAAAACAAAGAAGTACAACAGAACCAATGAAAAGCAACATAGTAAGACTGACAATCAATGTTCAATAGAAAGCAAACTGTGCAACTACAAAAAAAAATTGATAGGTGAATACTGAGAACCTGAGTTGCAGAATCCTTGAAAGTGAGAGCATAGGTTGTGGAATCAGTTAGATGTTATGGTGAGTGAAGTTATCCACTTTGGTTTAGGAGCCTGATGGTTGAAGGATAATAATTGTTCCTGAACCTAGTGCTGTGAGACCTAAGGGTCCGGTACCTCCTTCCTGGTGGCAGCATCAAGGAGAGAGCATGGAGTGGATGGAGTGGTTCTTTGATGATGGATGTTCCTTTTTTGTGACAGCACTTCTTGTTGATGTGCTCAATAGTAGGGAATCCTTTCCCCGTGAAAGACTAGGCTGGATCTATAAGACCATAAGATATAGGAGCAGAATTAGACTATTTGGCCCATTGTGTCTGCTCTGCCATACCCGCTCAGCCCCAATCCTCTGCCTGGCCTCCTTTTTTACAATTTTTTGTAGGCTTTTACAAACTGGGCATCAGTGTTTCCATTAACTTGTCGAACCAAGCATTGAATAAATGCTTTGGTCTTTCACTTTTCTATATTCAGTTACAAACAGTAGAGAGCTATCCTCTGTGATATAAAACTGTTCAAATGCTTACTTCCAGATCAATTGTCAGCAGGTATTCTGAAACCTGGAAGCTAACAAAGTGTTGTGGTTTTCTTCCACCTCTTCCATTAGCCTTCTACCAATTCAAGAACAAGTAGATTTATCTAAAGTTCTTTCAATTGTCTTCCATTCAAATGATGGTATCAATTGATTGCTTACTTGTAAATTTACAAAATGTTTCACATCACTCCCTGCTGAGGCCCTCATCACGACCAAGCTGCTCAGAAGCAAGAGTGAAAAGGAAAGGGGCCCAACAGCAGTTATTGCCAAGCAAATATCGCTCTGCATGGCCACAGCTTTACCGTATACCCATCCATCAGCAAGGCCTTCAAACGACGTCAGATACAAGCCCAGTTGTGATCCAGTGTTGAGTAATTTTAAATGTTATGCTCACTAATTTATTCAGTTTATAACTCCTTCCACTTTGCAATGGAAGTGTTGCCACCCCATTCAGAAATTATTTTATGTCTGGAGGCAGCTGTACAGGAGCCATCTGTTCTCTCTCAGATTAGTTGTCATAAACACCTCCTCTAAGAAGAAAATTAATATATCTGACCAAACAGTATTTAAAAATGCAGTTTAAAATGATTTTGAGATTCCTGGAAAGATCAAGAATATCTCATCAAATAAAATTGACAAAAAATAAAGATTCATGTTGTATCAGTGAGAAGAGTGCATAAAACTCTCCGGCAAAAACATAAGTTTTGACGATGTATAATCAATAATTTACAGAATTTAAGACACCAGATATCAAAGGAAAACAAAGAATAAAGGAAAGGGAAAAAAAAAGTCAAGGTTACTTTACTAAACCAGTGTGACTTTTTTGACTCATGATGATTCCTAAAAAGAAAAAAAAAGCTTTTAATCTGATAACTCTCTGCTTACCCACCATTACGAGGCCCTTCAGGGCAATGATCTATCAAGTCCTGACTGTTTCAAACTGTTTGTGCTGGATTCAGCATCTATCACCCTCAGTCTTGCAGCATACTCAACAATAGAGCTAAGAAACAATAATTTTCAATTAAGAAACCTGGGGGAGACTTGGGGGCTTGATTTATGATGCATGGCTAATTAGCAAGTGGCTAGCTCAATGAAAATCCAGCAGTTTGTCACTGAATAGCCCAATGTTTTGTTTTCTGTTTTTATTATATGACCCTAATCTCATATTCATGTCTATATCATTGCATTGCTGTTTTAAAAATATGCCACAGTGAGGAAGGGAGGAAGTGTTTGTGACATCATTGGATGGAAGCAGGAGTGGGCCCTGGGAATGGCTTTGACTCAATGTATTCTGATGTCATACACCTTATGATCTGTCATGATGCTAAAACAGTGCTGTAAATAGATGATAGCCCATAGTTAGAAAGTGCTTGCCAGCCTCCGGGGATTCGTGGGTTAACCCTGAACAGAAGATTTGGTCCAGAAAATTTACCTCAGGGCTACAGCTCTGTAAATGAGCTAGATACAGCTCTCATGTGTAATGAAGTATACAACACTCTGATTAAGCATAAGGCTTAGGTGACGAGATGAAAGAAAAGGTTACCAGCTAAACAGTTTGCAGGATTTCATGTCTCTGAAGATAAAATTTATTTTATTTTACTTTTGTAACTGCAAGTACCAATGTGAACAAAACTTTGGTAACTGAACTGGGCAGACAATATTATAATAGAGCCCAGATGTTATGGGTTTTAGACGTATACTGACTAATCGTACAAAATTAATTCTTCAACTGCAGGCAAGAAATGTTGAATTTTTGGATTTTTTTGTTTTGTTTTCCAAGCTGCTTTAAAAATAAACTACCCCAATGACAACAGGGAAGCATTATTATACAATCCACTGACTACATTTATATGGATTACTCAGAATCAGTTTGAGATTGGG
Organism: Hypanus sabinus; assembly: GCF_030144855.1. Lineage (NCBI taxonomy): Eukaryota > Metazoa > Chordata > Chondrichthyes > Myliobatiformes > Dasyatidae > Hypanus > Hypanus sabinus. Next base: position 24,621,366 of record NC_082707.1, read on the forward strand.
TTTTATACTGCACAATAGCGGTAGACGCTACATTTTTTAGATCTCTTTCTGTTTTAATAACTCCACTCAAAAAGGTCTTTGGGAGATAATTTCAGCCCTATTTATACTGGAACCTGCAGCTGTTCTATTTTAAATTGCTCCAGGTCCCAGAGCCAGATTAACTCTAAACCAGTCCATTTACACTGCAGCACACAGTGGGGTGGCTGAGACACTAATCCCAACCATGGTTCATTTGTGCAGGTGGTAAGGGGGGGGGGGGGGGGAAACTTTGCTTACTGATGACTTCCTCTTGGACGGCTTTTTGGCCGGAATTCTATCTAAGGACATTTATAATAGCATCAAGAGTCCATTCCTTGGATTAGCATGGGAAATTACACTGCCCACTGATCCAGAGACTGGAAGAGAGGAGGCTTATGATTGTTTTCCTCTGATACAGCTTATTTATAATGTTAAGATGTAAAATTGGATTTATATTGGCAGTGTAAACAAGGGTATTATTCAATAAAAATATCACATGCCAGCTAACAAGGATACACTTTTACCGGATTTTAAGCACCGTCTCGAAGATATAAATAGTCTTATGGAGTGAAGCTTTGTTCACGACATACTTAAACAGTAATCAGCTGAACCCCTGGGCTTCCAGTCTTGAAAATAATGAAAATATTCTCCTGTGTTCCATTTCAATTTGTTAACTCTAGCTGATAATTTAGTTAGCTTGATTGGGAAAGTAAGGTGACTAGTTAAACAGTAATCAATCAACAAAAGTTTTTGCTTAAACCTTTTCAGAATCTCATCAGGACATCCATTTAAAGAAGGAATATTACCATCAGGAACCATTTCAATGGCCAAAGGTCACAAGTAACTTTTTTTAAAGAAGAATTTATTGTTGAAGATGCTTTTAAAACAGCTTCACCTCTAGGATGTTTTACAGAGGAAGTTGCATTGCCAAGAGTACCTCCAAATAAGGATTCTTATTTTCCATATTTTAATACAAGCTTTACCATTAGGTTTGCTTTTACATTTCAATTTTTTTTAAAAATCTCTGACAGTATTTCCTTAAATAAAAAAAATATCCTTATTTCCTTGGGGCCTTTCTATTCCTCCAATTACAGAAGAAACGCATAAACTTGACTAAAAATTATTTGAATCACATTACTGGGATTGGGTTGCACCTCCACCAAGGTCATTGAACAGTGGAAAAGCCTCAGTATAAGATTGCCCAAGTAGTCACACAATTTTGACTGATGAATCCTTTGTGAAATGACTATCATGGAGATTTGTAAGCAGCCAGCCTAATTTTCAAATAGGTTTCTGAACTAGATATACTGTGTCTTCTTCTTCTGTTGAAGATCATGAGCAGTCAATTTTCTCTTGTGCAGTAGCTGATGAATGTATGTTAGTTCTTTGTTGTGTTCTTTTCTCAGAATTGCCAATGAATTGAAAACAAATGTTACATCAATATGTTAGCCAGAAAGTGAAATGTTTGTAGGAGTACAGCTTTAAGGCACAACAAAGAGACATTCCTTATTTTTGTAACATAATAGGTCTTGAAAAATCCACACATCACAGAACATAAGGTGGAAATGTAAATTTTGTTCAATTTCCCAACTTCGTTGTTCCAATGATGCTATGGCCCATTGAGTCAGTGATCACAACATATTCTAGAGATCAAATCTGGAACCTTTCGTACTATAACATGTAGCTTCTTTGACCTACTAGTCTATCTTGAGGATGTTTTATTAATGAACATTATTGATCATATATGAGACTGTACTTTTAGAAAGCTTATTACTGTTCACAGGTAAACCAAACATAAATCATGCTGCCAGGATATTAATATTCTGCTAAATGAATTTTCTCACACCATTAGGTACAGCAATGTTCCAGTCAATTCCTCTGATGTTACTGTCAGAGTCTTCTACTGAAACCAAAGTCTTCGAAAAATCAATATTAACAGAGACATCAACAACAAAAGCATGTCAAGAGAATCACAACTCTTGTTCATGAATTAACCCTCAGAAAGGTGAAACTTAATACTGCATAAAACGTAACAATTTTGCATGTCTAATTTGACATTATTAAATATGTTGTAAAAATGAGTAGCAAAACTTTGAGCTAAAAATTCATTTTTACTATCTGGGGAGGAAACAAATGTCTAAGTTAAAATTCCCATTTTATAGTAACCACCTGATTCGGATTTCCAATTGGGAAACGTTTTGCAACATGCAGATGATTTAAAGCATGTTGAAAACATCTCAATATCTTACAGAAGATAAAATTAAACCCCATTACTACATACTGTGAGGGCACATTGTCCTCAGTGATCTAAAACATGAGAAAATTTGCAGATGCTGGAAATCCAAGGTAAAAAACACAAAATGCTGGAGGAACTCAGTAGACCAGGCAGCATTTATGGAAATGAACAGTCGATGTTTCAGGCCAAGACCCTTCATCAGGACTGCAAAAAAAGATGAGAAGTTGGAGCAGGAAGGTGGGAGGAGGGGAGGTGATAGATGAAACTGGGAGAGGGGGAGGGGTGAAGTAAAGAGTTGGGAAGTTGACTGGTGAAAGAGATAAAAAGCTGGAGAAGGGGGAATCGGGTAAGAGAGGATAGAAGACCGTGGAAGAGAGGGAAGGGGGAGAAACACCAGAGGGAGGTGATGGGCAGGTAAAGCGATAAGTTAAGTGAGGAAAATGGAAATGGGCAATGGTGAAGGAGAGGTAGGGGAGCAATTACTGGAGAATTGAGAAATTCATTTTCATGCCCACATCAATGGCATGATGGGAACAGAGCTGTATTTCTGAACCTGGAGGGCAGGTGAACCGCTCTCGGTCTGACCTTAACCCTTTTAACTGTTTGGCATGGGTGACCCTACCAAAAGCTAAAAGCATAATGCTTTGACTCCAGCCAACATAGCTCTCCAGGTCACTGAGGCATACAAACCTTCAAACTCTAAAACAAGGCTGTGGTCCTCTTGCAGGTCATTTACTTGCGAAATAAAATAATCCAGCGTGGGCTATGGTGAAAAGCAAATCATTCTTTCTAAAGACCATTAGAAATGACTTTGAAATAAGACTTATTTGATTTTATAGTCCTGGAGCCTGGTACCTTTGAGTCAGATCCTGGTATTTATTCTGCTCCTTGGTGGGAGCAATGTCAGCCCATGCCCATGTCTTCTACCAGACCACGGAAATAAAATGCAACAGCATAAAGAGTGTGAGCTGCCCATGGATGCTCACCTTCCAAAATTCCAAAGAGATGATCACTAACAGATATTTTCATACTCTTCAAGATCTGTGTTAAGGCTGCCAAACAGAGATCTCAGGTAGCCAATCAAAAGCTAGTTTGAGCTGTCAGGATTGACTGCAGGAATGTTTGTTTTTATTCGTATGACATGTTCATAAAGGCTCGAACTTTCCACAATCCCCACTGATATTATCATTGCAAAATAATGTGACAATACGAAGCACAAGTGCCATTAGTTCAAATTATTCTTACAATTAATTTGTGTAGGGGACAAACCTGAAGCAATGTGGTCATATTTGTCAATAAATTGGCACAATTACATGGACACACTACAGGTCAGGCCCTGTGGAAGATGGTGACACACTGTTGTTATGTGAAGCTCTTCTAAAATTACGGTGGCTTCTATTCTACATTGCTAATTTTTCACTTTCACCAGCATTGTAATTCAGAACAAAGCATATTTTTCACCCCACTAGATGCTTTATCAAAGACCTTTCAACTTGCTAATCTCACACAATTTCAGCAGTGTAGATAATGGTGTAACGAGCTCAGAGAGATTTGGGAGTGAAGGGAGTTATGGAGGACAAAAATTGGGTGGGAGTGGTTCATGGAGGGGATCGGAAGAGTCACATGGAGGGAGGGAGGTCACATGGTAGAAATGGTCACATGGCAGGAAAAAGTCAAATAGAAAAGGTATCATTTGGAGGAGAGGGCTGCTTGGGAGAAAGGGTCACATGGAGGAGAGCTGTGTGAAAGAGAGGATCACATTGTGGAGAGGGACACTTGGGAGTGTAGGTCACATGGTGAAGAGGGCTATATCGGAGAGAGGGTCATATAGAGGAGGGGACTACATAGGAGGAAGGGTCTCATGGAGGAGGGGGCTCTGTGGAAGGGAGAGTCACATTGAGGAGATGACTACATGGAAGTGAGGGTCACATGGAAATGAGGGTCACATGGTGGAGAGGACTACGTGGAAGAGAGGGTCACATGGAGGTTATATTACATGATGGAAGGATTGAACTGAGCTGAGCTTTGTGAGAAGCAAAGGATCATGGCTAATAGGAAAAACCTGGAAAGAGAAAAATTGCTGGAAAATGTGTCTGGGGCCTTTGTGGCACTTGAAGGACAACAGATTACCTGAAAATAATGGTCACATGAAGTGGCCTCTTTTGTCTTTGGGTGGTGCCTGGTAAGAAATGTGATTAAGTTAGTCTGGTAGATGAGAGGTGAGTATCAAGAAGGACTTTGACAGTGAGAAAGGAAGGTGGAAGTAATTACTAAGTAAATCTATCAAAGTTGAACCTAATTCAGACACCCCAGAGTGTGCCAGTTAAGATTGGTCCTCTTTAAATATCACTAACACAGGACTTGCCTTTGATTTCAATGTACATGTTCTTTATGTGTGTAGTATAATTTTCCATTGAACACTGCACACTTCTTGTTATTATTTTACATTATATCCATGCACCCCACACATAAGGAAGAGCCTCGTACAATAATGAAAGTGCAGCAACTATCTAAGCATTTTTAGTTAGAATCACTTGTAAAGTTCTATTGCAATAGCAATGGACTACACAATGAAATTTCATGACTTGTACCTTGCTGAAGCTCACTCAGTGCAATTTGCCACTGAATTACAATGGGCAACTTTTAGTTTCTTGCATTCTACCACTGAGGGATATCTGGTGTTACTGTAGAGGCAACCAAATGAGGTTGCTCACCTATAGGGCTCAACTCTCTCTTACCATAGAAGTCATTTAAAGATACTTTCATCTCTCTACACCAGCTGGATAATTTACATATCAAAGGGAAGTGTTTGACATTCTCAATAGCCTTTGAGATTCCCCCCACCCCCCACAACAAAAATGATCTTTGTTTCTTAGCTAAAATAAAAGGGAGGGAGGATGGAAAATAAAATGTGAAAGAAAGCCCGGTGTGAAAATTTGGTTTCAGGTGACTTTCCCAACCACGATACAACAAGAAACTGAGTCTGCACTCTCAATAGAAGTTAACGTAATTTTCTCAAAAATTTATTTTATTCATGCTATATGTGTGCAATGTTCTCTGTTTTGTAAAATAATTAGGTAAGCCAAAATATAACAAATAATATATCTCTATGCAGAATCACAGATCAACCATAAACTTCTGGAAATTGGTTTAACCCTGTTCTACTTTCTCCAACTGACTAAACGAATAAAGGAATGTTTATACACAACACCATGCAACATAGAAAGTGATTCTAAACACACTTTGTAAATACTTAATTATTCATCTACTATGTTGAAGATGTATAAGAAGATGGGGAGGCTTAATTTGGAATATCGTGTGCAGTTCTGGTCACCTACCTAGTGGAAAGATATCAGTCAGACTGAAAGAGTACAAAGAAATTGTGCAAGAATGTTGCCTGGACTTCAGGACCTAAATTATAGGAAAAGGTTGAATAGATTAGGACTTTATTCCCTGGAGCATATGAGAATAAGGGGAGATTTGATAGAGGTATACAAAATTATGAGGGGTGAATGCAAAACAGGTTTTCCCACCCACTGATGTTGGGTGAGACTAGAACTAGAGGTCATGGGTTAAAGGTGAAAGATGAAGTGTTCAAGGGAACCTGATGCGGAACTCTTTCACTCAGAGGTTGGTGCAAGCGTGGAATGAGCTGACAATGGAAGACATGAATGTGAGCTTGATCTCAACATTGAAGAGAAATTTGAATAAGTATTTGTATGAGGGTGGGGGGGAGCATGGAGGGCTAAGGTCCAAGTGATGGGACTATGCAGGCACAGACAAGATAGGCCAAGGGGCCTCTTTCTATTCTGTAGTGCTCTATGGGACTCCACAATCAATAATCACAACCAGTAAGTGCACAGCAAGTATTTCATGTCACATGAACTTGAAAGTGATGGTACATGTAGAAACTTAAAGATCTTCACCAATCATCCAGATAAGTCCATAACAGGACCTGGCTTAATCTCTGATTGACTGACAGGCTTCAGGTTCAAGTTTAATGTCATCTGGCAGTACATATATAAAACCAAATGAAACAATATTCCTCCAGACCATGGTGCACCCACACAACATATCACACACAGCACATAAACCAAAATATTATACTATCATCATCATCATCATTATGTGCCATGTCATGTGAAGTAGGCAGTCATGGTTCCATCATTGTTCTTGGCAAATTTTTCTACAGAAATGGTTTGCCATTGCCTTCTTCTGGGCAGTGTCTTTACAAGACGGGTGACCCCAGCCATCATCAATGCTCTTCAGAGATTGTCTGCCTGGTGTCAGTGGTTGCATAACCAGGACTTGTGATATGCACCAACTGCTCATACGACCATCCTCCACCTGGTCCCATGGTGTCATGTGACCCTGACCGTGGTGCTTAGCTGGTGCTACACCTGGCCCAAGGGTGACCTGAAGGCTAGCAGAGCCTTACACCTTCTTTGGAAGACATGTAATTTCACTGACAGCCTCAGTAAGTTAAAAAAAAATGTAATTCAAAATGCATATGGTAAAGCACAGCACATGTAAATAGCAAACAGTAAACAGCTCGCTATCCTAGTAACAAGACCTGGGTGGGTGGTAGCAGAGTATTTATTAGTGTCACAGCCTGAAGGAAGAAGCTATTGCCCAGTCTAGCAGTTCTGGTCCTCATGTTCCTGTACCTCCTTCCTGATGATAGAGGATCAAAGAGATTGGGAGATGGGTGGTAGGGATCCTCAACAAGACTTTGGGCCTTTCATCTGCAATACTCCTGGTAAATGTCACAAGTAGGAGGGAGTGAGCTCCCAATGATCCTCTTGGTGGTTTTTACTGTCCTCTGTAGGATCTTATGGACTGATGCCCTGCAGTTTCTGTGCCATACAATGATGTAGCCATTAATTAGGACACTCTCAACAGTGCTCCTATGGGGAATTGCTAGAATGGGTGCAGTGAGCTTTGCATGTCTCAATCTCCTTAGAAAGTGTAGACTTTGTTGCTGTGCCTCCTTGACAAGTGAGGTGTTGTGGGTCAAGATTAGATCATCTGTGATGCATAAACCAAGGAATTTTGTGCTTTTCACTCTCTCCACAGGCAGAGCCATTGATGTGCAATGGAACGAGGTTGAACTGTGCCTTCCTGAAGTCCACCAACATCTCTTCTGTTTGTCCATGTTGAGACTCAGGTTGTCATCCTCACATTATTTGACAACCTCTCTACCTCCTCTCTGTATGCCAGCTCATTATTGTTGCTGATGTGGCCAGCCACTGTAGTATCATCAGTGCCCTTGATGACGGGGTGTGAGCTGAACCCGGCAGTGCAGTCGTGAGTCATCAGCGGACTGAGCATACAACCCTGGGGGGCACCAATAGGGGAGCCAGGGTGACCTTTGTGGTTCTAACATTTAACTGTCATTCATTCTTTGGGGGACTCCTCTGCTTTCATGGATGGTTGCGAAGAAAAATTTCGGGATGTATATTACATACTTTTCTCTGACAGTAAATGTACCGTTGAAACCTTTGAAAGAAAACCTGCAGTTGACGACATTCCCACTCGTCTGAGGCTATCATCAATTGGAACTGGAACTGGTTAATTATTGTCACATGTACCAAGATAGAGTGAAAATTTCATCTTGCGTACCGTTAATAGTATATTGAGGTAGAGCAAGGTAAAGTAATAGCAATGCAGAATAAAATGCAACTGCTATAGAGAAAGTGCAGTGCAGTTGAACAATAAGGTGTAAGATCATGAGGTAGACTGTGAAGTCTAGAGTCTAACTATCGCAACATGGAACTATTTAAGAGTCTTATAATAGTTGTTGCCTAACGTCGATTTGTGAGATTTTATTGGAGAAGGCTATACACATAAATGGAGTGCATTTTGTTGCTGGTACACATGAGTTGGGCAAGTCAGAGATGGAAGAGTCCACATTACATTATACAATATTTACTCCAAACAAGGTGGGTCTAGCCCTAACAACAGCACCTGGTAGTGAGCAGCCGATGTCTGCTCTTTGTGTGGGTGAGCAAGCTCGAGGCTCTTTCTGGATAAGAGGGAAGAAGGGTGGTGAGCGAATGGTGGGCAGGAGTTGACCGATAAAAAAGCTTGAAGGTCCAGGTGGAGGGAGAGATGCTGTAACTGAAAGAGACCCCGTCTGCTGGTTTGAATTGGACGCCATGTTTAATGTGAACGTCAGAGAAGGAATGAAAGACATGGGGCCTTGTCCCTACATTGTTTAACCTCTTCACTTGCATTATCTCCATTATAGATTGCAGCAAATGGCCAAGCCAGCGAATCAGCCTTCCCTATTTCAGCGATAGTCATTTTGCTCATTAATCAATGCTGGAAAATTGTTAACCCCAAGAATTCCCCACATTTTCTTAATCACAAAATGGATTTGGAGTCCAGTTGCTAGTTTTAAGAGAGCGACACTTGGATGTGCACCGTGCTCCCGGAAGTGATTGCAGACTGCACATTGGAATGTGATCTGGGAGCTCTAGAGGCTGGAAAGGAGGAGAAAGAGCCATTGCTACTGTTCTTGGGCTGGCAAGGGGTTACAGGACATCCTCTTGGTTCAGAGCTACTTTAAAATGCAAAACTTTCTTGGAGCATTTAATGATTCAGTTTTACGTTTGGAAGGTGTTATTAGGAAAGCACAGTCCAGTTGGTGGCGGTAATGCACCTTTAAGTGGGACTGCCAATCGACATTAAAAGACAGAAGAAGAAGAATAAGGTGCACACTGCAGTTACTGTGCAATGGAGGAATAACTAACTAAGCTAATTATTTAAAAAGCACTGGATGAGGGCACACTTGGGGTATCTTGAGCAGTTTGGGGCCCCTCGTTTAAGAAAGGATGTGCTGACATTGGAGCGGATTCAAAGGAGGTTCACGAAAATGATTCCAGGATTGAAAAGCTTGTCATATGAGAAGTATTTGATGGCTCTGAAATCACTGGAACTTAGAAGAATGAGGCAGGCTCTCATTGAAACCTGCTGAATATTGAAAGGGTTTGATAGAGTGAATATGGAGAAGATGTTTCCCATGGTTAGGGAGTCTAAGACCAGAGGGCATACCCTCAGAATAGAGGGACGTCCATTTAGAACAAAGATGGGGAGGGATTTCTTTATCCAGAAAGTAGTGAATCTGTGAAATTTGTTGCCACAAGCGGCTGTGGAGGCCAAGTCATCGAGTATATTTAAGGTAGAGGTTGATAGGTTCTTGATTAGTTAAGGGCATGAAGGGATACAGGGAGAAGGAGATTTGGACTTAGTGGGAAATGGATCAGCCATGATGAAACGGCAAAGCAGACTTGATGGGATAAATGGTCTACTTCTGCTCCTGTATCTTGTCTTATGAGATACCAATCAAGCAGGCTGCTTCATTTAAATACAGCCCTGGTTTTGAATGTCCTGAGAGCAACACTCATTCAGACAAGCAGGGAATATTCCATCACACTGCCACCTTGTGCTGATAGATTATGGAATGGCTTTGGCAGTTAGGAAGGTAATCGCTTGCCACAGGGTAATGAGTCTCTATCCGCACTGTACCCCTGTACGCTACACATTACAGATGACCCAGCTGAATTTGCGGATAAGGTTTATCCCAAACACACTGGGTGGTCACTTTATTAGGTAACTCCTGTACCTACTGAAGTGGCCACCCAGTGTATATTTGTGGTCTTCTGCTGCTGTAGCCCATTCACTTCAAGGATTGAAGTGTTGTGCATTCAGGGATGTTTTTTAGCACAGCACTGTTGTAACACATAGATATTTGATTTACTGTTACCTTCCTGTCAGCTTGAACCAATCTGGCCATTCTCCTCTGACCTTTCTCATTAACAAGGCATTTTTACCTATGGAACTGTCAGTCTCTGGCTGTTATTTGTCTTTTACACCATTCTCTGTAAACTCTAGGGATTGTTGTGTGTGAAAATCCCAAAAGACCAGCAGTTTCTGAGATACTCAGACCACCCCGGCTCCTGATCAAAGTCACTTAAAGCACCTTTCTCCCCATTCTGATTGTTGGTCAGAACAACAACTGAACCTCTTGACCATGTCTGTATTCTGTAGTGCATTATGATGCTGCCACATGATTATCTGATTTGTTATGTACATTAGCAAGCACATGTGGAGGTGTTAAGGCATATTCTAGTGTTATGGTATATAGCAAATACTAATTTCAACTGCAGCCAGTCTTCAGATCTGATTATAGATTGTAGATTGAATTTAAAATGCAGCTGTGAACAATGGTCTTCCTGGGGCTGCATTTTGTGGTTGATTGCAAACAATGCAAAACTCCATTTGGCCACAGATGCTTGCATATGCATTGACACAGCCCAGAGTCAGTGGGAGTTAACATTCATTTTGGGTGTCTGGAGCATAGGTGTGAACATGGAGATGTTTGAAAATTATATGTAATTCAAAAAAATGCACTGTAGATACATCACAACTATAGAATTATCTTTGATCTTTAGCACGTATTGAGTCAGCCTCTTCTTCCATGAGTGTGTCAAACGTGATGCCTGCAGTTTGTTTTGCTGACTAAAGACTTCTATATTGCCTAGATTCAGTGTCTCTCTGGTGACTTTGTTTATAAGTCACAAAACATGTGTACTTAATGCAGTGGCCACTGGATGCATGTTACTGGTGAGGACAGGGTTTTAGCGATACCAGTGAACGTCAGGATAGGTGGTTCACTTCTTCTGGTTGGCTCTCAAGTAGCCCAGTCTTTACTTCCTATAAATCAACCTATACATGCGTCTAGGTTCTGCTCCTGCATGCTGGTATTAGCAGCTTTATTTGCTCAGAAGTTCTGAATGAAAGTGAACACTGTGCAATCATTAGCAAACATCCTTGTGGCTGACTTTATGAAGAATAGAAGAACACTGATGAAACAGCTGAAGACGGTTAAACCTCAAACATTGCCCTGAGAAATTCTTGCAATGATTATCTGGTGATTGACTTTCAACAACAAAAATTAACATTTTCTTTTGTGTGAAGCATGGCTCTGACCACTGCAGTGCTTTCTACAAGATAGATGTATCATTGTTTTATTGTGTTCAAGTCTATTGTCATGGGCATACATATTCATTGTATAAATGGCATTAAAATTAACTTTTTGTTGCAGCAGCACAGTGTATTATAAACATGACAAACATAAATTAATAAACAAATTAACATAAATTAAACATAACTTTTATGACAAAATAAACTAAAAAAATCATAGCGTCGTTGGTGCCAGTTGAAAAACAAATGGCCTGCGGTAATTTTAGAGTTTTTCAGATCAATTCAAGAACCTGTCAGCAGTGAGGAAGAAGCTGTTGTCGGAAGCCGACATGTGGGTCTTCAGGTTGTTCTACCTCCTTCCTGATGTCAGCACTAAGAAGATGGCGTGGCCTAAATGGTGGGGGCCCTGAATGATGGATGCCACCTTTGAGTAATCAGCCCTCAAAGATGTCCTTGATGGTGGGGAGAACTGTTCTCATGATGGAAATGACCGTAGCTTCTTTTGCATTGGAATTACCATTGAATCCAGTAACATAACCCGTTGGAATCTTTGCACTGTACATTTGTAGATGTTTGTCAGAGCTCTTGATGACAAACTGACTCTGGTTAAGCTTCTGCGACTGTAGAGATAATGGTGTGCCTTCTTCATGGTGGATCTATGTGCTGCACTCCTTAGAGCTCCTTAATGTCATGTCCAATCAAATGCTGCCTTATTATCAGAGATACTTCATCTCTAGCATATCATTCTTTGTGGAAGTTTGCACCAAGGCTGCAAATTGGATCTGGAGCTGAGTGAATCTGGAAAAACCATTGATCATCCCATAGTCACAACAACATGGGACAAAGAACCCCAATGGAGAGTTCACAGTGAATTCCTATGTCCTTCCTCCAACATGTTTTCCTTCATTGCCAAGACAGACTTTCTCTGCCACAGTGGAGCGAGCACCTTTAAATCTAATGCCCTTTCCAGTGACAACTGCTAGGCTGAAGGTACTACTTGTGTGGTTCACACACATTCTGTTTTGCCACTCATTCTCTGTGCAAAATGCCACACTTTTGGCCAATTTCTCAATTTTTATAGGAGTATAAACAGTACATGTTTAGCAGACCAAGAAAGACTAAAGTCTACTGATAACAATTATGATATTTCAGTTTCTACCTTACATTTTGATCTTTTTACTGCATTAAAAAATTCTTAAAGCAGCAAGCTGCATAGGAAAGTCACTATTTTTAGGTAAGTATTTTATAGAATGCAGTAAAAAGATCAAAGGTTTTGATCTTGTTACTGCATTCTATAAAATACTTAGCTAAAAATAGTAACTTTCCTATGCAGCTTGCTGCTTGTAAGAATTCTTTAATGTTCAGCCAGCTTGATGCCAGGGATCTCTTTGCATTGACCCCTGACGGTAACTGATGTTGGAAAAAGGGAAGACAAACCACAGAGGTCACAAGATCTTTGTGGGGAGCATTCTTCAAAGTCTGCAACAAATCCATTGCTTGACTACAGACTACAAATTCCGAAGCATTATGGTTTTTATAACATCCTACAACTCCTTCTGGACCTCTTCCATCATAAGCCATATACAGTATATTCAATTCTAAAATACAAGTATAAATATGATCTGCAATTTTCAATTTATCCTACAGTAAGTTAGTGCATCATGCCAAACAGTTTATTGCATCCCAGGTTGTAAGAGCAAAGACATTATTGAACAACATATTCATGATTTAGAATTATATTTAAGCACTGTGCTAAAATATATCCACAAATGCTTGTCTAACTATACAGAAGTAATATACAATAGGCTGGATTATAGTTCGTAGAATCCACAGCCTATCAATGCTGCAAACCTATTTGATGCAAATTCCAAAAGCAATCTTGGTGGCCAAGAGCATCACGGAACTAAAAGTGAGCCCTGGAAAAGCAACAGGGTTTTGTATGAGACAATTGGCTCACATGGGCAGTCCAGAACAAGCTCTGCCAGTGAATGTCCGCTCTACTGAAACCTGGAGACTGGAGGCTGGAGGGATGTCCTGGTGTTGGAGGACTGTCCCTGTGTGGGGATGAGTGTGAGGGAAGAAAGAAGATCTTTCCTTTCAGTTAGTCCTGGCGAAGGGTCTCAGCCCGAAATGTCGACAGCGCTTCTCCCTATAGATGCTGCCTGGCCTGTTGTGTTCCACCAGCATTGTGTGTGTGTTGTTTGAATTTCCAGCGTCTGCAGATTTCCTAAGGTTTTGCTGCTGTTGTTCTTCTGCTTTTTCTGTTCTGTGTTATTCTGCTGAGCATTGTGGGCATGCTATGTTGTGTGGCAACTCTTGCAAGCTGCCCTCAGCACATCCCTAGGTTCAGAATCAGAATCAAAACCGCTTCATTCCCAGTATATGTATCATGCCAGAATTGATTGCGGTTCAGTGCCAGGCTTAAAACACAGCACAATACCATAAAAGACAACACAATAGCAACCAACAATTTACAAGGTGATCGTGCAAGTAGCCATGACCAATCAACAATTAGCAGAACAGTCTCATGTGCAAATGTCAATAATCACAAACATAATTAAGTAGAACATGTGAACAGACTCAATGATTATCAACAGAACAAGAAGAGCAGGAAAGACCATTTAACAGATGTTGTACAGGGACACTTAAGCTATTCAATCTGAGTGAGTTTTGTTGGGTAGCCACAGGAAAGAAGCTTTGGAGGTGACATGTAGTCCTGCTGGTGATGGACTTGCAGCGTCTCACCTGATGTCCCCTCAGGTTGTGTTCATTGTTAATAGAGATGACACCTGTCACTGCACGTTTCAATATGCTTGTGATAAATAAATCTGCATCTGAATCAGAAGGATTTGACGTATCGCTGAGGTCCAACTCTGTCATCTGTCTTTTATAATCATTCAAGCGATGTGGGGGCTTTACAGGCTAAGTCAGCATTTAATTACCCACAATGCTTTTATGCATTGATTTGCTGCCACATGATTGGGTGTTAGATATTTGCATATTTGCATTAATGAGCACCTGTAAAGGTGTATCTAATTAAGCGGCCACGGAGTATAACGTGCATTTGAGATTCATGTCAAAACCTAAGTGCTGGCACCTCCACTGCGATGAAGACAATTTTAGATAGTGGACTAGGAAAGTAGATTAAAGTAGATGACAATAGGTGAATATCGGCAAAGATTTAAAGAGATGCTTCATAAAATTCAGCAAAGGCATGTAAGAGTATAAGAGTAGTGTGTGTATATATACACACGTACACATATAAAATCAGCCAATCATGTGGCAGCAACTCAATGCATAGAAGGATGCAGACATGGTCAAGAGGTTCAGTTGTTGCTCAGAGAAAACATCCCAATGATGAATAAATATGATACAAGTGACTTTGACTGAGGAATGATCATTGGTGCCAGACGGTTTGCTTTGAGTATCTCAGAAATTGCTGATTTGGGAGTTTCATGCACAACCATCAAGGGAATGGTGTGAAAAACAGGAAACATCCAGTGAGTTGCAGTTCCATGGGCAAAAATGCCTTGTTAATGAGAGAAATTACACAGAAGATGCTGGAGGAATTCAGCAGGTTGGGTAGCATCTATGGAAAAAAGTGAACAGTCACTGTTTCACCAGCGTTTTGTGTGTATTGCTTTGATTTCCAGCATCTGCAGATTTTCTCATAATGAGAAAGGTCAGAAGAGAATGACCAGACTTGTTCAAGCTGACAATAAGACAGAAATAACTCGAACAGCCATGTGTTACATCAGTGGTGCGCAGCAAAGCATCTCTGAATGCGCAACACCTCAAACCTTGAAGAGGATATGCACAACAGCACAAGACCAGGAAAGTAGTCTAGAAAAACATGCATCAGGATAACACTTAATAACAATATGTTATTCTTACACAGTGTTACAAGATTGTGTAATTCAAAATGAGGTTGTATTTTACATTGGCATCAATACTGTTAAAGCATAATACCATCTAAATATCGTTTGAGTTTCCTTTCATAGGTGTATTAATAGGGACTGAAGCTACCTCAAACTGAATCAATTAAGTTATATTGCAATAGTTAATATTTGTTTGTTGTCAGGATCTGAATAACACTGATAGGAGACAGCATTATTCACACTGCTTTTTGTCTTGGGGTGTTTCGGAGATGTGTCAGATTCTCTTTCCAGAAGGATATTCATCTATCGCTCTTCCTTTGTTTTCCCCCAATGCTGGTGCAAAAATGACCAAATTTATTCAATATCCTTTCATAAGTTGTTAGACTGGTATTTGAAATCAATTCTTAGTTGAGGACAATTACATTTCATAACACTATAAGACATAGGAGCAGAGCAGAATTAGACCATTCAGCCCACCGAGTCTACTCCACCATTCCAGCATGGCTGATCCCAGATCCCACTCAACCTTATACACCTGCCTTCTTGATCCTTTGATCAACTTGCACCTTAAATATGCCCATGGACTTGGCCTACAGCACAGCCTGTGACAGAGCGTTCCACAGATTCACTACTCACTGGCTAAAAAAGTACCTCCTTACCGCTGCTCTGAAAGCTCGCCCCTCAATCTTGAGGTTGTGCCCTCTAGTTCTGGATACCCCCACCATAGGAAACATCCTCTCCACATCCACCCTATCTAGTCCTTTCAACATATGGTAAGTTTCAATGAGATCCACATGCATCCTTTTAGATTCCAGTGAGTACAGGCCCAAAGCAGCCAAACGCTCTTCATCTGTTAACCCACTCATTCCTGAAATCATCCTCGTGAATCTCCTCCGAACTCTCTCCAATGACTACCCTTCCTTTCTGACATATGGGGCCCAGAATTGTTGGCAATACTCCATGCAGCCTGACTAGTGTCTTACAAAGCCTCAGCATTACCTCCTTGTTTTTATATTCTATTCCACTTGAAATAAATGCCAATATTGCATTTGCCTTCTTTACCCCAGATTCAACCTGTGAATTAACTTTTTGAAAGTCTTGCTCAAGGACTCCAAAGACCCTCTGCACTTGACATTTGAACCTTCTCACCATTTATATAATAGTCTGCACTATTGTTCATTTTATCAAAATGCATTATACATTTTCCAACACTGTATTCCACTTACCGCCTTTTTGTCCATTCTTCCAATTTGTCTAAGCCCTGCTGCAATCCCATAGCTTCCTCAGTATCTAATTACGCCCCCATCTATCTTCCTTCGAACCATCTGCAAACTTTGCCACAAAGCCACCAATTCTATTAACCAAATTATTGACAGAAAATGTGAAAAGCAGTGGTCCCAATACTGGCCCCTGAGGAACAACACTAGTCATTGGCAACTAAACAGACAAGGCCCCTTTTATTCCCACTCACTGCCTCCTGTCATTCTGCTAGCTATTGCAGTATTTTTCCTGTAATGCCATAGGAATTTATCTTGTTAAGCAGCTCCATGTGTGGCACTTTATTAAACGTCTTCTGAAAATACAAGTAAATGACATCCACTGCCTCTCCTTTGAACACCCTGCTTGTTACTTATCCACCTTAAGACCTTTCAGTTTGCCAAGCACGTTTTCCTTTGTAATAGCAATGGCACTCACTCCTGCTCCCTGACGCTCATGGATCTCTGGCACACTGCTAGTGTCTTCCACAGTGAAGACATGCAAAGTACTCATCAATTTCACCTGCCATTTCTTTGTCCCCCATTACTACCTCACCAGCATCATTTTCCATTGGTCCAATATCAACTCTAACCTCCTTTTTACTCTTTATACAACTGTAAAAACTTTTGGGTATCCTGTTTTATATTACTTGCTAGTTTGCCCTCATATTGCATCTTTTTCCCTTCTCATAGCTTTTTAGTTGCCTTTTGTTGGATTTTAATAGCTTCCCAATCGTCCAACTTCCCACTCACTTTTGCTACCTTATATGCCCTTTCCTTGGCTGTTATGCAGTCCTTAACTTCTCATTTAAAATATGGAGAATGCTATATTGCATTACTATTATGTGATACCATAAGACCTTAAGACATTGCAGCAGAATTTGACCATGAGGCCCATGGAGTCTGCTTCACCATTCCATCATGGTTGATTTATTATGCCTCTCAACGCCATTCTCCTGCCTTTTTCCTGAAACCTTTGATACCCTTATGAATCAAAAACCTATCAAACTATATTTTAAATATACCCAGTTACTCAGCCTCCACAGCCATCTGTGTCAATGAATTCCACAGATTCACAGAGTGGGCACAGAAATTGCCACTCATTTCTGTTTTAAGTGATGCCTTTCAATTCTGAGGTTGTGCCCACTGATCCTAGGCTCATGTTTAATCTGGGAATCTATGGGATGCTATGGGAAATTAGAAGCAGCAGAAATGTACTCTATTGCAATGTGTACCCTCATGGGCAGATATTGTAGATCTCTCCATTCACCATTACAATCATGGCAGCTGATCCACCATGTTTAAACTTGGAGTGTAGATAGGATACTGGGAGCACAGGCTCAGCCATCGAATGCTCCTCGTATGTTAACCCTCTCATTCCTGGGAAAATTCATGTGAACCTCCTCTGGAGTCTCTCCAACGTCAGAACATCCTTTCTTAGATAAGAGGCCCAAAATGCTATTTAATGATTCAAATCACACTTAACAATGCAATTCAAATTTAAATGCTATCATATCACATGATTAGTACTTCAGTTCTACTGCGGCTTTCAAAAGATGTGACCGGTTTTGCGTTAATAAAAAGTGACAGAAACCTAATTACCACCACATCTGTAATTCTGTCTAAGCCATTAACTAAATATAATGGTCAGACTTCCAGCAAAACCTCAAACATTTTACCCATAGCAAAGAGTAACTAATCAGAAAGTGAATTATCATGAGGTAACACCTTCTGTACATAAAAGTCATTAACTGGCAGATACTCAAGATCAATTCATAGTCAATCTTCTCCTCAAATGAACAGTACAGTAGAGGAGTTTATTGGTTGGAAAGGAATGCACCAAAAGAATGTGTTTTTTGAATAATAATTCATAAAACAGCCAAAGAATTATATGCATGTGCTTCAATGTCTTAATTCCTTTTATGTTATATATCTCATGAGCATCTGGAATTGATTATGGAGGTAGTGTTCTCAGTCAAACTTTTGGATAGTTTAAGTACAAAAAGCTATTACAAGGTAATATTCTCATTAAGAAGATCATTTTTAAATCAAACTGAGAATTGAATCCGGTCTTGCGCCAGATTTTTGTGTGATAAAATGGCGCTCACTGTATGGTTTTATACAAACAGCTAGGGAGCCTAAGACCACTGCACAGTATTATTGTATTTGTCAACGTGAACTGGAGAGCAAGATTATCAATCTGGTGGGAGCAAAGGATGTTGGAAATGGTGGGAAGAGATGTGGGACATGTGGCAGAGAAGGCGTACCAGTGCAGAGGATAGTGTGGGTACAAACACATCCTGCCCTGAGACACCAGACATTTGATCATGACAGAATGTCTCTCTGGTGCTTCCCATTCCCTCCCCTCTCCCTGGCTCCTTCCCACTCTCAGTTCACAGTACAGACTCATATCAGTATCAAGTTTATCATCACTCTCAAATGTCATGAAAGTTGTTTTTTTTTGAGGTAGTAGTATAGTGCAATACATAACATTACTGCAGTACTGTGCAAAACTCAGTCACTATATTTATTTTTACTTACACACACACACACACACATCCCCACTTTACGAATGTTGGCATTACTCCACTTTGCTTTTACCAAAGCCCTACATTAGTAACCTGTTTTCACATTGTAAAGAGGATTTTCACTTTTACGAAAATTTTTCCCGTATAAGTTAATTGTTCTTCACTTTACGCCATTTCAGCTTAAGAAAGGTTTCATAGGAATGCTCTACCTTTGTAAGGTGGGGGGGGGGTGGGGAGAGCATCTGGATATACCTAAAGTTTTTGCACAATACTGTATATTTCACAGCAGCAGTAAGGTGGAAGACATAAATATTATAAATTTCAAAACAGAAAGCAAGAGTGCAAAATAGGAATAACAAGATAATGTTCAAAGGCTCATAAGTTCATGGACTTTTCGGATTTCTGATGGTGGAGGGAAAGAAACCACTCCTCAAAAGTTGATTGTGGGTGTTCAGGCTTCTATACTTCCTTCTTGATAACCATAATGAGAGGAGAGCTCATTCTGGATGTTTAGTGTCCTTAATGATGAATGCTGCCTTCCTGAGGTAGTTTTTTGAAGATGTCCTCAATGGTGTGAAGAATTGTGCCCATGTTGAAGCTGGCTCAGGCTACACTGCAGACTCCCTGCAGTGTCTTTCGATCTTGCACGTTGGAGCCTCCATCGCAAGCTGTGGCTCAGCCAGTCAGAATGCTCTCCATCACACATCTATAGAAACTTGCTAATCTTTGGTGACATATCAAATCTCCTCAAGCTCCTAGTGAAGTGCTAGAAAGCACTGCTGCACTTTCTTTGTGATTACATCAATGTTTCGGGCCCCAGGATAGATCCTCGGATATCTTGACTCAACTCCACTTAGGATGAAGTAGTGGAAAGGTTTTGACACTCATAGGTTTCACTACCATCACCACTGGTACACTGTGGCTTCAGTGCATACCTTGAACTAAATGTACTTCTCTCTTGTTGGTGACACCTGCCAACTGAAAGGAAAAGAGCAGCAGATCCATGGGGACAGAACCACCTACAAGACTGCCCCGCAAGTCACATAATTTTTGACGTGGAATTTATTTTTTTTAAATCACATCAAATCTGAAACTTCTTAATTACAGTATTACAGGTTCTCTGCAGTTCACCGCCTTCAACAGCTCAAAAAGATAGCTTATCATTACTTTCTGAAGTGTAATTAAAGATGGACCATGTTAGTTTTGCCATTGATGAGATAACAACATTACTCTTTCAAGTTCCTGATAAACTCCACCCACTTCACCGTAAAAAGCCTTTCAGCTCAATTATATTTCTGCACCAGTGTGATTTCCACTTCTCTCTACATCAGCTCTGAGGGGAACCTTTAAGTTAGTATGAATTTTTGCAATGGTATGCAGACTCCAGCAAATTTCTACAGATTTACGATGGAGAGCATTTTGACTGGTTGCATGGTGTGAAGGCTGCAATGTGCAGGGTCAAAAGGGACTGTAGAGGGTCTCAGACTCAGCCAGCTCCATTATGAGCACAAACACCCCACCAACAAGAGCATCTTCAAAAAGATGTCTAAAGAAGGCAAACTTCATCTTTAAGGATCTTTGCCACCCAGAATATGCCCTCTTCTTATTACTACCATCCAGGAGGAGGTACAGGAACCTGAAGACAAACACTCAAGGTTTTAGAAACAGTTTCCTCCCCTCTTCCATCCGATTTTTGAATGGATAATGTATCCATTCCATTATTCCAAGTTTGCATTTCTTATTTATTGTTGATTATAACTATCACAACTTTTTCCAGCATCTGCAGACTTCCTCGTGATAACTTTTTAAATGTCTTGCTGTGAAGAGAGTCCTCGACAAGGATGACTTGGACCTGAATGCTGGAGTATTGGAGGCAAGGATTGAGCCAGGGTTTCAAACTGGATCAGGAATCTGAGCACAAAATAAACACTAGACGAAATCACGAGTAGGCTTATGATTGAGCTCCGAACCTCAGTTCAAGTGCTCTTTATATGCTTAATCCTTGGCACCCAAAACATGATTGTCAACTAGCAGGGCTGTCCTGAATCTTAAAAAGGGGCTGCATCCAAGTTGGAGCATCTAAACCTCGGATGCTGGTGTGGACAGGTACACATCATAACACTTGTACTGTATTGCTGCCAGAAAACCACATGTTTCATGACATATTAGTGATAATAAATCTGATTTTCATTCTGATTCAAATTCATTACCTTCAAGCTGAAACTGCCCTAACCCATTTCAAATAGGATTCAGAAACACAAGGAATTTTGCGAAAGCTGGAAATCCAAAGCAGTACAAGTATTGGAGGAACTCAGGAGGTCAGGCAGTATCTATGGAAGTGAAGTTTGGCCACAGGGAAGCTCCGCTTTAGGGGGATAGATAGAGGTGCTTGATGAAGCAGTCCTAGATCTATGAAAGGTGAGACCAATGTTGAGCAGGCCGCATCAGGAACACCAGACACAATAGATGACACCAGCAGATTCGCAGGTGAAGAGTTGCGTCACCTGGAAGGACTGTTTGGGGCTCTGAATGGAGGAAGTGAATGGGCAGGTGTAGCACGCTGGCCACATACTGGGATAAGTGCCAGGAGGGAGATTAGTGGGGAGGAACAAATGGACAAGTGAATCAAAGAGGGACCAATCCCTGTGGAAAGCAGAGACAGAGGTAAAGTTACGTTTGGTGGTAAAATCTCTTTGGAGATGCTGGAAGGTATGGAAACTTATGTTTTGCATGTGGAGGCTCATGGGATGGTAGGCAAGGACAAGAATAACTCTATCACTGTTAAGGCGGCGGGAAGATGGGATGATTCAGATGGAGTCAGAAGGCATTCATCTTGCTAGCCTGGATTTACAACATAAAAGCAGCTGAGAACCTAGAACCCAACCAGTCTGCAGTACAGAAGAGTAATTAAAGATGTCAAAAGTAATATATTGAACTGACAATCTTTACCAGGGAAAGCTTCTTTAATGAAGCTAAATTCAATAATCAATACTACACACTCTTCAAAACCACTGGGTAGTCGCAGAAGGTCTTTTTTCTTCCTGGGAATGGGTGTCAGAGTAATAGGAACAGTTAGTGCACCTATGCAGCTGTTATTGACAAATGTAATGTTGATTTTGGAAATCAAAGCTGATGGCCACAACTAAAATAATCAGTATATACAACACAAAGATACCATAAAACTATATAATATTTCAAAACAAAGCCAATTTCCTTTGGACTCAATGAGATTTACACTGTATTAAGATTATGATTTATTGACAAAACGTTAGTATCTAATCAAAACAAACTTAATTCTGGCATAAATTTTCTGAGAGCAAGTGTTTTCTATTTTCACAATTTTAATATTGTTCACTTTTATTTCATGAATATATCAGTCCTCTTAAAAAAATTACAATAATTTCATCTTGCATTTTCTCCCAATTATAAACCATTTTCTATTTAAACATTTTTCCTAACAAAGCTAATGATTTTTCTTTCAAATTAGCTAGCATGTGAATAATTCCACACCACTCATTTATTTTGGTGATCTAAATAGTTCATTTGTTAGGCTGGTTTTCTTGGACACTTCTGTTAAACTTTGAGACGTAGCTTTTGTACCTGGGCACAAATCTCCCTTGTCCCTAAAAAGCTTCAACGAGGAAGAAGATTCTCAGTTCAAAGGATTTCTCAGACAATGGTATTTATCATGATTTGATTGTGTTCAAATTGCTGTACAAAACTATCAAAGGATATGTCTGTTGTGTGGACAGCTATGGTCAATGCCCAGAATCACATTGCAGCAAATCTTCTGTACAGCTCTTTTCTTCTTTAATGTGCTGTTTGAGGGTTTATGTATAACTAAGACCCATAATTTATTTATTTTTCCAGCCCTTTGAATAGGTTTGAACTTACTGCACTCGTTGGTTGACAATACAGTATGCCATACTTGGCAAGTGTATTCAATCCATGGTCTAATCAATGACTTATATACCACAAGCAGGTCATCATCACTCAGCTCTGCTCTTTTCAACATTGTCAAAGAGTAGAGTCCTTTGTTGTTTTTTTTTGTGTAAATAAAGTCAATGTAAGTGATCAATTTTAAATCATTGGACAGCATTAAACGCAACCATTTTCAATTTAAACCAACAATACATCTGTCCTACAATTTGAAAAAGCCCATGTAGACTAAAGTTACAGTAATCAACAATTACTGCAGGGAAACCAAGTTGACAAAGAAAGCAAAATACTAACTTATTTATGGATTGTGTTTCATCACACCTAACTAATATAATAACGTTCTTCAGAAAAAAAACAAAAAGAAAATCAGGATTAAGATTTTTCCCCTCACTTCCAGCCTCATCTCTATTGTTATTATTGATTAGTGCTACAATTCCCATTATTATTCCTTGTACAAAACAGCAAACATGATAGAGACTGAAGTTCAAATGCAACCTTTAACACTAATAGCTAAACACATTGTTAGACATGCACCTGAATAGATTTGATTTCATCAGCTCAAAGTCTCCGTCACTCTGCGACATGCCTAGCTTAGGGGAATCTTTATTTGCTTCAGACAAACAATGTGGGGAGGGGGTGGGGTGAGGGGGGTAGAAAAGTCCCAGTGGCACAGAATCAATGGCACGCTCTTGGTATAAATACCCTTACATTTGCCAACACAGCCTTTAAGATCAGCTCTGAAAATGTCATGTGTCTGAATGCTATTGTGGCATAAATGAAGAGCTTTCCTTTGGCCTATTTGGCCAGGCTCTCGAGCGCACTTTGTTTTCCCAAGAGAAGAAAGCAAAGAAGTAAACCATTTTTGCAGAATGTCATTCTCCCACAACAGTTTATGAAAGAAACATCTGTGACGGGAATCTCTAATGCTTCTTTCAAAGCAAACTCTGACAGTAAAAGAGCTTGGCTAAAAGCTGCAAATCAATGCTTGAATTCCTGCTGCTGCATGACATCTAATTTACTATGTATCGCATGCAAACTTCTAAGTATTTTTTTCCCCTTCACATACGCTGTGAGGCTGTGAGAGTGATGTGGTGGCTCGTTTCCAAACTTCAGCTGAATAAACATTTGGCCATTTGCTGGACAGGTTGGCGTGCTAGGGAGTTTCTTGCTTTCCTATCTAACCTTACTGATCCTCAGGAAAGCAACTCGTTTGTAAATTCAAATCAAAGATGGCTCGCCAGTGGCAAGGAGGTGGCTTAAATGGGGCGATTGTTTTTCCAATCTCCAGCAACATCTGATCAGCATACAGCTCCCCTCTGAAGTAGAATTGAGGTGGTATTTGGATTTTTATGTGCAGTTTATTGTGTTGGCTGCAGAAGATGGAAAGCCTCAGATGTTTTAAAGGAAGTTAACAGAGGTGAGTGCCACATAACACTTTTATCTTTGCGATGACATTTGAAGAGTAAACATGATAATTAAAGCCCATCATCAGCGGTAGTTGAATCTTAATGTTTTTTTTTTAATTTCCCTCTTTTTGGTTCCCATTCAATCACAGATATTTTGTGAATCAAACTGGCTGCTCAGTTTTCTTGCCAATCACATTAAATATAGCAAGCTAATCACTAATGCATTTATTAGAAACAATTCACAGTATGTTCGGTTGCTTCAGTTGACACCGATTGAGTGTGCATAATTTAAACATATCACTTTTCAAAGGCCACGGATTTTCTCTCTCTTTTTCTGTCTCTGTCTGTCTGACTGACTCTCCTTCACCCCCCCCCCCCCCTCTCTTCTCTCTCAATTCCAAAGGGGATATTTCCCAGTGAACATCTACTGTAGTACTAAAGAAACATTTTGTTGTTTTTAAGCAGGATTTTACAATTTGCATTCTTCTTCCCCAACCACCCACAACCATCACCCCCTCCTCCCCCCCAACCCCATCATTCTCACAAATACAAAGTGAAAATCTGCTAACATCATTTATAATACGTACTGTGATCAGGGCGGTGTATGTTATCAAACTGCTTGAACAAGCTTAAGTTGAAATAGAGATATTTGGAAGTACTTTTTGCTTTGCCAATGCAATATCTTTGACGTATTCGCTCCGTTGAATGATTTTACATTGGGTGATCAATCAGACTACATGTTTGCAATAACCCAACTATAAATTTTGGATGGTTCGCTAGATTATGAAAAGTAATGCAAAGAAGTGTACAGTTGCAGTTACTGGGTGTTTGTTTAGTTTCTCTTACAGTTTAAAAAATGTTTTAAGATGTTTTTGTTTTAAAACTTTTCATTCTGTCAGAGTGATAGTCTTGAAGGCTTTCAAATGTATATGTATGTAAATGTAAAAGGAAAAAAAAAGTAAATTTTGGCAGAGCTGCATTGAGTTATAGTGAAATACAACATACTGTTAACCAGTCATGATCAGCAGAGGGCAAGAATCTCCTACTTTCAGAGACCAGCATCACACTTATGAGGGCATAAAGTGTTCGCAAGTTTCAAAGTATAATGTAAGGAACATACATTTTGAAATGCCATTTGTTTTCTGTTTCTGTTTCCACACATATAGCCTAAAAGCAGCAGAGATAAACATACCTCAAATAAGTTGCACTTTTTCACATGTTAATTTAAACAACTCTATCTGTAGCTGCATACCTCTGATTGACTTAGACTTCAAACCTAATCTTGTCATCCAATGTTCACAACTGGTACTTTAGTGTGGCAAAAATACCTCACTCCCTCCAGCCCGGAGAGCTGAAGTCAATTCTGGCCATTCCCTGTTAACCCAAGATCAACTCTAGTATTAAAGACAGATTCCCAAGTGTAGGTATTCATGGGATCTATGGCTTACCTTCTTCTCAGCCATGTCCAAGGATGAAGGATGACCTGCTTCCACTCCAGTGTTGTGGATTCTGGGATGGTTGACAAGGCCAGGATAGGATCTGCAGACTCTTTCACTGGTGTGGTAGGAGGGGTCAGATGGCACAGAGAGGTCAATAACATGGGAAGTGGTGCATTCTTTTCCTTGAGGTAGGTCCTTCCGGCCTTTCAGGCCACGCTGCCCAGAAATCCCTGATTTAACCCGAGCCTAATCACAGGACAATTTACCATGGGCAACTAACCTACCAAGCGATATGTCTTTGGACTGTAGGAGGAAACTGAAGCACCCAGAGGAAACCCACATGGTCACAGGGAGAATGTACAAATACCTTACAGGCAGCAGCAGGAATTAAACACAGGTCACTGGTACTGTAAAGCACTGTGCTAAACACTACACCACCACCATGTTGCCCTCTGCCAACTGTGTTATGCTTCCTCATTCACCTGAATGAAGGCTTTCAGTACAGTTTAGGATGTTACTATTCTATTGTGATTGACTAGGGAGCGGGAATATCATAAGTTACATGCTACATAAGCATGTTACATTTATTCTTATTGAAGAGGCTTTGAGAATAAACTTGAAAAAACTTCCCCTGTAACTTTGCTCGTCTTGCTGTTTACTTAGGGAGGTTGTTGGGAGTCATGCAAGTAATGTAGCCTACTGACTGAGTGCTGTTATAGCTGTTCTAGGGAAGAATGTCAGTATTTCATGGACATCTCCAACAACTAGTCAGCCAAGCATTATTCTGATATCCCAGTCTAGGAGTTTGGAAGCTTTGGCATCCCTGGTGGAGATAGCTCGAGCAGACGTTGCCAGCTCAAAAATAAACCGCTGGGTGTATATTAAAGAAATAATAGGGCAATCCAGAACCAAAGCAGTATTTCAAAAGTGTTCTCAATCTGATTAATAGAGTATTGCACCTCAGCTCCAGTACACTGCAACTAATTTGCAGGATGAGTGGGAAATTCTTTGACCCACATGCTTCCACTCCAGAATCCAGAGAACTCCAACATCAGTCATCAAGATGCTCTGTCCAGCATCCATCTTCTTAAAAAGGAGGTGCAAATTGCAATGAAGAATTTGTGAAACGCGTTAGAGCAATAATATCAGTGAAGATTATAGGAAGCAATGAGCTCCATTTGTCACATTAACAAAGAAAATTTACAAGGATGTTGCTGAGACTGGAGGATCTGAGTAAGAAGGAAAAATTGAATATGTTAGAACATTATTCCCTATAACGTATAAGGTTGAGAAGAGATTTGAAAGTGGTATACAAAATGATAAGGCTTTTTCCACCGAGGTTGGGTGAGACTACAACTAGAGGTCATGGGTTAAGGCTGAAAGGTGAAATGCCTCAGGGGAACATGAGGGGAAACCTCTTCACTGAGAGGGCCATGAGAGTTTGGCAGGAGCTGCCAGTGCAGGGTGGTGGATATGATTTTGATTTCAACATTTCTGAGAAGTTTGAATAGACACATGGATGGGAGGGGTACGGAGAGCTATTTCCAGGTGCGGGTCGATAGGACTAGGCAGTTTAAATAGTTTAACACTAGTTTTCTATAACTTTATAACTGAAACATGGAAACATACAGTGAAATGCATCACAACACATGCAAAATATTGGAAGAACTCAGCAGGTCAGACGGTGTCGATGTTTTGGGTCAAGACTCTTCACCAGGAATGAAAGGGAAGGGGGACGAAGCCAGAATCAGAAAGTCAAGGGAGAAGGAGGAGTACAGGCTGGCAGCTAACAGGTGAAACCAGGTGAGGGGAAGGTGGGATAAACTGAGGACCTGGCAGGTAACACTGTAGGTGGAAGAGGTAAAGGGCTGAAGGAGAAGAAAGCTGATGGAGAGAAGAAAGAAGAAAGAAGAAAAAGAAGAAAGGAGTGGCACCAGAGGAAGGTGATGGGCAGGTGATAAGAGAAGGGGTAAGATGGGTGCCAGACTAGGACATGGAAAAAGAGAAAGGTGGAGGGGGAAGAAATGACCAGAAGTTAGAGAAATCTAAGTTTTTGCCAGCATTAGAGACTATCCAGATGAAATACGAGATGTTGCTTCAACAGCCTGTGAGTGATCTGATCATGGCAGTAGAAAGCCCATCTTCTAACATGTCAATCCAATCCTGATGAAGAGTCTCAGCACGAAATGTCAACTGTTCATTCCTTTCCACAGATGCCGCCTGACCTGCCGAGCTTCTCCAGCACTTTGTGTGCATTGCTCATAGCTCAGACATCACAGGAAACAGAGTTCCCCATACACATGTTGCTGCCTCATAAAGCAGCCTCAATAATCAAAGACTGCATCCATCCCAAATATTCTTCATTTCACCCCTCTTTTCAGAAAGAAAGTCAAAAGCCTGAAAGCATATACCACCAGGCTCAGACAGCTTTGATCCTGCTGTTATAAGACTATTGAATAGTCTTCAAGGCACGATAGGATGGACCCTTGACCTCGTGATCAAACTCTTTGTGCCGTTGCACCTCATTGTCTGCCGTGCAGAACTTTCTCTGTGACTGTAAGAGTACATTTTATTTTATTGTTTTTCCGTGTACTACATCAATGCATTGATGAGGTGAAATGATCTGAAAAGCTGGCATGCAAAACAAAGTAGCTCAATACATGTGACAATAATAAATCAATTTATAATTTATTGCTGCTTCTTTGGGACTAACATAGCTTCTTTTCATCTGAGGAAAGGGTTACTTGAAGACCAAGACCTCAATTCCAGATGGTAGCTCATATTCCTACAAACAGCTGTGATCCCTATCCACCTCTATACTTCCCTGGCATGAACTCTACAGCCAGCATCTCAGAGCACCGGAGATTTACTGTTGTGTAGTCTTTGTATCGCAATAAGAAGCGAGGTTATTTATAGAGTAATTGTTGGACCATAATCGTCCATAGATATGGGTGATTGATAGACTGGTAAAGTAGTAAAATTGTTTACTTCCCTTTATTCGTCAGGAACTGAGCTTGAGAGTTGAGAAATTATATGCAACACACACAAATCTCAGCAGGTCAGGCAGCATCTATGGCAAGGAATAAACAGTCAATATTTCAAGCCAAGACCCTTCATCAGAAGAAACATATATATCTGTTGCTCTGGATTTCCGGCATCTGCAGAATCTCTTGTGTCTTTGAGAAGTTGTGCTACAGCTTTTTTAAAAAAAAACCTTTGGTTAGGCTGCATCTATAGTATTTCATTCGGTTCTGGTCGCCCCATTATAAGAAGGATGTCAAGACTTTGGAGGGGGTGCAGAAGATTTGTACCAGAGTGCTGCCTAAATTAGAATGTATGTACTATAGGGAGCGGTTGGACAAAATTTGGTTGTTTTCTCTGGTGCAGCCAAGGTTCAGGGAGCTCTGACAGATATTTTCTTAAGATTATGAGAGACACAGATAGAATAGACAGCCAGTACCTTTTTCCCAGGGTTGAAATGTCTAATACAAGAGGGTATACTTTTAGGGTGGGAGAAGGTATGTTCAAAGAAAATATGCAGGGCAAGTGTATGTGGATTTGTTTTTAAACTCAGAGGATGGTTGGTGCCTGGAATGTACTGCATAAGGTGGGATGGAAGTAAGTATGATAAAGGTGTTCTAAAGGCTCATAGATAGGGACTTGAATGGGCAGAAAATGGAAGGATGTAGACATCCTATAAGTAGAAGGGATTAGTTTGGTTGTGTAATTGACTAGAGGGCTGGCGTCATTCAATGTTTGTAGTGAGATGCTGAAGATGTTCTATCAGTCAGTTGTGGAGAGCACCCTCTTCTTTGTGGTGGCGTGCTGGGGAGGCAGCATTAAGAAGAGGGACGCCTCACGTCTTAATAAGCTGGTAAGGAAGGCGGGCTCTGTCGTGGGCACAGAACTAGAGAGTATGACATCGGTGGCAGAGCGGAGGGCGCTGAGTAGGCTACGGTCAATCATGGAAAACCCTGAACATCCTCTGCACAGCACCATCCGGAGACAAAGAAGCAGCTTCAGCGGCAGGTTGCTGTCAATGCAATGCTCCTCAGAAAGGATGAAGAGATCATTACTCCCCAATGCCATTCGGCTCTACAATTCAACCACCAGGGGCAAGACATGTTAAAGTGCCGGGGTTAGGACTGAGCTTAAGTTACCACTCAATACACTTTTGTAAACTATTTAAGAACTTTTTAAAAGCTATTTATTAATGCTTTTTGGGAGGGTGATTTTAGATGCATATCATATTTATACTGAGTTAAATACTGTATGTAATTAGTTTTGCTACAATAAGTGTATGGGACACTGGAAAAATGTTGAATTTCCCCTTGGGGATGAATAAAGTATCTATCTATCATGACATTGTAGGCCAAAGGACCTCTTCTCTTGCTGCAATTTTCTATGTTCTAAAGATATTCTAGAACAATAAAGCTGAACAAACCACACTATGATTCTGGTACACCAGGAACAATGTGTGACTCTCAGAAAATGAATTGCAGGGTTGTACATAGTGACATATGTACCTTGATAATAAACTTACTTTGAACTTTGATCTGAAGCTTGAGGGCAGTCCACAAAACAATCGTCTCTTGAGAGCCTTGTCCAGACACACAGAGGAAATTATTCTATTTGATAAGGTGCAGAAAGTTGACAGTGCAGTTGGGAGTTCCTCTCAAAAGGAAGGCAAGAAATGGTGGTTGAAGAATAAATTGGGAAGCATCAAATATATTCTAGTGCCATAACTTTTCAAAAGTTTGCTCAAGTTGTAACGCTCTAGATGCAGAAGATTATAGACTTGGACTCCTGTTCAAGTCTCCAGAATTTCACTGAGACTGTTAGCTCAAGGTACACTGGCTTGACTGAAGTATTTTCTTCCAGGTCTGCAACTAGTATCACGTTACACACTCAACCCTCAACCAATGTAGAACCACAAAGGAAAATCTCATATAAATGTGAACAGCCTTGCCATTATTGGTTTGTCCTGTCATTCTGTGCACAGATTGGTTAGTGGTTGCTTATAAAACACATGGGTGCACTTCAGATTAACAAATTGGCAAAAGTGTTGAGATATGTTTAGACAATAAATAAATTATTCCTGTTAAATTCCTCACTTTCACATTTTTAATGTATTTGTTAAATTAACTTGGGAAAAGAATAAAAACCAAATTACAATTCTAAACTTATGGAGATATTCCTTTGTGCCTCTTGCAAATCTGCTCTGAAACATTTGGTGTCAACTCATAAATTTGAGCAATACAGTATGAATAAAATATCCTGAATTTTAATTTTACATTGCAGCATTATATATGTAATTACCATTTCATTCTTCAAAAAGCATTCTTTTATTCACACGTAAAAACTGTTGTTGAATTCTATATTGGCAAGCAACTGGCCTCAGGATAATGAAAATGAGTAGAATATTCAAAGTGAAACATGTTTGACAGAGATTTCCATGGGGTTCTGTACTATTCCTAAAAAAAATTCACCAGTGGCTAAATTGCACAACTCACTTTCCAGTGTTTCCTTCAGCCCATCACTGAAAATATAACTGAGTGGCAGGCAAACTTTGCAAAATAAACTCTGCTTTCCTGCTCATTAGACAGACAGACATACTTTATTGATCCCGAGGGAAATTGGGTTTCGTTACAGTGGCACCAATCAAGAATAGAGTAGAAATATAGCAAAATAAAACCAAAAATAATTAAATGATAATAAGTAAATTATGCCAAGTGGAAATAAGTCCAGGACCAGCCTATTGGCTCAGGGTGTCTGACACTCCGAGGGAGAAGTTGTAAAGTTTGATGGCCACAGGTAGGAATGACTTTCTATGATGCTCAGTGTTGCATCTCGGTGGAATGAGTCTCTGGCTGAATGTACTCCTGTGCCTAACCAGTACATTATGGAGTGGATGGGAGACATTGTCCAAGATGGCATGCAACTTGGACAGCATTCTCTTTTCAGACACCACTGTCAGAGAGTCAAGGATGTTGGCAATGATTATCAGGGTATATTGGACTAGGTGTTGACACAATACCTTGATTACAAGGTATTGTGTCAATCCCTATCCTGGGAATATATTGTGGGATCTTCTTCTTGAATCACTACAGACCAGCAGTTTTTATCGATTTATTCAGGATGCATTTTATTCCCTATCCTTAATTGCTATTGTGAAGCAGGTATGAGCCATCTTCTTGAACCACTACAGTCTTCGAATGAATGTACTCCCACAGGCTGAGTTAAAGGGGACCTGCAGATGGTGGTGCTCCCTGCACCTGAAAAGCTCGTCTTTCTTGATAGTAGAAAATAAGAGTTCGGCAAAAGATTAGCAAAGCCTTAGTACGTAACTGCAGTTTGCATTTCACAGTCAGAATCAAATTATTATCACTGGCATACGTCATGAAACTTAATGCTTTGTACATTGCAATGCATTCAAATTACTATAAGTTACTATAATATATATACATACATACAGACGCACTGTTGTCCATTGTGTCCAATGATGACAGGAAAGGCAGGCGCGTGAAGGAGGCCCGGGAAGGAGGGAAGATATATAAAGGAGATACTGAGTGAGGTAGTTCTCTTTTGGAAGAGGACAGCGAGGCTTGAGAGGAAGTGCGACGGCGGCCATTTTCAAATTGTCCAATTGCTTCTCAGATCGGAGTTCTGAGAGGCGGGACTGCGCAGGCGCGTGAAGGAGGCCCGGGAAGGAGGGAAGATATATAAAGAACGCCGCCTTAAGAAGCGGGCAGCGGAGTGAGCCGGGCGCAGAGTGCAGGGCTTGGGCTCAGAGGGCTTAGGCGGAAGAGGGAACAGTAGGCTTATCTTTTAGTTCTTGTATTTTCAGTTATTTGGGAGGTATGAGTGTGAGGGCAGCTTGTTGTTCTCGGTGTCGGATATGGGAGATCCTGGACTCTCTGAGCCTCCCGGACGTCCACATCTGCGCCAGGTGCGCCGAACTGCAGCTCCTGAGGGACCGAGTTAGGGAACTGGAGCTGCAGCTCAATGACCTTCGCCTGGTCAGGGAGAGTGAGGAGGTGATAGAGAGGATTTACAGGCAGGTGGTTACTCCGGGTCCATGGGAGGCAGATAGGTGGGTTACAGTCAGGAAGGGGAAGAGGCAGGTACTAGAGAGTACCCCAGTGGCTGTACCCCTTGACAATAAGTACTCATGTTTGAGTACTGTTGGGGGGGACAGCCTACCTGGTGGGAGTGACAGTGGCCGAGCCTCCGGCACTGAGGACGGCCCTGTAGCTCAGAAGGGTAGGGTTAGAAGAAAGAGGTCCATAGTAATAGGGGACTCAATAGTCAGGGGTTCAGACAGGCGTTTCTGTGGAGGTGACCGGGAGTCCCGGATGGTAATTTGCCTCCCTGGTGCCAGGGTTCGGGACGTTTCTGATCGCGTCCAAGATATCCTGAAGTG
Source organism: Hypanus sabinus (assembly GCF_030144855.1). NCBI lineage: Eukaryota > Metazoa > Chordata > Chondrichthyes > Myliobatiformes > Dasyatidae > Hypanus > Hypanus sabinus. Next base: position 24,654,477 of record NC_082707.1, read on the forward strand.
GGAGGGTGAAGAGCCAGAGGTCGTGGTACATGTAGGTACCAATGACATAGGAAGGAAAGGGGAAGAGGTCCTGAAACGAGAGTATAGGGAGTTAGGAAGGCAGTTAAGAAGAAGGACCGCAAAGGTAGTAATCTCGGGATTACTGCCTGTGCCTCGCGACAGTGAGAGTAGGAATAGAATTAGGTGGAGGATGAATGCGTGGCTGTGGGATTGGAGCAGGGGGCAGGGATTCAAGTTTCTGGATCATTGGGACCTCTTCTGGGGCAGGAGTGACCTGTTCAAGAAGGACGGGTTACACTTGAATTGTGGGGGGGACCAATATCCTAGCGGGGAGGTTTGCTAGGGCTACAGGGCGGACTTTAAACTAGTAAGATGGGGGGGGCGGGAGACTATTTGAGGAGACTATGGGAGAGGAGGTTTGTTCACCAGTGGAGCAAGTAAATAGACAGCGTGTGAGGGAGGAAAGGCAGGTGATGGAGAAGGGATGCGCTCAGCCCGAAGATGTAGGGGAGAAGAAAGAAAAGGATAATAAATTTGAATGCATTGTTAGGGATGGAAAGAGAAGAGGAGATGGAGAGTATCTTAAATGTATCTATTTTAATGCTAGGAGCATTGTAAGAAAGGTAGATGAGCTTAAAGCATGGATTGATACCTGGAATTCTGATGTTGTAGCTATTAGTGAAACATGGTTGCAGGAAGGGTGTGATTGGCAACTAAATATTCCTGGATTTAGTTGCTTCAGGTGTGATAGAGTAGGAGGGGCCAGAGGAGGAGGTGTTGCATTGCTTGTCCAAGAAAATCTTATGGCGGTGCTTTGGAAGGATAGATTAGAGAGATCCTCTAGGGAGGCCATTTGGGTGGAATTGAAGAATAGGAAAGGTGCAGTAACACTGATAGGAGTGTATTATAGGCCACCTAATGGGGCACGTGAGTTGGAAGAGAAAATGTGTAAGGAGATAGCAGATATTTGTAGTAAACACAAGGTGGTGATTCTGGGAGATTTTAATTTTCCACACGTAGACTGGGAAGCTCATTCTGTAAAAGGGCTGGATGGTTTAGAGTTTGTGAAATGTGTGCAGGATAGTTTTTTGCAACAATACATAGAAGTACCGACTAGAGATGGGGCAGTGTTGGATCTCCTGTTAGGGAATGCGATAGGTCAGCTGACAGATGTATGTGTTGGGGAGCACTTTGGGTCCAGTGATCACAATAGCATTAGCTTCAATATAATTATGGAGGAGGACAGGACTGGACCTAGAGTTGAGATTTTTGATTGGAGAAAGGCTAACTTTGAGGGGATGCGAAGGGATTTAGAGAGAGTGGATTGGGTCAAGTTGTTTTATGGGAAGGATGTAATAGAGAAATGGAGGTCATTTAAGGGTGAAATTATGAGGGTACAGAATCTTTATGTTCCTGTTAGGGTGAAAGGAAAGGTTAAAGGTTTGAGAGCACCATGGTTTTCAAGGGATATTAGAAATTTAGTTCAGAAAAAGAGGGATGTCTACAATAGATATAGGCAGCATGGAGTAAAGGAAATGCTCGAGGAATATAAAGAATGTAAAAGGAATCTTAAGAAAGAGATTAGAAAAGCTAAAAGAAGATACGAGGTTGGTTTGGCAAATAAGGTGAAAGTAAATCCGAAAGGTTTCTACAGTTATATTAAAAGCAAGAGGATAGTGAGGGATAAAATTGGCCCCTTAGAGAATCAGAGTGGTCAGCTATGTGTGGAGCCGAGGGAGATGGGAGAGATTTTGAATGATTTCTTCTCTTCGGTATTCACTAAGGAGAAGGATATTGAATTGTCTAAGGTGTGGGAAACAAGTAAGGAAGTTATGGAACCTATGACAATTAAAGAGGTGGAGGTACTGGCGCTTTTAAGAAATTTAAAAGTGGATAAATCTCCGGGTCCTGACAGGATATTCCCCAGGACCTTGAGGGAAGTTTGTGTAGAAATAGCAGGAGCTCTGACAGAGATCTTTAATATGTCATTAGAAACAGGGATTGTGCCGGAGGATTGGCGTATTGCTCATGTGGTTCCATTGTTTAAAAAGGGTTCTAGAAGGAAGCCTAGCAATTATAGGCCTGTCAGTTTGACATCAATGGTGGGTAAATTAATGGAAAGTATTCTTAGAGATAGTATTTATAATTATCTGGATAGACGGGATCTGATTAGAAGTCGCCAGCATGGATTTGTGCGTGGAAGGTCATGTTTGACAAACCTTATTGAATTTTTTGAAGAAGTTACGAGGGATGTTGACGAGGGTAAGGCAGTGGATGTAGTCTATATGGACTTCAGCAAAGCCTTTGACAAAGTTCCACATGGAAGGTTAGTTAAGAAGGTTCAGTCGTTAGGTATTAATGCTGGAGTAATAAAATGGATTCAACAGTGGCTAGATGGGAGATGCCAGAGAGTAGTGGTGGATAATTGTTTATCGGGATGGAGGCCGGTGAATAGCGGGGTGCCTCAGGGATCTGTTTTGGGCCCAATGTTGTTTGTAATATACATAAATGATCTGGATGATGGGGTGGTAAATTGGATTAGTAAGTATGCCGATGATACTAAGGTAGGAGGTGTTGTGGATAATGAGGTGGATTTTCAAAGCTTGCTGGGAGATTTATGCCGGTTAGAAGAATGGGCTGAACGTTGGCAGATGGAGTTTAATGCTGAGAAGTGTGAGGTTCTACATTTTGGCAGGAATAATCCAAATAGAACATATAGAGTAAATGGTAGGGCATTGAGGAATGCAGAGGAACAGGGAGATCTAGGAATAACTGTGCATAGTTCCCTGAAAGTGGAGTCTCATGTAGATAGGGTGGTGAAGAGGGCTTTTGGAACGCTGGCCTTTATAAATCAAAGCATTGAGTACAGAAGTTGGGATGTAATGCTAAAGTTGTACAAGGCATTGGTAAGGCCAAATTTGGAATATTGTGTGCAGTTCTGGTCACTGAATTATAGGAAAGATATCAATAAATTAGAGAGAGTGCAGAGATGATTTACTAGGATGTTACCTGGGTTTCAGCACTTAAGTTACAGAGAAAGGTTGAACAAGTTAGGTCTCTATTCATTGGAGCGTAGAAGGTTGAGGGGGGATTTGATCGAAGTATTTAAAATTTTGAGAGGGATAGATAGAGTTGACGTGAACAGGCTGTTTCCATTGAGAGTAGGGGAGATTCAAACTAGAGGACATGATTTGAGAGTTAGGGGGCAGAAGTTTAAGAGAAACACGAGGGGGTATTTCTTTACTCAAAGAGTGATAGCTGTGTGGAATGAGCTTCCTGTAGAAGTAGTAGAGGCCAGTTCAGTTGTGTCATTTAAGGTAAAATTGGATAGGTATATGGACAGGAAAGGAGTGGAGGGTTATGGGCTGAGTGCGGGTAGGTGGGACTAGGTGAGATTAAGGTTTCGGCATGGACTAGGAGGGCCAAGATGGCCTGTTTCCATGCTGTGATTGTTATATGGTTATATGGAAACCTGTGCAACAGAGTTTTAAAGTGACAAAGACGTTGCACTGGGGTAGGTCCACTATCTCAACCTCAGATCTAGATCCAGTGGTAAGAGCAAGTGTCACAAACTGGATTCTTCTATTCTTACAGTGGATCATTATGATGTCTTTAGTGCTTTCTCGTGCCCTTCACTCTCCATGGAGCATTGGAGTACTGTCTTTCTGGCCATTGGATTTCACCATTGATCTCATCCATCCAGTCTGCTGGAGCTGACTTTGTATGCTCGGACAGGCATGTCCCTATCTCACAGGGGTGTGAGGCCACCAGCTACTCTCACCGGGTTTAACCTGCCTGTCAAAGATGAATGAGCTGCCCTGGAATGGACACAACAAGCCCCTTCACTAGAGGTGCTACTGCTCCCTGGATGCCCCATTCACCCTTATATACAATTATAATTTATAGTAATAGCATATATCAGCATCTTGGAGTAGGGTAAAATTTTAGAAAAAGTTAAAATAGTCATTGTGCATCAGGATATCAGGAGCCACAGAGCACCAGTGATGGAGGGGGTACACAAATTCCATATCAAATGTACCACTTTGCCCAGGATTGTGTTCATGGAGTCCAAATGTGGTTACTCAGGTAGGAAGTGCACACTGCTTCATACTTCCCACTTTAAAGCTGCTGTTGAAAAGAAAATATCAAATATCAAATACTAAAATAGTCAGACATTGTCAGAAAGTATCCAGTTCCTGGCTTACTTTTTAAATCAAGTTAGTGATAATGTAGATCCAGCTCAGCTTCTAGTTTATATAACATACAACCTATTGGACAAAAATGTGGTGTTGATAATGTTACGTGGCACCATTGTAATCGGTCAGTTTACCTGAGCTCTGCACTACAATAGGTTTCATTGTCCTGCGAGTCATTTGGAATAGAGATGATCATGAATAGATGAGAGCAAACTCATGTCTTTATGACAGAAGTATTTCTCTGCCAAAGATGATTGGTCAATGACCCCTCCATAATCATCCTCAGTGTTCGATTCAAATCCAGGTTGAATTGTCATTTTGACCTTCATTTACTTCACTTTTAACAAGTACTTCCTGGATCCATATTCTATTCAATTCTGTCTCATCTCAAAGTCTACTACTCTCAGTGGTTCTCTGAGATACACCTTGTGTTCCCATGCATGCCACCATGCTGGATAAAGTAAGTATATACAACAGAAGTAGTAAGCAGGCATTTGGTCAAGATTCAAGATTGATTTACTTATCACGTGTTTAAAAGCAATGTTGACTCAATTTTCTTGAAGAGTTTATGATTTAGACCTTTGCAATCTTAATCACACAGCTATAATTAGCTTTTAGCATGCTCTAACGCATGCAATTTCAGTTGTTTTAACAATGGACGCTTGCATCTGCAAAACATTCTCTCCTAGTTCTTTGCAATGAAGTGACCCCATTCAATGGAGTAAAATTCACTACTTGTATTGTATTGGAAGGTTTTAAATTTCAATGGGTTAGGTACAGGATCTGAAGTAACAATATTGAAGACAAAGAGCAAATCTGGATTTCCCTCTGGGATGAAACAGGGTACATTTGCTGTGGGACCCAACAACTTCTGTGGAATCATTTGTTTCGAACCCATCTGCAGCAGTACGCTAAACCCAATAAAGATAACATTCTTCCTTGTGAACGTACTACATTCAGTGGCCACTTTATTAGGTACACCCATACACCCCCTTGTTAATGCAAATACCTAATCAGCTTATCATTTGGCAGCAACTCAATACATAAAAGCATGCAGACATGGTCAAGGGTTCAGTCATTGCTCAACCAGACATCAGAATGGGGAAGAAAACTGATCTAAGTGACTGTGGTGAACTATGTGCCTGTCTGGACACGCCCCCTGCTGACTGCTCCTGTGGCTCCTCCCACAGGCCCCTGTATAAAGGCGATCTGAGGCCTGACGCTCGGCCTCAGTCTCCAGGACATGGTATGATGGACACTCACTCCTGGTTCCTTCTTCCACTCAATAAAAGCCGATATCTCGCCTTACGTCTCAGTGTGAGTTATTGATGGTGCATCAGTGACTTTGATTATGGAATTATTGTTGGTCTGCATCTCAGAAACTGCAGATCTCCTGCAATTTTCACAGACAACACTCTCTAGAGTTTACACAAAATACGTAAAACAAAAAAGCGGCAATTCTGTGGACAAAGATTATTATTATTTTTTTAAATGAGAAAGGTCAGAGGAGAAAGGCCAGACTGGTTCAAGCTGACAGGAAGGCAGCAGTAACTTGAACAACTGTATGCTACAACTGTGGTGTGCAGAAGAGCATCTCTGAACACACAACATACAGAACTTTGAAATGAATAAGTGGATGGGCTACAGCAGCAGAAGACATAGATTCAGGAGCCACTTTATTATTTACCTCTTCGTAACTAATAAAGTAGCCACTGAGAGCATAATCAAATTTGCAATTCGGCATAAGATTGTGACATTAATAATTAACAATAGTGCAAAGCTATATTGACTAGATGTCCAAGGTTGGGAGTCTTTATGTTAAAAAGTTTTACTTGCTAATAGATATTATAATTACAGTTTCCTTTTCCTGGTTATCACTCTTTTTTTCTCAAGGATTTAATCATTAATTGTCTTGTTAAAGAGTGTCACTGGAAGCAGGATCTCGAGAAAGTGAAAGTAATTAAGCTACCAAAGTTGTGCTGTTTGCAGCAAGTTTATTTTTGCTTAATGCAAAGAAGCGGTGGGTTTACTTATGGCTGAGAATAAGGTGCACAGATGTCTTATTTCCCTTGGGATAAAATTGGCCACACAGCTCATTTTCCTTTTCTTTGCATCCCAGCAACCATTTCCGATTAAGAAAGGTGCAAACCTTTTCACACAGTTCATATATTTTCCTTGATTTAAGGGATATGCACCACTCGTCACTGTATTAATCAACACTCTCATGAAGACCAGCTGTTGCATAAGATCTGTGACCTTTATCCAGTTGATGCTAAAACCCAAACTGCTCAGTAATCCAATTAAACAGTTGTATGCCTGAAGGCACTATTCAAATCTAACTGTCAGTTTCATAGAATTCACCCAGGTAAATCGCTACTATCATGTCACATCTACACAACATCGGTCTGTGCATTTCCGAGGTATCCTCTGGAATATACACGGCAAAAAAACACACACACACACACACAGATTCTGCAGATGCTGGAAATCTTGAGTAATAAACGCTAATGGTGAAGGGACTCGGTAAGTCAGGCAGCATCTATGGATGAGAAAACAGTCAATGTTTCAACAGGAAAGGAAAGGCAGAATCCAGAATAACAGGGGAAGGGGAAGGGAAGCAATACAAGCCAGTAGGTGATAGGTGACACCAGATGTGGAGGAAGGTTGACGCCTGGGGGGGAGGGAAACCAAAGTAAGAAGTGGGAAGGTGATAGGTCTAAGACCTGAAGTAGAATGAATCTGATAGGACAGGACAGTGGACAATAGAAGAAAGGGAAAGAGGAGTAAACCATAGGGAGGTGTGAGCAGGTTAGACGAGAAGGTGTGAAAGTGTAATCAGAATGGGGAACAGAAAAGAAGAGAAAGAGGAAGGGAGAAATAATTACCAGAATTTAGAGAAATCAATGTTCATGTCATCAGATTGGAGGCTACCCAGGTGGAATATGAGATGTTGTTCCTCCATCCTGAGTTTGGTCTTATGTGGAAGTAGAGGAGGCCATGGACAGGCATATTGGAATGAGAATGGGAAGTTGAATTGAAGTGGTTAGCAATGACTTCACTGGAATTCCAAAGGGAATCACATCTATCCTATATGCTATTTCTCTCTAATTCATAAGCAGTCACCTCTGTCCCATCAGTGTCTTCTTCATTTGATTATGACAGACAGAGTTAGATCAAAACCCATTCTGATTTTGCAATGAAAATAGATAATGATGATTTCAGAATTTTAAAATTTGGATCAGTAGATTGGTATGTCAGATATCTGATGATAGCAAAATTATAAATAAGTAAAGACAAATTTCTTGAATCAGAAGCACAATTTAACCACCCTTATTTCTTCCAAGGTCCTATATTATCCTACACAATACTGTCTGCACCTGATGAACTATGCCCTTCTAGTTCCAAACAATAGCACCATCTTTCCTGGACCACTAAGTTTACTTTTTCTTATAGGGTTAAAACGTTGGACCTCCTTCTCCAAGATCTTTTTCTTTCTCAATTTTCATTCATCCATAAAAATGCTGCTTAAAACTTACTTTTCTTTTACAATTATGCTCCCTTGAAGCATTTTGGGAATTTTCCTGTACTTAAGTGTAATGGACTGCCAGACTGCACTAAAACTTAAAGTCCTTCAGGAGGCAACCATCCACCATCTTCAGTTGGTCTGGCCTTTATATGGCTCCTTGCCACCAACATGATTGGCTCCAGTCTCTCAGTTATATCATGAGAGCAAAGTCAAAACAGAGAATAAATAAAAACAGCACAGACACATTGAACTAGCCTTTCAACTGAACACTCTAAACCAAGGGTTCTGAACCTTTTTTATGCCATGGACCAATACCATTAAGCAAGGGGCCCATGGACCCTGGGTTGGAACCCCTGCTCTAAGCTCATCTGACCTTGGAAATTCCTCATCACAGACATCTGAAGGCTGATGTCTAAATTAGGAGAGCTGTCAAAATAGCTAGTTGATTGACAATCCCAAATATAGCTGTAATATGAGAATAAAAGCCTAATAACAATGTCCCATATTTTGCATCAAGATTGTGGAGATTTAGTATGTCATCTAAAACACTCATGAATTTCTACAATTGTACTGTGGAGAGCATCAAACTGGCTGCATCACTGTTCTGGGGAGGAGGGGGTGAGTGCTAGTGCATGGAAACAAAGTAAGCTACAGAAGTTGTAAAATTACTCAGCTCCATCATGGGTACTAGCCTCCATAGATTCCTAAGACATGCGTCTTCTCACTGTTATCATCAGGAAGGAGGTACAGAAGCTTGAAGGCACACACTCAACATTTCAGGATCAGCTTCTTCCCCTCTGCCATCAGATTTCTAAATAGATATTGACACCATGAACACTACCTCACTATTTTTTAAATTTCTGTTTTTGCACTACTTATTTGATTTAATTATTTAATATATGCCTTTTTATACTTTAATTGTTCTTTTTTTCTATATTATCATGTACTGCATTGTACTACTGTTGTAAAGTTAACAAATATCACAACATATTCCAGTGATATTAAACCTGCTTCTGATTCTGATCAGCTACTACCTGACATATTGGTCAAACAGATCACAAAAGGTTTCAGTACAATTCCAAACAGGTAGAAAGGAGTGCTAAACTTGCACACCAGATCCCATGAATTTTCTTGACATCAGGCAAAATGACACATGAAAATCTCCTTCTGATTATCGCCTACTGTCCCCTTTCAGAGCTTTTCCATGCTGAAAACCATCTGGAAGATGCACTAGACATAGCAAGGGTATACCTTATATGCTGTTAGGGGCTACTTCAATCTCCATTATCAAGAATCGCTTGGTTGCACTACCACTGACCAAGGGGACTGAGTTGTGAAGGAAATAGCTGCCAGGATCATAACCAGTGAGTGAATCCACACAAGGGATAATCTTCCTTGACCGTGACCTCACAAAACAACTGGAAGCAGCTGTATCTGTCCATGAAAACAAACACAGCACGGTCCTTGTGGAGATAAAGACCATGAGACGTATGTCATTTGGCCCATCAAGTCTGCTCCACCATTCCATCATGGCTGACCGAATATCCCTCTCAAACCCATTCTCCTGCCTTCTCCTTGACACCTTTACTACTCAATGTGACAAAGTTTTGAGCCAAGACCCTTCATCAGGAGGGTTGATGAAGGGTTTCGGCCCGAAATGTCGTCACTACCTCCTTCCATAGATGCTGTCTGGCCTGCTGAGTTCTGCCAGCATTTTGTGTTTTTGTTTATTTCCAGCATCTGCAGATTCACTCGTGTTCAGTTAGACAATATCCTGTTTTTTGGATGTCCCTTCAGTATAATTACAATGCTGGTAACCAGTTGACCATGCGAAGAATTGTCCTGTTTTCAAATAGCAAGCTTGATCTAATCTTGCAAATTACTACCCAATCTTCAGCAAAAATGGCAGAGGATGTTGTCAATAATCCTAACAAGCAGCATTTCCTCTCCAGTAGCCTGGTGACTGATGGACTTTTGTCTTTAGACCTCACCACAATCCTGGCTCAGAACCAGACCCAAGAGTTGACAGGCGAAATTGACTCTCTTTGTCATTCAGGCAGCTCTTTGAGCAGGTATGGAATCAATGCTCCATGATGCAACTTAAGCCAATGAGCATCAACAGAAAAATACTGTACGACTGGAACCATGCCTTACACAAAAGATGATAGGTTTGGTTTAGAAATTTGACTGGTAGTCAAAAATAGAATATTGAAGAGTACTTTGAAGAAACAGTGATGCATGTTCTGACTTTTGGCTTACTTGTCATAATCTGGATGGACGACCTAGTTTGTTTTTGTGCTGTACAAAAGTATTGGGAATTATCTCTGTCTGTACACTATTTACTTCCCTTCATTGGCAACACACCACCTCCACTGAGGAACTTGGAGGAAATACTGAGAGTTAATTGTGAATATATGAGTGTAAGTGAAAATAAACCCATATGTTTGATTTCATGCCTCAAAGAACCTTTCCACTTGTTTTCTTTTTATAAAGGAACCCTTTTAGCTTCAGGATTTAAAGTAAATATTTTTATGGAGCACATATAAAGCTTTAAGTGTTGCAATTATGTAATGCAATTAAGATCTTGCAATTTTCCACCTCATAAGAAATGCAAAAAATTAATTTGGATATTCATGGCAAACCCTTTATCTCAAATAAATCCTTGAGTAAATAAGCATTTTGCAATGGAATTTACTATTCATTTGGAAGGACTAAAATACACCTCTGATGATTTTACAGCCAATCATCAAACAGCTTTGAGTAAAGATTGAAATATATTCATCAGGCTGACAGTCTTAATAATGAGTGCTTGGAGTACTAAAAGAACAGACTAGATCAACACTTGTTATATCACAGAGTAAGCAGAATTTTAAAAATGTATTCGTCAGGCAGACAGTCATAATCATGAGTGCTTGGATCAATACTTGCTATAATAATGAGAAAGTGGATTAACCAGAACAAATGGCACATTGTAATAATTGTATAAGAATTGGGCAAGACAGTTCTACAGACACAGATAGTTAAAGTGAAAAAATCTGATTTGGACAATTGAGTTTCATTGGTCTTTATTATTACTTGTTCTGTAAAATATTTGTATGGCTAATAAGAGGAGAGAAAAAATAACCTCTAAGTTTACTTTTATATAATTCTTTATTCTTATATTGGTTGTTTGTTTTGTTGCATGTTGTATCAGTGCACCACAACAAAGAACTAGTACGTATAAATGTATATGGTGAATAAAGATGATCCTTGAAAGAGATTCGCTTCTGGAGCATTTTGCAATTTGCAAATGCTTGCGCCCGGTATCATTTAAAAATACAAAAAATGAAACAAATGGTTCGAAATGGATTGACAGATTAAACACTAAAAAACAATTTTACATATACAAGATTCAAACCCAACACAAGTATTAAAAAAAGAGAAACCCGACTCTTTCTGGTAACCTACAGTGTTATTTAAGGGGCTCACAATTCCCATGCTGGATCCAGGGGCAGATTACCTGCACAGTCATTGGATTTAATGTGGATTTCAGAAGCAGAGCAAAGGTATAACTTCTTAGAGACTGTATCTGATTTTCTTTGAGGGAATACTGTACTTTTATCTGTCAATTTTACTTCACTCAGAAGTCTAGAAAATTAGAGTTAGTGCCTTTATTACTTCCATCATTGCTTTATTTAAGATCTTCAGATATAAATCTTTTTCCCCTCAATATTTTTATATTAATGATCAATAGCATCCTGGAAAATGCAGCCAAAGAAAATCTATGGATTTGGCTCCAAAAATATGAACTTCTGTGAAGCCAATGACTTACTTTTAAAAAAATTTCTCAATGAACAATAATTATTCATTGTTCTCTATCTAAAAATTAAAGCAGTTATTGGTAAAATACTCAATTAAATTTCTGAGCAAACATGAGGAAATCTGCAGATGCTGGAAATTCAAACCACACACACAAAATGCTGGTGGAACACAGCAGGCCAGGCAGCATCTACAGGGAGAAGCACTGTCAATGTTTCGGGCCAAGACCCTTCATCAGGTCTAACTGAAAGGAGAGATACTAAGAGATTTGAAAGTAGTGCAGGGAGGGGGAAATGTGAAATGATATAAGACTGGAGGGGGTGGAATGAAGCTAAGAGCTGGAAAGGGGATTGGCGAAAGTGATACAGAGCTGGAGAAGGGAAAGGATCATGGGACGGGAGGCCTCAGGAGAAAGAAAGGGGGGGGGGGGGGGAAGCACCAGAGGGAGTTGGAGAACAGGCAAACAACTAAATATATCAGGGATGGGATAAGAAGGGGAGGAGGGGCATTAACGGAAGTTAGAGAAGTCAATGTTCATGCCATCAGGTTGGAGGCTACCCAGCCGGTAAATAAGGTGTTGTTCCTCCAACCTGAGTGTGGATTCATCTTGACAGTAGAGGAGGCCGTGGATAGACATATCAGAATGGGAATGGGACGTGGAATTAAAATGTGTGGCCACTGGGAGATCCTGCTTTCTCTGGCAGACCGAGTGTAGGTGTTCATCTTGACAGTAGAGGAGGCCGTGGATAGACATATCAGAATGGGAATTGAGTCAGCTGGTGTGGTATACTGCATCCAGTGCAGCCTTTTATATATTGATGAGACCCGACACAGACTGGGAGACCGTTTCGCTGAATACCTATGCTCGGCTGGGTAGCCTCCAACCTGATGGCATGAACATTGACTTCTCCAACTTCAGTTAATGCCCCTCCTCCCCTTCTTACACCATCCCTGACATATTTAGTTGTTTGTTTATTTTCTCTCTCTGCCCATCACTCTGCCTGTTCTCCATCTCCCTCTGGTGCTCCTGCCCTCTCCCTTTCTTTCTCCCGAGGCCTCCCGTCCCATGATTCTTTCCCTTCTCCAGCTCTGTATCACTTTCGCCAATCACCTTTCCAGCTCTTCACTTCATCCCACCCCCTCCAGTCTTCTCCTATCATTTCGCATTTCCCCCTCCCCCCACTACTTTCAAATCTCTTACTATCTTTCCTTTCAGTTAGTCCTGACGAAGGGTCTCGGCCTGAAACTTCGACAGTGCTTCTCCCTATAGATGCTGCCTGGCCTGCTGTGTTCCACCAGCATTTTGTGTGTTGTTAATTAAATTTCTGAATTTGATTGACATTTTTGAATAAGTCATTAAAGAGGAGTGCGTTGTCAGAATGATGATTTTCAGAAAGCATTTGATAGGGTAATTCACAATAGATGTCACAATGTGAAAAAAATAATTAGATCCGTGTCTCCACTTTAATAAAGTAGTTCTCTTTGGACACCCTTTTACCATAGTAACAAACTGGGTTATATGGTAGATGCTGTCAACTAATGATTGCTAATCTACGACATTAATATATTTGCGAATGAACACAGTTTTTCAGTAGTTATCTTATTCATGTATATTCAATGAAATTAGGTACTATGGGTCAATACCTTCTTCTTGGAGTCAGGACCGCACACAACCCATTAATAAACTCTAACTACCCACCTCAATGTTGGATCAGCGATCACTCACCACACAGTTAGACCATGTTCATCCTGACCTCATTTGTTTTGACGTATGGAATTGAAAACCTATCATTTCAGTCACTGCTAACAAGGCACTTTGTGCTGTGTAATCAGCACAGGTAGAATGGACAGATTTGGGAGGAAAAGAGGATTGAAGTAAAGAATGTGGACAAAGAGGTAAAAGCAACAGGGAGAGATTAGGATTGCAAAAAGGCCAGAGAAAGAAGGGAAGAGAACTAGAGCAATGAAGGAATGATAGATGTGGAAGAAAGGTGAGGCGGTTTGAAAGAATGCATCAACTCTCACATTAACCTACTCTTGAATATGTTTAAAACTTATTCAACTAGCAATGGTACTAGACGAAGAGACTAGGCATGAATCATCGACTGTTTATTCATTTCCACAGATGCTGCCTGACCTGCTGAGTTCCTCCAGCATTTTGTCTGTGTTGCTTTGGATTTCCAGCATCTGCAGACTTCCTTGTGTTAATGATAATAGATTGTGCCTATTGGCCAATACAGAGTTCTTTCCAGTATTCTTGCAGTTGAATCATTCTGCACCTCCTGGGAGCATGGTAACTTTTGTTTATTCCCAATGCATTGCAATTGATTTTCAAAACTCATATACTGTTAAGGTGGCGTGCAGGTGGCAGAGTTCCCAGAGCAAGTACTTCAGTACTGTTCAACAGGTAACTATGCATCTCCACTTTCCTGATAATCTTCCAGCTTTCTCACCACCGCAACAAAGTGAAGTATTTTGCATGCATCAATTAGGCCTCAGGCAGCAGATCCCAAAATCTACCTCAAGATCCCCTGGTGGCTTTTTAAAATGCCTTTGTTGTCAAAGATTCTTTTTACTGTTTCTACGTGTGAAGTTAAGTGACATTCTTTTAAATGAGACAGCCATCAAATAAAATAATATTGAATATTCTTTGTCTTTATTCCATTTTTTTTTTGGGGGGGAGGTGTTTTCCCATCCAATCTGTGGCTGGAGTTAACTGGATACAAAGTGTATTTGATTCAGCTAGCTAGCAGAACTGAACCCTGTCCCTCAGTACTGAGCTCACAGTGAAGAATCAGTATCGGTTTTAACTTCTCCAGCACACGTCATGAAATTTGTTAACTTTGCAGCAGCTGTACAATGCAATACATGATAAATATTAAAAAACTGAATTACAGTAAGTATATGTATATTAAATAGTCAAATTAAGGTAAGTAGTGCAATAAAACAGAAATTAATTTTAAAAAAGTGAGGAAGTTTTCATGGTTTCAATTTCCACTCAGAAATCAGATGGCAGAGGGGAAGAAGCTGTTCCTGAATTGCTGATGTGTGTGCCTTCAGGCTTCTGTACCTCCTTCCTGAAGGTAAATTGAGAAGATGGCATGTCTCTTCAATAAGTAGTGGGACAGATGCAGCAGCAATGGCCAAGCGCAGAAGGCAAAAATGTGATGACCAACACACTGCAGAGATGTTGGTTAGTTATCAGCATTACCCATTCCAACTTATTGTCCGTGCATGACTACTTTATGATGAAGCATTTAACATTTTCTTCACATTTATTCTACTGATATGGTTAGCGGTATTATGAGTTTAGAAGAGCTTCAAAAGGAGTAAACAGAATGGATTCCAGTTTAAAATACATCAACTATCAGGCTTTAAGTGGGTGTATACACTTCAGACAATATAAACATTAAAATAATTTGACCCAAGTCCATTAAAATTACTGATATTCTAGCATGTTGTCAAATTATGTTAGGATAATATGGGGAAGACCATGATGATACAATATCTAAAGGATTAAATAAATTTCCAGTGAATAGTAGATATATTTACATTGAAGTCTGGTTCAACCCAGCAAGTATTTTGGTCAGTGTCAGGTTGAGGAATTGATTTCATAGAACTCAAAGTAGGTGCAAGTGGTGACTGGCTTTGAGAACTAGATATGTTGGACAGGAATTTACAAAGTTATTTTCTTTGTTTTGGAATTGCTTTCTTTACCCTTACCAGGAGATTCAGTGATACCCGTTAGTTATGAAGTCTCTTGATGTGATGCATAAATCAAAACTCTACAGCAGTTTAGCTGTTCCACTTGTTTTTTTTCTCCCCCTAGCTTTCAGAAATAGAAGAAATTATAGCTGTGTCTTTGATTCTTCACAAGCCTGTCTTCTTTATCTCTTATTTACCCTAACTTTCCAATCAAAGATCATAGCTTGATTATAGAATATTAGGCTAACGAACAGAAAAAAATATCACAATTTTTTTGGAAAAAACGTTCAGCATAATATTCAGAGTCACATTACTGGAGATTAAAAACCATAAGAACAGTATTCTAGTCACTAAAAAATCGACTGTTGGTCTATGTCAGGGAAATCTGAAAAGCCTAGTTATAATTACACTCTGATTCAATGGCTAAACATCACCACTATAATTAAACTTTTGGTTTGGAATCTATGAAGCAGTCCCAGAAGATTGATATTCTTGCATCACCAGACCTGTCTATTATTTTTATTGTAGGCTTTAAATTAAAACTACTGTACTACACAAAGATGAATGAATTCAGCAACAGACCAGTGAGACTGTGTTAGGGTTGTTTGATGGGCCACTGAACACGTTTCATAATTAGCAGATGGAACTGTAACATACTCAACCGTGAAGGATACAGACTTATAAAGGAAGTGCAAGTTAATTAATGATTTTGTTTCATTTCTGGTCATTGGTGGCAAGTCCGGTATTTATTGCCCATCCAAGATATTAGCAGAGCTATTTTAAAGTGCATTTAATAGACAACCACAAAGGTGGATGTGGAGCCACACAGAGGGTGAAGGCTTCTACCCTGAAAAGACATAAGTGAACCAGTCATGTTCATATTGCAATCCATTAATAACACTGGGAAATAAAAGGATGCGGATGCTGAAATTATGAAATAAAATCAAACAATCATGGAACTACTCACCAGGTCAAGCAGCATCTATGGAAAAAGAAGCAGATTTAATGTCTCACATTGAAAATCCTTTAATGGAACCAAGGATTGGCTAGATTATTAACAAAGCTTAACTTCCACAATAAGGTTTGACTTTAGATCTCTGAATTGTTAGCTCTAAATTCTGGATTAATAGTTCAGTGATTTTTCCATTGCATTTGCCTATCACATTAGTTACTAATATTTCCATTTTAGCTCTGGCCATTTGCCTACTTTTCAGCGTGCTTGTTTTGTCATCTTAGTGCCATAGAGAAGTACAGCACAGAAACAGGCCATTTGACCCATCTAGCTCATGCCAAAACTATTTAAACTGCCTAGTTCCCATCGACATGCACCGGGACCATAGCCCACCATACCCCTATCATCCATCTACCAATCCAAACTTTGCTTGAACATTGAAATTGGACTCGCATGCACCACTTGTGCTGGCAGCTCATCCCACATTCTTGACCTTCTGAGTGAAGAATTTGACCCTCATGTTCCCCATACATTTTTCTCCTTTCACACTCAGCCCATGGCCTCAAGTTATAGTCTCACCCAATCTCAGTGGAAAAAAGCCTGCTTGAATTTACCCTTTCTATACCCCTCAAAGTTTTGTATACCTCTATCAAATCTCCTCTTAATCTTCTATGTTCTAAGGAATAAAGTCCTAACCTATCACAAACAAGAGAAAATCTGCATTGCAGAAATTCAAGCAATATACACAAAATGCTGGAGGAACTCTTCAGGCCAGGCAGCATCTAGGAAAAGGGTACAGTCGATGTTTTGGACTGAAACCCTTTGGCAGGACAGTTCAATCTTTCAACCTATTCAATCTTTCTTTATCACCCAGGTCCTCCAGACCTGGCAACATCCTTGTAAATTTTCTCTGTAGTCTTTCAGCCTTATTTACATTTTTCCTGTAGCTAGGTGACCAAAACTGCACACAATATTCCAAATTAAGGCTCACCAAAGTCCTATACAACTTCACGTGACATCCCATCTTCTGTATTCACTACATTAATCTATGAAGGCCAAGGTGCTAAAATCATTCTTTACAGCCCTATCTATCTGTGACACCGCGTTCAACCAATTATAGACCTGTATTCATAGATCCCTTTCTTCCTACTACTCATTGTGTAAGACCTACCCTGATTGGTCCTACTGAAGTGCAACACCTCACAATTGTTTGCATTAATATCCATCTGCCATTATCAGCCCATTTTTCTAGCTGATGCAGATCCCTTCTGTGAGCCATGATAGCCTTCCATGTTGTTCACTACACCCCAAATCTTAGTGTCACTCCAACATTTGCTGATCCAGCTAACCACATTAGCATCCAAATCATTGACATAGATGACAAACAACAACAGACCCAGCACCAATCCCTGTAGCACACCATTATTTGCAGGCCTCCAGTTAGAGAGGCGACCATCTACAACCTCTGCCTGGCTTCTTGCACAAAGCCAATCTAATCCAATTTATTACCTCATCTTGAGTGCTAAGTGACTGAACTTTCCCCATTCAGGATCTTGTCTGAAGTCCGTGTAGACAACATCCAATGTTGCCTTCATCCACTTCCCTGGTACCATCCTCAAAAAATTTATAAGATTGGTTAGACGTGACCTACCACACACGAAGCTATGCTGACTATTCTTAATCACTCCCTGTCTATCCAAACACTTATATATCCAGTCCCTTCGATTACCTTCCAATAACTTTCCCACAACTGATGGCCAACTCAACAGCCTATATTTTGCTGGCTTATGTTTAGAGACCTTATTAAACAGCAGAACAAGATTGGCTATCTTCCAATCCTCTAGTACATCTGATGACCCTGAGGATTATTTAAATATCTCTGCTAAAGCCCTGGCAATTTTCGTAGGGTCCAGGGGCACATCTTATCAAGCCCTGGGGATTTACCCACCCTGATATGCCTCAGGATAGCAAACACCTGTAATCTGTACAGGGTCCATGAAGTTGATGCAACTTGGCCTCACTTCTATGGATGCAGTATCAGTCTCCGCGTGCAGATGCCAAGATTTCCCCCATCTGTTTTGGCTCCACACATGGATAACCAGTCTGGTTTTCCAGAGAACCAATTTTGTTCCTTGCAATACTTTTTCTCTTAACATATATGCAGAATCTCTTAGGATTCTCCTTCACTTGTCTGCTAGAACAATTTCTTGGCTTCTTTTAGCCCTCCTGATTTCTTTATAAAGTGTTCTATTGCATTTCTATACTCCAAGGGCAGCTTATTTATCCCTACCTGCCTATACCTGCTATGCACCTCCTGATTTTTTCTTAATCATGGCTCCATTATCTCTTGACAACTGTTCCCTACTCTCGTTATCTTTAACTTTTATTCTGGCAGGCACATACAAGTTCTCTACTCTCAAAAGTTCACTTTTGAGTTCCTCCCACTTACCAAGTACGCCTCTGCCAGGAACCAACCTGTCCCAATCCACACTTACCAGATCATTTGTGATACCATCAAAATTAGTCTTTCTCCAATTTAGAACCTCAACCCATGGACCACACCGATCTCTTTCCATATTTACTTTGAATATAATGGCATTGCGGCCATTAGATGCAAAGTGTTCCCCTATACAAACTTCTTTCACCTTCCCTGTCTCATTCCCTAATAACAGATCAAGCATCACACACTGTCTCATTGGGCCTTCTATGTACTGACTAAAGAAACTTTTCTGAACACATTTGACAAACTCACTCTCATCTAGTCCTTTTACAATATGGGAGTCCCAGTCAATATGTGGTAAGTTAAAACCTTCTATTATAATAACCTTATGTTTATTGCAGCAGTCTACAATTTTCTACAAAGTTGTTCCTTCGATTCCTACATCATATTATAGTCCCATTAGTGTGGTCATACCAATCTTAGGTCTCATTTCCACCCATAACGCCTCACTAGACGAGTTCTCCAGTCTGCCTGATAGAACACTGCCATGACATTTTCCCTAATTAGTAATGCCACACCTCCTCCTTTAATCACTCCCACTCTGTCACATCTAAGATAATGGAACCCCAGAATTTGAGCTGCCAGTCCTGTCCCCTCCTGCAACCAAGTCTCATGAGTGGCTAAACTATCATAGTTCCAACTGTTGATCCATTCCCTGAGCTTATCCACCTTTCCTACAATAATTCAGCTCAGGCCACTAGGTGCATCATGCTCAACCTTTTGATTCCTGACTTGTGTGTGAGGTCTTACTGACATTTGTCTCCACAACCTCTCCACCAACTGTTCTGGAGATCTGGTTCCCATCCCTCTGCAACTTTAGTTTAAACCCTACCATGCAGAATTAGCAAACCTTCCTACTCCAATATTAGTCCCGTTCCACTTCAGGTGCAAACCATCTCTTCTGTACAGGTCCCACCCTCCCTGGAAGAGAACACAATGATCCAAAAATCTTCACTGTCTGTTCATGGTACAACCATGATGGATCAGCAGAAGAGGCAGGATCCACCATCCGAGGCGATGATATTTCCATCTACCTCTACAGATAGCCACATCTTCTCAGAATTGAATGGCATATATTTGACCTGTTGTTAATTTAGTATGGTCCTGAAGAGGAAAGATGATGCATCTGGACCATTTTTTCTGTACCTTGCCAGTACCTGTTTGATCAATAACATGACCCTAACAGTAAGCAGGAAAGTTGGGTGGAAGTTCAATTGTAAGCTCATGGTTTCTCAGTTCTACAAGATGGAATTGTCTAAATCAATAGCCAAGTGCAATGAGTACACAGAAGACCACATGGAACAAGTTGAAAGTTTGCGTCATGTACTTCAATGCATATAATGTTCATCTGCACAGAGGAGGCTAGGGACATATTGGTGATTATCACACCGCTATGCGTAGCACATTGAACCATGAACAAATAAGCAGAAACTAAAAGGAGGAATTGAGTCAATTTACGCAGGACTGTACGCAGGACTGTACTTTTGGAGAATATGAAGTCACAAGATGAATCATAGAACCAAACATCATAGAAATGGGCTCTTTCAGCCCATTTTGTCCATGTCGACTATATTGCTCGCTACACTACTCCCATTTGCTTGCATTTGGCACTTAGCACTCAACGTTTTCCTTTTCAGGACCTGTCCTAATGCCTTTTAAATATTGTTATTGTATCTGCCTTTGCTACTTCCAGAAAAACACCCACCTGTGTTTTTTAAACCCATCTCTTGGGATCTCCTTTAAATTTCTCCCCTCTTGCTCTACACTTATGCCCTCTAATTTTAGACTCCTAGTTCTGAGCAAAATAACAGGCTAGCAATCCCATTTCTGCATGCGATAGTTTTATAAACCCAGTATATGGTCACTGCTCAAACTTCGATGTCTTGGTGAATCTCTTCTGCTGTCTCTCTAGCTGCTACATGCTTTCTAAAGATGTAGTGACTAAAACTACATAATATTCCGAGTGTAATCCAACCAATGTTTTAAACAGCCACAACACGATGTCCCAAATTTTCTACTCAATACCTTGACCGACATGGTCAAATATTCCAGATGCCTTCTTCAATATCCTACCCAATTGTGTCACCATTTTCTAGAAGTCATGGACTTGCGCTCCATGTCTTTACATCAATGTTCCAAAGGCCTCTGCCATTTACTCTATAGTCCTACCAGAACCTGACTTCCCAAAGTGCATCAGCTCACACTAACCTGGATTAAATTCCACCTAGTGCAGCATCAATCTGCTTTCCAGATGATTGATGTCTAACGATATAGCAGCACAATCTTCCTTGCTATCTTTTATTCCCCCAATCTAAATGTTACCTGAAAATGATCTAAATCAGATCTCGGATCATTATTATGAGCAGACAGGCTTACTATATCTCTTGAGTGATGATGAAAGTGCTGAGTGGGTGAGATTGGAAAAGCTAAGTGCTAGATGTGGGTGGGTCCACCTCTACCATCATGATCTCTAAGCCTGCCCATATGTCTGTTCTAGCATTCTTCATGATAGTACCAGGATATGGTGACACATTGCAAGCTGTTCCCTACAGACCCACTCATTAATTTATAGTAATTGCTACCTTATTCTCGCTCAATGCACTGTGCAATGATTTGATCTGTAGAAACAGTGAGTAAGACTAACCTTATTTATTGGGATACAGTGCAGAGTAGGCCCTTCCAGACCTTCATGCCACACTGCTGAGCAATCTCCGATTTAACCTGGCCTAATCACAGAGCAATTTACAATGCTGGATTGGGGGGCATGCCTTATGAGCATAGATTGAGTGAACTCAGCCTTTTCTGCTTTGAGTGACGGAGGATGAGTGGTGACCTGATAGAGGTGTACAAGATGATGAGAGGCTTTGATCGTGTGGATCGTCAGAGGCTTTTTCCCAGGGCTGAAATGGTTGCCACAAGGTTTAAGGTGCTGGGGAGTAGGTACAGAGGAGATGTCAGGGGTAGATTTGTTACTCAGAGAGTGGTGAGTGCGTGGAATGGGCTGCCAGCAATGGTGGTGGAGGCGGATACGATAGGGTCTTTTAATAAACTTATAGATAGGTACATGAAGCCTAGTAAAATAGAGGGCTATAGGTAAACCTAGTAATTTCTAAGGTAGGGACATGTTCGGCACAGCTTTGTGGGCCGAACAGCCTGTATTGTGCTGTAGGTTTTCTATGTTTCTACAATGACTAATTAACCTACTAACCAGTACATCATTGGACTGTGGGAGGAAATTCGAGCATCTGGAAGAAACCCATGCAGTCACAGGGTGAATGTACACACTCCTTCCAGACAGCAGCAGAGATTGAACCTGGACCACTGATACTGTAAAGCATTGTGCTGACCACTATGCTACTTTGCTGCCCTAATCACGATTGTTTTTAAATTTAATGAGGTACAGCATGGAATAGGCCCTTTTGGCCCCTTGAGCCATGCAGCCTGACAATCTGAGGCTAATCATGGGACAATTTACTTTTTTTTACATTGTGAATATAACAGCTTTATCACCAGATAAATCTATATATATATAAACCAATACGGTATATGTTGTGCATCACAACTCAGGCACTTGTTCAATTTACTTTGAATGCTGCAGCCATTTAGCTGGACAACTGGATTCCACCTCCCTCACGTCAACTGAGAATAAGTTGAAGAACTAGCTTTTCCTCCTTTAAGAAACAGAAACAGTTCACATCTCACTCCAGTAAATATCAACAACCTACTGACCAGTACATCTTTGGACTGTGGGAGGAAACCAGAGCACCTGGAGGAAACTCATTTCCATTGTATCTAGCTACACTTGGCAATAATACACCAATACTAATCGTCTATCACACACCATGTCACAACTTCCAGGTGTAGTTGTCGATGGGTGCTGCTATTTTAAGAACTGTAGCTATGGTTGGTGTAGCACATATCGGTTCAGGGAAGATGCACGCCTCACAAAATGTTGATATATCTTTTTAAACTTGTGGTAACTACTAACCCCTCTCCACTTTTATCGATTTCACATTTGTGATTTTAGCTATCTGTTATGGTTTGTACAGCACTTTGATCAACATGGGTTGTTTATAAATGCTTTATAAATAAATTTAACTTGACATTCAGGTTACTCTTTCACCCCTTCTCTTCATTTGCCCATCACCTCCCTATGGTAACCCTCCTCATTATTGCATAGTCCACTGTCCTCTCTTATTAGATGCCTGCTTCTTCTTTAGCCTTTTACCTCTTCCACTTATCCCATCCCTGCTTCTTACTTCATTCCCTCTCCTCCACCACCCATCAAACCTTCACCTGCCAGCTTGTATTCCCTCCCCCCCCCCCCCGTCTTATTCTGGATTCTGCCCCCTTCCTTTCCAGTCCTGTTGACAGATCTGTCTGAAATATCAACTGTTTTAAATAAAAGATTACCTTCATTTGTTACATATACATCAAAACATACAATAAATGCCTTAATTGTGGCAAATCAAAATTGAGGATTGTGCTGGGCACCCCCCAAGTGTTGCGCAATCCTGACAGCAAGATAGCATTCCCACATTTATTCACCTCCAGATATACTGCCTGACTTGCTGAGATCCACCAGCAGTTGTGTGTTTCTCTAAATTCATTGTTAATGCACAATCGATCACAATTCACACCTCTTCCACAATTTGTACCAACCAAAAATTTCCACTAACAATACTGGAGCAAACTAGCACGGTCCGCATCATTAGGTTATTGTTTTTATATTGTGTGAATTTTTAGGCGAACTGAAGGCTTTGTGTAATCAAGAAAAATAGAATGAAATGCATCATATTTATGGAATAATTGCTTCAAACTCATGAAATAGTTTAATTTTCACATCAGGTCGCAATCTGATTTGAATTTTTTTTATGGTCGTTATCGCACACAGAGAACTGGATTGGCATCTGCAAGACATGCAGATTTAAAAGCCGAAGAAAAAGGGGTAAAAAGACACAAAAATCATGCCCTCAGGGTTTGCATTCACATAATACAATTCCTCAGAGCCCTCAACCAGTCAAGCCTTCTTTCCACAAGCCACCCACATAACAATTAACCTCACTTCAACCTTGAGGTCTCTGATTAGTGATGGGCTATTGTTTAACTCCCATTAGCATAGCCCCTGTGCAGCCTTATTCTCACTCAAATGGCCTAATCAAATCAGTCACTGAGGACCTCGCTCAGGGACTAAGCTTAACAAGCACTGACATGTTAGTCAAACAGCAGCTAACAACATTATTCCAGACATTTAAAATATAGCTTTCCGTTATTTACAATTTAAATTTTATGTTAACATTGAGAGTATTTGACCGTGACAAAAGAAAATATGAACAAAAAAATTGGGTATTTTACTTCAATTTTTATTTTTGTTCTCAGTTCGGGACACAATTCCATCTTAACATCTTTGCAGCTGTCTCCAATGCTCTTTGCAATCAACTGCTAACCAATTATTTGGAGATCAATATATCAAGATCACTGTATCTACTGCGAAGTGAAAAAAATTATTTGGAAATTCAGAGAGCACTGTAATTCATGTATCCAGCCAAGAGCACATTAGGCTGTTTATTACCCCAAGTGGGTTAAAAATTTGAGGAACTGACAAGATTGATGGCAAATGGTCAGCACTGGTTTTGTTTCCAAATGCTGATTCATGCATCTAGCAGACTACGCCCATTCTGTCCGTAAGATCCAATGTGTTCTTCCCATTCCTGATTGACTCATTTTCTCCAAATCTACGTGTATTTGAATCCTATGTGGACCATCTGTCATCTCTTTTACCTGCTGTTTAATTATTTGTTCCTCAAAAATATAAATGTTTTCCACAATTCCATCACTACCCAATTCCGCATTAAACTAATAAATTTCTGAAAATACCTTTAAACTAGGGACACAGCATGCTGATTCATTTCAGTCAAGAAGGTACTTCTGATAATTGATGCCAGCATTACGAACAAAAAGTAAGATGCTACAGCTGAGCCAAAATTGACGCTGTTCAGAAGATGAGATTTAGTGCGGGTGCAGGGCAAATATTTTGCAATTTTACCTCCATATTGGGAAAATTTCATGAACAGCAAACTGCCTCCCAAGACTTTTACAATTAAATTTGTAATCTCAAGAATTACAGTAATTTATTTCAAAAAGGATAATCTGAATGAATGTATATACTATGCTATGAAATATAGCAACTGGAAAAAAAAATCAGTGTTAACATTCCCAACCCACTGATCTAAATTTCTACTTTTTTTGGAGGTGAAATTTGAATTGACAAGATCCTGTGTACAAATAATAGCAATAAAGATTGGCTGTATCATCTTGACTAAATTCACAATAGCAAAAACTTAGATAGGCCCAGTTCCATTTCACCTGGATCTTTATGATGGAACATCAAACCTTTCATCCTTAATAGCATTGTGGTGAATTAAGGCTTCCTATAACACTTACATTAATCTTACATTGAATACATAATATTTCAACAATGACACAAATAACACCAAGAGCAAATTCAAATTTACAGTCATTCCTTTAGATAAGATAAAGTGTTCTACCTCAAAATAAAATTCTCCACTTGCTCCTCTGTTCAGTTTTAAGTCTTTGCTTTGTAAACTCTTTCTTTCCACAAAATATGTTTTATACCTCTCTGAAATGACATTGATATTTGCCTGTCAATTCATTCCCATATTTGCATTCCCTGCAGTTTTATGCACTGAGTCAGTTGTAACATTGTTGTTTTAATTCTGAAGAGTAATTCTATAAAATTGTGGTCCCAACCCAGAATTGATTCTTCCCTTCCAGGTGAAACAGTATGTTTCATTGTCCACCCCACATTTAGAACATTTGCCAGCAGATTGACACACTAACTCCTTAATAACTCGCACAAAATACTGGAGGAACTCAGTCTTGATTAAACTTCTTGACTTGAAACATTGACTCTTTATTCCTCTCCATAGATGCTCCCTAACTTACTGAGTTCCTCAAACATTTTATGTACGTTATTCTGAATTTCCAACATGTGCAGAATCTCTTGTCCCTCATAACTATTTCCCCCTTCTTTTTCAATACTAATGAAGTGTCTCAGAAAAAACAAGGGTACTTACTCCCCTTCAAAGGTGCTGCCAGACTTGCTGAGTTCCTTCAACACTTCGTGTGTGTTGTTCAAGATTTCCAGCATCTGCAGGATCTCTTGTATTCATTGTAATTCCTCACTTTATACAGAGCCCTCAATGCAGCAAAATGATTCAAGGCCCCTTAGAGGAGTAGTTAAGATGAATTTGGTACCATGTAAAAAGTTATGAATATTAGTGATTCTAGCAATCAAAGCTTTAGATTTTAGTAAGCATCTTGTAGAAGGACAGAGAATTAAAGTGGTCATGGAGTAGGGACAATTCCAGAACTTAATTGCCTTGATATTAAAAGCCATGCCACCTGCAATATCTAATTCAAAGCCAATGTAATGCAGTCGGAAGGTTTAGGTTAATTAGATTTAACTTTAACAGCTGCTATGCTTGATTGTGCAAGTCTTTGTTCAACCATTCAAATGGACAACACAATTGTGCACGGTAACACTTCAAGCTTTAACACTACTTTTCATTTTTAAAAACCCATTTATATTTCTAATTTATATTTTGAAATAGTCAAGAAGAATCCATAATCATTCTCATTCACAAGAGGCCTTGAATTAACCACAGAACAGAAAAAGTAAATCAAAATGTAGAGTACAGGAATTGGGATGTTATGTTGAAATTGTTGGGTGAGGTCATACTTGGAGTATTGTTTGCAGTTCACTGACCTACAAGAAAGGTATCAATAAGATTGAAAGTTTACAGGGAAAATTTTCAAGGATGTTGCCTGAACTTTAGGACCTGAGTTATAGGAAAAGGCTAAATAAATTTATTAGGAGAATGAGGGAAGATTTGATAGAGGTAGATAAAATTATGAGAGGTGTAGATAGGGAAAATGTAAGCAGGCACTGAGATTGATTTTATTTGTTTATTTTATTTTAGTTATTTAGAGACACAGCACAGAACAGGCCCTTTTGGCCTAATGAGCTGTACCACCTGGCAGCCCACCCATTGAACCCTAGCCTAATCACAGGACAATTTACAATGGCCGATTAACCTGCTAACTGGTACATCTGTGGACTGTGGGAGAAAGCCCTTCCAGTTACAGGGAAAGTGAGAGAAAAAAAATAAAAGCAGAGGATACAATGGGGTCTTTTACGATACATGGAGCTTAGAAAAATAGAGGGCTATGCGCTAGGCAAATTCTAGGCAGTCTCTAGGAGAAGATTACATGGTCGGCACAAATTGTGGGCTGAAGGGCCTGTAATATGCTGTAAATTTTTATGTTCTATGTTGCACATTGATGAAGGTAGAGCATTGGATGGAGTGTATATGGATTTCAGTAAGGCCTTTGATAAGGTTCCCCATGCCAGGCTTCTTCAGAAAGTAAGGAGGTATGCGATCCAAGGAGACCTTGTTTTGTGGATCTGGAATTGGCTTGTCCACGGAAGGCAAAGGGGGGTTGTAGCTGGTTCGTTTTCTGCATGGAGGTCGGTGACCAGTGGTGTTTTGCAGGGATCCGTTCCGGGACCTCTTCTCTTTGTGATTTTTATAAATAACCTGGATGAAGAAGTAGAAGGATGGGTTAGTAAGTTTGCTGATGAAACAAAGGTTGGGATAGTGGATAGTGTGGAGGGTTATCAGAAACTACAACAGGACATCGATCGGATGTAGAACTGGGCTGAGAAGTGGGAAATGGAT
This sequence comes from Hypanus sabinus, assembly GCF_030144855.1. Classification (NCBI taxonomy): domain Eukaryota; kingdom Metazoa; phylum Chordata; class Chondrichthyes; order Myliobatiformes; family Dasyatidae; genus Hypanus; species Hypanus sabinus. The sequence continues at coordinate 24,681,916 of NC_082707.1, forward strand.
AACAACCTGGATAAGTGTGAAGTGGTTCATTTTGGTAGGTCTAATTTGATATAAATGATAAGACTCTTGGCAGTGCGGAGGATCTGAGAGATCTTGGGGTCCGTGTCGATAGGACACTCAAAGGTTAACAGTGTTGTTAAGAAGGCATATGGTATGTTGGCGTTCATCAACTGTAGGATTGAGTTCAAGAGCTGTGAAGTAATGTTACAGCTATATAAGACCTTGGTCAGACCCCACTTGGAATATTGTGTTCAGTTTTTGTGACCTCACTACAGGAAGGATGTGGATCCTATAGAGAGAGTGCAGTGGAGATTTACAAGGATGTTGCCTGGATTAGAGGGTGTGCCTTATGAGAATAGGTTGAGGGCCTTTTGTCCTTGGAGTGACGGAGGATGAAAGGTGACCTGATAGAAGTGTATTAAGATGATGAGGGACATTGATCATATGGATAGCCAGAGGCTTTTTCCTAGTGTTGAAATGGTTAACATGAGGGGGCATAGTTTTAAGGTGTTTGGAAATAGGTACTGAGGGTATGTCAGGGGTAAGTTTTACACACAGAGAGTTGTAGGTGTGTAGAATGCACTGCCGGTGGCGGTGGTGGAAGCAGATACAATAGAGTTTATTAACAGACTCTTAGATAGGTTCATGGAGCTTAGAAAAATAGAGGGCTATGCCGTAGGGAAATTCTAGGCAGTTTCTAGAGTAGGGTAAATGGTCGGCACAACATTGTGGGCTGAAGGGCCTGTAATGTGCTGTAAATTTCTATTTTCTGTGTTCCATGTTCCAACTACAAGCTCCTCACAGATAGCACCAGAACTGAACTCTGAATTCCAAGGCCCTGAGTTGTAACAGCATTGCACTAATCGCTATGCCACTGTGGCTGGGTGAAATTAGACCTAGAGGTCAAAGTTTAAAGGTGAAATGTTTAAGGGGAACCTAAGGGGGAACTTCTTCACTCAGATGGTGGTGCAAGTGGGGAATGAGGAATAACAAATTACATACTTAAATGGAATACAGAAAAATTAGAATACTACCAATACTACTACAGTACTGTAAACTGTGCATTTGTTCTTAATACCTATAGCCAGAGGAATTCATCAGGGTCATGCTCTTTTGCATGTTAATGAACAAATTTAGAGGCAGCACCAAATGCAGATAATGGACTGCCGTCATACAACGCTGTCAAAGATTGCATCTTCCAAATCTTAAGTTTTATTGTAACATTCAAGATGATTGTCGATACCTTCAACTTCTTTGGTATTCCTAACTTGCTGGTGCAGTGAAATCAGTTTATTTTCACTCCTGGCCACTCCAGGCATCTCCATGCCTGTGTGCCTGAAACCATAGCGAGCAAAACAGTTATTCTTATTTCTTGTCAATCATCATGACAAAAATTGCTGATAACAAACACAGGCAATGAACACTATTTTAAAAACTGTTTGCTCAAAGTATAGTGCAGTGTCTCATGGACACACAACTGATGCTAGTTAGAAACTGATTCACAATAGTCTCCTGTCCCAATTAAGTGGCATTGTGTCCCAAATAAATTAAGGGAGCCCCTGAAAAATTCCTCAATTAGTTTCTTTAAGAGTTGTCCTAAATAGGCAGCGTTCCCAATTGACCGATGGCCCAGTTAACCAGACTCCACAGTACAAGGTAAATTAGAAGTGTAGGAGTCAGGCACAACATTTAAACAATTAGTTTTTGTTTATTGTTCATTATTTGAGTTGAAAATAGGACCAGACCTGGAAAAAAAAATTAATCATACTAACGTTGATGCAGTAATCAGTAAATATATTTAAGACTAGGTTGGATAGATTTTTGCATAGTAGGGGAATTAAAGGTTATAGTGGAGCAGACGATGGGCCAGATGGCCTACTCCTGCTCGTCTTTCTGATCTTCTTATGTTCTTATGTAATTGAGTTCACATTAAAGCAATACTTGGTCAAAAAAATCCTGGTATATTTTTGCAGTAATCCTGTAGATGGTTTTAGGATAATGCCACAATGTATCTATGTAAAGCATTTTATTTAGGGCCCACTTTTAGGGGAGCAAATCCATGAGCTTCTTGTACTGAACTCGAGTAATGTCGTGAATATGACAATCTTGGTACGTAGGGACTTTTCCATCACATCATAAGTTTGAATGTTGTGGATGATTAAGAAGCTTTGAGGGTCAAGCGTTGAACTGCTGATTGCAACTTACTCAGTCTCTGCCCTGTTTCTGTAGTCAACATGTCGATGAATTAACTCTGTTAAGGCAGGATTCTGATGATGGTGGAATTATCAATGGTACACTCCTGCAACACCAGGAGGAGTTGGCTTGTATTCTTTATTACACTATTTTCCAGGCCCAGTGACTAGGCCTGCACTTGGATACTTTCATGTTATCAGAATGAAACGGTTCAGAAAACCCTGATGCTCTTGAGCAAGCACATAAAAGCACTATATATTTTTTTTTCTAAACTGTTCTGTTAAAAGGTCAGGAAGAGCTGCAAATCATGTTTTATAGGCCTCTGCTTTTCCTTTAATATATCATTGTCAACTAAGGATGAAGACTGAATAGCATGAGGTTCTTCTAGTTCAGGAATTTTTAATCTGGGGTCTAGGGACCCCCCAGGGGTCTGTGGGTAGATTCCAGAGGGTCATTTTTTTCTTTCACAAACCTCTAACTGAAATTTAGCATTAGTTTCAATTATGAATGTAGGCATCTAACCTCAACAATATTGACAGTACCTGTGACTTTGTCACCAATAGAGATCACAGATATTTACATACCACATTACAATTTATTATAAATTTCTCAAAATAGTGTTTATGGCACACTCATCACTACCTTGAAATTAACTTAGATATTAAACCCACTACTAGATTGAACATGATCACAGACTTCCTGGCTGCAGAAGCTCATGCAATGCAGCTGGCCAACCATTGGGCGGCCCTGCAATTGGATGACCAACATGACATGCAAATAGCTTTGTCAAAGACCTCCCCACAGTTTAATGTTCTTATTCAGGCTAAACAATAGCCTTCACATTGATGTGTCTTTAAAAAATAAAACTTAATTTTAACTTGCCTGTATGTTAAATGTATAGTCTTGTTATTTAATGCACTAATAAGGAAACACATATATTACTATATCTCTATATAAATTGTCTTTAATATTTTGATAAATATATTTCAATATAATTGATTTCTATCCTTTGTATTTTATTTTATATATTTAAATACATTATTATGAGAAAGTGCCCATAGACTTCGCTGGAATGCCAAAGGGGTCCATGGCATAAAAAAGATTAAGAACCCCTGCTCTAACTATAAAAATCAAGAGTGGAATGTTCAGAAGCATAACATCTAGACTAATATAAACAAAACTGGATCAGGAATGATCTTAAAAGTTTCCTCCCCAGGGGAATTAATCTGATCAACCATTCTAATTATACCCCATCCCTCTCCACCTATTACTCCCATCACTGCACTGCACTGTAAACACTAATGCCCTTTCCCTCGGACATCATTAGTGGCGTGGAGAGGGGAGACGCAGCTTGGGCAACTGCCGGTCTTCCATACAAAAAAACCTTGCCCAGGCTTGCACCCTGGAAACTTCCCAATGCGCAAATCCTTGGTCTATTGAGACTAACAGAGACGCACTACTACTACTATTACCATAAACAATTAAACCACTTTTTATAATGCTGCTTAAATGCTGGTATTTTTGCATTCATGCTCATTTTAATTCCCATCTGTTTTTAACCTCTAAATGCTTTTATGTAATTCTTTACTCTTTATAATTGATGAATGTTGTTATTTGTTCTGTACTACAACCCGATCAACACACCAGAGCAAACTCATAATACATATACATGCATATGGTGAATAAGATTGATCCTTCATCCTTGATTCTGGTGAAAGGAGCTTCCAAGGTAGAAGTGGGAGAACGGATTGGGTTATCCTTGCATTCTCTGCAAGAATGTCAGAAGAGACCTGCCAAACACTGGGGATATATTTTGACCAAATGAAAAGGAAGGCAGGCACCTGCACAGAGCTAGGCAATCTTCAGGGCAATCTGCCTATCTTCCATTTCCTGATGTAATGTAGTTGCTAGAACATTAAAAAATCTATTAATACTTAATTTCTTAATGTCTACGGAATAGACATATGCATGTTGTATTATTCATTTATCAGTATTCACAACTGATTTGGTCTTGAAATTTTATTTCTCCTACAAATCTTAATAAATTATGTCATAAATATTAAACCTGTAATCCATTTAAATGATACTGCAGAACAAAATCATAAAATGTAATTATTCTTAAGTAGCTTTCTTTGTATCACATTAAGGTATTAATCTCATCCGTGGTGCCAACCACTATAATAATGTTTTTGAAAAGCATTTAACAAGAATACAATGCTGTATCAGTATGACTGGGCAATGAATCATTTTGAAGAACCAGCAGTTTATTTTATAATGGAAATTGTTATATGCCTGGAAGGCTACATTTCAAAATATTGAAAATATATTTCAGTGCATTTTTGTATAACACGTGCTAACAATACATGATTAGCCCAAATTCACTATGTATTGAAACAAGTCAATATTTATTACGATAAATTTATGCTTAAGGCAAATGCTAAGCTTTTTATTAAAAAGTTTTATATCATATCTTCAGCACAGTAATTTTCAGCATCTAGTATCTGAATGGCAAGGCTGAGTTATTAGCTGAAAAATATGTCAGTGCCAATGATGTTTTGGGAAAACGTGAACACTTCAATGCAAACACAATTTTATTTTGACTTATTAATACCCAGTGGGGCTGTTCAATTTCTACAGTGGCCCTTCACTGTGACTAAAGCAAAGAAAAAAAAACAAGATTCCTAAAATACAATATTAACCATGGCCCAGAAAATCCCAGTTTTATTTCTTATGATGCTTCTTCATTGGTTAAATTTGTGATCACGATTTACAATTTCAACAATGCATCACACATAAGCTTACTAATCAGATTGATAAGTAAGCAGTATCTCTACTTCCTTAGGAGTTAGCGAAGATTCCACATAACATCTAAAACTTTGACAAACTTCCATAGACGTGTTTAATGGAAAGGATATTGACTGGCTGCATCACAGCCTGTTATGGAAACATCAATGCCCTTGAACAGAAAATCCAACAAAAAGTAATGGATACAGCCCAGTCCATCGTGGCTAAACCCCTCCTCACCATTGAGCACATGAAATGCTGTCACAGGAAAGCACTGTCCATCATCAGGGATCCCACTACCCAGGATATACTCTCTTCCTGCCGCTGCCATCAGGGAGAAAGCACAGGAACCTCAGGACTCACTCCACTATGTTCAGGAACAGTATTATCCCTCAACAATCAGGCTCTTGAAACAGAGGGTAACTTTGCTCAAATTCACTTGCCCCATTATTGAAATGTCCTTATGGATTCGCATTCAAGGATCATCATCTCACGTTCTTGAGATTTATTGCTTATTTGTTTACAATTACTTATTTCTATTTGCATTTGCAGTTTGTTGTCTTTTGCACACTGGTTGGATGACCAAGTAGGTGCGGTCTTTCATTGATTCTGTTTTTGTTATTATTGTATGGATTTATTGAGCACGTCCGCAAGAAAATGAATCTCAGTATTGTATTTGGTGAGATACATATATTTATTTTAAGAATAAATATACTTTGAACTTAGAATTTTGAATTGTATGGTCCCATATTTGTTGTAGAAACAATGCACATCATCATATAACAACATCTTACCCCATCCAATTCTTATTTTGCACTGGAGATAATCAATAGTTCCATGATCACCATGTTTAATCCACTCATTTGACTTAAAATGTACTTAATTACTTGAACTTAAATTTCCCAGCTGAAAAGATAACATTTGAGCTCATGCCTTTGGATTAATAGTAAAGGCCTTAAGTCTTGTAATGCAGTTGTTTTTAAGTAATTCTAATTAATGGGAGTTGGTTTTGGGATTGAAATGGGGGAGACGGGGCAGAATTACTGAATTCTAAGTATTGTGCAGATTTAAATTCAAAGCTGCTCTACCACTAGTGTCTCAATTATAGTTGTGCTCAGTCTCCAACCTGACCAAGGCCACAAAGAGAGGGATCAAAAATAACACCTCTGCTAGAAGAGACCAGAGGAAGAAGTCAAGAAAGATTCATCCAGGACAGTGACAAAGGATGGTTATAACTTAGTTTTATATAATTCTTTATTCCTTATAATGTTAAGTGCTGTTTTTTGTTGCATGTTGTGACAACATATCACCACAAATTCCTAATACATGATAATGTACGTGTCAAATAAAGTTGGTCCTTGTTCCTTGAAGTCTTTGGAAATCAATGCTTTCACATGGTAAAGATATTCAGGGGCTATGCTTTTTAAAGGAAGTTGTTACTGAGAACTGCCTATTACTGGAGGGGCAGTGCTCTGCCCCCAGAACCATGCCTAGAATGCCCTCCCCATGCTGATGAAAATCACTGCAATCTGGAAATTCATAGCTTTTAAGTTATTTCAGACAGCTGTCTCAGTATTTCCCTTATTCATTCCATAAAATTCCTCAAATAATGAGCAAATGAAACTTTCAAAAAAGATACTTAGTTCATAAAACAATTTCCAGAGCCAGGTGTGATTCTTACACCAGTTGCTTTATTTTAATAGCCTGGTTCTGAAATCCCTTCGCCCTCAAAATGTTTTTAAAACTCCAGCCAATGGATAATTGTACGAAAGAGTCCTTGCAGGCGTAATTCCACTGAAAGGAAAAGTGTCCTTGGACTAATGTTATTGACAGCATGTCTATTCCATTTCTCTTTGAAAAACAAAAGGAGAAGATAAACAGCACAACATACACAAAATACCAAAGGAACACAATGGGTCAGACAGCTTCTATGGAGAAGAGTAAAGAACTGACATATTACACCGAGACCCTTCTCAGGACTGGAAAGGAAGGGGGAAGAAGGGAAGATAAAACAATTGTCCTTTTTCTCTCTGCTTTACCTCAAAAGCCTTGAGGTGTTCGGTTAATGGATATTCCTTCCTGATTTGATTCTATTTAGTGCCAGCTATCCAGGGACTTGCTGTCAAGCTGCAATGCTTCTGCTCTGCCAGCTTAGTAGTGCATGCTCTGGTATTTTCATACTTCCATTCGATAAACAACCTTCCTTGCTTCAAGTTCCTAGGAGTGAACATCTTTAATAACCTGTCCTGATCCAACCACGTGGATACCACGGCCAAAAAGCTTCACCACTCCTTCCTCAGGAGGCTTAGGAAATTTGGCATATCCCCTTTGAGGGTCAATAAAACATAAAAATCAACCTATCCACTTGCATCTTGGCTAAGTATGGCAAATAATCCACCCATTACCAGCAAGGAAGTATGGACACAGTTGTTGACACAGCTTAGCACACCATCAGAATCAGCTACCCATCCAAGGACTCTGTTTACACTTGTCACCGCCTCAGAAAAGCAGACAACGTAATCAAAGGCTCCACCTTTGCCATAATGTAGTCTGAATTTTCTGCAGTAATTGGCTGCTGAATTTGCCATGGAGAAGTGGGTGGGGTTGTACATTGTGTAATCATTACTGGAAATCACCACTTCGGTCAGAAAGATTATCACTGAAGCAGCTGAAGATGGTTGAGCCTGGTACACTTCTCCAAAAAACTTCTGTGGTAATGTATTGATGCTGGGAACATTTGGTAACCCACAATTACAAACATTTTCCTTTGTGCATGCTATAGCTGTAATCATCTTGATGCCAATTGACTTCGGGTTAACCAGGATTTTTTTTTATGGCTTATTTGGTCTAATTCTGCCTTGATGTTAAGGAATGTCACTCCTACCTCACCTCTGGAATTCAGATCACTGTTCCAAGTATAGAAAAAGGCCATGTTGATATATAGAGCTAACTAGTCCATACCATAAAAACCCAAACAAGGTCTTTTTGAGTAGTTTATTGATGAATAAATACCTTTGGAAAACATTGAAAATGACAACTTTCTGTCATTTTGCTAATGATTGAGGGAGACGGCTTGGGTGGACATTAGAAACATCACATTTGTTCTCCTTTTAGTGAACAGACTGAGGTCCCGTTTTTTCACTTCCCTAATTCTTGATCTGCTTGGATCTGTCACTTTGACATCTAGCCTATTCATTGTAAGCAACTAGTGTGTCATTAATCTTGAATTTTCCACATCACAAATGAGATACCAGATGAGTGGAGGATGGCAAAAATTTAGCTCCCCTTTTAAAGAAGGACAGTATAAAACCACCTGGCCCTTCTACATCTGTGGTCTTAACATCAGCAGTAGGGAAGTTGTTGAAAAATATTATGAGTCACAGGATTGATGATCACTTGGACTAGTGATATAGAGTATAGCGTTGTCAAGGATAGATCCTGTCTGACCAACCTGAGGGAAAATGCGCAGGAGATTCTCCAGATGTTGATAGATGGAGAATTACATTTATGAGGAAATACTGGACAGACTAGATCTGCTTTTCCCAGAGCTAAAAGTGGACATGACAGAGATATATGAAGTAATGCATGGTATGGATCGAGTAAACTGCAGGATACATTCATCTGCATCAGAAGAAGATAAAACTAGATGACAGAGATTTAAAGTAAAGGACAATAAATTTAGACAGATTTGAAGAGAAAAGGCCATAAGGGGCCAAGGAAAGGTAAGGAAATTCTGCCCAAAATTTACATGTACAAGCCATGTGCATGTTGTAAATCAGCGGAGGTTTTGGGATGATGAAAGTGATATTTTAGAAGGATTACACAAGCATATTAATTTCTTCAGGGTCTCTACCTTGTTATGTGTCAGAGCTCTAAGATGGTCACTCCAATAAGAGTCAGGAGCATTCATGCAGGCCACCCAAGTAGTCAAGCAGCTACAATAATATTGTGAGAGCATCCAAATTGGTTGATGTGTATGTACATTTACAATAACCATAAGTGTACAAAGATGTAGAGGAGCACTTGACTGTTAAGTGGTGGGCAATGGAAATTGTTAATGTGCAATGGAGGTGTTGAGTGATGGAGCAGTGCACTGCATGTGGGAATGATGGAGCAGAAAGCAAGTGTAATTGGGCAGTAGCTGTGGCCGACGGATATCTCTACTTTAAGAAATGGAAACATGACATCAATTAGCACCAGCCAGAGATAGGGATTCAAAAGTTGTTCTTGTCAGTGTGTGCTAATGTGTTTAACACTACACTAGACACCAGTTCAACTTGGCATGGTAGCATAGTGGTTGGCACAACACTTTACAGTACCAGTGACATGGGTTCAATTCTCACCACTGCCTGCAAAGTGTTTCTGCGTTCTCCCCGTGACCACATGAGTTTCCGCCAGTTGCTCTGATTTCCTCCCACGATCCAAAGACGTACTGGTTGGTAGCTTATCTGGGCATTGTAAATTGTCCCGTGATTAGGCTAGGGTTAAATCAGGGGATAGCTGAGTGGTGAGGCTTGAAGGGCCAGAAGGGCCTATTTCACACTGTATCTCAGTAAATAAATAACATCACGCACTCATACGCTCACTGCAACTCTGAGCCTCAGTGCTGTGTCTCAGCCAGCTATTCAACGAAAGCAGGTGCCTCACTGCATGCTTTGTCTAATGCATCTCTCTCTCTCTCTCTCTCTCTCTGGACAAAGTAATTCCTCACTGTAAAAGCAATGCAAGTTGGCAACGCGTTCATACTTCCTCACAGCTCCCTCACCCTTCACCCTGCACACTCCTCAGATGCTGGTAGGGATTTGTACCTGGCGAGCCAGTGGTGGTGGACGTACAGTGCAATATTACTTCAGAACTCCATCTGATTCTCGCTCAGTTACCGACATTTTGCAAACTGTTGGGATTACTCAGAGGCATGTTCCCCATGCAGAGAGTCGCCTGGCATGAGTAGACTGCAGCCAATGTCAGAGAGAGGATAGCACGGGTGCCAGCACCCTGAAAGTGAAGTTACACATTGCAGATGACAGGAAAAAAAAATTAAGCCCAGGTGTCAGTTATCCTGAGGTCAACATTATAAACAAGGAAAGGACAACAAATGTAATTAACACAATAAGATTGAAAGAGTACAGAGAAAATTTACAAGGGTGTTGCTGGGGCTTGAGGAGCTGAGTTATTGGTCGAGATTTTTCCCTGGCATGCAGCAGAATAAGGCAGATTTGATGGAAGTATATTAAATTAAAAGGGGTATAGATAGTGGTAATGTAAGCAGGCTTCTTCTGCTGAGGTTGGGGGAAACTAGAACTAAAGGTTTAAAGTTAAGAGTGAAAGGTGAAATACTTAACAGGAACCTGAGGGGAACCTTCTTCACTCTGAGGGTGCTGCAAGTGTGGAATGAACTTCTGGCAGGAAGGTCTTGATCTAAAATGTCAATTGTTTACAATTTTCCACAGATGTTGGCTGGCCCACTGAGGTCCACCAGCATTTCATGTGTGTTGCTTTGGATTTCCAGCATCTGCAGATTTTCTCATGTTTGAGGAGGGTACGGGTTCAATTCCAACATTTAAGAGAAACTTGGATAGGTAAATGGATGGGAGTGGTATGGAGGGTTGTCATTCAGGTGCAGGTCAACGGGAGAAGGAGAAATAACAGTTTGGTATAGACTGGATGGGCTGAAGTGCTTGTAGTGCTCTATGACTTTATGACTCAGTTGGGGAAGACAATTCAATCCCTTGCACCTAGTTAGCATTGATTAAGATAGTTGCTGATCCTCCTTTAAGAGAGACTTTCTTGTAGTAACACAATATACCTTGGTTCCTTTAATACTCAAAGATCTTTCAGAGTCTTACTTGATGATTTTCAGTACTTTCAGTCACAGTACTTTCTCCAATTCTATTCTTATAGCTGCTATTTATTCTCCTTTGGCCTGATGAAGGATCTTGCCTTGAAATGTTGACTCTTCATTCCTCTCCGTAGATGGTTGATGGGCTCTTCTGCCATTCTGTATGTATTGTTCTCGATTTCCTGCATTTCAGAATCAGAATCAGAATTAGTTTTAATATAACTGACATATAACATTATGCAGCAGCCATACATTGTAACACATAATAAAAAATGTGGATTGCATTAAATACATATATATAAAAGTTAAATTAAATATGTAGTGCAAAAAAGTAGTGAGGTAGTGTCATGGATTTAACGTCCATTCATAAATTGGATGCCAGAGGGGAAGAAGCTGTTCCTAAATCATCGTGTACGCACTTTCAGACTTTTATGCCTCCTGTCAGATAGTTGCAATGAGAAGGGGGCATGTTCTGGGTGATCGGGTCCTTAATAATGGATGCCACATTTTAAGGCATGAAAAAGATGTTGAAGATGTTCTGGATGCTGGGGAGACTGGTGCCCATGATGGAGCTAACAGAGATTACAAATTTCTGCAGCTTCTTTTGATCCTGTGCAGTGACCTTGTCCATAGCAGATGGTGATGAAGCTAGTTACAATGCTCTCCACAGTACATCTGTAGAATGTCTTTGGTGATATATCATGTCCATACTGCACCAACCGCTACCACTGGGCTGTATACGTGCATACCATATCTCTTCAAACTTCAAATGAAACGTAACTACTGTTGTGCCTTCTTTGATATGTTGGGCCTAGGAGAGGATCTCAGAGATGTTGATCCCAGGAACTTGAAATTGATTACTCTTTCCACTCTGATCCTACAATGACTAGTGTGTGTTCCCTTGATTTACCCATTCTGAAGACACAATCAATTCTATGGTCTTACTGACATTGAGTGCAAGGTTGTTGCTGCAACTAATTGATCTCTCTTGCTCCTCTATGCCTTCTCATCGCCAGCTGAAATTCTGCCAACAATAGTTGTGTCATCAGCAAACTTATAGATGCAGAATCTCCTGTACTCCTCAATATTTCTGAGATACCTTTTGCATTCTATTTTATTAAGACAGACACAAAATATTTGGTTAATCCCTCTAAAGTTTTTGCAGTGCCTTTCTTTTTTGCATACTGTATCTATTGAGGTCTTCATATTTAATTTTAATTTTTTTCTTCCCAGATTACTTTCACAATTTTATTTCCATTTCCTCATCAATGTTTTGACTCTCCTTTATTGGATTCTGAAATGTTCCAGTCTTTGGGTTTACATTTCTTCTTGGTTATTTTAGAGCATGAAACAGTGCAATGCTGAACACATCATTTGACCAACAAGGTTGTGCTGATCTTAATGTCAGTTTATACTACCGTCCTCCTCTGGTGTATCGTCTCTGTCCCTCCATTCCCTTAACAGTTATATGTCTATCTAACATCCTCTTCAACTTCACCAAGCTGCCTGTTTCTACCAATACCCCTGGCAACCCATTAATCTACCAACAGTACCTCACAGAATGATAATACTTCTTGATTTTACTAAAATAAGATCCTCTTCTCTTCAAAGTACATTTATTATCAAGGTAGGAGGTGTTGTGGATAATGAGGTGGGTTTTCAAAGCTTGCAGGGAGATTTATACCGGTTAGAAGAATGGGCTGAACGTTGGCAGATGGAGTTTAATGCTGAAAAGTGTGAGGTTCTACATTTTGGCAGGAATAATTCAAATAGAACATACAGGGTAAATGGTAGGACATTGAGGAATGCAGAGGAACAGCGAGATCTAGGAATAACAGTGCATAGTTCCCTGAAAGTGGAGTCTTATGTAGATAGGGTGGTGAAGAAGGCTTTTGGAACGCTGGCCTTTATAAATCAGAGCATTGAGTACAGAAGTTGGGATGTAATGTTAAAATTGTACAAGGCATTGGTAAGGCCAAATTTGGAATATTGTGTACAGTTCTGGTCACCAAATTATAGGAAAGGTATCAATAAATTAGAGAGAGTGCAGAGACGATTTACTAGGATGTTACCTGGGTTTCAGCAATTAAGTTACTGAGAAAGGTTGAACAAGTTAGGTCTCTATTCATTGGAGCGTAGAAGGTTGAGGGGGGATTTCATCGAGGTATTTAAAATTTTGAGAGGGATAGATAGAGTTGACGTGAATAGGCTGTTTCCATTGAGAGTAGGGGAGATTCAAACGAAAGGACATGATTTGAGAGTTAGGGGGAAAAAGTTTAAGGGAAACACAAGGGGCTATTTCTTTACTCAGAGAGTGATAGCTGTGTGGAATGAGCTTCCTGTAGAAGTAGTAGAGGCCAGTTCAGTTGTGTCATTTAAGGTAAAATTGGATAGGTATATGGACAGGAAAGCAGTGGAGGGTTATGGGCTGAGTGCGGGTAGGTGGGACTAGGTGAGATTAAGAGTTCAGCACGGACTAGGAGGGCCGAGATGGCCTGTTTCCGTGCTGTGATTGTTATATGGTTATATGGTATGTATACATAATATAACCTTGAGTTTCGTTGCCTTACAAGCAGCCACAAAACAATGAAACCCAAAATGAACCTGTTAAAAGCAGACCGACAAAAACACGCAATGCAGAGAGAAAGAAAATTGTGCAAACAATAAAAGACATAAGCAAAAGTAACCACACCAAAAGCCTCAAAAAATGAGGGCTAGATCTGAGGCATTTAAGTCTGGCGATCCAGGTCTGTATAGGAAAACCAGGTATGACTTGTGGCAGGCTATTTCAAGAGGAAAGAAACAATTCCGATAGAAGTTAGAGGCAACAACAGAAGCACATTAACTCTTGCAAGATTTGCAGGTCATTACATCCAACAAAGCAAAGCCCAACATCATGAGTGGCAGTGATGCTTCACTACCAGACAAATTCAATGCCTTTTATGCTTGCTTTGAAAGGGAAAATAAAACCTCAGCTATGTGGATCCCTGTAGCATCAGATGACCCTGTCGGTCTTGGCGTCAGGCTGTTGTTCAAAAGGGTGAACCCTCATAAAGCAGCAGGGCCCAGTGGAGTACCAGGTAAGGCTCTGAATACCTGTGCCTACCAAATGGCAGGAGTTTTCAAAGATATTGTTAGTCTCTCACTGCTGCTGCTGAAAGTTCCCACAGGCTTCAAAAGGGCAACATTTATACAGTGTCCAGAAGAGCAACGTGTGTTGTCTCAATGACTATCATCCAGTAGTACTTATATCTACGATGAAGAAGTGCTTTGAAATGTTGGTCATGGCTAGAATCAATTCCTGTCTCAGGAAGGACCTGGACCCATTGCAATTTGCCTTTCGCCACAATAGGTCTACGGCAGATGCGATCTCAATGGCTCTCCATGCAGCTTTGGATCCCCTGGCCAGTGCAAGTACCCATGTCAGGATGCTGTTTAGTGACTGTGGCTAAGCATTTCAAACAATCATTCCTACAGTTCTGATTGAAAAGTTACAGAGCCTAGGCCTCTGTACTTCCCTCTGCAACTGAATCCTCAACTTCCTACCCGGAAGACTACAATCTGTGCAGATTGGAAATAACATCTCCACCTCGCTGGCAATTAATGCTGGTACTCCACAGTGTTGTGCACTTAGCCCACTGCTCTGCTCTCTCCACACCCATGATTGTGCACTAGGCACAGCTTAAATGGCATCTATAAACTTGCTGGCTGAATTTCAAATGGTGATGAAAGAACGTACTGGAACGATATTTACCAGTTAGTTGAGTTGCGTCACAGCAACAAATTTGTACTGAACGTCAGTAAGACCAAAGAGCAGATTGCAGTCTTCAGAATGGGTACGATAAGGGAACACGAACTAATCCTCATTAAGGGATCAGAAATGGAGAGAGTGAGCAATTTCAAGTTCCTGGGTGTCAATATCTCTGAGGATCTAACCTGGATGCAACATATTGATACAGCTATAAAGAAGGCAAGACTGTGAGTATATTTCATTAGGTGTTTGAACAACTTCTTCCCCTCTCTCATCCAATTTCTAAATGGACTTTGTACCCATGAACATGACCTCACTTCTTGAATTGAATTGACTATTTCTTACATCCTTCATATACATGAGGAGTAAAAACCTTTATGTTAGTCTCCGTCTAAATGTGCAATGTGCAATTTATAGTAATTTATAATAAATAGTATATACAACAAGACAGTTTTATTTCTGTTATTTTGCATTACTTATTTTAACTTAACTATTTAATAGATGTATACATACTTAATGTGACACAGTTTTTTTCTCCATATTTATTTATCATGTATTGCATTGTACTGCTGCTGTAAAGTTAACAAATTTCACAACATATTCCAGTGAGATTAAATCCAATTCTGACTCTGATTCTGAAATAGTCTTCAGAATTCAAGTTTATGAAAGCCACGAAGCCAGGGGTCACTGCAGCTGCAGTAGGCCACAACCTCTGTTCATTGCAGAGCCAAGTAAACACAGTCATGAAGCTGGGCATCACAGCAGACAGAGCAGGCCACAGCTTCAGTTCAACACAGGGATGAGTAAATGCCACAGAGCAGCAAGCAGAACCGAGCGGATCCAGGCAGAACTGACCTGTTACCCACTTCTGGTCCCAGGAACCCGACCTTTTCAATCTGGTCCAGTGCTTAAATTGTCCAAGTATCGAGTTGATCCTCGCTTTCAGACTGCTCTAGAGCCAGAACCCTGCTGCCACGGTTCAGCCCATACCCAATCTTTCTAATGAGTCCTGGTGCTTAAATCGATCAGACATCGGGACTTACCCTGCTCCTGCCTCAGTCATGCCTTACCGTTATCTCATCTTGCTTCAGGTTTACTTGTCTCTCTTAAATTGAAGTATCCTTGGATATTTAATTCTATTTCTGCAATTAATTTATCTAACTTAATGCAGTCTCTTACACAAGAGCTACCATTGCTTTTGTCATTTTAATATTTTCACTGATTCCACCTTTAATTGTGGCAGTTTAGAATGGAAGACCACAAAAAAACATTCTGTAGAATAATATCATGTAAGGGACCAATATAGCTGTCTGCATGAACAATATTTCAGAAGAGCAAAATGTCAGAGTGGAAGCCTAGAAATTACTGCTTATAATTGTGATAAAATCTGCAGTCCTTTTGCATTTTAAATCTGTGAGGTTGTTTGTTTAATGCAAACTAACTCCTTTCAGAGAGGTGTGAACAGAAATTTCAGTCAAGCACATAATGCTTTCCAGCACTCATGTCAGAATGCTTGCTGTTATAAATTGCACACTTCCTTGTTTTTTACGAATCTATATTGGTGAACTGGATTCAATGATTCAATCGAAATTGATTAAAGGCAATTGTTTCTGAGAAAGCAGTAACGTAGATTCTATATTTGGTTAGACAGAATACTTAGATACAATTAATTATGTAAATTAACTTTACAATATAACCATTTTGGCACTCAAAAATGATGTTGAATGGAATATGGAAAAATGGCAGATATGACACTGAGCATTTCATGTGATAAGCAAAGCAGATCGAATGCTAGGGAGAGCTTTGGACTGAAACTGTGCAGTAGTCTTCACAGCCTGCAACTTGATAACGGAAGTCAGTTTTGATTGTCAGTTCACAAACAAAACATTCAGCCCATGAAGGCAGATGATGAAAAACATAAAGCCGACTGCAGCAGAAAAATGAGGTATGAGTTATGACACTGAACTAATTTGATTGAACTATTTGAAGACTATCAAGTGCAAGACAGGGTTTAGAATTAATTTTGGTCACAGTAAATGACAGGTGATAATGAGACTTTGAAAAGGTTCACAATAGCAATACAACAACTAGAATTCTTTCTATCTTTTTATTAGCCATATCGAAATAAGGTTAAAGAACAGCGACTCTATATCTGCAGATTTAATAGCAAATTAATTAAGATCTATAAAAAGTGAAGGTGGTAGATTAAATAAATTAAATTAAATTAATTAAATGGAATTGTTGGCACGTGGCCTAGTGGGCAAGGCATCAGACTAATAACCTGAAGGTCACTGGTTCGAGCCTCAGCTGAGGCAGCGTGTTTGTGTCCTTGAGCAAGGCACTTAACAACACATTGCTTTGCGACGTCACCGGTGCCAAGCTGCTTGTGTCCTAGTGCCCTTCCCTTGGACAACATCGGTGGCGTGGAGAGGGGAAGCCCTGCAGCTTGGGCAACTGCCGGTCTCCCATACAATCCTGCCCAGGCCTGCGTCCTGGAAACTCCAGGCACAGATCCATGGTCTCTCAAGACCAACGGATGCCACCAGGATATCTTAATTAGAGGATTTGGAAAGGACCATATATCTGTATATTGAAAATACAGAATGGAAGAAGTTAATAATTAGGAGAATCTACATTTCCCGGAGAATAGCCTGCATTCAAGTCAGAAATGAACCAGTTGTGAGTTCAAGATGACTTGTACCACACACACTCCCCTTTACATTAGTGGCACAGCAGTGGAAACTGCAAGCAGTTTCAAACTCTTGGGAGTGCTCAAGACACACAAATTCTCATGGTTCCAGAACACGTCCTACACAGTCAAGAAAGCTTTCCAAAGTCTCTGCTTTCTGAGGATACTGAAGAGAACTGGACTTTGCACATTCATACTCACATCATTCTACAGATACACAGTAGAGAGCATCCTGACAAGCTGCTTGGTACTGAAACTGCACTGTGGTGGACAGGAATGTTCTACAATATATAGTCAAAACTAACAACGCATTGCTGGCACCAGCTGACCCACAATTAAGGATATATGCACACAGAAAGGTACCGGTAAAGGGCCAGTACATCATGAAGGATCCCACCCAACTGGAGTGACAATTATTTTGTTCTTCTTTCTACTTGTCTACAGGAAGTGACATGAAACAATTGACTCTTTACATGAAGATGTTAAACATATGTTGGGCACCCTCGTCAAAATTTCTGTTACTGTGAATAGCTAAGCGTGTAAAAGATTATTCGATTTCCAAAAAGCATAAAGATGACACATTTCTTTAATATTTGATGCAAGCTTACTTTTTTATTTCCATCTTCTACAGTTTCAAAATAACAAAAAAGGAATTAAATCAGCAAATAACTGATTAACAAGGCTAAGCAATATATTAATAACAATAAGAGAAAATAAAGTGTTAAGAATGTTTTATTGTATCTTTTTTGTTAATCTTCAATAATAATAAAAAGACTTTTTAAATGAAAATGGAAAAGGAAGAGGGCCCGAAGCAAAAGTTTGGGCACCCTGCATGGTCAGTACTTAGTAACACCCCCTTTGGCAAGTATCACAGCTTGTAAATGCTTTCTGTAGCCAGCTAAGAGCGTTACAATTCTTGTTTGGGGGATTTTTGCCCTTTCTTCTTTGCAAAAGGCTTCTAGTTCTGTGAGATTCTTTGGCCATCTTGCACGCAGTGCTCTTTTGTGGTCTATCCACAGATTTTCGATGATGTTTAGGTTGGGGGACTATGAGGGCCATGGCAAAACCTTCAGCTTGCACCTCTTGAGGTAGTCCATTGTGGATTTTGTGGTGTGGTTAGGGTCATTATCCTGTTGTAGAAGCCATCCTCTTTTCGTCTTCAACTTTTTTTTTTACAAATGTTGTGATGTTTGCTTCCAGAATTTGCTGGCATTTAATTGAATTCATTTTCCCCTCTACCAGGAAAGAAACTCGGCTGGTAGTTTGACTCCCAGATGCCAGGGTCCAGGATGTTTCAGATCACGTCCAAGATATTCTGCAGTGGGAAGCAGAGCAGCCAGAGGTCATGGTACATGTTGGTACCAATGACTTAGGTAGGAAAAAGGAAGAGATCCTGAAAAAAATACTACAGGGAGTTAGGAAAGAAGTTGAGAAGCAGGACCACAAAGGTAGTAATCTCAAGATTACTGCCTGTGCCACGTGACAGTGAGTCTAGGAATAGAATGAGGTGGAGGATAAATGTGTGGCTGAGGGATTGGAGCAGGGGGCAGGGATTCAGCTTTCTGGATCATGGGGACCTCTTTTAGGGCAGGTGTGACCTGTACAAAAAGGACGGGTTGCACTTGAATCCCAGGGGGACCAACATCCTGGCAGGGATATTTGCTACGGCTACTGGGGAGAGTTTAAACAAGAATTGTTGGGGGGTGGGAAACAAACTGAAGAGACTGGGGAAGAAGAGGTTGGCTCACAAATAGAGAAAGCTTGTAGACAGTGCGAGAGGGAGAATAGGCAGATGATAGAGAAGGGACGTGCTCAGAAAAGGTTTGAGATGTATCTATTTTAACAGAAGGAGTATTGTGAACAAAGCAGATGAGCTTAGAGCATGGATCAGTACTTGGAGATATGATATGATGGCCATTACAGAGACTTGGATGGCTCAGGGACAGGAATGGTTACATCAAGTGCAGGGTTTTAGATGTTTCAGAAAGGTCAGGGAGGGAGGCAAAAGAGGTGGGGGTGTGGCACTGTTGATCAGAGATAGTGTCATGGCTGCAGAAAAGGTGGACACCATGCAGGGATTGTCTATGGAGTCTCTGTGGGTGGTGGTTAGGGTCCAGGAATGGGTCAATAACTTTACTGGGTGGTTTTTATAGGCTGCTCAATAGTAACAAGGATATTGAGTAGCAGATAGGGAAATCGATCCTGGAAAAGTGTAATAATGACAGAGTTGTCGTGATGGGAGATTTTACTTTCCCAAATATCAATTGGCATCTCCCTAGAGCAAAGGGTTTAGATGGGGTGGACTTTGTTAGGTGTGTTCAGGAAAGTTTCTTTGCACAATATGTAGATTAGCCTACAAGAGAAGAGGCTGTACTTGATTTGGTATTGGAAAATGAACCTGTTCAGTTGTCAGATCTCTCAGTGGGAGAGCATTTTGGAGATAGTGATCATAATTTTATCTCCTTTACAATAACATTGGAGAGAGATAGGAACAGACAAGTTAGAAAAGCGTTTAATTGGAGTAAGGGGAATTATGAGGCTATCAGGAAGGAAATTGGAAGCTTAAATTGGAAACAGATGTTCTCAGGGAGAAGTACGGAAGAAATGTGGCAGATGTTCAGTGGATATTTGTGTGGAGTTCTGCATAGGTACGTTCCATTGAGAGAGAGAATTTATAGTAGGGTACAGGAACCGTGGTGTACGAAGGCTGTAATAAATCTAGTCAAGAAGAAAAGAAAAGCTTACAGAAGGCTCAGAGAGCTAGGTAATATTAGAGATCTAGAAGATTATAAGGCTAACAGGAAGGAGCTTAAGAAGGAAATTAGGAAAGCCAGAAGGGACCATGAGAAGGTCTTGGCGGGCAGGGTTAAGGAAGTCCCCAAGGCATTCTACAAGTATGTGAAGAGCAAGAGGATAAGATGTGAAAGAATAGGACGTATTAAGTGTGACAGTGGGAAAGTGTGTATGGAGCCAGAGGAAATAACAGAGATACCTAATGAATACTTTACTTCAGTATTCACTATGGAAAAGGATCTTGGTGATTGTAGTGATAACTTGCAACATACTAAAAAGCTTGAGCATGTAGACATTAAGAAAGAGGATGTGCTGGATCTTTTGGAGAGCATCAAGTTGGATAAGTCACTGGGACCGGACAAGATGTACCCCAGGCTACTGTAGGAGGCGAGGGAGGAAATTGCTGAGCCTCTGGCGATGATTTTTGCATCATCAATGGGGACGGGAGAGGTTCTGGAAGATTGGAGGGTTGCGGATGTTGTTCCCTTATTCAAGAAAAGGAGTAGAGATGGACCAGTGAGTCTTACCTCAGTGGTTGGTATTGATGGAGGAGATCCTGAGAGGCAGGATTTATTGTTATGTACCCCGTAACTGGGTCACTTATCAGCAAAGATAGAGAGGTCTGTTGAAGTCTGATGGTACTATTTTTAACAGTATTTATTGATAAAAATACACAAAAATAATATCAATGCAAACACACAGATAATATACATCATCAATACTAAATCTAAAAGCGCAGGTATAATAATAATCAATAAGAAATAGCTCTATCGTTGTCTAGGGGATAATGTATTGTCTGATGGAAATATAAAAGTCACTTTAGTTCATTCAAGCTGCAGCTCTTTCTGGTTTGAGAGAAAGACGGGTTAAAACTTGCCCAGTCCTTTTATGATGTCAATCCTTTGAGAGTCGTTGGGAGTTGATTTCCCCGTTGTTAGCTAAAAACCGTTCTTCCGTGGTAAAGGCCCTCCGATTCCGGGGCAAGTGGAAACGGATGCACGTAGCCTTCCCACCGGCTTTTGCTATTATGGGATCGCTAGCGTTTCTTCTGGTGCGTCTGAGGGGCTGTTCCCACAGACCCTCTTTTATCCTGACTCACAGGGTCTCAGATGTCAATCAGGTTGGGATGATGCAATCCCTCCACCAACCTCCCCCTCGGTTCATTGCCTGGGGGCTTCGATGCATCGTCCAGGATTCAATACGCAAGTCCGTCTCCAAGAGACAATAGCCAGTATCAATGGCTCCGGCTTTCGGAGGCCAGGACACATTCCAACTCTTTGTGGATTCTGCATGTCTTTCTCTCATTTCCTGGGTCTCCTGAACTGACTTAATAGTGATCTTGTGATTCTCACAAAGGAGGGGGCTACCCCGCACCCTTCGGCCCCTCAGAGCTGTGGTACATTCGTAACATTATGAACATTTGGAGAGATACAATATGATTAGGAATAGTCAGCATGGCGTTGTCAAGGGAAGGTTCTGCCTTACGAGCCTGATTGAATTTTTTGAGGATGTGACTAAACACATGAAGGAAGAGCGGTCGATGTAGTGTATATGGATTTCAGCAAGGCATTTGATAAAGTACCGCCTTCAAGGCTTATTGAGAATGTAAGGAGGGATGGGGTCCAATGGGAACATTGCTTTGTGGATCCAGAACTGGCTTGCCCACAGAAGGCAAAGTGATTGTAGATGGGTCGTATTCTGCATGGAGGTCAGTGACCAGTGGCGTGCCTCAGGGATCTGTTCTGGGACCCTTACTCTTCATGATTCTTATAAATGACCTGGATGAAGAAGTGGAGGGATGGGTTAGTAAGTTTGCTGATGATACAAAGGTTGGAGGTGTTGTGAGTAGTGTGGAGGGCTATCAGAGTGTCATTGATAAGATGCAAAACTGGGCTGAGCAGTGGTAGATGGAGTTCAACCCAGATAAGTGTGAAGTCTTTCATTTTGGTAGGTCAAATACGATGGCAGAATATAGTATTAATGGTAAGACTCTTGGCAGTGTGGAGGATCAGAGGAACCATGGGGTCCAAGCCCATAGGATGCTCAAAGCAGTTGCGCAGGTTAACTCTGTTGTTAAGAAGGCATACGGTGTATTGCCCTTCATCAATCGTGGAATTGAATTTAGGAGCCGAGAGGTACTGTTGCAGCTATATAGGACCCTGGTCAGACCCCACTTGGAGTACTGTGCTCAGTTCTGGTCGCCTCACTACAGGAAGGATGTGGAAGCCATAGAAAGGGTGCAGAGGAGATTTACAAAGATGTTGTCTGGAGTGGGGAGCATGCCTTATGAGAATAAGTTGAGTGAACTTGGTCTTTTTTCCCTGGAATGATGGAGGATGAGAGGTGACCTGACAGAGGTGTATAAGATGATGAGAGGCATCGGTCGTATGGATAGTCAGAGGCTTTTTCCCAGGGCAGAAAGGGTTGCCACAAGAGGACACAGGCTTAAGGTGCTGGGGAGTAGGTACAGAGGAGATGTCAGGGATAAATTTGTTACTCAGTGAGTGGTGAATGCGTGGAATGGGCTGCCAGCAATATTGGTGGAGGCGGATATCATAGGGTCTTTTAAGAGACTTTTGGATAGGTACATGGAGCTTAGAAAACTAGAGGACTATAGGTAAGCCTTGTAATTTCTAAGGTAGGGACATGTTCGGCTCAACCTTGTGGTCCAAAGGGCCTGTACTGTGCTGTAGGTTTTCTATGTTTCGATGAAATGTTCCCTGTGCCACTGGCTGTAACACAAGCCCAAAGCATGATTGATCCACCCCCATGCTTAACAGTTGGAGAGGTGTTCTTTTCATGAAATTCTGTACCCTTTTTTCTCCAAACATACCTTCACTCACTGCAGCCAAAAATTTCTATTTAACTTCATCAGTCCACAGGACTTGTTTCCAAAACACATCAGGCTTGTTTAGATGTACCTTTGCAAACTTCTGATGCTGAACTTTGTGGTGAGGATGCAGGAAAAGGTTTCTTCTGATGATTCCTCCATGAAGATTATATTTGTGCGGGTGTCTCTGCACAGTAGAACAGTGCCCCACCACTCCAGAGTCTGCTAAATCTTCCTGAAGGTCTTTTGCAGTCAACTGGGGGTTCTGATTTGCCTCTCTAGCAATCCTACGAGCAGTTCTCTTGGAAAGTGTTCTTGGTCTTCCAGAACTCAACTTGACCTCCACCATTCCTGTTAACTGCCATTTCTTAATTACATTACGAACTAAGGGAATGGATACCTGAAAAAACTTTGCTATCCTCTTATAGCCTTTGTGGATATCATTTATTTTAATTTTCTCTCAATTCTTCTGTTCTATGAAGAACTCTAGCTTCTCCAATCAGTCAACATACAAATATTCTGGTGTCATTCCAGTAAATCTCTTCTGTGCTTTATGTCCTTTATATTCTTCCAAATTATCTTGCTTGTTGGTCTGGATTTCTAGCATCTGCAGAATCTCTTATGTTTAGGATAAAAGATATTTGTGTTTATTCTATGTTAGGCATCAGTTCAGCTTTTTTTGTCAGGATTAATCTCCAGTGGCCTTAGTTCTGCTCATTTTTCTTTTGATGTATTTTCTTGCCTCATGAAAAAGTGTCAATGCTATATTCTAACCCTCTCTTCTTCAAAGTCCGGTCTTGGTCAGAGACAATGTATTCTCTGGAGAGAGATTCTCCTCCTGACACCCTACGGTCTCACTACTATTGTTTCCAAACAGTAGTTTTACTGGAATGTGGGATGATTACTTTGACAAATATGTCCTCTGTTCACTGCTGAGTCAAGACTAAAGACTTCAGGGAAATCAGAAGAAATGTTATAAAAACATCCTCAAGGCATATCTAAAGACACTGAAAGATGGGAAGTTCAAGCAAGCCACTCTGTGGGCAATATCTGTATGTAACCCTCCCACTTTGATGAACTTCACCATTCTTGACAGCAAAGAAAAACAGAAAAGGAAGAAAACAAACGGAAAATAAATTAAAAGAACATGGCCAGCTCATCCCCTTGCCAATATGTGCAACATTTGTGCTTTGAAGATTGGGCTCATGTCCCATGTTCAGACACATGAAAATAAATTAAAAGAACATGGCCAGCTCATCCCCTTGCCAATATGTGCAACATCTGTGCTTTGAAGATTGGGCTCATGTCCCACGTTCAGACACACGATAATGACAGAACAATGAAAAGTAAAACAGAAAAATCAGGGGAGAATCCTCATTATCCAAAGGGCCAGCCACTCGTGTAGTGTCATGTGCACTGGACTTCAAGGCGAATGATCCCGGTTCAAATCTGGCCGGCTCCTTGCATGCTGTCCATCTGTGCTGGGTTGAGCATCGAACTAGCAATTCAACCTCATAAAAAAAAAGCAGGCAAATGCTAAAGAAAAGTCCTGCCCAATGTGCCACAAGGTATGGAGAGGAACAATATCATTATATAAAGGATTCACCAAGAATATGTTCTTCATTCTGACACCAATTGAATAATAGACCAGGTAGGATTCAATTTCACATTGGTTACCCGTCCCACTAACACTCACATTATAAATGACTTGGATGAGGAAGTGGAAGGTATGTTAGTAAATTTGCAGATGACATGAAGGTTAGTTGTGTTGTACATAGTGTAAAAGGTTGCTTTATGTTAGAAAGGGATATTGACAGGATGCAGACCTGGGCTTAGAAATGGAAGATAGAGTTCAATCTGGAAAAGTGTGAAGCGAAATACTTTGGAACAGAATACTTTAAGGCAGAATATAGGGTTAATGGTAGGATTCTTAATGGATTGGAGGAACAAAAGTATATTGGGGTCTATGTTAATAGACCCCCTCAAAGATGCCACACAAGTTGATGGTTTAGAAGACAACATAGAATGTTGGCTTTCATTACTTGTAGGATTGAGTTCAAGAGCCATGAAGTGTTATTTCAGTTCTTTTAAGCTCTGATTTCTCCATAATTGAAATATTGTTTTCATTTCTGCTAATGACATTATAGAAGGAGGTAGAAGCTTTAGAAAAGGTGCAGAGGAGACTTACCAGGATGCTGCCTAGATTTGACAGTATGTCAATGTAAAGTTACAAGCCCTAAAACAATATACACAAGTGTAACCGCTAAGACTCTGCCAAGAATAATGTAACTCCTTGTTCTCCTCCTTTTCACAAATGAGCAACAGAATGTTTAGAACACAGAATATAGAACATTACAGCACAGTACAGGCCCTTCAGCTCATTATATGCTGAGCTGTTAACTATTTTCTCCAACTGTAGTCCTTCATTTTTCTTTCATCCATGTGCCTAACTAAGAGTCTCTTAAATGTATCTGTTTTCACCACAACCCTGGGCAACAAGTTCCATGTACCTACCTCTGACATCAACTGCCCC
Organism: Hypanus sabinus; assembly: GCF_030144855.1. Taxonomy (NCBI): domain Eukaryota; kingdom Metazoa; phylum Chordata; class Chondrichthyes; order Myliobatiformes; family Dasyatidae; genus Hypanus; species Hypanus sabinus. Next base: position 24,707,328 of record NC_082707.1, read on the forward strand.
TATACTTTCATCCAATCACCATAAAATTATGCCCCTCATATTAGTCATTTTTGTCCTGGGAAAAAGCTTCTGGCTATCTACTCTGTCTCTGCCCATTAACGTCTTGTGAGCCTCAATCAAGTTTAAGTTTATTGACATCTGACTGTACATATATACAACCAAATGAAACAGCGTTCCTCCGGACACTGGTGCACATAAAACGTATATCACACGCAGCACATAGCACAAATATGACCATAAATAAGTTAACAAAAAATATTTCAAAATGCTTGTAGTGTACAGCACAGGTAATCAGTGAACAGCTCAATATGCTAGTGATGGCTCTGTGGTGGCAAGGCATTCAGAACTCCCACAGACTGAAGGAAGAAGCTAATATCCAGCCTGGCAGTACTAGTACAGATGCTCCTGTACCTCCTTCCTGTTGGTCAAAGGCAATACTCTCTAGATGGTGCTCATGGAGAGCTTGCACACTTCAATCTCCTCAAAAAAAGTAGAGATCTTGCTGTGCCTTCTTGACTAGTCACCTCTCATCCTCATTCGCTGCGAAGAGAATAGCCCCAGCTTGTTCATATATCTTCAGAAATGCTCACAACGATATATCACATATCTTCACAGCAAGAGAAAACCTGCAGATGCTGCAAATCCGAGCAACACACACAAAATGCTGGAGGAGCTCAGCAGGCCAGGCAGATTCTATGGAAATGAGTACAGGTGACGCTTTGGGCGGAAGCACTTCGGCAGGACTGCAGAGAAAAAAGCTGAGGAGTAGAATTAAAAGGTGGGGGGGGGGGGGGAGGGGAGAGAAACACAAAGTGATAGGTGAAGCCTGAAGGGGAAACTATAAAGTAAGAAGCTGGGAAGTTAATTGGTGAAAGAGACAGAAGACCATGGAAGAAAGAAAAATTGGGAGGAGTATCAGAGGGAGGTGATGGGCAAGCAAGAAGATAAGGTGAGAGAGGGATAAGGGGATGGGAAATAGTGAAGGAGAGGTGGGGTGAAGGCATTACCAGAAGTTTGAGAAATCGACGTTCAGGATGGAGGCTACCCAAATGGAATATAAGGTGTTGTTCCTCCAACCTAAGTGTGGCCTCATCACAACAGCAGATGAAACCATGGATGGACATATCGGAATGGGAATGGAAGGTGGAATAAAAATGGGTGACCACTGGGAGATTCCACTTGTTCTGGTGGACAGAGTATAGGTGCTCAGTGAAGCGGTATCCTGGTCTACGTCGTGTCTCACCGATATGCAAAAGGCCGCACCAGGAGCACCCAACACAGTATCTGACCCCAACAGACTCACGGGTGAAGTGTCACTTCTGCTGGAAGGACTGTTTAGGGCCCTGAATAGTAGTGAGTAGGGTCAGGTGTAGCACTTGTTCCGCTTGCAAGGATAAGTGCCAGGAGAGAGATCAGTAGGGAGGGATGAATGGACAAGGAAGTCGCATAGGGAGTGATCCCTGCAGAAAGCAGAAATTGTGGGTGAGGGAAAGATATGTTTGGTGGTGGATCCCATTGGAGATGATAGAAGTTTTGGAGAATTGTGTGCTGGATGGGGACCTGGTGGAGTGGTAGGTGAGGACAAAAGGAACTGTATCCCGGTTAGGGTGTCAGGAGGAGGGGGTAAGGGCAGTCGTGCGTGAAATGGAAGAGATGCAGTTGAAGGCAGCATTGATGGTGGATGAAGGGAAGTCCCTTTCTTTGAAAAAAAGAGGACCTCCTTTATTTTAGAATGAAAAGTCTCACCCTGAGAGTAGATGCAGTGGAGACAGAGGAATTGAGAGAAGGGGGTGGTGTTTTTACAAGCAACAGGGTGGGAAGAGGTATAGTGCATGTATTTATGATAGACATCAGTGGATAAACTGTCTTTGACGATAGAGACAGTGAGATTGAGAAAGGGGAAGGAGGTGTCGGAAATGGACCAGCAAAATTAGAGAGCAGGGTGGAGGTTGGAGGCAAAGTGGATGAAGTCAACGAGTTCAGCATGGGTGCAGGAAGCAGCACCAATGCAGTCCCTTCGATGTAGTTTAGGAAAAGTGTGAGACAGTCAACAGTGTAGGCTTGGGACACAGACTGCTCCACGTAGCCGACAAACAAGCTGGCATAGCTGGGACCCATGCCAGTGCCCATGGCTACTCCTTTTATTTGAAGGAAGTGGGAGGAGCTAATGGAGAAATTATTTAGAGTGAGGACAAGTTCCACTAGATAGAGGAGAGGAGTGGTGGAGAGGAACTGAATGGGCCTGGTGTCCAGAAAGGAATGGAGAGCTCTGAGTCCTTCCTGGTGGGGAATGAAGGTGTGTAGGGACCAGACATCCATAGTAAAAATAAGATGATGGGGGCCAGGGAACTGGAAATCATTGAAAATAGTTTTAATGGCAACATCAATTTCTAGATAAAAATGGTTTAAGGTGTGGTAGTTTCTTCTTACAGGTGCTGTCAAAATTTTGATTCATTTGAGAATTCAGAATCCAAAATTGTTGCCTGCCCTTAAGACCTAGTCTCCTGACTGCAGTCCTGTACTTAAAAACTAGTGACAGATTACAGACTTCTAAAAAGTAATCATGAGCAACACACACAAAATGCTGGTGGAACGCAGCAGGCCAGGCAGCATCTATAGGGAGAAACATTAGTCCTGACGAAGGGTCTCGGCCCGAAACATCGGCAGTGCTTCTTCCTATAGATGCTGCCGGGCCTGTTGCGTTCCACCAGCATTTTGTGAGTACAGACTTCTGCCTGCTTTCCAACTCTTACACTGGACACTGAACCTCATTGCTGAACCTTCACAAGGTTAGACAAAAACTGAAAGAGACTTTGTAATTTACATTTTTCTAATTCTTCTCTTGAAGTGTTTTAATTACTGAGGCTATGGCCTGCATCTAACAGGTTCCTGGCTGCATGGCACAGGACCCACTATCATGAACTTCAGTTCTAAATGTTACTTGCTTCCTTTTAGTTTTTGCACAATTTGCTTTTTTTTCTGCATGTTGAGAGTTTGACAGTCTTCTACTTTTAATGAGTTCTATTGGGTTTCTTTGTTTTGTGGCTGCCTGTAAGGGGATGAATCTCAAGGCTGCATATAGTATGCATACTTTGATAATAAATGTACTTTGAACTTTTCGTATGTTTATTCCATATGCATTCAAACTTTTATCAAATCTTCCATAGATATTAAATTGTATATTTTTATTATTTTCCTTGATTTCCAATTGCACTTGTAAGTTTCTGGACCATGCAACCCAGAAACAGGCCCTTTGGCTCAGCAGATCCATGCTAACCAAAGTGCTCACCTAAGCTAGTCCCATAAGAACATGGAACATAGAACATTGCAGCATAGTACAGGCCCATCGGCTGTAATGTAGTGCCGACACCTACACCTAATTAAAATCAATCTAAATTTTCCCTCCTACATAGTCCTCCATTTTCCTATCATCCACGTGCCCATCTAAAAGTTTCTTAAATGCTCCATAATGTACCTGCCTCTACCACCACTCCGAGCATCACTTTCCACGTATCCACCACATTCTATGTGAAAAAAAACTTACTTCTCATATCCCCTGTATACATTCCTCCACCACATTAAAATTATACCCGCTGGTATTAGCCATTGCTACCCTGAGAAAAAGTCTCTGGCTATCCACGCAATCTATGCCTCTTCTCATCTTGTATATCTCTAAAAAGTCAACTCTTATAACCATATAACAATTACAGCACAGAAACAGGCCATCTCAGCCCTTCTAGTCTGTGCCGAATGCTCATTCTCACCTAGTCCCACTGACCTGCACAGCCCATAAACCTCCATTTCTTTCCTGTCCATATACCTATCCAATTTTACTTTAAATGACAATACCGAACCTGCCTCTACCACTTCTACTGGAAGCTCGTTCCACACAGCTACCACTCTCTGAGTAAAGAAATTCCCCCTCATGTTAAACTTTTGCCCTCTAAGTCTCAACTCATGTCCTCTTGTTTGAATCTCCACTACTCTCAATGGAAAAAACCTATCCATGTCAACTCTATCTATCCCCCTCATAATTTTACATACCTCTATCAAGTCCCCCCTCAACCTTCTACGCTCCAAAGAATAAAGACCTAACTTGTTCAACCTTTCCCTGTAACCTAGGTGCTGAAACCTAGGTAACATTTTAGTAAATCTTCTCTGTAGTCTCTCTATTTTGTTGACATCTTTCCTATAATTCGGTGACCAGAACTGTACACAATACTCCAAATTCGGCCTTACCATTGCCTTGCACAATTTTAACATTACATCCCAACTCCTATACTCAATGCTGTGATTTATAAAGGCCAGCATATCAAAAGCTTTCTTCACCACCCTATCCACATGAGATTCCACCTTCAGGGAACTATGCACCATTATTCCTAGATCACTCTGTTCTACTGCATTCTTCAATACCCTACCATTTACCATATATGTCCTATTTGGATTATTCCTACCAAAGAGTAGCACCTCACACTTATCAGCATTGAACTCCATCTGCCATCTTTCAGCCCACTCTTCTAATTGGCCTAAATCTCTCTGCAAGCTTTGAAAACCTACTTCATTATCCACAACACCACCTACCTTAGTATCATCTGCATACTTACTAATCCAATTTACCACCCCATCAACTCTTATCCTCCTTTACTCCAAAGATAAAAGCTCACTGAACCTATCCTTATAAGATATGCACAAAATGCGAGAGGAACAGCAGGTCAGGCAGAATCTATGATCAAAAATAAACAGCTGAAGAGTGCCTTCATCAGGACTGGAAAGTAAATTCCAGCATCTGCAGAATCTCTAAAGACATACTCTCCAGTAAGGAAGCAATCTGGTAAATCTCCTCTGCACCCTCCCTGAAGTTTCTACATCTTTCCTATAATGAGGTGACTATTAATGAACACAATATTCCAAGAGTAATCTAACCAGTGTTTTATAGAGCTGCAACATTACTGTGCTGGTTTTCAAACTCAGTCTCCTGACTAATGAAGGCCAACGCACCATATGGCTTCTTAACCATCCTATTCATTTGTGAGCATTTACCAGCGTTTGGCTAAAATTTACTAAAAATTTCCTCTCTATGTACCTGTAACAATTGTCTTTTTTGCATGTTGTTATTGGGCCATCTTCAACAACTTCCTCTGGCAGCTCACCCACTTGCATTTGCAGTTTCACCGAGCTATGAACTTGTGCACTAAATTCCCCTGTACATCCAAATGACATAGGTTCCTGTCATTAGTTCTACATGTCCTGTTACTATCTGGCACCCTGAAATGAATTATCTAACACTCGTTTAGATTAGGCTTTGTCTGTTACTGCTTTGTCCAATTTTCCAACTGATATATATATATCCAGCACAACCTTCTTCACTATGTACTACCCCATCAAATTTTGTATCATCAGCAAACTTACCAAACATCCTCTTTTGAGTCAATTTTTACATGACAAACAACTGTGGTCCCAGTATTGCACCATTCATTATCAACTCTCAGTACTGATTAGTTATAGACTCTCAGCACTGATAAGCTATATACTCCCAGTATTGATTCTGGCAGTATCCCATTGGTGATAGACTCCCTGTACTGTTTGGTTATAGACTCCCAGTACTGACTCTGGAAGTATCCTATCGGCTATGGACTCTCAGTACTGATTGGTCATTGACACCTACTACTGACTCTAGCAATACACACTTGGTTATAGACTCCCTTCCAAAAAGTCATCCCCTGAGTACTACCCTCTGCCAATTCTGCCAATTTTGGATCTAGTTTGGCACACAACTTGGATCCTCTGTGCTCTGATTTTCTAGACCATGTACGGTAGGACTTTATCAAAAACCATAGAAGCCATGTCTACTGTGCAGCCTTCACTATTTTTTATTTGAAAGCATTTACTTTTTTTACTCAGAGATACAACATGGTACCAGGTCCTTGATGATCTAATAAGTTTACACTGCCAAACTACACCCATGGGACCAGGTAACCTACTAACCTGTACACCTTTGATGATGGACATTGAAATCACACATCCAATATACATTCTGTGCCCTTGCAACTTTCATCACTTCATCCTAATATGGTTGAATATGTACAAACACTGACCAATCGGTTGAGTGAAGGTGACAAGTGGAAATCAGGAGGAAATGCTCTTGCTCGTGTTTATCTTGATGCCACACAAGTGTCTCATGCCAGGTGTCAATGTTGAAGGCTCCCTAGTTTACTCAGTCTTGCCTGTACCACTTTGTTGATGCTTCTAGTGAGTTTGCCCTATCAGTAGAAGAGGATCCATCAAGGACTGTGATGGAGAAATCTAACACATTTTCTGTAAGCTATGATTCCACAAGGGTAACTAGGTGAGGCTATTCTTATTTTACCTTATAATAACACAGAAAGGGCAGCATGGTAGCATAGCAGTTGACAGAATGCTTCACAGCTCTAACGACTGGAGTTCTATTCCCACAACTGCCTGTAAAGAGTTTGTACGTTCTCCCAGTGACTATGCGTTTTTCCTCCAGGTTCCCTCATTCTCTCCCACCTTCTAAGAAAAGGTGCATGTGTTAGCCAGTTGTGGGCATGCAATGTTGGCTCCAGGAGCATGGCAGTACTTGCAGGCTGCCCCCACCACATCCTCAGTCTGTGTTGGCTGTTGATGCAAAATGACACATGCCACAATGTTTCGATGTACATGAGATGAGAAAAGGTTATCTAATCTTCAAATCATCGATGAAAGTCCAAATAGGACCATGCTGGGAGCAATCACATCAGGTTCATTCATACTTTTCTTTCCTTGTATCCTTGCAGCTCATTCATATTCACACAAGCTCAACAGCTCTACATTGATTCTTTCTGCCACTTGCCACTATAGGCCAATTTACAGTATGTACTGTAGCTTCCATAGCTCTTACATTACAATCCACACCTAGTACTCTGTTGTCTCATTTGGGGTACTGTGTGCAGTTCTGGTCTCCATACTTGAGGAAGGATATACTGGCTTTGGAGGCAGTGCAGAAGAGGTTCACCAAGTTGATTCCAGAGATGAAGGGGTTAAACTATGCGGAGAGATTGAGTCGCCTGGGATTATACTCTCTGGAATTCAGAAGAATGAGAGGGGATCTTATAGAAACATACAAAATTTTGAAAGGGATAGATAAGATAGAAGTAGGAAAGTTGTTTCCATTGGTAGGTGAGACTAGAACCAGGGGACATTGCCTCAAGATTCAGGGGAGAAGATTTAGGACAGAGATGAGAAGAAACTGCTTTTTCCAGAGAGTGGTGAATCTGTGGAATTCTCTGCCCAGGGAAGCAGTTGAGGCTTCTTCACTAAATATATTTAAGATACAGTAAGACAGATATTTACATAGTAGGGGAATTAAGGGTTATGGGGAAAAGGCAGGTAGATGGAACTGAGTTTACGGACAGATCAGCCATGATCTTACTGAATGGCGGGGCAGACTCGATGGGCCGGATGGTCTACTCCTGCTCCTGTTTCTTATGTTCTTATGGAATGTCACCATTCCCTTTGCCTATTGACAATTGCACTTGCCGAAGGCATCTTAATGATTAAAATAGTCATGACTCCACTGCTTCTAGTTTTTTACCACTTATAGTGCAGTCCATGTAAACTTTATAGATCCGATATCATGTCTTATTCATTTGCCACGTTCTGATCCTCCCCTACTCCTTCCACTCATAGCCCTTTTTCCACCTCTCCAATCCCACCTGACCTCCCATCTCCTATTTTTTGTCCACATCCTCACACCCACCCGGTTCTATCCATCCATTCTGCACATAGTTCACCCACAGGTTCCAGGCCTTCTTAGTATCATCATCCAGCTTGCTAATTGTACCATGTACCTTCATGTCCAAATCATTCACGTACATAATGAATAACAAAGCTCCCAACATGCATGCCTGGGCACCCCACTAATCAGAGACGCGCTGCCTGTGAGGAGCTTGCATGTTCTCCCAGTGACTGCATGGGTTTACAATGGGTGCTCCAGTTTCTTTCCACAGTCCAACAACGTACCGGTTGGTAGGTTAATTGGCCATTGGACATTGTCCCGTGATTAGGCTAGGTTTAAATCGGGGAATTGCCGAGCGGCGTAGATCAAAGTGCTGGAAGGGCCTGTTCCACGTTGATTCTCAATAATAAATACTACAAACAAGGACTGACAGATTTAAGAAAAACAAGTAATAATAAATAAATAATACTGAGAAATGCATCACCATTTCTGGTGATCAGCCCCTATTTGTGATGTACAATATTTCTTCTTATAACATATACATTGAATATATTTGTAAGTGGGTACATTCCACAAAAAGAACTTAAAGCTTAAAACTGATAAATTCCAGTTATCCCAATGCTTCAGGGGCATATTAGGAGCAATTTTAACTTCTCAGCTGCTCCATTTGCTCCAGAACTGGGAATTCAGGCTGTCAATTCTGTAGTTCATCTTTACAAAATAAAGGAATATAAGGGAAATTCCATAAGGGTCATCGGCAAATTTTATAGATGGCATTTGAGTTGTGCCTAGTCATATAGCTGTGGTGTAGAGAGTGGAGCAGTGGGCTTAGCATGCCTTCTTGAGGTACAACAGTGCTGATTATCAGCAAGGAGGAGATGTTATTTCCCAACCTGTACTGACTGTGCTCTCCTGATGAGGAAGTCGAGGATCCAGTTGTAAAGACATAAAAGTTTGGTGCTTGCTGATTCATACTGAGGGTATGATAGAGTTGAATGCTGAGCTGTAATCAATAAGCAGCAGCCTGACCTAAGTATTGCTATTGTCCTGGTAATCCAAGGTCGAGTGGAGAGCCAGTGAAATTGAGCTTCTTCCCCACTGCCATCAGTTTTCCAAAATGGACAAAGAACCCATGTACAGTACCTCACTATTTTTTCTTTTTTTTTGCTGTCTTTTTGCATTTAATTTCAACATTATATATTTTGTATGATAATTTGTAGTTTTTCTATGTTTATATATTGCAATGTACTGCTGCAGCAAAACATTATATTTCACGACATACACCACTGATATTAAACCTGGTTCTGATTCAGATTCGGATATGGTGTTTGTGGCTATGCTGAGGTAAAAGATCAGTCACAATCTCGTTAAATAGCAGAGCAGACTTGAGAGATGAATGGCTTACTCCTGCTTCAATTCCTCATGTTTGGATGTTCGCGTACAAATGGGAAACCCACTTCCCGATCCCGGATATCATCTCGATCAAAGTCTGCCCATCACCATTTTTGTGTGGGGTAAACATCAGCTCAAACACCTATTTGTTTTTGGCAGTAGCCTTGTTACAGTTTTCAAATTCACTAAATGTCATAACTTATGAGATAGCTAACTGTGTAATCTTATTGGTATTTAATTCCCTTTGGTTGCACACTACTAAAGAGCTTCCATGAAATTCTTTTGCTCCCTTATCATAATGCAGCTTTAAACTTTTTTTATTTTAAACAGGTTTATGATTGTTTTAAACTGGAGCACAAAGGAATTTTACTCAATAGTGTTCACGAGTGCACTAGCAGAGGAAATTAAACCCCCTACTGTTGAAAGACGGGGCCTTTGTAGACCTTTAGGGTAAAATTGATTTAATTTTGAACCATGCCCCTTCTCTGCAAAAAGTAATAATACTCAACCAGGCAAACACAGCTGAGAATTCATACAGTTCACATGAAAAGCAGGCGCATGAAAAAAAAATATTGTGAAGAGCATTGCTTTTGTATTTCATTGGTCTTTAAAACTTTTTCTTCTTTCCACTGTCCGTGCCAACAGCCAAACACTGATGAATCAAAGACTTGTTTTCTAAGAGATGCACACACCCCATGCTTCAGTAAGAGTAATGTTCCTAAGATCATACTCAAAGGGCATCAATATTAAATATAAGCTGCTTTCTTCTTGCTGTGTCCTTACTTTCCTAAGGCAACCTGCATGTTTTCTGTGATGTTCAAAATATATCACATGAACCAAAATAGTAGAAATGAATTGACCAGACCAATGTTTCTAATCTTACTAACCAGAAATTACCAAATTTCTCAGAAGATTTTGTTTTCAGACCATAGAGTTTATAATAGTCAATAATAACTACTTATCTTAATGGGGAAAAGAGCTACAGGACTGGCTACATGGGGTTTCAGTGGGGAAAATTAGATAGTCCAAGATCTAAATATTAACAGACATGAAGTATTAATGTTACCTGGAACCAGTTATACTTAAAGAGGAGCAATATGGCAAGGTATAATGCAGTCACTGAAAATTCCTATAAAGAACACCATCTTGACTTCAAGGCTGTTAGGTGGGTCATGATGGCTCAAGTTTATTAAGAAACTGGAAAGTACTAAGGTACTTCCCCTCCCCCATAAACTCAAACCAGGTCTTTGAAAGTCATGTGTTACAAATAACTATGGGGTTTTCAATTCTGTCATGCATGGCCTATGCATATATTGTCAGAATTAACTCTTTCCTAGTCTAACAGGCTAAAACTAAAATATTAATTGCTGAAAAATTGAAATATTTTTCTTGTGACCAGTAAAATATAAAACTTGTAGTTTATCCATGTGCCATGATAATGATTCAAGCAGGATGTGCGCATATATAATCATCAATATTCTAATCTCTTTTGAAGCATGCCATTTTACTTAGTAATTGATAAGTTACAACTGTAGTACGGCACTAAAGTGATGATGCAAAAGCGTGGACTGTTTTACTGAAAGGTTTTTCTTTTAGTTAAGCAGAAACAGGATAGTTTAAAAAAAAACCATAAGAGTCAAACAAGTTCGCCCTGTGTTAGAAAGCACAACCAATAGTAGCCCATTGGATAGTCTATCCCCTGCTGAGTAGCTTTTCCAGCAGTCTGATACTGTGCCAAAACCTCTTACAAGCTCTGAAACAAAGCTCACGGCTACTCCCACCATCCATTCTGGTTTGTATCAAACAATAATTTCAATGCTTGTGTATTTGTGTTTCCTGCTGTTTACATTTACTTTTATTTGTAAAGCCACAACTGCTGGAAAAACAATTATTTTAATACTTCTGCTATAAGCTTCATACATTGCTTTCACTATCTCAATTAATGTTTTAGCTGATGTAAAGTCATGAAACTGTTGTGTTTCATGACTTTGCAAAAGTGAGAGTATATTATGCAAATAATGTCCTGTATTTTATCAGTTTGGTTGAACGGTCTCTGAACAATTTCTTGGTAGGTGGTTAAGATAGGGAAGTAGGAATACTCCAGGCCAGTATTAAAACATAGAAAGTGAATTAATTCAAAAGAATAATCAAATTCTTTCTTCGAATATCAATGCCCGGTGACTCAAGTTAAGGCCAATACAGTAAGTGTAGAATTCTGGGCTTCAGTGGCAGCTATTTTTATTTCCAAGCCATTCTCCGCAACCCTGAGGGTTAATCTTTTGAAGAAGGGAAGCAAAATGATGCTCAATAGGAACATCCACCATAATCACATCAACATCGCAACAGCGTTTGCAGTAGTGGTGATGTTGGTGGGTAGTTCTGTTGGGGGAGGGGGGGTGATGGCAACTGATTTCAGGACCCTTGAGGATTTCGAGTGTATCCTGACGTTCGGTTCTATCTTGTGTTTCTTGTACTGAAGCCTATAAAGTGAGCTTTGAAGCCTAGATTGGGAAGAATGTTCCACCCCTACTTTCAAAATTATTTGTGTTTCATCTTGAAAATTAATTTGTTTCCCAAGTTAAACTTTGTTAATTCCTATTCTATCTTCCAAAACTCAGTACTTAACAGTAAAGAGTATTCTGTCTTACAACACCAAAATATCCAATTCTTGCCAGGGAGGATATAAATTTTCACGTTGTCTCTTCCTCATCATTTAAATCACAAACAAAATTGAATGCCTGCATCTCAGTTTCAGGTATAAAAAATTGTGGTGTTTAGTTCTCTCTCATTTTGTGTCTTTCAAGGCATGTTATTTTCACAATCTATTATTAAAGTTAATGTTCATCACTGAAAAGTCTCCGCTGCTCTGCTTTTGGGTCAAGTCTCCTCTACATTTCCTAACAGCATGGTTGAAGGGACGTAACCCAGAAAGGAAACGACTGGAGCATGGAACTGGCATTTCTCTAACTTGCAGTACAGTTGGTTTTCAAGGACACAGTGAACAACTGAATAGATGTGACAAACATGGTCTTGGGGGCCCTTGGAGAAGATGAGAATGTCATTGCGAGAGGCAAATGCATACCTGTGTAGAATTTTTGGAACATCTTGTGAATGAAGGCTTGTAAAATGGCTGGACTGTTGGAAAGTCTGAGGGGGATCACCAAGTATTCGTATTGGCCAGTGAGTGTTGTGAACACTGTCTTCCACTCACCCCCCCCCCCCCACCCCCACCACCCAGCAGATACAGGTTGTACAGGCTCCGAAGTTCCAGCATGGGGACTGGAATGGTTGAATGAAGCCTTTCTGTAGTGCTTCAGTGATGAAGTCATTAATGGCTTGGTTCTCAGGAGGTGAAAGGGAGAAGAGACTGCCTGGGGGATCTGAACAGCCAGGAAGAGAGATCTTGGGTGCCAGCCAGTTTCATCTAGGATCCATCACTCATTGAGAAGTTCCACCAGACCCATCTGGATCATTCTGTGGCATTGGGTGCTAGCTGTAGGGGAGGGACATCTCCTTCCAAAACACATTCAACAATTTGGTTTTACATCCCTCTGTGCAAGTAAATTCCATTGGTTCACTATCCTCTGAAGTATTTTATTCCTAAATCTCTTGTCCTAAGTTTGCGACTGCTCTTTCCCAACACCCTGGCCAGAGGAAGCATCTTTCCTGCATCAAAACACATAAAGTGCTGGAGGTACTTAGCAGGTCAAGCACAATTGTTGAAATGAAAAAAACAGCCAATGTTTCAGCAAAGACTGTTCTTTAGGACTGGAGAAAAAAGGGGGAAGATGCCAGAATAAAAAAGGTGGTGGGGGGTGGGGTTGGAAGGGAAAGAAGGATAGCTGGAAGGTGCTAGCTGAAGCCGAGGGTAAGTAAAGGGCTGGAGAGAAAGAAATCCATCAGGAGAGGAGAGTGGACCATAGGGTAAGTGAAAGGAGGGTGGGGGGACCAGGGGAGGGTGATAGCCAGGTGAGGAGAGGTAAGAAGCCAGGGCGGAGAATAGAAGAAGAGATGCGGTGGAGGAGAAATGGATCTTTATGCCATCAGGCTGGAGGCTATCCAAACAGAATACAAGGTTTTATTCATCCACCTTGAGGGTAGCCTCATCATGGCACAAGAGGAAGCCATGGGCATATTTGTTGGAATGAGAACGGGAAACAGAATTAAAATATTTGGCTGTTGCGAAGCGCTGTTTTTGGCCAATGGAATGGAGGTTCTCGATGAAGAGGTCACCCAATTTATCAGTGTTGAGGAGGCCGTATCAGCAGCACCAGAAGCAACATAACTGTATTTTCCTTTCAGCGTTTGGCTCATTGCAAATGTCAATGTTCGTTCGACTGTGCTGTAATAGACAGTTCCTCACCAGGTTTCAGACGTCCAACTATGGACAGCTCAGACGTATGCATGGACATTCGGATAACCAGCAGGATGGAGTTATTGGCTGCTCCTGGTGGGAAAGGGGCATTTCCACATGCCTTCTCTCCCCACTGTGCATCTCACACACACCTCAGGAGCCACAACAATGGGAGACTAAGTAGAACAAACTCACTTTGTCACTTACTGTGTTCTTCCTGTGCCTGTTCCCTCTGCCATCTGTAATCATCTTAGTTACAAACAGTTCTCAAGAATGGAACACAATCATAACCTGGGATCTGCCAGTATCGTTATGTTGTATTAAATCTAATTTACCACTCTAAAATGTGTTTAAAAATTACATTCTATGCATCTGTGCACTGCCTCCTCTCCACATTAAGTTCTTACTTAGATTTGAAAGAATTGTGTAAAAGGACATGACTCAAAATTATAACTTTATAAATATCTTTTCAAAATGAGGACATTTCTTTAAGTCTCCACCAGATGATGAACTGATTAATCAAAAGGCACCGCTTTGTTAGCTAGCAATTACTTCCCATTGTTTGGAGTGTGAAGATATTTAGCAGCAATTTTAACTATGCTGTTTAACATCCTCCACTTTGTTTCCTACATGATTTAATATTTCCTCATTTTGCATTCTTCTAGGTTTCCTCACCATTCCCTAGTGAGGATGTTACAAAGTGAAGTGACTCCAAGTATTGAGGTCACTGTTGGCTGTAACGCTCAATGCTCTTCATCATAAAAGTTGCAGGATAAATAAAATCAGACAGAGAATAATTCTTGTCCCTTCCCTTAATTCAATTGTTCTTCTATGCTTCACAAATATATTTGAGGCCTGCAGCAATTTTGCTAGTACTACAAGTATTCCAATGGTCAGAAATAAAATAAAATAGATTTTCTTTGTGATATTGAAGGTTTCTGCCAAGCAAACAGAAATAAAACCAGGTTGGAGAACATTATAATAACTACCTGTTGTGACAGCATTTATTCAGTTAGAAAACAATAATCCATCTATTTTAACAGGAATTTGCAAAATGGAGTAGCGACTCCTCTATAACAACACAGAACATTTCTTCAATGTGAATAGGTTTCTCATAGGTCAGAAAACAGAATCAGTTGGCAGTCTGACTAAAAACATAAATAGTGTTCAGTAAATCTGCACTGCTTTATCACAAATCTCAGTCTACTTTCAGCTTACATGTCAAAGAGGCAACATTTCAAAATACAGTTAGATAACCTGTCAAAATAGATCCAATTTGACATACCAACAAATAACTGAGAGCGATAAATCTCCTTTGCTATATCCTATCTGAAATATTGCCGCATTATTCTCTGCTTTTCAGAGGATGTAAAGGTTTGAGATTTGATTGCATAATATTGTTCTCATTGCAATGTGATTGAAGGTTTAACAGTTTCTGGAAAGGAAATCTGAAAAATAGTAATGACTGCTTTATTTCTCATCACTGGAAATTCAATTGTGCCCTTTCAGTCAGGGTTCACACTTGCACGACCAACATGATTTCTGTGTCTGTTGTGTTCAGAATAATGTTATTTCCTTTGGGCACTCCTGGGGCAAGTAAGTTTTAAAAACACAGTGCTGGATTGAGACTCGTGTAAATCCTATAATGTATCTTTGATCTTTCCACCATCCTTGCCCACTTATCCAACCCCTTGAGACCCAAGAATGATCCCTTGACCCTGCAATCCCCTAGGGTCCACAAAAATCTATACTATTAAATTGCTATCACACACCCCATCCTTCCGATCACATACCCCTGACCAGCAAACATGGAGGGCTCAAGACAAAATCAGTTGTTCCGAATAGAAAGTAGGACTGCACTGCTGCCATACACTTGAGAGCTGTGATCAACCTGTGATTGTAGGTCTCCTGTTCTATTTTCGTCTGCAATAATCCACGTCACCACCAGCCTCAATATCCCTCCCCTCCTCTCCTGTCATACCCTTTTCCTCATTCCAGCTCCGGCAGTATTTACATCAGAACAGATGGTCTACTTTGGAAGCTTAGAGGTGGGAAAACTGCATTTGGACTGATAGCTTATACCACAAAATCACACAATGGGCAGAGACCTACTTCTAATTACACCTTGCAACAATCTTGGTCAGAGAGCAGTTGAGGATTGCAAGAGTAGGGATAACAAGTTCCCGGCCAAGGACTCTTCTATTCAACAGGACAACTGTTTGAATTTGTATTGTTAGTCCGGTCAGCATGCTGAAAGTACTCCTGGAAAAGAAATCTGTCTTGTTTTATATCCTCCACTATGATTTATTTTACTCTCTTTTAACATTAAATCAAATAATCAAAATCACTGCATAGGGCAGATTTAATTCTACATTTCAAATTGTGTACAATTAAAGTGGAAAACTATTTTACGTCCACTCTAAAAATACCCTAAATCATAAGGGTGAAACTAAAGAATTGGGCCCAATAGTTTATCTGTATCTACAAGCACGTAAAGCTTGATATTATTGCAAAACATTGGAGCATCTGAGCAGGTCAGGCCACATCTATGGTTCAGAAAAAAGTCACCGTTCATGGACATGATGAAGGACTTCAGCCCAAAATGTCAACTGTATATTCCTCTCCATCGATGTTAACCGAATTGCTGAACTCTCCTGCATTTTGGATGTGTTGCTCTGGAGAACTGCAGAATCATCTGCAGAATCACTTGTGTTTAAGTTTGATATTATTTACTGGGTACAAATGCATTTAGAGTGCCCTGGACACCGTCGAGGAATGGAAACAAGGAACTGCAGTGCCAGACTTAACCATTGGAGATCAGATGACATTCTAAGCAAAAAAAGTCCAAGAAATACAATTAGAAAATATGAGGTGGAATGTTGTGGAGAGAGGTTGGAGCAATGTGTGATGGAGGTAACTCTTTCTAGAGACCAATTCACATCACCGAGAGCAGATAATATCCTAATTGTGGAGTTATGTAGGGTTTTTAATCCATAGGAGAAATAAAGTGAAAATAAATCTTAATTTTAAGGACATCCTGCCACCAGGCAAGCCATCACTGTCCCCTCACTCAGGTCTCTGGATAAGATTTCAAATTAGGTAATTATTTTCAGCTTTAAATGTGTTTTACATATTTTATAAACATCCCATCACCTCAAGACTAGATATAGCTACTGCTTGCAACTTGCAGTTGCTGTTAACCAAGTACCTTTTAAGTCCTCCAACCTAATTTACTTGCTCTCTTTTAACTTGAGACATTCTAAGATCATGAAAAAAACTTTCTATAAATACAGGTCATTCTTTCTTCATTCATTTTCTTGGTTTAGCCCAGTCAGGAGATATCAAAATCAAGCCCATGATTTCCTTATCAGTGGCATTTTTACTGAAATAATAGCTGTCCATTACTTACAAACACTGTACATGAAGCAGCAAGTTGTATTAATGTTCATACATTACTGATCTAAAACCCAGATACACAAACAGAGAAACATAATTGTTAGCTCAGAGTTTGTTCCTATATTCTCTTTGATCAATAATTGTCCCTCACCTTGCTAAATGTGTTCTTCCTACATTACAAGTGATATTTTATGAACATATTGAAACAAACTTTCCACAGCTTATCAGCATTTAAAATGTGAATACCTATTACAATTTATGGGCTTAATTAATTATGTCACTACTGGGAAAGGATTATCACTCTAAAGCTTTTCTTATTGTTCCTGCTTAATTTAACCCTGTTGTTCAATAGCACAGTGGGTGATTTTAAGCATTTCCGTTCTCTTTTTGTTTATTTCCTCACAGTCTCTAGTATGCATCGCCTGTGAGCCATCCACTAACTTTCTTTAAAGAGAGGAATCAAGTTCATTCTTTGCTTTCTCTTTTAGTTAGTGACAAGGCTAAGAATGCAGAGGTAAATTGTGGTACCCTGCTGTAGAAGGTATAGGTACATTAATATAGCTCATTACTTGTTCTTGTGTTCTTGAACCAAAGAACTTTTTTTTGTGTGTGAAGAAATTGTAACCCCATTTATACAGAACAAGTCTATAATGTTGTCACACAAAACACGCGATGAAATTCTGCACATAATTTCATTATTTTTTTTCCTTTAAAAACATCCAATAGGTGGCATTGTTATTGGGATATATAGCAGAATTCTGCAAAAAAACAGCAAAGGTCGGAATAATCTGTTATAACCAATAGCATACTCATCCATAAAAATAGAAATAATTGTGCAAATGATTCAAAAGATGCAAATGGTGCTGATATTTGTATTAGTGTATTGATTTAAAAAATCAAAACTTAAAGGAAATAAGTGCTGGTAAGCTGATGCCATAGAACATAAAACAGTACAGCACCAGAACAAGGCTTTCAGCCCACAAATTCTGTGGTGCATTATCTATTCCTATCTGCATGCACATAATCAATAATTCTCCATTCTCTGTAACGTCTTGTGCTTACATGCCTTTTAAATTTCACTATTGTATTTGCTTCCATCATCTATTATCACTCATTATGTAAAACACTTCTCTTCCCTATTTGCTATAAACATTCCTCCCTCACCTTAAAGCTGTGTGTCCTCTATTATTTGACCTTAAAACCCTGGGAAAAAGATTGATTCTCTACACGATTCATAATTTTATAAACTTCCATTAGGTCTCCTCTCATCCTCTGACACTCCAGAGAAAACTATCCAAGTTTGTTCAAACTCAGCTTAAAACTAATACTGTTGAATCTAGGCACCATCCTGGTATACCCCTTCTGCATCCTCTGCATAAAGTGTTATCCAATCAGAGAAACTAAAGTTCTCTTTGTCATCCTGTCAGAGGAACACCCCTCTGCCACAAGCCTTTGTCTTCCATGGTCACATCAATTTTCAATCAAAATTATCAAGCAACTGTAGATCAATGTGTCTCATCCTCTAAATCAGCGTACTATGAGAGACTTTATCAAATACCACACTATGGTCCGTGTAGATAATGTCCACTATCTGACCTTCATCAATCATCTTCACACCTCCCCAAAAAGCTCAATCAAGTTTGTCAGACATGATTTGTTCCAAACAATGTCATAATGACTATCCCTAATAAGCGCATGTTTTCCAAATGTGAGTAAATCTATCCATAAGAATCCTCTTCAACAGCTCTCCACTACTACTTGATGCCTCCCTTTCAAAGAGTTGGTGGACATCAGGCTCATTCGCCTGCAATTTCCTATTATGCCCCGATTACCATTCTCAAACAAAGGAAAAACACTGGTAACTCTCTATTCCCCCTGCAATCTTGCCTATAGCTAAAAAAAGGGATGCACAGATCTCTGTCAAGCACCCAACAAGCTCCTCCTTTGCTTCTGTCAATAACCTATGATAAATTCCATCAGGTCTTGAGAACTTATCCACCTCATTGCTCTTCAAGACACTGAGTACTTCTTCCTTGACCTTGATATTATCATGCCATAGAATATAAGCATACCCCACACTATTCTAACTATCCTCTGTGAGCTTGTTTTTGATGAATACCAATGCAAAATGCTCAGTTAGTACCCTGCTTACTTCTTCTAGTTCTAGGCATAAATTCCCTCTTTTATCCTTCAGTGGTCCTGCACTACCCCTAGCTACATTCTTCTTTTTAGAAACATAGAAACATAGAACACCTACAGCACAATCCAGGCCCTTCACCCACAATGCTGTACCAAACATGTACTTACTTTAGAAATTACCTAGGGTTACCCATAGCTCTCTATTTTTCTAAGCTCCATGTACCTATTCAGGAGTCTCTTAAAAGACCCTATCGTATCTGCCTCCACCATCATTGGCGGCAGCCCATTCCATTCACTTGCTAATCTCTGCATAAAAAACTTATCCCTGAAATCTCCTCTGTACCTACATCCAAACACCTTAAAACTGTGCCCTCTTGTGTTAGCCATTTCAGCCCTGGGAAAAAGCCTCTGACTATCCACATGATGAATGCCTTTCATCATCTTATACACCTCTGTCAGGTCACCTCTCATCCTCCGCTGCTCCAAGGAGAAAAGGCCGAGTTCACTCAATGTTTCCTCATAAAGCATGCTCCCCAATCCAAGCAACATCCTTCTAAATCTCCTCTGCACCCTTTCTATGGCTTCCACATCCGTCAGGTAGTGCAGTGACCAGGAATGTGTGCAGTACTCCAGGTGGGGTCTGACTGGGATCCTATATAGCTGTAACATTACCTCTCAGCTCTTGAACTCAATCCCACAGTTGATGAAGGCCGATGCACTGTATGCCTTCTTAACCAAACAGTCAATCTGTGCAGCAGCTTTGAGTGTCCTATGGACTCAGACCCCAAGATCCCTCTGATACTCCACACTGCCAAGAATCTTACTATTAATAGTATATTCTGCCATCATATTTGAACTCCATCTGCCATTTCTCAGCCTAGTTTTGCATACTATCAATGTCCTGCTGTAACCTCTGACAGCCAGCCACACTATCCACAACAGCCCCAACCTTTGTGTCATCAGCAAGTTTTCTAACCCATCCCTCCACTTCTTCATCCAGGTCATTTATAAAAATCACGAAAAGAAGGGGTCTCAGAACAGATCCCTGAGGCACACCAGTGGTCACCAACCTCCATGAAGAATATGACCCATCTACAACCACTCTGTGCCTTCTGTGAGCAAGGTCCACAAAGCAAGATCCCTTTGGTTCCCATGACTCCTTACTTTCTCAATAAGCCTTATATGGGGTACCTTATCAAATGTCTTGCTGAAATCCATATACACTAGATGTACTGCTCTATCTATAATCAATGTGTTTAGTCACATCCTCAAAAAATTCAATCAGACTCGTAAGGCATGACCTGCCTTTGACAATGCAATGCTGACTATTCCTAATCGTATTATGCTTCTCCAAATGTTCATAAATCCTGCCTCTCAGGATCTTTTCCATCAACTTACCAACCATTGATGTAAGACTCACTGGTCTATAATTTCCTGGGCTATCTCTACTCCTTTTCTTGAATAAGGCAACAACATCTGGAACCCTCCAATCCTCCAGAAGCTCTACTGTCGCCACTGATGATGCAAAGATCATTGCCAGAGGCTCAGCAATCTCCTGCCTCACCTCCCACAGTAGCCTGAGGTGCATCTCATCCAATCCAGGAGACTTATCCAACTTGATGCTTTCCAAAAGCTCTTTCTTAATGTCTATATGCTCAAGTTTTTCAATCCACTGTAAGTCAACCCTACAATCACCAATATTCTTTTCCATAGTGAATATTAAAGCAAAGTATTCATTGAGCACCTCTACTATTTCCTCTGATTCCATACACACTTTCCACTGTCACACTTGATTGGTCCTATTCTCTAATATCTTATCCCCTTGCTCTTCACATACTTGTAGAATGCCTTGGGGTTTTCCCTAATCCTGTCTGCCAATGCCTTCTCATTGCCCCTTCTGGCTCTTCTAATTTCATTCTTAAGCTCCTTCCTGCTAGCCTTATAATCTTCTAGATCTCTATCATTACCTAGCTTTTTGAACCTTTCATAAGCATTTCTTTACTTCTTGGCTAGAGTTTCAACAGCCTTTGTACACCACAGTTTCTGTACCCGACCATCTTTTCCCTGTCTCATTGAAATGGACCTATGCAGACTGCCATGCAAATATCCCCTGAACATTTGCCACATTTCTGGTGTACATTTCCCTGAGAACATCTGTTTCCAATTTATGCTTCCAAAATCCTGCCTGATAGCTTCATATTTCCCCTTACTCCAAGTAAACACTTTCCTAACTCTTTAATGTACGTACAAGTAGTTTGGGGATTTTTCTTAATCCTACTTGTGCAAGAATTTCATGGCTCTTTTGGCCTTCGTGTTTCCCTCTTGAGTTCTTTCCAGATTTTTTTTTGCATTCCTTAAGTGCCCTGTCTTCCTACGTTTTATAAATTCTTCTTTTTTTGACTAAATTTACAACATCTTTCATCATCGAAAGTTCTTGAAGCTTGTCATCCTTGTCTTTTTCCCTCACTGGAAGAATTCTGAACAGTTGATCCTTAAACTACTCTAACAAGTCAGATGTTGACACTTGTGACAGGTGCTTGCAACCTATTCTCCTCAACTTTGGCAGAATAATGTTGTAATTTGCCTTCCCCTTACTTCCTCTCCCCCACCCTCCTATGGTTCTGACTTATTCTTAAGTTAATGTTAAAACTTAAGGAATTGTGATCGCTCTTTCCAATCTGCTCCTCAGCTGAAATGTCAATCACCTGGTCAGGCTCATTTCTATAAACAATTCCAGCATGGTGCATCCTCCAGTTGGACTATGTAATTAATGTTTCAAGAAGCTCCTTTGGATGCACCTAAGAAATTCTGTCCCATAAAAGCCTCTTTATCTAAAGAAGTTTCAGTCCATATTGTAAAAATTAAAGTCACTCACGTTGAATCTCAAACATGGGAAAATCTGCAGATACTGGAAATTCAAGTAACACACGCAAAATGTTGGTGGAACGCAGCAGGCCAGGCAGCATCTATAGGGAGAAGTGCTGTCGACGTTTCGGGCCGAGACCCTCCTTTTACATCTTTCCATAATCCCGAATTAATTGTTTCTCCATCTTTCAACACCTAATGGTTCACCTACAGTATAGTGTAACACTGTCACAGTGCTATCACCTTTCTTATTTCTGAGCCCTACCTCAGTAGGTGAGTCCTCCTGTATATCCTCTCTATTTAGCTATATGACTTTCCCCCTGATCAGTAATACTATTTTACATCCCCTTCAATCACTTCTGAAACAAAAAAATTCCTAGAACATTGAATTACTAGTCCCACCCCTTTCTCAGCCAGCTCTCTGTACTGGCTACAGCATGGACTAATCCAGACTCCATGTTCATTTTACTTATTTATTGAGATACAGAGTGGAATAGACTGTTCCAGCCCTTCGAGCTGCACAGTCCAGCAATCCCCCAGTTTAATCCTAGCCTAATCAGGGGACAATTTACAATGACCAATTAACCTACCAACCAGTATGTCTTCGGACTTTTGGAGGAACACCTAGAAAAAACCCATGCGGTCATGGGAGAACATACAAACTCCTTACAAGCAGCGGCAGGATCTGTTTTATCCATAACTCTCCATAAATTAAATCAAGAGACAATGGCAGCGTGACGGCAGCGCGCACGGCCACTCCAGGAATGAATATCTGTTATCTGTAAGTAGGAGCCACGCACAATCCTGATTTGATGGGGACGGACATGAGAAGCACAGAGGAACATCTGGTGAAACTTCTGACTTGTCTGTTTTGCTGCTGCTGCTACTGTGCGATGGAGAAATCTCTGGAGAGGAAGGCCCCGAATCCTTGGCTTTGCCCGTTGCTTGGCGGCCGGGGCCAAGGTCGAAGCACTCGGCAGAGATGGTGCTCGGTGCTCGGTGTCGGAAGGCTGGTCAGAGGCTCGAAGTTTTTCGGACGGACTCAGAATTGGCTGTGATCTGATGCTTCCAGAGGCTGCATCGGGAAGCTTTGCAGCGCTGGAGGTTCATGGCAGGAAGAGTTTTTCTTCCTTCTGTCGTCTACGTGAGATGATGGGCTATCGAGGACTTTGAGACTTTCTTTTACCGTGTCCATGGTCTGCCCGTATCAAATTACGGCATTGCTTTGCACTGTTGTAACTATATGTTATAATTAAGTAGTTTTCGTAAGTTATTCTTGGTCTGTCTTGTGTTTTAGTGATATCACCCTGGAGGAACATTGTATCATTTCTTAATGCATGCATTACTAAATGATAATAAATGAGGACTGAGTGTCCTCACAATCTAACTTAATCTAATCTAATCTAAATTAAAATATACACACATTAGCCCATCAGTCTGACCTTATATATTAATATGGCAGTTCCTTTCCTTCCTATCAGATGTGTTTGGCCTAACCCGCAACTCCCCTTCAATCCCTTCACCTGCAGCTCTGATTCAAGAAAATATTTTCCAAGTAATTTTAAAATGTGTAATCACTATTATTTATACCCATACAAATCCCAAGAAAGATTTCAAACAATATTCTCAAAGAAAATTAATATTGTGCACTTTGAAAAAGAAAATATTGCATAGTGAGGCAAAACCCTTAAAAAATACACAGTAGTTCAGTCAATAACAGTAAACCATAATGACGGACAACGATAGATCAGGCAGAAATGTATCAGTTGTACAGTACACCTGAAAAATTAGTCCTTATCCTTTCCCTTTAGAGGCTTCTCTTTACCCGTAGGGATAAATGACTGATTATGATAATTTAGCTGCAGATATTTAATAGTTCTATTTGATGCATACCTGAAACACAACATTTTGTCTTTTTGCAACAAATGCCAATTGACTTGTATATTTCCCATATTTTCTATTATTTTCAGTTAATATTTCACTACTTAGTTTACAAAAAAACTGTTAAAAGTATCAAACTCTCCCTTTTTCACTTTTGTAATACATTTCTCCTTTCACTTACCTACTAATTGTCTGTTAAAAGTGGTTGATTTTATCTCCTGGCTGACATTGAAACACGGTTGTTAAAAATAATGAATAAGACTACAAGTCAGAAGTGGCAAGGATTTTGGCAGTGTAGAATGATTCATAACCATGAGAAAACACACAGGAACAACTTACAGAACTGAAAATATTGCTTGTTTTGGTGATGGAACTTTAGTTTAAGCTGAAGTTGTAAAATCTATTTTCCTGTGAAATATTAGATAGACTAATATATTGTGAATTTAAATTCAGACTTGGAAGTAGCTCTATTTTTAAAAGAGTTTCTTTGTCTTGATACCTGGGGTACATAATGCACTAAATTGTTTGAAGGCATTTACATCTCCAGAGGTGGCCATCAGACCCAGCCAATTTCATGCAGGGATGTTCTTTGCCTCTATTCATAAGTTAAATGCATTGGAACTTAACTCATGCCTTTGAAATGTTACTAGCATACAAACTTGCAGATGCCTCGGGGATTGTTCTCAAAACCAAGTTATCTTCTTTAGACACAGGCAGTCTTTTTGATACAATGGGGGTTAAAACCAAATGTAAACCTGCAATCGCTCACAAATAGTGCAAATGATCAAATCAAAATTTGCTGAAGTAATGTTAGTAACATTTCTGGCATTCACCATAATGCTGAAAACATGTTTAGGATATCCTTGTAAATGTAATTTAATGCAGATATCATCAATTAGTCAGCCTGCTTTCGGAGGCTGTACTGCTTGTAGCCATTTTCACTAGAAACAAGGAATTCAGTTGAGTTTACATAAATTTTAAGTATTTACAAACTAATGTCATTTCAAAATACGCTGAACATGTTTTATTTCACCACATGAAGCAGAAATGAGTCTTTTTTTTTAATGGCTTAACAAACCTTAAACCTGAAGATACATTTTCCAGTCTGAGTCAACGGCAAATTATAAGTAAATCAATATGAGGGTAAATCCTACTTGAGATCCTACTCACCACCCTAGCATGTAGAGACACATCAAACCTTGACAACGCAAGAAGAAGCAAACGCTGCACAGTCCCATCTTCAAACCTAGGACCCTCCCAGTTGTGTTGTTACGCAGTTGAGATGGAACAGAACTGTCAGATCCATAAGGTCCTTTAGATCATCAGCAGCTGAAGTATACACTGCCATGGCCTGTAACATTATGACTTGGTATCAGCTTCATTCCATCAATAGTATCAAGCCCAAGGAGATAGGGATAAGCCTGTCCAAGGATGCAAAGTCAGCTCTGTGGACTGGGCAGATGAGATCGTCAGTGAGATCCAGTGACCAGAAAGGCAGTTCTGCAACACATTGTGGGGAGCGAAGGGCATGACACCACAGCGAAGAGGTCATGGTCATCCACTGTAACCAAGGAAGACCCCAGTTGTGACAAATGCTCGTACCACTGAACCCAAACTTCTGAAGTCAAGAGAGTGGAACTGCCCCATTGCAACGTCTTTTCCACTTTAGGAACTCTCCTGCCTAGGTTTAATTTTATTTTTGATTTACATCACAGTAACAAGGTGCCCAGTGTGACCATCCCAGCCAATTACACCGAAGTGAGCAATCAACTTACTAACCTGTACAGCTTTGAAATGTGGGAGGAAACCAGAGCACCTGGACAAAGCCCATGCTGTCTCAGGGAGAACATAGAAACTCTTTACAGACATTGGCGGGAATTGAACACAGGGTGCTGGTGCATGCCGACAAAAAAGCCTTGCAGAGGGTGGTTAGGGGAGCAGAGACGGTTATTGGGGTCTCCCTACCTTCTGTTCAAGACCTCTTTCAGAGTCGATGTCTCCAGAAGACACGGTACATCATTAAAGACCACTCACACCCTCTCCATGAACTGTTTGTTCTTCTGCCACCAGGTAAACATTATAGAAGCATTGAAAATAAAACCACAAGGCTACTAAACAGCTTCCTCCCACAGGCAGTCAGACTGCTAAATAGCTGCTCTACCTGACTCTGCTTTGGACACTCTTAACTTGCACTGGACACTTATAACTTGTTTTTTAACTGACATGTGGCTGTTGTGTTTTACTATTTATTGTTATGTTTATTATTTAGTGTTGCATTTGTTATGTTATGATTGTGCTGCTCCTGGGAAACGCTGTCTCATTCTGCCCTGCAAAGCTGATGTACAGTTAGAATGACAATAAAGTTTTTAAATCTTGAATCTTTGAATGTAATAGTGTTATGTTAACTGCTATGCTATTGCACCATTGTCATTGTTGGATGTGATTGTCAACCAACCAATCAATGAGGGGTATAGAAGGGCATAAGATATGCGTCACTAGTTAGGGAAGCTGCAACATCGAATTACAGAGACACAAGATGCTAATATCTGGAGCATAAAAAGAACAAACTGTTGTATACTTCATGTTTCTGTTGTACTTGAATAATATTGTAAATATATTGTTTGATTAAGTATTATTGTTCATTAAATAATTCATTATGGGTCATATATAGAGTAAGCAAATTGCATCTATTGTGATACTACCACGTCATATATTTGCACTTCACTTTAAGTGAAAATGAAGTACACAATTTATCTCCACGCTCTGATTTTTTCCTTTCAATTAGTTTTTAATATTTTAGAGTTACAAAACATAACAAAAATGCTGGAGGAACTCAGTGGGTCAAACAGCATCTGTGGAAGCAAAGGGATTGTCAATATTTTGAATCAAGGTAACTTAGGTCCTGATAGTTTAACTTGGCATCATCATTGACAAGGACACTGTGGACCAAAAGCATTATTCCTGTGCTATGCTGTTCTGTGTTCTATGAACTATTCGCTGGAGTACTGAAAACATGTTCCAGAATTTGCCAGGCATCTAGTTGTTCCAGCTCTCTTCTAAAACAGGCATCTTGCTAACAATGTGGAAATATGCCCTGTCCATTAAAGAAAGGACCAATCTAGTCTGACTAATTGAAACACAGTCCATTCAATCTCATTCCTTTGCAAAGAGGTGGAACGTGTCATTGACTGTGTCTATCAAGCAGAACTTTCACCCCATTCACACACTCACTGATGTGCAATTTGTGTTTCACCACAGGTAGGTCCAAGCATAGACCAAAGAGCTTTATTGCAGAGATAAGATGAGATTAACTCTCCTTGACATCAAGACAACATTTGGCAGAATATAGTATTAATGAATCATGATAAAATTGAAGTCTGTGCATTTATACAGTCTTGTCTGACACAGATTATGGTGGTTACTGGAGGCCAGTCATTACAAGTTTAGGACAACAGTGAAGGAGTTCATCACCATCAGCTACTTCAAAGATCTTTATTTTTGCATAGTCCTTTAATTTAGTTTCTGTCTTGTTTATCTATTAAATGGATGACTTCATGAACACTGGGATTCTCTGGGTAAAACCTAATCTCACTATAACATTTGCCCTTCTCACCCCTCCCCTATCATATTAGCAACTTAAAACTAACTTGTTTTCTGAACTTCCAAGTTTTGACAAGGAATGCTTGACCTGAAAGGTTATCTGCTTTTCTCTCTCCACAGACGCTGCCTAAACTGCGAGATGTTTCCATCGCTTTCTGTTTTTAGACCAGTTGGAGAATGGATATCCTCCAATGAGTATCCTCACATACTGAGATCCAAAACCCATCTACAATGCACATCAAAAGGAGGATGGAATCGGGTAAACATCACTAAACACTCCAGAAATTCAATGCCATCCAGGATAAAGCAGCCCACTTGTTTGG
Organism: Hypanus sabinus; assembly: GCF_030144855.1. NCBI lineage: Eukaryota > Metazoa > Chordata > Chondrichthyes > Myliobatiformes > Dasyatidae > Hypanus > Hypanus sabinus. Next base: position 24,735,013 of record NC_082707.1, read on the forward strand.
TTCTCTATCAACTACTCTAACCATTCCTTCTCACCACTACAACAGCCCTGTGTGCCATCAATAAAATGGAGCAAATCTCCTTGCTAAGTCCTTTCCAACAAAACTTCCCAAACTCAGGGCATTTATCACCAGGAACGACAAGATCAGCGGATGCAAAAGCTGCCAGTTCTCCTTCAAGTCATTCATGGACTTGATGTGTAACTATATCCTAATTTGGCTACCCTTTAATTCCAGGTTTATTGAATTTCTCAAATTTAATTTTCCCTGTTACGAGTACGACATTTAAACCCGTCTCTCCAGATCTGGGGTTTCCAATCTTTTTTTATGCCACGGACGCCTAACATTAGCCAAGTGGTCTGTGAGCCCGTTTGGGAACCCCTTCTCTGGATCAACGGTCCAAAACTTTGACTGTAATCCAATAACTGAACTACTATGCTACCATACCCTACAGGGAAAACTATCACTTTGGGAAAAGCACAAAGATGATTGGTGGTTCATTCCAATGCACAGTTAGTAAATTTCCTTTGGCATTAAACTCTGATGTTTAGTTCTTTTGTTCAAGTCTTTGTAGCTTAATCATTCAATGAAATGTGCAAAATTTCGGAAAGATGGAACACTGCAACATGCAATAGTCTTACAAAGTTTTTGTTAATTCATTTATAGCATGGCTTTGAAATCGGACACATGTGGACTTGAAAATAAATAACAGATTGCAGATGCTGAAATGCTGAAATAAAGAAATAAAATTTAAAAAACACAAATAGCAGATGTGGAAAAAAACGAAGTTGACATTTTAGGAAACCAACCGTTCATTAAAGCTCATCAGAAAATCCATTGATCTAAAATATTAAACATATTCTTGACTCCCCAGATGCTGTTAGATCTGTTGAGTATTTCAAACATGTTTTTTTAGTGTGATCTACTACATTAGGAAACACTGAAGAACCCGGTTATTTCCCTTCAGCAGGAGAAAAATTAAGGTATTGCATGATAGTGTGTATCTGTGGAGTGATGAATATCAGGGAGCTTAATCATTGCTATTTATTCACATTGTCTCATTCTGAGCACATGCAATTTCTTCCAGCTATTTCATCTTTCAGAATTCTTTACACCACTTAAAGTAAGCACATGCCTCAAAATCTTTCCGTGTCAGATGTTTACAAATAGCATGGAGATGTAGAAAGTTATAATGATGATAGAAATTCAATGCAGTTGGGTGTGTAGAACAATGCAGTTGCTTACTGTACATACTATTCTGTGCATGTTCAGAGAAGCTCCTGCCAATTAATGCATACTGTTCATTTTGAATATATTGTCCAATTCCTCACCAGAAAAGTGTAGTATATCAATAAAATATGCTCATAGAGTCATAAAGCACAGAAACTAGTGGAGTGGTGTCACAGCAACAACCTTGCACTCAACGTCAGTAAGATGAAAGATCTGATTGTGGACTTCAGGAAGGTTAAGAAGAAGGAACACATATCAATCCTCATAGAGGGATCAGAAGTGGAGTGAGTGAGCATTTTCAAGTTCCTGGGTATCAAGATCTCTGAGGACCTAACCTGGTCCCAACGTATCAACGCAGCTATAAAAAAAAGCAAAACAGCAACTATTCTTCATTAAGTTTGAAGAAATTTGGTATGTCAACAATAACACTCAAAAACTTCTATAAATGTACCATGGAGAGCATTCTGACAGACTGCATCCCTATCTGGTATGGTGGGGGGTGGGATGGGGCCACTGAACAGGACCAAAAGAAGATGCAGAGGGTTTTAAAGTTAGTCAGCTCAATATTGGGTACTAGCCTACAAAGTCCCCAGGACATGTTCAAGAAGTGGTGTCTCAGAAAGGCAGTGTCCATTAGTAAGGACGTCCAGCACCAAGGGCATGCCCTTTTCTCACTGTTACCATTAGGTAGGAGGTACAGAAGCCCGAAAACACACACTCAGTGATTCAGGAACAGCTTTTTGCCCTCGGCCATCTGATTCCTAAATGGACATTGAACCCGTGAACACTACCTCACTTATTTCTGTTTTTGCACAATTTTAAATTATTCAATATATGTATACTGTAATTGATGTATTTATTATTATTATTGTTATTATTATTTTCCTCTTCTTCTATATTGTTTTGCATTGAACTGCTGCTGCTAAGTTAACAAATTTCATGCCACATGCCAGTGTAATAAACCTGATTCTGAAACTTCCCTTTGGCCCAACTCATCCATGCCAACCTACTTGACCAACTAGGCTAGTTCTTATTTGGCTGTGTTTGGTATTTATCTCTTTAAAAATTGGGCAAAGTACATCACTCTAATTACTTTTAGTCATACGGATACTATTAAATTTTTAATGCTCTAAATTTTTGAAGGTGGACTATGAGGATTGCTGGACAAAATGAAGTTTTCATTACCTGCATTAGTTTGACGGGTGAATGCCAATGTTTTAGATTTCTGCCCTATACATAGCACCAGCATCAAATTGTCAAAAACAAGATTTAGCATAAAGTCATAACCTGAACATTTTGTTCAGATAAGATAAACCTCTGGACAGAATGTTGCTCCACAGTAGCAAAAGGCATGATAATGCAAAAGCTGGGTACCCAGTGATTCATCTGAGATAGTCAAAGACAAACTTAACTCCAATACAGAGAAAGGTAATTTTGTCCCGGATACTCCATAACTTTTGTAAGACCTCAATCACAACTACCCTGAATAAAGATCCTTAATGAAAACATTCAATTGGATTGTGTGATTCATGTGTAATTCTGACAAATACTTGTGAACACAGTTGTTGGTAATGCAATTTTCCCCATACTACCCTTGATTAATTCAGAAGCGTTGAGAGTGATTTACAGTTTCAGGCTCAGCAACCTCAGACTGGTAAGGAAATGAGAGGCCTACATCTAACTGTCCAGAAGCACCAGTCTGTGCAGTACCAGCACAGAAATACCTTTGGCAAACCATTAATAAATGGAGATTATGAAAGAGCATCTCCACCTTGGACTTGTTGCGGCCTTCTGCTTCAGACACCTCCTCAGAGATGACCGGAATCCACTTTAATATTCCTACCACCACAACAGGTCAACAAAAGATGCAACTTCTCTAGCTCTTCACTCTACTCTGGACTAGCTGGACAATAGGAACTTATACATTGATCTGTTGTTCATTAATTACAGCTTGGTGTTCAACAGAGCCATCAAGCTCCTGCGTCATCAAGTTCCTGGGTTCAACATCTCTGAAGGTCTATCCTGGGCCCAACATATTGATACAATTACAGAGAAGCCACATCAGCAGCTCTATTTCATTAGAAGTTTAAGGAGATTTGGTATGTTAAAGCCTCCAGCAAATTTCTACAGATGCATCAAGGAGAGCATTCTGGCTGGTTATAATAATGTTTGATATGGATGGGTCATTGCACTGGATTGTAAAAAAGCAGCAGAGTTTTACAAATACAGCCAGTTCCATAATAGGCACAGGCCTTCCCAACATCGAAGGATATGTTCAAAAGGCCATATCCATCATTAATGACACGCAACTCCCAGGATATACCCTCTTTGCATTGCTACCACCAGGGATGAGGTGCAGGAACCTGAAGACACACCCTCAACATTTTAGCACCAGCTTCTTCCCTTCCACCATCAGATTCCAGAACGGGCCAATGAACCAACCCATGAACATGGCCTCACCATTTTTGCTCAATATTTGCACTTGTTATTCCAGTTCATTTTATTTATATCTATTTCTTATTACAATTTATTATATTTTTATGTATTACACTGTACTACTGCCCAAAAAGCAAACTTTATGGCACGTGTCTGTGATATTAAACCTGATTCTGGTTCTGAAGCTTTAATAACTCATATCAGGTGAGAATACAATGAGATGTCACAAGTTTAGGGTGAAAGGTGAAATATTTAAGGGCAATCCGATCTTATTCACTCAGGGAGTGGTGTGAATGTGGAATGAGCTGTCAGTGGATGTGATAAATGCAGCCTCAACTGTAGAAAAGAAGTTTGGATAGGTTAATTCGCTATGTGCCATGTCATATGACATGGGAGATCACCACCTTCCATCTGTCCATGATCCCGATTGTTCCTGGCAATTTTTTTCTACAGAAGCAGTTTGCCATTGGCTTCTTCTGGGCAGTGCCTTCATGAGACAGGTGACCTCAGCCATTATCAATTCTCTTCAGAGACTGTCTGGCTGGCATTAGTGGTCGCTTAACTAGGACTTGAGATATGCACCAGCTGCTCATATTACTAGCCACCACCTGCCCCCATAGCCTCAAAATTTGGGGCAGTAGATTTAGGATGGAGATGAGGAGGAACTGCTTTTCCCAGAGAGTGGCGATTCTTTGGAATTCTCTGCCCAATGAAGCAGTGGAGGCTACCTCAGTAAATATATTTAAGACAAGGTTGGTTAGATTTTTGCACAGTAGGTGAATTGAGGATTATGTGGAAAAGGCAGCTAAGTGGAGATGAGCCCATGGCCAGATCAACCATAATCTTATTGAATGTCGAAGAAAGCTCGACAGGCCAGATGGCCTGCTCCTACTCCTATTTCTTATGTTCTGCCACCAATATTTCCACCCAGCTACCTGTAGATTGGCTCATGGATGAAAGAAATATGGGGGGCTATGGTCTAGGTGCAGGTAGGTGGGACTAGACAATCAGGTCAGTATGGACAAAATGGGCTGAATAGTCTGTTTAAGTGCTGTAATATTTTATGACTATGACTTGGGCCACTATATTTCCCTTTGCATGGAATACTTGACTTGCTTATTGATCAGTGCGGTTTAATAACAACATCTCCTCCTCTATGATCATCAGCACAGATGGACCTCAAGGCTTTTTGCTCAGCCTCCTGCTCCACTCTCTATATACAAATGACTGTGTGGCTACACACAGCTCCAATGCCTGCTTCAAATTTGCAGGGTCGCAACTGGTGTTGGACAAATCACAGAGTCGGGTCACCTGGTTGAGTTCTGCTACCAAAACTAAATCTTGCACAATGTCGGCAAAGCTAACGAGTTTATTATTGACATCAAGAAGAAAAAGAAGAAGAAGGGTGAACATGTGCCATTCTATATTGGGTGACTGCCAATGGAGAGAGTCAGCAGCTTTAAATTCCTGGGTGGTAACATATCAGATGATCTGACCTGGGCCCGGCACTTCGATGCAATCATAAATAAAGGCACTGTGCTTTCCTTATTTAGGTAGTTAACAAGATTCAACTTGTCACCAAGCACTATTGTTGAAAGGGCCCTGACTGACTGGTATGGTAATTTGAATCTGCAGGAGTAGAAGAAGCTGCAGAGAGTAGTGGACTGGACCCAGGACAGCACAGGCACATCGCTCTCCACCATTGGTAGGAATTAGAGGAGGTGCTGGCTCAAAAAGGCAAGAAGGGGCATTATTTGAAACTTAAATGCACAGATTAGTTATTCTAACTATGCACAGTGTAAGTAATATTGAGAACCATAGAGCAAAACAGAGCTAAATCATATGCATCTTGTTTATTCAACTCCTTAATTATGCTGCACGCCATTCAAATATGTCATAGATTTACATGCACCATAATGCTTTTCCCTTATCAAAAACAAAATGACTCCTGTACTGCTGTTGTTTGTGGATGCAACCACCACGTATTTTTTGCGCTTTACTGCAGTTTCCCTCGTTAACTAGTACGGCTTTTGACTTGTATGCTGGGAGATTATTCCCTTTAAACTGTCACATATCTCAATTCAAATTTGACATTTGAATTAAGATACATGCAATTGAAGTCTTCTGTTTCAACTATAATATAAGTTGCACCAGAATCCCCAACATGTTTTGGTATTCTAGTCTTTGCCACCTTTATGTGACTATAGTCTGCCATTGAATTTGTACTTTGCAATAAATGATTTTTTTTCATTTGGCATACTTTGATGTTATTGGCATAGATGAGAAATTTTTAAATTATTAGTTTATTATTGTTGCATGTATTAAGATAGAGTGCAAAACATCGTTTTGCATGTCATCCATATAGATCATTTGATAAAATAAAATAAGTTAGCCGAGTGGGAAAAGCAATAACATAATTGAGAATGTAGCATTATAGTTGCAGAGAAAGTGCAGGACTCAAGACCTTGTGTATGTGTTAAATTTGATTGAAGTTGCTCATTGATTAAACCACAGATAAACGTTTCACTGTGCACATTCCAAAAAAAGTACCAAAGTTAACCTCATGAGATAATGTCAGAGAGCATCGGATTGAAATCATGTTTTTAACTTTCTATCACAACAGAAGACTTACCATAATATTATACAAATCAAAATCCATTTCAATAGTCTCTTGTATTCCTGGATGCCGTTACTCTGTCTAGGCACATCCTCACCATCTCCATCAGTCTTTGCCATGTTAATTGTTCTAAGAAAACATATGGGACTAGCTTGGATGTCACCTTGGTCAGCATGGACATGTTTCCATGCTTGACAATTCTGAATGTAAAACAGTTCTATTGTGATCTCTGCATGAACTTACAGACCTGCATACATGATAGTGTATGTCAAAATCTTCCAATATATAATCTGCAGACATCGATTCCTATTCTTCTACTAAGTTTTGGGGACATCCGATGATGTCACGTGAGACCATGCAAGTTCTGTTGACTGTTTAGTTCACTGGCTACTGCCTTGGACATATTAAACTAAGTTCACCATATTTTCTAGTGTCACCCTTTCGGTATTAACAATCACGTAAGTCTCTGATCCTCATATACTTACATCAATTAGATGGTCTTTAGGTTGTGCTGTCCCTGGCCCACTCCTCAGCAAGGATTTCTGCTGGGCCTCACCCAAAATTCTGTCCACACCATGGTTTCCAGTAAATTCTCATAATTTATTTGTTGCTGTCCTCAGTGCTTCAACCTATCATTGTGGTCAGCATTGCTGTTAACTCTCAGTAAGTCTACTTGCAAGACATAAAGCCTTTATTTATCTTGCATGTTTCATTCTTTAAAACGTTACAGCAAATTTTAATGCAAACACATAATTATACTGCACGGGTGTGTATACATCACTTAGGCTACCGGACAGTCACTTGAGCATAAGCAAGGGAAACCCCTTTTTTTACATATGACTGTAGAAACAATAGTAAATTTTTCATTATGAAAACCTGAATCATCTCGCTTCATGATTACAGATATGTTCAAATTATGATAATTGGCCATTATGATTTAGATTGTATGCTAAATCCAGACTTTCATAATGGAGTGACACATTGAGTCAGATCATGCTTATTTTTTACCATAGGACATAGGAGCAGAATTAGGCCATTTGGCCCAGTGAGTCAGCTCCTTCATCCTATCATGACTGATTTATTATTTCTCTCAACCCCATTCACCTTCCCTCTCACCGTAATCTTTAAAGGAACATATCAACCTCAGCTTCAAATATATTCAATGACCAGACCTCCACAGCCAATCGTGGCAACGATTCACCATCCCCTGGCTAAAGAAATTCCTCCTCAACTTTTCTTTAAATTGACACTCCTCTGTTCTGATGCTTTATGGCGCTTTGGATTTCCGGCATCTGCACACTTCCTTGTGTTTATGCCTACCATCCCATGCCTAACTGCGTTTCAGTAAGTCCAGTAACTTGCCTGTCCTTCTCCTGCTTAAATATAGGCAGAGGCTGAAGAGCAAGACTCCAAGGGTTAGGACAATGAGAGATGGCTGTGGGAGGCAGAGCAGCAGTTACAGAATTGCTTTGAGCCAGTGGACTGGGCCATGTTCAAGGACTCATCAGTGCATCTGAATGAATACACCATGGTTGTCACTGACTTTATAAATATAGTCGTAGGTACGTCTCCATAAAATCATTCAGAGTCTTTCTCAACCAGAAGCCCTGGCTGAACCATGAGTTCTGCAATCTGCCAAGGGCAAGATCAGGGGCATTCAGCTCTGGTGACCAAGTAAGATACAAGAGGTCCAGGTAAAATTTCCAGAAAGCCATTTGATTGGTGAAGTGCTAATTCCGAACCAAACTTGAATCACTGAAGAGATGCTCAACAGCTATGGCAGGGCTTGAATGCTATTATTTCTAACAAAGTGAAATCAAGTGACGTAGTTGACAACAAGGCCGCTTCCAGATGAGCCCAATGCCTTGTGTGCTCACCAGATGATCCTTCGGTTTCAGAGTTTGATGTGAGAGCATCATTCGGAAAGGTGACCCATGGAAAGCATCCAGCCTGGATGGAGTACCTGGCTGTGTACTAAAGTCTTGCGCTGATCAACTGGCTGGAGTGTTCGATGATATCTTTAAGCTCTCACTTCAGCAGGCTTCAAGCAGGCCTCAGTCATAACAGAGCTTAAGAATGGGGTTACCTGCCTCAATGACTATCATCAAGTAGCACTTACATCCTCCAAGATTAAGTGCTTTGAGAGGATGGTGATGAAAAACGTCAACTCCTGCCTGAGAAGAAAATAGAACCCACTCCAATTTGCCGACCAGCACAACAAGCCAACAGCAGATGCCATTTCACTGGCTCTTCACTCGTCCCTGAAACATCTGGACAGCAAAGGTGTATACATCAGGTTGCTCTTTATTGACTATAGCTCAGCATTTAATATCATTATCCCCTCAAAACTAGTCAATAAGTTTTAGCAAATTGAATCCTCGGTTTCCTCATCTGCAGACACTAGTCAGTTCAGATTGGCAACAACATCACCTCCTCAATCTCCACCAGCATAGATGTCGCACAAGGCTGTGTACTTAGCTCCTTGCTCTATTCACTTTACACTTTGGACTGTGAGGGTAAGAACAGTTCCAATGCCATATTTATGCTCACTTACATCACCACTAGCATTGACTGAATCAAAGGTGATGACGAATCAGCATATAGGAGGAAAATTGAGAATATGGTTGAGTAGTACCACAAAAACAACCTCTCACTCAATGTCATCAAGACTAAGGAGCTGATTATTGACTTCAGGAGGAGCAAACTAGGGGACCATGAGGCAGTCCTCTTCAGAGGATCAAAGGTGGAGAGGGTCAGTAACATTAAACTCCTCAGTGTTATTATTTTGGAGGGCCCAGAGCATAAGTGCAATTACAAAGAAAGAGCAGCAGTGCCTCTACTTCCTTAACAGTTTGCAAAGGTTCAGTGTGACATCTAAAACTTTGTTAAACTTCTACAGATGTATAGTGGAGAATATATTGACTGGTTGTATCACAGCCAATGCTCTACAAAATCCTATGAAAGTAGTAGATATGACCCAGTCCATCATGGGTAAAGCCCTCTGCACCACTGAGCATATCTACATGGAGCACTCTTACAGGAAATCAGCATCTGTCATCAGGGACCCCCATCACCCAGGTCATCCACTATTCTTGCTACTACTATCAGGAATTAGGTACAAGATCCTGAGGACTTATACTATCATGTTCAGGAACAGTTATTACCCCTCAACCATCTGGCTCTGGAACCAATGGGAGTAACTTCATTCAACTTCACTTGCCCCTTCACTGAACTGTTCCCACAGCATATGGACTAATTTTCAAGGACTCTTCATCTCAGGTTAAGACCTTTAAGATATAGGAACAGGATGCAGCCATTTTGCATCGAGTCTGCTCCACCATTTCAGCATGGCTGATGCACTTTCGCTATCAGCCTCAATCTCCAGCCTTCTCCCCGAAACCCTTCATACCCTGATCAATGAAGAATCTATCAACACCTGCCTTAAACATACCCAATGACTCGGCCTCTACAGTCACCTGTGGCAACTAATTCCACAGATGCGCCTCTCACTGGCTAAAGAAATTCCTCCTCATTACCATTCTAAGAACTCTGTCCTCTGGTCTTAGACTCTCCCACCATGTTTTCAATGTGTATTGCTTATTTATTTATTGTTATTTTTTTCCTTTTTGTATCTGCAGTTTGTTGCCTTTTGCACTCTGATTCTCTGCCCTGTTGGGTGTGGACCTCCACTGATCCCATTATGGCTCATGGATTTAGTGAGTATGCCCTCAAGAACACAAACCTGATGGTTGTATATGGTGACATATATGTACTTCGATAATAAATTACTTTGAACTTTGAAAACCTCCATACATTAAATTGAAGTTTGTATAGTAATGATTCTTATGAAGATTATAACATTCTGAAACCAAGAAATGAAATGTCAGGCCACAAATCTATGTCATCAGGGTGTTGTTCATATGTTTTAGTATTTGTTGAATAAAGGATTCAGCGTTTTGGAGACAGCTTCTCAACATGCTGTCACTTTCAGTGCATTTAATTTCTCACTCAATCTTAAATTTACCCATCTAAGCCACCTTAAGGCTTGATTTTGGGATATAGGGAGAGAGATGATCAATATGCACAGGCTCCCAATTACTAATATAATATTTGCAAATGTTTAATAATGACTTGCATTGGAATATTTCTTACTCTCAAGTGCACATCAGACAGACAGAGAGCATTCTCTGGTATATCTGTATTGAGAGGGAGGAGTGTTTGAGTCTTGGTGACAGATGAAGAGGCAGATAGGCAGATGAAAGTGGAAGAAGAAAAATCAATGCTAGGGTGTTTATCCTGTGTTTAGCCAAGGAGAGGCAGCACATGAACTGGTGATATTTTTTTTTGGAGCCCAGACACCCCTGAATTTTAAAATGTAAACATTTGGTCAAACGCTCTGCGGATTGGCAGCAATCTGAAATGCACAATATGTTGTGTACTACTATTGATGATTTTGCCAACTTGGAATTTGAGCTACAGGATGACATCTTTAGTGGCAAAATTGTCAGTTAAGGAGCCTGAGATTCCTAATTAGACAAAATGCATTTAAAATGGATTGGAGAAAAATGTAAACTACATGTTGAAGAAACTGAGAGATACCTGAATTTTAAATACAAGCATATGGGAAATTCTGTTCTTTGATAAGATTAAATGAATAATAAATATGTGGCCATAGTGATAGGAATAATAAAAATGTTACCTTTATTTTAGAACATTATGAACATTATAACTATCTCTTTATATTATACACTAATATATATGCACCAAATAATTGTCAGGCATATGGCTAACTGAAAGGGAAGTATTTTACAATCATTCCATTTCGCAATGACTTATGCGCTTCTCTGAATCATGCCAATAAAAACACACAGAAGCAAGGATTACTTGAAAAACATGATATGATGTGAGTTGTTGCTGCTCGGCTGGAAGCAAGGAAAATTGAGCTAATTTGCTGTACCAGTACCTTGAGAAAATCCCAACACAGCAGCATGACAATTACATCCAGGTGCAAGAACTTAATTCAACAAATTCTAGGCAGATTCCTTCAGTCAATTGCAAATCTTAACCTCAGCTGTGACTAAATATGTATGCCCTTGGAAAAATAGGCTTTCATATCAGCCTTTGCCAACAGTTTCATTGGTATGTGTTGATGGTTGGCTTGTAATCCAGAAATTGATATTTCCCAACTAAATGTGACATTTAAACTTATAACAGCATAATAGAACAGCTGTAGCATCTGCTGTCTTGAACATATTTGTATGTAACTTTAAATATTAAAATGTGGCTCTTTAATTCTGGTGTCTTGGGACTTTTTTTTCTTCGTCTTGGTCTGCTGTTTGAATGCAGCTTGTTAGAACTAAACTCCACCAGAATACAAATATTCTACCTTCTCAAGAAGTGGTATGTAGTAGCAGTAGCAATTGATCCCCTCCAAGTGGTCCACAAACTTGTGGTTTGGGGTATTGTTTGCCTCAATGACCTAGAGGGCTATGTTGGCTGGAGTCAGGGGTTCACACTTAGACCCTTGGTAGGGTCACACATGCTAAACAGGTCAAAGGGTCGAGGCTAGACTAAGGGTGTTTCATCAGTCCACCAGGTTCAGTGATTCAGCTCAGGGCTAAGAACCCCGAATTGAATTGAATTGACTTTATTTCTGACATCCTTCACATAAATAAAGAGTAAAAATCTTTACTTTAAGTCTCTGTCTAAATGTGCAATCAGAGTAATTCATAATAAACATAGAAATACACTCAAATCAGCATGAGTTAATCAGTGTGGTGGCCTGGTGGAAGAAGCTGTCCCAGAGCCTGTTGGTCCTGGCTTTTATGTTGTGGTACCACTTCCTGGATGCTTGCAGCTGGAATAGATTGTGGTTGGGGTGACTTGGGTCTCCAATGGATCCTACAGGCCCTTTTTTCACACCTGTCCTCGTAAATGTCCTGAGTCGTGGAAAGTCCACAACTACAGATGTGCTGGGCTGTCTGCACCACTGTCTGCAGAATTCTGCAATTAAGGGAGGTACAGTTCCCATACCAGGCAGTGATGCAGACTTAGGATCTTAAGTTCTTAGGATCTGGGGACCCATACCAAACTTCCTCGACCGTCTGAGGTGAAAGAGGTGCTGTTGTGCCTTTTTCACCACACAGCTGGTATACACAGACCATGTGAGGTCCTCAGTAATGAGGATGCTGAGGAACTTAAATCTGTTTACCCTCTCAACTCCAGATCCATTGATGTCAATAGGGGTTAGCCCATCTCCATTCCTCCTGTAGTCCACAACCAGCTCCTTTGTTTTTGCTACATTGAAGGAGAGGTTGTTTTCTTGACACCACTGTGTCAGAGAGATGACCCCTTCCCTGTAGGCCACCTCGTTATTATTTGTGATTACGCCAATCAATGTAGTGTTGTCGGCAAATTTAATTACCAGATTAGAACTGTGGGTGGTGACACAGTCATGTGTATACAAGGAGTACAGGAGGGGACTTAGTACACAGCCCTGAAGGGCTCCTGTGTTGAGAGTCAGCAGGGAGGAAGTGGGAAGCCCACTCTTACCAGTTGCTGGCGATCTGACAGGAAGTCCAGGATCTAGCTGCACAAGACAGGGTCAAGGCCGAGGTTTCTGAACTTCCTGTCAAACCTGGATGGAATTAGGATATTGAATGCTGAACTGTAGTTCAAGAACAGCATTCTCATATAAGCATCCTTCTTCTCCAGATGTGTAAGAGCAGTATGTAGAGCAGAGGCTATTGCATCGTCTGAAGATTGGTTGTGTCAGTAGGCGAATTGTAGGGGGTCGATTTTGGGTGGTAGCAAGTTGCAGATGTAATCCTTGACCAGCTACTCAAAGCATTTGCCTATTATTGAGGTGAGTGCAACAGGACACTAGTTTTTCAGGCATATCTTCTTTTGGTACAGGGACAATGGTGGATAATTTGAAGCAGGAGGGCACTCTACACTGGGAGAGGGAGAGATTAGAAATATCTGTAAACACATCTGACAGTTGTGCTGCGCACATCCTAAGATGCAGTCTGGTCCCACAGCCTTGCCACTGTCCACTCATTGGAAATATCTACGTACCTCAGCCGCAGAGATGACCAGGTTGCAGGTTGTAGTGGTAGCTCTCCTTGGAGGCTCAGAATTAGCGACATCAAAGCGAACAAACAAAAACTGACAAACAACCATGGTGGAAAAGACAAACTGTCATGAAAATCAAAACAAAAAGAAATCTAGATAGACAGATAACATTGACAACATGAGCTGTAGAATCCTTGAAAGTGAGAATCCTTGAAATCCTTAAAATCCTTGAAGGTCATGGAATCAGTTGACTCTTAAATCATTGGTAAGCTACTCATTTAAGGGAATAAAATCAGACACTGTGATAGTACCTTCACCATTAGAGCTGGAAATATATAAGTAAGATGATTAGCAGCTCTAAAATTCAAATTAGTAGTTAACAATAAATAATTCTCGGTAGCAACTAGATCCAGACACACCATAACTTGTGCTGATGGTGAAGTGGCATCCGCACAAGCTTTTGAGGCGACTTGTCTCGGGTTCGAATCCCGCTGGCTCCTTGCACGCTTTCCATCCATGCTGGGTTGAGTGTTGGGCTAGCGACTTGTCCTTGTAAAAAGAAAGTAGAAATGCTAAAGAAACAGCAAAGTTGCCACCAAATGCATCACAAGGCACAGAATGGAACAATAACAATGAAAAAAAAATCACATCTGAAGGAATTGAAATCAAACCTTCCATGCCAAGAACTAAACTACTGACCAATGAGTTCAATAGAGGCAACTTACATTTATTCTATTGTACAATTGCAAAATAAGCATTTCCTCTAATTTTGATACCTAGCTGCATAAAGAGACATCAGGATAAAAGAACATTTCAAGTTATGTCTTAAAGGAGGAGAGAGAAGTACAGACAAAGTAACTTAATGAGTAACTTCCAGAGATTTGGACAAAGGCAACTGCAAGCATCACTGGCATTGATCAGGGACTTTAATGAAAATATGAAGAATACAGAGTGAGGGAGGAATGAAACTATTTGAAGTTTGGAAAGAAGGAATAGAGCTTTAAAGTCAATGCATATCAGCAAGCAAGAGATTAAGTTTTGCATAGGATTTGGGTTGAGTTAGATAGCAAAAGCCAAAATTCAGATGTGTTCAAATTTATGTAGGATGAAAAATTGCTTTTTTCCTATGAAACATTGAAATGATAGTGGTAGTGGTTAGAGATTACAAGAAGTTTTTATCTTCATTTGCTGAATGAACCTTCCCTAGTGCATGGACACTTTGCAAGAGAAAGCACAACATATCAGGAAAGACAAGGAACCGGATGCAATTCCGGCTTTCATGCTATGAATAGATACAGGAACACTGGAAATTTTCAGAGTCTCAGTTGGCTTGGGGTGCGGCATAAATTATCCTAGATATGTGGTGACAAAATTATTAGATTACATTAAATGGAACACACTTGTTATGCAAACCAAATACTAATGCTGAATGGTAAATCTTAACTGTACTTTGATCTGATGTCTTGGACAGGGTCTTATAAATCTACCAAGAGATGGTTAAGATCTCCAGCTTCCAGGAGAGCTCAGTTCTTCTTCAGGAGCATCATCATCTCAAAATATTCAAACATTCATGGGATCAGATCAAGAACCAACATCTGAAAACAGTGGAAAAGTTCTTTTGAAGACATCAGCAGCAGGAACATGATCTGATCAGTTCACGAGAAGGACCTCAGATTGCATGCTTCAGAGGCTGCTCTGCTTTTGGAAGAAATCTTAGTAAAAATTTAATATGACTAAAGGCATCCTATATGATGATAATGCAATGGCCAAGTTGCAGCAAACTCCTCATTTCCTTGTGTTTTTTTTACTATCAGGGGCATTCACTGCATGTGGGGCACTTGATTGCCCACTTATCCAGGGACATGGGACTTCTCCAAGCTTCACCAAATTATGTCTCACTTATGTTTGTTACTTAGGACTTCACCATCAAATGTCTAGATGCCCCTTTCAGCAAATTCAAGTTGTTGGATAAAAGTTTAGTAAATGAGTTGGTACAACAGTGGGAGCAGTGTGGATTGCCAGTGAGCAGAAAATACAAACCCAGGATGAAGGAATGTGAGTGTCTCATGAATGCAATGATGGCACAGCAGTTTAATTATCAGACTAGTAATCTAAAGACCCTGGACTAACAAAGCAGAGACAGGAATCCCACCATGGCAGGCATGGAATCTAAATTCAGTTAATAATCTGAAAATTTGCAGAAAAAGATTATCAACTGGTCTTTGTAATAATGACAATGTAAAATGTCAGATTATCAATACAATCCATCTAGTTCACTGATGTCTTTTATGGGAAGAAATCTGCCATTCTTACCCATGCTGGCCTACTTATCGTTCCTCATTTGAGTAGTGGTTAATATCCCACTTATCACATAGGAGACTGGAGTTTGTTTTCCCAATGGAGAGACAGCGTTTCTAAATTTGAGGACAGTATGACTTCACAATGCTGTAATATCAGGGTTTAATTCCCTCTGTCATCTGTAGGGAGTTTAGATGTTCTCCCCATGACCTCATGGCTTTCCTCCAAGTACTCCAGTTTCCTCCCACGTTCCAACAATGTTTGCATTAGTGTTGGAAAGTTATGAACATGTTATGTCAGTGTTGGGAGAATGACAACACTTGTGGGCTGCCCCCAGCATGTCCTTATTGAAAACGACACAATTCACTGTATGTTTTGATGTACACATGACAAATAAAGTTAATATTTATAATTTTTCTAGCCCCATCCCATGTAGTTGACTCTTCAGAGGCTCAGCAAGCCATTTAAGGATGTGCTGCTACACTTAAATAGTGAAGGAAAAAAATGACTGATCTCTTGGCATCATCCTGTGCAGCAAATTCAGATATGGCAAAGAAAGTTACTCCCAGCAACGTTGTACCAACCATAACCCCCTATTGTCTAAATTGGAAGAGTTGTCCCATAGATTGGTCAAACACCAGTTTAAACTTCTCATATTCATGGTCATAGTAAACTCTTCTGTTATAGTCCCGTCCTCACTGACAGGACAGACTCTACAGAGATGGTGGTAGAGTGGTATACAGCTGAAAAGTACCCCTCAGAGTTCTTAAAATCAACCCCATGACAACTCAAAACATCAGATCGGAGCTGAGCAAGGAAGCTCCATCCTGACAGCAATCTACTATCCTCACACAGTTGTGAACCATGCTGAACAACATCTGAAAGAGGCAAATCATAAACATGAGAAATTCTGCAGATGCTGGAAATCCACAGCAACACACACAAAATGCGGGAGGAAACATTGAAGATGTGTGACGTGATAGGAAGACAATGGATCAAGCTGGACATGTGCTGAAGGTCATTGCTACCAGACTGGATACACACTGCAGTCAGTGTATGACCCTAGCATGAGAGACATCTATAACTGACCTCCTCTTCATTAATTTGTCCTCGTGATAACATTGGTAGAAGTGGCCACAATGACTCAATCTCTGTGAGGCAAAGCTCCTTCTTGCTCAGGACTCTGTCCAACATGCTGTGGAGCCCTACAAATGTGAAAAATTAGACAGTGTCCAAGTAGCTCTGGCCACTCAAAAACACAAACCTGTGAGCTGCTGTAGACCATCATCAATGGCAGAAATGTACATCATCACCATCAGGGAGGAGGTACAGGAGCCTGAAAAAACACACAATGTTTTAGGAACAGCTTCTTCTCCTCTATATAATACTCTATGGTGGGAGTCATGAGGGAAGCTGCTTGTGGTTGTTGAGACCAATCATGCCAGCCTAGGTCATCATGTTATGGGTTTCTCAGGGCAACATTTGCTTCATTAACGACCCTTCTTCATCACAAGCGGAGGTGTTGGCTGCTGATTGCGCAATGGAGAAACACGTGAAGCAAGACCGATGCAGATTCAGGCAAGGGCTAATAAGTGGCTAGTAACCTTTTGTGCCACAAAAGTACCAAGCAGTAACATATCCCCTTTGCGGTGCCTGCATCTTGTTCCAGTGTGCCCTTCAACATGAGCTCCTGCATCTTACTATTGTTGTTGCAGGATTTATAATTGGTATTAAAATTAAAGGAAAGGAAAGCAGTCTGTTTCCTTAATGGGCTGCCAATCAGTGGCAATATTTTTACATCCTGAAGACAGCTTGAAAATCTATTCCATTTAAAATAGAAAGGCAACTAGATAATCAAAAAATGTTTTTACTAACTGCCAGGTAAGGTATCTGGCTCAGCGCTGTACTACCTTTTTTAAAATTTAAATACTAAAAATTTGCATTTTGCATTTCATTATTTTCCTAAGTAATGACAAAGCTAATAATTACTGGTCAGTAATGTTGTTCCTTCAACTTAATTAGCTTTCATGGCTAATAGGATAATTACAGATAGTGACTGCCCCTCCAATGATGCCCTAACACAAGAACACCTGCTGTGCCTGAATAAATCACGGCTACTGGTGCACTTCTTTCTCAGATCTTGGCATCTCAAATAATTATATCAGTTGCTTGCCTAATATTATATCTGAAGCAAGGTTAGTATTGTTAAAGCGAATTATTTGATAATGACAAAAATGGCGATTCTGTTGAGTTAACTTTTTAGTTTGTCTTGTTTTAACTCTTTTTTCATAAACAGGACAAAATGTAGAACAGAAAATTAATTTCAAAGATTAAATTCCACTTCCTAATTCTACAGCCTTTTTTGACTATATTTTTATAATCTCATTTATAGTGTCTGTGTTTCGCTTTAAGTCGTGGAGTACAATTTATCATTGTTTTCTTGAGTGGATATGAAATAGATCAGAGTATGTACCTTATGGACCTCTTCTAAAATTCACATCCAACTTTATTGTTTGCACCTCTTGATTAAAAAGTGCTTTCAAATGCCAAAGGTTAACCCAGTGGAATGGGAATACAAAGGCAGCTGAAAAGAAAGGGCTTTGAGCCAAATAGTTTGATTTTGGAGTAAACCTTTTAAAATAATACCATGTAAATTGATCTATTGTATAACAAATCCAAAATCTGTTCTGCTGGATTGTTGCCCAGATGATGGAATTTTAAATAATTCTGAAATAGTGCTTTAAAGATTATCATCTTACAGTGACTTTACTAGTTTACATACCAGCATTCTCTTATTATTTTAATAGCTTGGGAGCCAATTTTTGAAACGTTGAGAATTCAAAAGCAAATTTGTCCAGAAGGTAATAATGGATGACAAATAAACTGTAATTGCGATATCATTATTTGACTAATCGGGCTGTTCGAACATGCCAATTACAATAATAGTTTGTCCAATATTACTTAGACCATTAAAAGACATAGGAACAAAATTAGGCTATTCAGCCATCAAATCTCTTCTGCCATTCCTTCATGGGTGATTTATTATCCCTTTCAACTTCATTCTCCTGCATTCTCCCTGTAATCTTTGATGCCCACACTAATCAAGACCCTATCAACCTCTGTTTTAGATGCTCAAATGTATCATCCTCTCCGGGTCCAACCATTGGTGCAATTGTTTGTCCTTACCATCTTTTTCACAATTGCAAGATACTGCTGGATATAAACAATACCAAGTACAAGTCTACCCCACCTGTGAGTTGTTCATTATTGGTGGAGCTGGACTTGTTTTGCACTGTGTTGCAGTCTGCGTCAGCCACCCAGTGAAGAGGTTGCTGGAGCTCACTACGTACTATTGGATTATGTACTGGGCTGAGAGCTGGCCACTTCCATTAGGGCATTTCTCTAGTTTGTTTGATAGAAGACAAGCTGGATTACGTTTGTCTGTGGCTGCACTTGCTCGAGATGAGTACTGTTTTAGGCTTGCTCATGCAGAAACGTGACTCCAGGACAACTTTTAGCGCCATCAATCTAAAAGCCATGACATGAAAGGATTTTGGCTATATTATTTTAAGATACTTTTGTTACAGTATGTTTTTCTGCTATCATAATTGTATTGCCAGCTATGCTGTGACTGTTGGTACCGTGTTTTACACCTTGGCCCAAGGGGAAGCTGTGCTGTTTGGCTGTGTTCATGTGTATGGTTAAATGATAATGAAACTTGAACTTGAACTTTAAAAATACCCAATGCCTTGGCCTCCACACCTATCTGTATCAATGAATTCCACAGTTTCACTAAAGGAATTCCTCTTTATCTCTGTTTTAAAGGGACGTTCTTATATTCTGAGTCTGTGCCCTCTGATCCTCGACTCCTCTACCATGGGAAACATCCTCTGCACGTCCATTCTATCTAGGCTTTTCAGTATCTGATGGGTTTCAATGAGATGCCCACCCATTTTTTATAAAGTCCAACGAGTACAGGCCCAGAGCCATCAAACAATCCTCGTATGTTAACCCTTTAATTCCCAGGATCATTCTTGTGAACCTTCTCTGGATTCTCTCCAAATGCCAACACATCTTTACATTGATAAGGAGACCAAGACTGCTCACAAGTGCAGTCTGACCAATGTCTTATAAAGCTTCAGCATACATCCTTGCTTTTATATTCTCGTCCTCTGGAAATTAATGCTAATTTACATTTGCCTTTCTTACTACTGACTTAACCTGTAAATTAATTTCAAGGTAAAGAAAATGCTTACGAGGAAGTCCATAAAAATAGTTGATATTTAAGATTTCACCTTTAAATTTGTCTGATGGACAAATGAAGTAATATTGTAATTTTAACTCTGAGAATATTTTATTTGCATCTACTCTTTACAATATTGATAATATGATATAATGAATTGTAAATTTGACAAGTAGGAGCATATTGTAATACAAAGTCAAAATGAAATTTATTATCAAATGCATATCTTTCATCTTATACCACTTTGAGATTCCTTTTCTTGTTGGCATTTACAGAAGAATAAGGAAATGCAATAACATTTATGAAAAAATCTATACATAAACAAAGACTAACAACCAAGATGCAAAATACACATGCAACATACTCATTTCTCTTCACAAAAAATACTGCATGCAGGAGTTTGTAACACTTTCACCAAAAAAAAATGCAAACCAAAAGAATCCCAATTCTGGCTGTGCTGGATTGGGTGTTGTACAATGATCCGGAGGTGATAAGCTTAAGATTAAGGAATCTTTAGGGAACAGTGATCACAATATGATCTAGTTCACTTTGAAATTTGAGAAGGCAAAACTGAATTTCAATGTGTCGGTATTTCAGAGGAATAAAGGAAATTATTATGGCATGAAAGGGGAACTGGCCAAAGTTGACTGGAAAGGGACACTAGCTGGAAGGACAGCAGAGCAGCAATGGCTGGAGTTTCTGTGAAAAATGAGGGAAGTGCAAGATAGAAATATTCCAAATAAGAAGAAATTTTTGAATGCAACAAGGACACTACCATGGATGAGAAGTGAAGTCAGAGCCAAAGTAAAAGCAAAAGAGAGACCATACAAGGATGCCAAAGCTAGTGGGAAGACAGGGGATTGGAAAGCTTTTAAAAACTTGCAGAAGGAAACTAAGAAGATAATTAGGAAGGAAAAGATGAATTATGAAAGGAAGCTGGCGACTTATATCAAAGCAGATACTAAAAGCTTTTTTTAAATATATAAAGGGTAAAAGAGAGTTGAGTGTAGATATAGGACCAATAGAAAATGATGCTGGAGATTGTAATGAGCGACACAGTGATGACAGAGGATCTGAAAGCATATTTTGCAGTCTCCACTGTGGAAGACATCTGCAGTAAACCAGTCATTCAAGAGTGTCGAGGAATTGAAGTAAGTGCAGTGAAAATTACTACTGAGAAGGTGCTCAGGAAGCTTAATGGTCTGAAGGTGGATAAATGTGGACCTGATGGACTGAAGTCTTGGGTTCTGAAGAAAGTAGCTGGAGAGATTGCGGAGTCATTAACAATGATTTTTCAAGAATCGACAGATTCTGGCATTTTACCAGATGACTGGAAAATTACTAATGTTACTCCGCTATTTAAGAAGGGTGGAAGGCAGCAGTAAGGAACTATAGAACTGTTAGCCTGACACCAGTGTTTGGGAATTTGCTGGAATCGATGAGATTAGTGAGTATCTGGACACACATGACAATTTAGGCCAAAGCCAGCATGGTTTCCTGAAAGGAAAATCCTGCCTGACTAACCTACTGCAAGTTTTTGAGGAAATTACAAGCAGGGTAGACAAAGGAAATGCAGTAGCTGTGGTCTACTTGGACTTTCAGAGGGCCTTTGACAAGGTGCCACACATGAGGCTGCTTAGCAAGATAGTTGCCCGTGGGATTACAGGGGAGTTACTAGCGTGGGTGGAGCATTGGCTGATCAGCAGAAAACAGAGAGTGGGAATAAAGGAATACTATTCTGGCTGGCTGCCAGTTACCAGTGGAATTCCACAGGAGTCGGTGTTAGGACTACTGCTTTTTACGATGTATGTCAATGATTCCGACTATGGATTTGTGGCTAAATTTGCCGATGCTACAAAGATATGTGGAGGAGGGGGTAGTGTTGAGGAAACAGAGAGCCTGCAGAGAGACTTAGATAGTTTAGGGGAATGGGCAAAGAAGCGGCAAATGAAATACAATCTTGGGAAGTGTATGATCATGCACTTTGGTGGAAGAATTAAACAGGCAGACTATTATTTAGATGGGGAGAGAATTCAAAATGCAGTGATGCAAAGGAGCTTGGGAGTCCTTGTGCAGGATACTCTAAAAGTTAACCTCTAGATTTAGTCGGTGGTGGAGAAGGCGAATGCATTCATTGGCATTCATTTGGCATTCATTTCCAGAGATATAGAATATAGGAGTAGGAATGTGATGTTGAGGCTCTATAAAGCACTTGTGAGACCACACTTGTAGTATTGTGTGCAGTTGTGGGCTCCTTATTTTAGAAAGGATATACTGACATTGGAGAGGGATCAGAGAAGATTCATGAAAATGATTCCAGAAATGAAAGGTATACCATACGAGGAACGTCTGGCAGCTCTTGGGTTGTATTCCCTGAAGTTCAGGAAAATGGTGGGGGGGATCTCATAGAAACATTCCGAATGTTAAAAGGCCTGAACAGATTAGATATGGCAAAGTTATTTCCCATGGTAGGGAATTCTAGGACAAGAGGACAGATCTTCAGTATAGAAGGATGACCATTTAGAACAGAGATGCGGAGAAATTACTTTAGTCAGAGGGTGGTAAATCTGTGGATTTTGTTGCTACAATCGGCTGTGGAGGCCAAGTCATTGTATGCATTTAAGGCAGAGATGGATAGGTTCTTGACTAGCCAGGGCTTCAAGGGGCATGGGGAGAAGTCAGAGGAGTGGGGATAACTGGAAGAATTGGATCACCCCATGATTGAATGGTGGAGCAGACTCAATGGGCCAATTGGCCCACTTCTGCTCCTATATCTTATGATTTTATGGCCTCATGGTCTTAATTACAACTAACATTGAAAATATACTATGCAATTAACAATATGAATATAACAGCCTCCACTGCATCCTGCCCCGACAGTGTAAAGCAATGTTAACTTCATCTCCTGATCTGCGTGTTGATGTCACTGTGTGAGATATTTGTGAAGTGGCACCTGCCTGATGGATTGGAAGGGAACTGGCAACAGCACGTGACTACTGGCTAACAACAAAGCAGCAGGTGCTGACAATGAGGTAAGTTTTCAAGAAGGTCTTCCACAAAAGACAAGTGGAGAGAGCCCTGAACAGGTTAGATCTAAATGTCTTTTAAAGGGGGTGGAGGTGTCCTGGTGAATTATTGAATTACAGTAAAGAAATGGGCCCTTTCAGCTCACCTCAGCCATGCTGACCTTGATGCTTGTCTACACTAACCTGATTTGCCTCAATCCGATTTCCTATCCAAACACTTGTCAAAATAAATGCCGTAATTTTATCTGCCTCCATCACCTTTTCTGACAGCTCATTCCAGATATTCACTATCCTCTGTGTGAAAGGATTCAACCCGCAGCTGTTGTTTAAGTTTCTCCCCTCTCTTCTTAATCTGTCCCTTCCAGTTCTAGATTCCCTACCATAACAGAAAAGCCTTTGACTATGAATCTTACCTATGGTTGCTCCAGGTTCATAAAACTCCATAATGTCACCACACAACATCTTACTTTCCAGTGTGAATACCCCAGTCTTCCCAATCCCACCTTATATCTACAACCCTCCATATTCCATGCAATATCCTGTTGAATCTATTCCAAACTCTTTATCTCCGCCACTTGCTTCTTTGTGGCAACAATACAAGTGCAATCTGACCAATGTTTTATACAACTTCAACATGACATTCTAACTCATATGCTCAGTGCATTGGCCTATGAAAGCAAGTATATCATTTTCACTCCCTGTTCACCCCGTTGCAGAATTCAAGATGTATTCAGTTTGTCTGGCTTTGAAAAAATTTAAAGCGAACTATTGTCCTCTCCATTTTTCATACCCATTCTATAGTTTTCCACTGATATATATGACTGTTTTATTAATTATTTGATACTATTCAGCATATTTAAAGATTCCCAACATGTTCTTCCCAATTGTTTTGTAGAGAATAGCTGGGATTAATGATGGACATTATCAGCCAAGGTATTAGTCTGCTCTTGAATGAATAATGTTATACATTCCTATGCCTATGCCTAATTGTAGTATCCCTGCTTTGGTCTCGGAAGGCTATTATGAGCACATTCAATATCGATGCAGAATTCTCTGAGGTACTTGTCTTTCATATGCATGGATGGGACTTTAAATCAAGACCCGGTTAGCCCTCTTGTCGGAAGATCCCTTTGTCGTAAAAGACAAGTAAGTATCTATGCCAACAGTTACCCTTCAACATTTCATTGATTTTCTAGTGCATTATGAGCTGAAATTGTGGAATAATCATGGGCATTTTTCATACACTGATAAATCAGTCTCGACTTTTTTCTCCAAACACAGCTTTTGCGTAATATAGATTTTCTCCCTTTTTTCTTTACTTAACCATTGTTACTAGAGTCTTGTTAATGAAATATCCATAGTGAGACTTGTGACTCAGCAGCGTATTTATTGTTCAGCCTGCATACCATGTGGCTGTCTGAATAACACAATATCCCGCCAGGAGTGGTGAACCTTTCTGAGCGCATGCCCCCAACTTGGCCATATTTTTCTAAAAATTTCTCTCACTTGCCATGGTAATTTTAAGCAGAGATTATTATTGATTAATGAATTTGTAATAATAATTATGGATTATTTTAAAGGAGACTCATGAAGCCTCTTGCTTATTTATGTGTATTTGTTGTTTTACTATTAAAAGTGTAACAGACAAATTTAAATAAATGAAACATTTTAGAAAACTGACTGAACTATTTACTGTCTCAATCCTGATGTGTACATCAGAGCCTGTGACGATTTCAAAATACATCATCCAATGTCATGTATTCTTGCAACTGTCAAGCTAGCGCCAACCCGGTATTAGATATTTCCTTTAGAAATATCTCACTTCTTGGGTTGTAAAAAAGATAATTTGCTCCTTCATTTGGCAGTAAGATAATCCTTATGTATCCTTTTATTTTGTGTCATTTTTCACAAATCAAGGGACGGCACAGTATGCTGCTTGCCAATAGAAATTTTTTGTGTGCCATTTTGGGCACACGTGCCATAGGTTGACAACCCCAGTATGTGTATCTATATATATAATTACCAATATTATATTCACAATCTAATGCCCTTCCCTTGAACAACATTGGTGCGTGGAGAGGAGAGACTTGCAGCTTGGGCAGCAGTTGGTCTTCTATATATGAAAAAAACCTTGCCCAGACCGTCCTGGAAACTTTCCAAGGCACAAATCCATGGTCTATCGAGACTAATAGAGGCCTACATATTCACAACGTGATGCAATATATACAAATTATTATACTTACACCTAACAATATAATCTCTCAATATCATAATAGTATCATATTAACAATAATGTAACAGAATCCAGTTGCTTTTCTAGAAAGTTGGGATGAATTGAATTGCAGGGATTTTGGATCCAGACCTAATTACTCTTTTGTGAACTTATGTAATTGGATTTGTATTCCTCATTTCCAAACTGAATTTTGTAGTTTTATTGAGATGATGTCACAACTGAAGTTGTCATCCTTTGACAAAAAGTAAACTATTTTCAAAATATCCAATGGTTAATTAATAGTTAAAGTTTATTCAATGGGCAGAATCAATTTAATAAGTATTAAATTAATTAATAATTTTATTTACTAATGACTTATTTACCATACTTCCCAAATATAATACATGACAAGGGAAATGTAATATGATTTATATTCTACATGAGGCACTGTACTGTAGTTACAAAGCCTACCTACTATATAAATATATCACATAGATCCTGTAGGACTTCTATTAAAAATCACTGAGTATTCTTTTGCAAAATGAGTATATTTTTAATATGAGGCAATTAGTTTTAAATATATGACCTAGTACTAAAAGAAAGAATGGCAAACACTATCGATGTCATGAGCCTGACAGGCCTCTGTAGCTTGCTCTAGAGCATTGAGCTTCTGAATTTCTTGAGCACCTGTACCGACTAATTGTTTGAACTGTTTCGCCCAAGTGCTTTGGGTTTTATCTTGTCATGTTAATTGTGACCGGCCTGTGTTTCCCAGATTCTATGATTGTTTAAAGTGGACTCTCATTGTGCTCTGGGAGTGGAGTCCCACCGTGTGTCTGGGAGTATAGTTTGCCTCATGGTGTTGCACGGTTGTGCCTCCATTGGTATTACTATGTCTAATCGCTTGTTTCTGCCTCGCCATGAGGAGTCTGCTGATTCTCTGCTCCTAGGTTGAGTTGTTGTCAGTACTTACCACGACTGAGGCCGCCATCTATTGCACCTGGGTTGTTCCAGTTGTCAGCGACCAATATGACAGAGAGAGCCTGCCATTCCTCTGTACTTGAGTCCAATCCACTGAGCATGCACCAAAACAGTTGGTTTGTTCTAGGGTTTTGGAGAATGATTTTTTTTTTTGCATGTGTGTTTGTGTGCACATTGCATAAGGTTTTGCGTATGCAGGCAGCAAAATTCAGCTTTTATTTCATGGTTGCATACATTAACTAAGTGCTATTTCAAGAGTCTGAAGTGAATCATGGCTTAATCTCTGTGATGATCTAGTATAGTCATAGTTCTTAAAATAGCACTTCCAAATGATAACTGGCTCTGGTGAGGAGTCCCAGGACCTACAACAGATTAGATGCCCTGTTTCTCTGACACCTGCTGAGCTGGGTGAACTCCAGGGAGATGATTGGAGCTCCTGGAAGTACATCCAAAGTAATATGGAAGTCCTCACCAGAGAATTGTTTGGAAAAAGCATCCATCAGGAATCGATTCCTAACTAGCAGCAATGTTGGTCTACATGGACGCTACAGATGCTGGAACCTGCAGTAACCTACAAGGTAGTGAAATAACTCAGCAGACCAGGCAGTCTTTATGGAGGAAAATGAACTGTCCAAAATTTGGATTGGAACCCTTCCTCTAGACTAACAAGTAGAGGGGATAAGGTAATATAAAAAGCTGAAGGAAAGAGGTAGATAAAAAGATCAAAAGTGAGGTAGATCCAGATGAGGAGAAGTGATTGATGAAAGAGGGGAGAGTAGAAATAGCAACTGAAGCTGAGAGGTTGTAGGTGGAAGTGACAGAGTGGTGAAAAGGATGAGACACTGATAGAGGAGGAAGACGGTGCATGAATTCACGTGAGGGAGGTGTGGTATGTAGGTAGGAACAGATTGATGGGGGAACCAGTAGAAGGTGTGTGTGGATAGTGCATAGGTGCAATGGGTGTAGAAAGAAAAAGGGTGGAGGGTGAGTGTTTAAAGAACTGATTTCATCAGGAAGACAGCGTGAAGGGTCAGGAGGAACAGTTCAGCTGAAATTGGATAATTCAATAAAGTTGAGTTGTAGATTGCCCTGGCAGGATGTGAGGTAACGTTCCTGGAGTTTTCAGTCAGCCTTACCCTGGCAGTGGAGGAGGCTGAGAATGGACATGCTGGTTTGAGAATGGGGGGCAGAATTAAAATGGCTGGCATTATTGGTTTGTCCCTTTGAGGCATTGATCGTGTGGATCGTCAGAGGCTTTTTCCCAGGGCTGAAATGGCCAGCATGAGAAGGCACAAGTTTAAGGTGCTTGGAAGTAGGTACACAGGAGATGTCAGGGGTAAGTTTTTTACGCAGAGAGTGGTGAGTGTGTGGAATGGGATGCTGGCCACAGTGGTGGAGGCAGATACGATAGGGTCTTTTAAGAGACTCCTGGATAGGTACATGGAGCTTAGAAAAACAGAGGGCTACTTGTAACCCTAGGTAATTTCTAAGGTAAGAACATGTTCGGCACAGCTTTGTGGGCCAAAGGGCCTCTATTGTGCTACAGGTTTTTCTATGTTTCTATGTTTGTAAGTTTGGGCTCTGCAGCCCACACTATATTTTCATTACATAGCCACATCCAATGCAGCAGCAGCAAAGTCAAACATGTGCTGCATAATGATTGACATCAATGCTGCATGCTCAGTATCCTTCTTTACAAGTGCATCGTGCATCATGCAATTCTAATTCACACTTTACACAGTTCTTGCTCTGCTCTGAAGTCTCTATTGTGCTGACTAATTTTTCATCTCATTCCAATCATATGGCAAAGAACAAGTACTCACTAAATGATAAGATTGCTAATTAGGAGACTGTTTTAACATTTTTTCTGCTTTTTGAGGGGATGACAATTTAAACCATGATTGAATCAATAGTAATTTGATGATATGATACCAATTGATTGGATTTAATTAAACTTTCTAACCAAAACTTTTCATTAAATCATAGAAGCTGACTGAAGTTAGACACATGGAATTCTGCTCTTAATGTGAAACTAATTCAGTATATTCTGTAAAACTATAGTAGTTGATCAAACTTTAAGAAGTTCAGGTATAAATAGTATACATGGCGTAATGCCAGGGAGTATAATGCAGAATAATTACTCTTCCTCACAGAATGTATTGTAAATGTTACCACTAAATACAGTTCGTAGCTGTATTTGCAAGGATGCTTGGCACAGCATACTATTGAAAATATTCTTATTGCTATTTTTATATTTTCATTCTCTTCAACTGGACTGGCTGTAAGTTTTGTTTTGACTGCAAATCAAATGTGCAACACAAAAGTTACTTAAAATTGCAGATTAAAGTAAACTTATTATCAAAATACATAAGCCATCATATACAATCCTGAGATTCACTTTCTTGTGGACATACTCAATAAATCTATAGAGTAATAACCATAACCAGGTGACCAAGCAGTTTGAAAAGCTCAAACAAATAAATAGAGAGTTACCTCAAGCGGAGCGGCCTGTGGAAAGCGGCCAGGGAAGGAGTGGAGATTTGAGGCTTTGACTCGAGAGGCTTCGATGAGAAGAGGCTGAGGACGAGCTTAACTTCAAGTTCCTTTCAAAGGAGAAAGTTTCAAAAGTTGAGGCAAGTATTGGGTAGGTCATGGCAGCTGAGATCGGCCCCGTGGTTTGTTCATCCTGCAGCATCTGGGAAATCATGGATACTTCCAGTGTCCCTGACGACTATGTGTGCAGGCAGTGGGTCCAACTGCAGATTCTGGCAGAACAAGTTCTGGGGGACCAGTTCTGGGGGAGGTGGGACTGGTATAAACAGGACGGTCTGCACCTGGGCTGGACTGGAACCAGGGTCCTAGGGGGAGTGTTTCAGGAGGCTTTAAACTAATGTTGCAGGTGGATGGGAACAAATGCAGGGAGACAGAGGGGTGTAAAATGAGGGTAGAAGCAAAAAGTAGTAAGGTGAAAAGTAAAAGTGGCAGGCAGGCAAATCCAGGGCTAAAAGCAAAAAGAGCCACTTTTCAACATAATTGTATAAGGGTTAAGGGTGTTGTAAGAACAAACCTGAATGCTTTGTGTGTCAATGCAAGGAACATTCGTAACAAGGTGGATTAATTGAATGTGAAGATAGTTATTAATGAATATGATATAGTTGGGATCACAGAGACATGGTTCCAGGGTGACCAAGGATGGGAGCTCAACATCCAGGGATATTTAATATTCAGGAGGGATAGACAGGAAAGAAAAGGTGGTGCGGTAGCATTGCTGGTTCGAGAGGAGATTAACGCAATAGAAAGGAAGGACATTAGCCTGGAGGATGTGGAATCGATATGGGTAGAGCTGCATAACACTAAGGGGCAGAAAATGCTGGTGGGAGTTGTGTACAGGCCAACTACAGTCGTAGTGAGGTTGGAGATGGCATTAAACAGGAAATTAGAAATGCATGCAATAAAGGAACAGTAGTTATAATGAGTGACTTCAATCTACATATAGATTGGGTGAACCAAATTGGTAAGGGTGCTGAGGAAGAGGATTTCTTGGAATGTATGCGGGATGGTTTTCTGAACCAACATGTTGAGGAACCAACTAGAGAGCAGGCCATTCTAGATTGGGTATTGAGCAATGAGGACGTGCTAGTTAGCAATCTTGTTGTGCGAGGTCCCTTGGGTAAGAGTGACCATAATATGGTGGAATTCTTCATTAAGATGGAGAGTGACATAGTTAATTCAGAAACAAAGGTTCTGAACTTAAAGAAGGGTAACTTTGAAGGTATGAGACGTGAATTAGCTAAGATAGACTGGCAAATGATACTTAAAGAGTTGACGGTGGATAGGCAATGGCAAGCATTTAAAGATCACATGGATGAACTACAACAATTGTTAGTCCCAGTTTGGCAAAAGAATAAACCAGGGAAGGTAGTGCACCCATGGCTGACAAGGGAAATTAGGGATAGTATCAAGTCCAAAGAAGAAACACATAAATTAGCAAAAAAAAGCAACACACCTGAGGACTGGAAGAAATTCAGAGACCAGCAGAGGAGGACAAAGGGTTTAATTAGGAAAGGGAAAAAAGATTGAGTGAAAGCTGGCAGGGAACATAAAAACTGACTGTAAAAGCTTTTATAGATACGTGAAAAGAAAAAGATTGGTCAAGACAAATGTAGGTCCTTTACAGTCAGAAACAGGTGAATTGATCATAGGGAACAAAGACATGGCAGACCAATTGAATAACGACTTTGGTTCTGTCTTCACTAAGGAGGACATAAATAATCTTCCAGAAATAGTAAGGGACCGACTGTCTAGTGAGATGGAGGAACTGAGGGAAATACATGTTACTAGGGAAGTGGTGTTAGGTAAATTGAGGGGATTAAAGGCAGATAAATCCCTAGGGCTAGATGGTCTGCATCCCAGAGTGTTTAAGGAAGTAGCCCAAGAAATAGTAGATGCATTAGTAATAATTTTTCAAAATTCCTTAGATTCTGGATTAGTTCCTGAGGATTGGAGGGTGGCTATTGTAACCCCACTTTTTAAAAAAGGAGGGAGAGAGAAACCGGGGAACTATAGACTGGTTAGTCTGACATCGGTGGTGGTGAAAATGTTAGAGTCGGTTATCAAAGATGTGATAACAGCACATTTGGAAAGAGGTGAAATCATCAGACCAAGTCAGCATGGATTTATGAAAGGAAAATTATGTCTGACGAATCATATAGAATTTTTTGAAGATGTAACTAGTAGAGTGGATAGGGGAGAGCTAGTGGATATGGTATATTTAGATTTTCAAAAGGCTTTTGACAAGGTCCCACACAGGAGATTAGTGTGCAAACTAAAAGCACATGGTATTGGGGGTATGGTATTGATGTGGATAGAGAATTGGTTGGCAGACAGGAAGCAAAGAGTGGGAGTAAACGGGACCTTTTCAGAATGGCAGGCAGTGACTAGTGGGGTACCACAAGGCTCAGTGCTGGGACCCCAGTTGTTTACAATATATATTAATGATTTAGACAAGGGAATTAAATGCAGCATCTCCAAGTTTGCAGATGACACGAAGCTGGGCAGCAGTGTCAGCTTTGAGGATGATGTTAAGAGGATGCAGGGTGACTTGGATAGGTTAGGTGAGTGGGCAATTCCATGGCAGATGCAATTTAATGCCAATAAATGTGAAGTTATCCACTTTGGTTGCAAGAACAGGAAAACAGATTATTATCGGAACAGTGGCCGATTAGGAAAAGGGGAGATGCAACGAGACCTGGGTGTCATTGTACACCAGTCATTGAAGGTGGGCATGCAGGTACAGCAGGCGGTGGAAAAGGCAAATGGTATGCTGGCATTCATAACAAAAGGATTTATGTACAGGAGCAGGGAGGTTCTACTGCAGTTGTACAAGGCCTTGGTGAGACCACATCTAGAATATTGTGTGCAGTTTTGGTCCCCTAATCTGAGAAAAGACATTCTTGCCATAGAGGGAGTACAGAGAGGGTTCACCAGATTGATTTCTGGGATGGCAGGTCTTTCATATGAAGAAAGACTGGATTGACTAGGCTTATACTCACTGGAATTTAAAAGATTGAAGGGGGATCTTATTGAAATGTATAAAATTCTAAAGGGATTGGACAGGCTAGATGCAGGAAGATTGTTTCCAATGTTGGGGAAGTCCAGAACGAGGGGTCACAGTTTAAGGATAAAGGGGAAACCTTTTAGGACCAAGATGAGGAAAAACTTGTTCACACAGAGAGTGGTGAATCTGTGGAATTCTCTGCCACAGGAAACAGTTGAGGCCGGTTCATTGGCTATATTTAAGAGGAAATTAGATATGGCCCTTGTGGCTAAAGGGATCAGGGGGTATGGAGAGAAAGCAGGTACAGGGTTCTGAGTTGGATGATCAGCCATGATCCTACTGAATGGTGGTGCTGGCTCGAAGGACCTGGTCTATCCCTGCACCTATTTTCTATGTTTCTATGTTTCTAACAGGATCAATGAAAGACAACCCAACAAGGGCATTGAACCAGAGTGTGGAAGACACCAAACTGCACAAGTACAAAAAAAAAAGAAACAACAACTCATCCAGATTTTCAATCTCTCTCTTACATACAACTCACTAACACTTTTACTTGCACGCACAACAGTTGTGTCATCATCAAACTTGAATACGGCGTCAGAGCTGTGCTTAGCCACACAGTGTATCACTGCCTGGTTCGGAAGCTGCACCATCTCGGATCGCAAGACCCTGCAGCGGATAGTGAGGTCAGCTGAGAAGATCATCGGGGTCTCTCATCCCACCATTACAGACATTTACACTACACGCGGCATCCGCCAAGCAAACAGCATTATGAAGGACCCCACGCACCCCTCGGACAAACGCTTCTCCATCCTGCCATCTGGGAAAAGGCTCTGAAGCATTCGGGCTCTCACGACCAGACTATGTAACAGTCTCTTCCCCCAAGCTATCAGATTCCTCAATACCCAGAGCCTGGACTGACACCAACTTACTGCCCTCTGCTGTGCCTATTGTCTTGCTTATTATTTATTATAATGCCTGCACTGTTTTGTGCACTTTATGCAGTCCTGGGTAGGTCTGTAGTCTAGTGTAGCTATTTCTGTGTTGTTTTTACATAGTTCAGTGAAGTTTTTGTATTCTTTCATGTAGCACCATGGTCCTGAAAAACACTGTCTCATTTTTACTGTGTACTGTACCAGCAGCTATGGTTGAAATGACACTAAAAAGTGACTTGACGACTTGACTTGAAACGTAAAGTGAGAAGAGTAGGGATCTAACTAAGCACACTGCCTTGTGGTGGACCTGTGCTGATGTAGATTGTGGAGGAGATTTTGTTGCCCATCCAAACTGACTGGAGTCTGTAAGTGAGAATTGCACAAGAATTAGGCCAAGATCTTAGAGCTTATTGATTAGTTTTGAGAGATGATGGTATTGAATGCTGAGTAGAAGTCTACAAAGAGCATCCTGATATATGCATCTCTGCTGTCCAGATGTAACAGGCTTGAGTGATCAGCCAATGAGATGGCATCTGCCATAGACCTATTGCTCCAGTAGGCAAATTAGAGTGGATCTCAGTAGCTTCTCAGGCAAGAGTTGATATGTTTCATCCCTGTGGATGCAAGTGCTACTGGACAATAGTTATTGAGGCAGGTTGTAATACTCTTCACGGGCACTGGTATAATTGAAGCCTGCTTGAAGCTGATGGATAGCACACACAGCCAAATCAAGAGTTTAACGATCTCCGTGAACACACCTACCAGTTGATCAGCACAGGTCTCTAATACTTGGCCAGAAGTACCACCAAAAACATTTTAAATCTGAGATTCTAGCAATTCAGCCACAAATTAATTAACCCAGGTTGATGTTAATTAGTCACAGAAAATGGATGAGCTGTTGGCAGACACTGCAACAGCCTATTTGTGCGTGGTCACGGACTATGGCCTGATTTTCCTCTTCAATAATGATCAAATGGTACTAAACTGCTCCCCGACTGCAGATTCCTGGTGTTTGTGATGTCCTTACTCAGTGAGCTCCCATTCTGAGATAAAACCTGGAGATGAACTAACGAACATAATCCCTGCAAGTCCTGTGGGAAAACCTCAACCAGGCAAGTAGAAGGTTCTATAAATCTTTTAAGGGGGGAGGGTTAAGGAGGGGGGGGGGTGGTTTAATATTATTTTTCTTTTTCTTACTAATTTTTCATTACATTTATCCTTTGTAATTTTCTAAAAATTTAATAAATATTTTTTAAAAAACTCTTATAGACCACTTAAATTTTAATTCTTTAGATTTAGTAAAAAGGAGTACTTAATAACTTGTGGAGTACTTTAATACTGTATAACTCAATGAAATGGTCTGCAATTTGTTTGGTGTTTGTTCAAATGTCAGGATCTGGACATTGCTCACAAGGCCAGCATTTTTTGCCAGTTCCTAATTTCAATCAGGAGGCTACAAGTGAGTAACTAACTTAAACTATTACCGTCCGTCTGTTTTCACTAGTACCATTGGGAAGGAAGTTGAGGAGCCTTGGGTTCCACATGACTAGTTTCAGGAACAGTCATTATTAGAAGTCATAATTTAGGGGTGAAAGGTGAAATATTTAAGGGGAGCCTGAAGGGGAACAACTTTACACAGAGGGTGGAACGAGTTGCCAGCAGAAGTGATGGGTGCAAGTTTGAATGCAACATTTTGAACATAGATGGGGGGTGGATATGGAGGGTTGCATTGTCCAGGTGCATGTCAATAGAACTAGGCAGATGGGCCAAAAGGCCTTTTCTGTACTATAACAATCTATGGCTATGGCTCAGTAATTGTGTGGTAGCATATGATACTTTCATGTTCGGAGGCAAAGCTCCAAGTCAACATCAACTCATTTGCTGAGAGATACAACTTGTTGGGCCTTGCACTCAACATGTCACAAATCAAAGGTTCTCCACTAATCTACACTACAATGTGCAACACCATTCTCCAGCAATACAAATTCCTGACAATGTCATGGATCATGTGGACCATTTCTCATATTGAAGGAGTCACCCCTCAGCAAAACCAGACAGCAAAAATTAAAATTTTAGGTCTGCACAAAATTGAAAAAAGGAAGCCAGGAGGGAATTGAAAAGAGCAATATTTTTATTGGGGGTTATATGAAGCCCAGAAGGAGAAGGGAAAAGAGAACATCATGTCCAAATCTACCCACCCACGCCTTTCAGTTAGTACACCTTGCCCACATTGACCCCATTATTCAGGTCAGAAGTAGAAAAAACAAAATCCATGTGTCTTAGAAAGGAAACTAGGCCTGAGTTGAAGGGAGCTGGTCAACTTGAATGCTCCCTCAAAAGATTGACTTTACCTGCATTATTCTCTGGAGCCTGTTACACAAAGTACATTTGAGTTAAGCTCTAAAGCTACAATGGATATGTGACAGCACTCTTCAATTCAGGTCACCCTGAGCCACCTTATACTTCCACTGGCAGCTCGACCACAGCTCTAGATTTGGTCACAACATCGCACAGTTTAGTTTGTGCTTCTCAGGAAACCACGTAATTACAAGAAGTTTCTGCATGAGATCATGCGAATTGGGCTGTTAGTGTACAAAAAGTAGTGGATACAGCACAGTCCATCACAGTAAAAGCCCTCCTCACTGTTGAATACATCTACAAGGAGGAAAGCAGCATCTGACATCAAGGACCCTCATCATCCAGGCCATGCTCTCTTTTTACTGCTGCCATCAGGAAGGAGGTACAAGAGCCTTGGGTCCCACACCACTAGATTTAAGAACAGTTATTGCATTTTAACCAGCAGACTCCTGAACCAGTGTGGATAATTACACTCACCTCAACACTGAAATAATTCCACAACCTATACACCCACCTTCATGGACTCTACAGATCTTGTTCTCAGATTTATCTATTCCTTTATTAATATTTTGTAGTTCCAAGGTTTGTCTTCTTTTGCACACTGATGTTTGTCAGTGTTTGTTTATATTGATTCTGTTGTGTTTTGTTAGCAGTTAATGTGAAAACCTGCAAGAAAATTAATCTCAGGGTAGCATATGGTGGCATGTATGTACTTCGATAATAAATTTATTTTGAATTTTGAAGCTTTGTTCACACTATGAAAGTTTTTGACAGTAGCGAGCTTAAATCTGATTAAATCTATATCTCAAAGTACTTTTTACATCCATCAGTGAATTCTGGATGATAATTATTTTTATTCACTTAAACAGAAAATTGCATTGCTGCTGCATTTGTAGCATTTCAATATTTATCTCAAAGCATTCACCTAATAAACATTGATCATATCTGATTTTCAAATTGGAGAATTATGAAAAACTCTCCCATTTAGGTACAAAGGCATGTAAATCTATAAACTCTAAAAGTAGAAAATTGGTTATGCAGATATAATCACACTAATTTTGCAAACACAGCAGGATTCATTATCCATGTTTGGAGTTTGTTTATACTATTTTTTCTATGAACTACCCAATTAAGGTCATCCCTCACCACATGGTAACCTTAGTCCAAAGAATGTGAAAATTATCCCAATTCAATTTTATGGCATTCCTGACAATGATTAATGATCACAGCCACTGACAAGATCATCTGTCACCAAACAAAAGTGAACCTTTGTCAAATTTCTCTTTATTAATTTGAAAGGAGCATGTGGAGAGGCACATCATAGTTGTCAGGGCACACTGGATGGGGCAAGTAGGGAAATGAGATGAATTCCTTTTTTGGTACAAACCTGGATGATGCTCATCTGGTACATATGAAGGTTAATTAATAAATGCTTGATCTAGACCATTACCACATACTTGCACATGCATACAAAAATCACTCCTAGGTTGTATTTTGGGTCCTATATTAATAAAAGAGGGGGAAATATTTTAAACATTAAGAAGTAAATTGCAATAAATTGCTGATTAGCATTTTATAGAAAATGTGTTTTTTCTCCCCTTACCAAGATAAGAACATTGCATCTAATTGGTACTTTGAAAGAAGATATTGCAAATATTGACAACTACACTTATTATGTATTAAAGAAGAATTTTACAATAAAAGCAAAAATTTCATATTTGGGTACCTTCATTTAAATTTTCTTTAAACTTACAGACCAAATGAAAGAAAACATTAGTTTGTTTTTTTTTAATGAGTAGGCCAAATGTTTTATACCAGGCTCCTGTCAAAGGACTATTCAGTTCATGTCAGCCTTCAGACGAAGAAAGCATAAGGTTGTTCACTCTAACAGTTCAAGTGGACCTGCAGACCAACTCAGGCAGAACTGTTGTACTAATTCAGCTGATTCACTAATAAAGATTAAAAAACACCAAAAACTAATGCTAATACTAGCAATCAACAATAAAAAAACCCAAAAATAATGGAAATACTTTGCAGATGAGACAGTATCAGAAGAGAATGGCATAAAGTTGTCTTTCTGATTGATGACCATTCATCAGTTCTGCATACCTTTTGCATGTGCACTGCTAAGCATAATGCTTCATCAGAAAGGGAGACCAGACCTGCACACAGTATTCCAGATGTAGTTTCACCAGAGTTCTGTATCATCAGAGCCATTCATTCCCACACTTGTATTCAGTTCCTGTTGGAATAAAGGCCAATGTCCCATTTGCCTTTACAATTACCCAACACATGAACTTCCTATGATTCAAAAACAAGGATCTCTGCATACCAACAGTTTTCAGTCTCTCACCTTTTTTCAAATATTATACCTTTCTAAATTTTCTGTCAAGTTGATCATCTCACTTATAGATATATTTAAATATGTATGGGTAGGCATTCAGTGGCCAACCCACTTTATTAGGTACAACTATACACCTGCTTGTTAATGCAAATAACTAATCAACCAATCTTGTGGCAGAAAGTCAATGCATAAAAATAAGCAGACGTGATCAAGAGGTTCAGTGGTTGATCAGGCTAAACATCGGCATGCAGAAGAAATGTGATCTGAGCGGTTTTGATCTTTGAATGAAAGGTGGTGCCAGACAGGGTGGTTTGAGTGTCACAGAAACTGCTCATCCCCTGAGATTTTCAAGCATAAATATCTCCAGAGTTTACAGAGATTGGTGTGAGAAACAAAAAACATCGAGTGAGTGGCAGTACTGTGGGCAAAAATGTCTTGTTAATAAGAGAGTTTAGAGGAGAATTGCCAGAATGGTTCAAGCAGACAGGAAGTTGATAGTAACTCAAATAACCATGTGTTACAGCAGTGCTATGTTGAAGAGGTACACTCCTGTACCTAATAAAGTAGCCACTGAGTGTGTGTGTATGTGTGTATATATCTTACTGTAATTTATAGTAATATTTTTATTGCAGAAAAACAAATATCATGACATATGACAATGAAGTTAAACCTGATTCTGAATCTTTCACATATGCGTGATGTTTCTGCCGTATTCTCCTGTCTTATTTCAAGCACACTGTTACCATATCCTTAATAATGATTTTTTTACCTATTAATGACATTGGACTAACTGCTTAAAGTTCCCTGCCTGTGCCCCACTCCTTTCTTAAATAGTGAGACTCCATTTTAGTTCGTGGGAAGATAGCAACCAAAGCATCCATTATCTGTGCAGCTATCCACATTGAAATCCTAGGAAGCAAATCCTGAGACTTCTGAACTTAAATTCAAATGAATTCTCCAATATTAGGTTTCTATTACTGCTAAGTTATTTGAGCTCCTTGCTTCCTCTCAGCCTGTAGTTTTCAATATTGCCAAATAATTGCTTGTTTCCTTCATTGACGGCAGAGAGAAAAAAAATATTTGTTTAAATTCTCTGCCATCTCTTATTCTCCAATATGAGTTCTCCTGTAAGAGACATTTATCAATTTGCTTTCTATTTTGTTTTGATATTTCTATTGAACAGAGGAACGTGGAGTAGGTGTGCATAATTCAGTTATAGTATTAAAACAGGTTGAGAAAGTGGATGACAAAGCATTCCTGGACTTATTAAATGAAGGCAATGAGCAAGTATATATTTATAAAACGACCTCTCTGAAAAAACTACCAGCAACATCACTTGTGGAACCAGAGGAGCCAACACACTGGGCCACTGTTACACCACTATCAGGAACGTTTACTGTGCCATTCCGCACCCACACGGTAGAAAGTCCAGTCACCTGGCGGTACTTCTGCCCCCACATAAGGGCAGAGACTAAAGACCACAGCACCAGTGGTGAGGACTGGTATAGTCAAGGGAGGTCGAGGAGCAGTTACAGGGCTGCTTTGAGTCAGTAGACTGTGCAATATCCACGGAATCATCTTCGACTCTGAATGAATACACTGCAGTTGTCACCAACTGCATCAGACCTGTTTGGATGACTGGGTGCCTTTGTGAACATATTGGACATACCCAAACCAAAAGCTGTGGATGAACCAAGAGATTCATAGTCTGCTAAGGGCTAGATCTGTGGTATTCCTGGGCAGTGATCCAGAACTATACAAGAATTCCAGATAGATGCAGAAATAATTCCAATTGAAGTTAGAGCTGGAATTGGATGTATGTCAGCTCTGGCAAGATTTGCAGGTCATTACTTCCTACAAGGCAAAACATAATGTCATGAACGACTGTGATACTTCATTCCCAGATGAGTTCAATGCCTTCTATGCATGCTTTGAAAGGGATAATAAAACTACACTTGTGCAAATTCTTGCAGCATTTGGTGACCTTGTGTTCTCAGTCTCATCAGCTGATGTCAAAGCATACTTCAAGCCCTGAAAGGCATCAGGCCCAAATGGTGTACCTTGAAGGGCATTGAAAACCTGTGCCAACCAACTGGCAAGAAAGTTCAAAGACACCTTCAACCTCTCACTGCTGCAGTAGGAAGTTCCCACCTGCTTCAAAAGGGTAACAATCATACCAGTGCTCAAGAGCAGGGTGAGCAGCCTCAATCACCATTGTCCAGTTGCACTCATGTCTGCTGTGATGAAATTCTTTGAGAGGTTGGTCATGGCCAGAATCAACACTTGCCTAAGCAGGGACCTGGACCCACTGCAATTTGCATTTCAACACAATAGCAATTTCATTGGCTCTCCACTCGGCTTTGGATCACTAGGACAATAGCATCACCTACATCCAAAATGTGATCTCTGTACCTCCCTCCACAACTGGATCCTTGACTTCCTCACTATGAGAACACCGTCAGCACGAATGTGTCATAACATTTCCTTTTCAGTGACAATTAATTCTGACACACTTCATGGTATATGGTTAGCCAACTGCTCTACTCTATCTACACCCACAACTGTATGCCTAGGCATAGCTCAAACACAATTTATTAATTTGCTCTTTACACAACTATTATTGGCAGAATTTCAGATGATGACAAGAGGCATTCAGAAGCAAGATAGATCAGTTAGTAGAGTGGTGGCACAACAACCACCTTGCACCCAATGTTAGCAAGCCTGAGGAATTGATCGTGGATTTCTAGAAGGAGAAGTCAAGGTAACACGCACCTGTCCTCATCGAGGGATCAGCAGTAGAAAAGGTGAGTTGTTTCAATCTCCTAGGTGGCAATATTTCTGAAGATCTAACCTGGGCCCAACATATTTGATGTGATTACAAAGAAGGCAAGATAGCATCTATATTTTATTGGGAGAGTTGGGGCCATTTTTGGAGTTATGCAGCAAAATATTAACTATTAACTTCAGCAACTAACTTCAGGCATCAATCTTTAGATCTGAATATGGATGGCAGATTAAATTTTTAAAAAACCGCTCTGGATACAGGGTTCTAAAGAGCCATAAACCGCAGATGACTAGAAAAACCAGGCAATGCTCATTTAACATTCATTTGGACATCTCTACTGTGGATGCAAAGAAGGTGTGAAAGTTAAATGTAATTTAAAGGATGCATTGTAAATATTGAACTGATCTTTAACATATAAAATGCCATGTAATGTTGGGCTGTGCAGGCTCCTTCCACTGAAAGGTTCTCAGTATTATGCCTTCTGTGCCTCATTTTGTCACATAAAGAGACTGTTTCATATCCACCAGCTCTGGTGACTTTATTCACGTTACAACAAGGAGTTTGAGGAGATTTGGTTTGTCACCAAAAACTTATGAAAATTTTGGAAATTTCTACAGGTGTACCATAGAGAGCATTCTAACTGGTCGAATCACCATCTAGTATGGAGGGGCCACTGCTCAGGATCAGATAAAGCTGCTGAAAGTTGTAAACTCAGCCAGCTCCATCATGGGCACCAGGTTTCCCAGCAACAAGGACACCTTCTAAAGGTGACATGTCAAGAAGTCGGCATCTATCATTAAGGACCCCCACCTCCTAGACATGTCCTCGAGGTACAGGAATCTGAAGACACATACTCAATATTTCAGGAACAGCTTCTTCCCCTCCATCATCAGATTTCTGATGGACAATGAATCAATGAACATTACCTTAGTACTTTTTCCTCTCTTTTTGCACTACTTACTTAATTTACTTATTATAATTCATAGTTTTAAAATAAAGTATGTATTGCAAGGCATTGCTGTCTTAATACAGCAATTTTCATCACTATGTCAATAATATTAAAACAACACACACAAAATGCTGGTGGAACGCAGCAGGCCAGGCAGCATCTATAGGGAGAATCACTGTTGACGTTTTGGCTGAGACCCTTTGTCAGGACTCAACGCTTCTCCCTATAGATGCTGCCTGGCCTGGTGCGTTCCCCAGAATTTTGTGTGTGTTGTTTGAATTTCTAACATCTGCAGATTTCCTC
Source organism: Hypanus sabinus (assembly GCF_030144855.1). Classification (NCBI taxonomy): domain Eukaryota; kingdom Metazoa; phylum Chordata; class Chondrichthyes; order Myliobatiformes; family Dasyatidae; genus Hypanus; species Hypanus sabinus. The sequence goes on from NC_082707.1 coordinate 24,776,358, forward strand.
GTGTTTGCTCAATAATATTAAACCTGGTTCTGAATCAGATTCTCTTCCATAATTGAAGTATTGTTCTAAATTCTTTATGCACCCTATAGGGAAGATGGAAAAGTTCTGGAGGGGAATTAGAAGAGACTGATGAAGATTATTCCAGGGATGAAGGAATAATTTTATTTAGAGTTACTGTGTGGACCAGGCATCACCCAACAATATCCTAATTTAACCCTAGCCTAATCACAGGAAAATTTACAATGACCAATTAATCTACCGACCTAACCGTCTTTGGAATGAGGGAGGAAACAGAGCATCCAGAGGAAATCTACACAGTCAGAGGAGAATGTACAGACCCCTTAGAGATTTACCAGAATTGAACTCTGAATTTCGGAACGCCCAGATAGGTAATACTGTGGTGCCCTCATGGTACGTTGATGGACTCATCTTCTTAGAATAAAGAAGGCTGTGAAGGTGTTGAAAATTTTGCCAAGTCTAAAAACTAGAGAGACAGAAATTGTTCCTGTTGGTGGAAGCCTCAGGTGTCCTGATGAAGAGACTTGGCCCAAAATGTCGACTGTTTATTTCCTCCATGGATTTTGCCTGTCCTGCTGAATTCCGCCAGTGTTTTGTATGTGAGGCTCAAGAAAATATTGGCAGATGAAAAGTGATTGATAAAATAATCAAACCTAACTTGGGGAAGAATCTATTAATGCAGCAAGTGGTTAAGTTCTGAAATGATCTGACAGGAGTAGTAGTTGAGGCAGATTCAATTATAGCACTGAAAAGTGAATTCTTAATATTCTGCATCTAGAAGGAAAGGTTTGGCAGAAGGGCAGGAAGCTGAGCGAGCTGGATTGCTCTTAAATAGAATCAGTACAGTACTGACAGACCAAATGGCTTCCTTTCGTGTTGCAATCACTCTCTGATTCTGTCACTGGTTACTTCAATAACATTAAAACACAACACTTTTCATTTTGCACATTTAACTTTATCCAAACGCTGTTAGCTAATTTTTGGAAGTGAAGGCTAGTTAACTGTACAGGCCAAGATAGTTTGGGCAACAGTAAAATAGAGCCTTTTTCCTTTTAAGTTCCCCATTCAAACCAATTACCTAGAGGGAATGTTTGATGTAGGTTTAATTTATAAATTAGTGCAAAAGCTGAGCAAAATGCTAAGTTAGCCCATACCTAACTACCTCATCTTCTTAGAATAAAGAAGGCTGTGAAGGTGTTGAAAATTTTGCCAAGTCTAGAAACTAGAGAGACAGAAATTGTTCCTGTTGGTGGAAGCCTCAGGTGTCCTGATGAAGAGACTTGGCCCAAAATCCCCCCTGTCCCCCAACAAGAGCACAACTAAGAAATGTCACTAAGGTACTTCCTGGCCCAAACACCATTAACCATTGCTACACAGCATCAAGGATATCTACCACAGCAGCATTCCCCACCCATACAATGGCAAAAAATGACCACCAGACTGTACAAATGCAATCTGAAATTCATGGATCCAGTATAGAAAGTTATTCAGTGGTCTAAGGCAAAAGGTAAGGCTCTACATGATTGTTATGAGTCAGTAGACTGCTCCAAATTCAAAAATTCAGCTAGGTGAGTATGTCACTACAATACGTACATTATCAAGAAATGAGGACTGAGTACTAAAGAGGACAATCAGGAAGTTCCCGAACCAGAAACCATTGAAGTGCTGACAGACCCTTTCCCTGTTAAAGTCCAGGACTGCCTCATTCCCGACTATCACAACAAATCTAGATATGACTTCTGTAAATCTATCAGGGATGGCAAGAATCCAAAATCAAGTCCCAGACCAGCTGTCAGTTGTGGCAGGGCCTACAGATAATCAGTCAACATCAAGGACAACAGCACTTCCCCTCCTAACTAGCCACATGCATTCTTTACACATTTTAAACAAAAGTTGTTTGCAAGTCTCCAGCAGCCTCCACTCCAGTAGCTGCCAATGCACCTGAACCTGCAATCACCATTGCAGATATAAGTACTGTCTTACACAGAGTGACCCATCAAAAGCAATTGGCTGGAATGGTTTCACTGGCCATGTCCTTAAATTCTGTGCTTATCAGCTGGCTGGAGTATCTGCAGAAATTTGTGATTTTGCAGAACTGCTTCAGTTTGAGGGTTCCAACGGATTTGAGAAAACCACTTTCATCCTGGTATCTAAGAAAAACAAGATAGGGTGGTGGTCATAACTTAATGACTACCAGCCCGGTGGCTCTGACATGCTCCAGCACAAAGAGCTTCAAGAGATTGGTCATGGCATGCCTTAACTCCAGCTTCTCAGACAACCACCAAAACAGGTCTATGACATTTGCCATTTCCCTGGCCCTACACTCGTCTGTGGAGCATCAGGAAAGTAAAGACGATTGTTTATTGACTGCAACTCTACCTTCCAAGCTATAACCACAAGGAAACTCATCTCCAAACTCCAAGACCTGGGATTCAGTACCTCCCTTTGCAAACAAACTTCCTGACCATCAGATTGCAGTCAATAAGGATAAGCAGCAATACCCCCACCACAATTATACTCAACACTAGTTTTTGACAAGGATATAGCTCCGGTCCCTTACTCTACTCCTTATACACTCACTCATATCAGATTCTGTGCTAACTACAAGTTTGAAGATGATGCTTCTATAGCAGGCCATAACTCATATAATGATGAGTCAGTGTACAGGGTAAAGACCATGAACAAAAATCTTTCCCTCAAAAAAGGAGGGCTGGTCATTTATTCAGGGAGGGGAAAGGTATGCATGCTCCTGCTTGTATCAATTGTGCTGAGGTCCACAGGGTTGAAAGCTTCAAGTTCTTAGGTGTGAATCTGACCAACAGCCTGTCCTGGTCCAACTATGTTGAGGCCATGGTCAAGAAAACTCCCCAGTATCAAATTTTTCAGGAAGCTACAGAAATTTGGTGTTTCCCCATCAACCCTTACAAATTTTTATCGAAGCACCATAGAAAGCATCCTATCCAGATGCATCAAGACTTGGTACGGTAACTGCTCAGCACACAACCACAGAAAGCTACAGAGAGTTGTGAATACATCTCGGCATATCACAGGAGCTAGCCTCCCTTCTATGGATTGCCTACACTTCTTGCTGCCTCAGTAAAGCAGACAGCATAATCAAAGACCTGACCCATCATGGTTATTCACTGCTCTCTCATTGAGCAGAAGATTAAAAGCCTGAAAGCACATATCACCAGGGTCTGCTTCTACTCCACTTGTTACAAGACTTTTGAAATGTTCCCTGGAATGATAAAATGGACTTCTGACCTCACAATCTATCTTGTTGTGATATTTCACTTTACTGTCTATTTGCACTGCATTTGCTCTGTAACTGCAACACTTCAATCTGCATTCTGTTATTCTTTTACCTTGTACGACCTCAATGCAGAGTTGCAATCAATTGATCTGTATGAATGGTATGCAGGACAAGTTTTTACGTTATGAACATGTGACAATAATAAACTGGTATATCAGTTGCTTTTGAAATGAAGGAAATTAAGCATGTGCAATAATCAGTAGTGAGGGCTTACAATAGTTAGTAAGAGGCAAAAGAACACCATACATTGTCACTTCAGGTATGCAGAAATTGCAAGCAAGCAGGACACCTGTAGATTCAGCCCAAGACCATGATATCTGACAGTAATCTGATCTTCTGTAGGCAACAGGGAAATAACAGATTTTTATAAGATAACAGAAGATAACAGCATAAGGTATAGGAGCAGAATTAAACTATTTGACCCATCAGGTCTGCTCCACCATTTTATCATGGCGAATCCATATTCCTCTTAACCCCAATCTCCTGCCTTCTCCTCATAACCTTTCATGCCCTAATTAATCAGGGATCTATCGGCCTCTGCTTAAATATACCCAATAACTTGGCCTCGACAGCTGCCTGTGGCAACGAATTCCACAGATTCATCACTCTCTGGCTAAAGATATTCCTCCTCATATTCATTCTAAAAGGACTCACTTCTATTCTGAGGCTCTGTCCTCTGGTCTTAGACTCCACCATGGAAACATCTTCTCCACATCCACTCAAGTGAGGCCTTTCAACATTCGAAGTTTTCATTCTTTGTATTCTAGTGAGTAGAGGCCCAGAACCATCAAACGCTCCTCATATGACAATCTTCTCAATCCCAGAATCAGTATCATGAACCTCCATTGATTCCTCTCCAACATCAGCACATCCTTTCGTAGATGAAGGGCCATAACTGTTCACAATAATCCAAGTGATGCCTCACCTGATATATGATGTGACATAGTGTCTCCCAATGAAGGATCTTAACAAGCCCTTCAGCTGCATGTTAGAGATGCATATAAATATTAGCTTTATTAGAGTACCCACATTCCAAGAATATATTTTTAAAACTTCTAATATCTTACAATAAAATCACAGCTACTTCACCTAGAGAATCAAACCAAGTTGTTGTGAAGCAGACAGCTAAAATAAGCCATTTAAAACATAAATAAAATCACTCATCTAGAGTTAACGAAGTAAGAAAGCCCTATCTTTGTCTGACAACTCTCCTGATCTAACTCCTTGCTCCATGAGTTGTAACTGGACAAGGAACAAACTTAATCACACATCATTAAAGCAGGGTACTCTAGCCTGAGGGCTACATATCTAAACATCATATATTTGCCCAGGAATACTTCCATGGTTTGTGACATTAAACATTTGTGGGAATGTATTTCGTCCTGCTGCTTCCTTAATACAGTTTAATGATGTCTAGAGAACTGATGACACTGGAAATGAAGTTAATTGGGAAATCTGAAGAAAATGAAGTTTCTTTAAAGTTAAAAGTTTAAAGTAAAGTTTATTAATTGAGAGATACAGTGCAGAACAGACCATTCCAGCCCTTTGAGCCGTACTGCCCAGCAACCCCCAAAGACACTTATTTAACCGTAACCTAAGCGCAGACAAGTTACAATGACCAATTAACCTACCCGATGCATGTTTGGACTGTGGGAGGAAATTGGAGGACTGGAGAAAACCTATACATTCCACAGGAGGATATCAAGAGACTCCTTATAGAGAATGCTGGGTTTGAACTCTGAAATCTGACGGCCCGAGCTGTAATATTGTCATGCTAACTGCTACACTACCTTGCTCATTACTTCAAAGTAAATTTGTGATGAAAGTACATATATATCTCTATATATGACCTTGAGATGTGTTTTCATTTACAGGAAAGGAAGGAAATACAATAGCATATATGAAAAAAACTATAAACAACAAAGACTGACAAACAAACAATGTGCAAAAATAGAAATAGTGAAAATTTTGTTAAAAAGTAGATAAATAATACTGAGTTGTAGAGTTCCTGGAACTGAGCCCATAGATTGTGGAGTCAGTTGGGAGTTGAGGTGAGTGAAGTTATCTCTGCCACTTCAGGAGCCTAATGATTGTAGAATAATAACTCTTCCCAAACCTGATATGTGACGACTTTCTAATGAATTATTTAATTGCTCTTGCAATATATTAATAAGCAAACCAAATCTGTGCAGGTATACTAAGTTTAGCAGTACTTTCTCATAATATTCAAGAATCAAGCAGTATGCTAGTATCAGGTATTATACTGGAAACACATATCACCAGCTTCTGTCCCACTGTTATCAGACTCTTGAACAGACCTCTTGTACGATATGACAGACTCTTAGCCTCACTATCTACCTCATAATGATATTGCACTTTATCATTTACCTGCACTACACTCTTTTGGTGGCTTTTACAATTTTATTCTGCATTGTTATTGTTTTACCTTATTCTAGCTCAATGCACTGTGTAAAGATCTGAACTGGATAAATAGTATGAACTGTATCTTAGTACATATGACAATAATAAACCAAACTCAAACATTCTAACTTTCAGCATAATTCAGCTGAATGAGAAACATGAGTATTTTGGCCTCCTTTGGTACCTGAACTCATAGTTTCACAGAAAAAGAATGTTCAATTCTTTACATCCATACCAGCTTCCAGCATACAAGTCAATTTGTCTCCAAAATACAATTTCCCTGTACTGGCCCTGCAACATAGGAGGTGAACTCAAAATAGTTGTCAGACAAAGGTCAAGTTTTTTGACTTTGTTAATTAATTGGATGATTGAAGTGATGTTTGAAATGGTCTACACTGTCTTAAATGTGTCTGTGTCCGCTTCTTTTCAAAATTCGCTTGTGAGTTCCATGATGTGGTCACTAGTCTTTTGGTCTGCCTGCACCTACTGGTGATGAGCGGATACTCTTGGTAGAAGATGAAACCAGATCAGTCCAATGTGTAGGAGGGACTCCCCCGTGCATTTTAGAGTGCTGAATCCATTGACACCCACGCTTTCCTTCACCTCCAAGGCAACCTTTCCTGCAACTGCTCAGTGTCTGCCAAGGGAAAGGTTGTTTCTGTGCTTCCTCACTTCCCTGTGTTTGGCACAGCAGCAATAGTGTTCTACAAGGTGCATACAACAGGAACTGCACACAACTGATAAAACTGTGAATGAATACCCCAAACTAGAATCAAAAGAGGAACATGAACCAAAGAGTAATTTTAGGGTTTACTTCATGAAACATTAGTGATGACACAAGTAATGGCACAAGTAATTATAAACACAAGAGATTCTGCAATTACTGAAAATCCAGGGCAACAAATGAAAAAATGCTTGTGGAACTCAGCAGGTCAGGCAGCATCTGTGGAGAAGACTAAACAGGCAATGTTCCAGGCCAGGACACCTCATCGGGCCACTTCAACAGGAACTGCACAGATACCATTTCAGTATGTATGTGTAAAATATCTAAATTTAGGCCGATCTGAGATTACGTATACTGCTCCCAAAGAGAGTGGAATTTAATTTCTATGCAGAAATTATAAGTTCAAAGTTCAAATATATTGAACCCTTGTGAATTTGTTGTTAGATATAAAAGATAAATCAATATATTTAAAGACCGAGCACTTCCATGAATCTCAACGTTCCACCTTAACCAACACAAGTAAAAACAGATGAGCTAGTAATTCATTTGCTGCCTATAAACTTCACTGTGTTCGGATTGCATGGCAACTTACTCATATCTGAGAGTGACAACATTTGAAAATTGATATTTGGTTGTAAAGTGGTTTAGGATATCCTAAGGATGTGAAAGACATTATATGAATATAAGCTGACTCTTTCACAATTAGTTGCAGCGCTGCTCGGGAAAGGTGGGAAAAAATCTCCTGATCGTTCTTCACTGATCCTTGTTGAATTGTGGATTTGTGTGAGAACAGGATCATTTTTCACTAATGTTTTCTGCCGATAGAAAAGGCTGCTGACACTGTCACTCTGCTTTCATGCTCAAAGGCAAAAGCAGGAATTCTGCAGAGCCTCAGTATATAAGAATGAAAGTTAAGAGATTATCTGCCACCATGCTTTAAATTTTAAGTTCATTCTTTTGTAATGTTTAGAAAAATTCTGATCTAAGCACTCAGCACCAATAATTTTCTTTGTGAAGGAAGGTTATTTCAATGAAGTACAGATGATTGGCACCAATGGGTATATTTCCCAGTAAGAGTTTATTCTGGGTGTTAGTGCAGGCTGGTATCCTGTCACTTTCCCCATTTACACCCACATAATATTCAGTTTGATTGACTTCATTGAAACTTAGCATCAAGAATAAACTTACTATGAGCATCTCAAGAGGCTTGACTTATTTTCTTGGAGCTGTGAAAGAAAAATTCCTGCATCTGTGCCATCCAAATACAAAAATTATCTTAGATTCACTATTTCTATTTCTTTTTATCTATTTTTGGGGATATATATGTACATTAACTGGCAAGAACAGCATTGACTGTTCTTTTGAAAGCGATGGTGAGCTGTTGTCTTGAGCTGCTGCAGTCCCCTTGGTGCAGTTAGTTCCTGGTCTAATACCCTGTGTCAATAAAGGAACAGTGTTTTATCTACCCTGCTGTGCAAGTCTTAGGTGTGTGTGTATATATATATATACATATATATATATATATATATATATATAGAGAGAGAGAGCTAGAGTGCCTAAGACTTCTACACAGTGCTGTATTTGACAACATGGAGTGGAGAGTGAGTTTGTAAATCTGACAGGAGCAAAGGATTTGTGAATGGCTAGGGTAGAGCATTGTTGGAAAGGTGTGCAACAGGTGGCAGAAAAGGAGTGCCAGGCCCAGGGGTGGTGGCACAGATGAAGACACATCCATCCTTCAGACACTAGGCAAGGTCATTTAATTTCAAACAATAGGTTACTGATCATTACAGAATGTCTCTCTGCTGCTTCCTACTCCCTCTCCACTCCCTTCCCCCTTTCCCAACCACAATTCCACTCTCTTTGCTGCCTTCCCACTCTCAGTCCACAATAGAGAATCATATCAGAATCAGGTTTATCATCACTCACATATGTTGTTGTTTTTATCGCAGCAGTACTGTTCAATACATAAAATTACTAAAGTACTGTGCAAAAGTGTTATGAGCCCTAGCTCTATACATGTACCCAAGACATATCAGGTTAGTGCATGACTTGGAGAGGAACTTGAAGTGGCAGGGACCCCAAGTGCTTCCTTTACATTTTGGTGTGGAAGTAGCCGATTTGGGAGGTGGCAATAGACAAGCAAGGGATATAATTATAATCATTTTTTTAAATGGAGCACACAGCAGCCTCGGTGCAGCAACAAGAGGCGGTGAATGCCTTTTAAGGTGGTGAATTGTGTGCCAAACAAGCAGGCAGCTTTGACCTTTGTGGTGTTGCTTTTCTTAAGCTGCAATGATATACATCCTGACAAGTGGAGAGTATTTCATCATATTCTTGATTAAGGCCTTGTAGATTGTGGGAAGGTTTTGAGGTATCAGGTGATGAGTCATTCACTGTGGGATATCTAGCCTATGATCTGCTCTTGTTGGCACAATAGTTCTGTGGTTATTCCAGCTGGATCTCTGGTAATGGGAAATTAATGCCATTAACGGCAGACAGGTAAACGCATTCCTGCTAGTGATACTCATCCACATTTCATTGCTTAAAAGAGCAAAAGATCGTAGACAACATAGCTGAAGAAGACCATTAGACCATAAAACTATAAAATATAGGAGCATAATAAAGACATTCGGCCCATTGAGTGTACTCCGCTATTTCATCCCAGCTGATCCATTTTCCCTCTCAGCCCTACCCTCCTCGGTTCTCCCCATAACTTTTCATGCTCTGACTAATCAAAAACCAAATCAACTTCCACCTTACATATATCCAGTGACATGGCCTCCACAGCTGCCTGTGGCAACAATTCCACAGATTCATCATACTCTGGCCAAAGAAATTCTTCCTCTTTTCTGTTCTAAATGGATGTCCCTCTGTTCTGCGGCTGTGCCCTCTGGTCCTATACTTTTCCACTACAGGAAACATCCTCTCCACATCCATTCCATCCAGGCCTTTCAACATTTAATGGGTATCAATGAGATCCCCCTTCATTCTTCTATATTCCAGTGAGTAAAGGCCCAGAGCCATCAAATGCTCCTTTCATTTTGGAATCATTCTTGTGGACGTCCTCTGAACCCTCTCCAACATCAGCACATCCTTTTTAAGATAAGGTGGTCAAAACTGCTCAAAATACTCCATCTGAGGCCTCACGAGTGTCTTATAAAGTCTCAGCATTACATCTTTGATTTTATATTCTAGTCCCCTCAAAATGAATGCTGACATTGCAGATACCTTCCTCACCACAAACTCAATATGTAAATTAACCTTTAAGGGATCCTGCACAAGATTCCTAAGTTCACCTGCAGCTGAGATTTCTGGTTTTATGCTGTTTTTCACTTCCCTTCTCAACCATGGTTGCATCATCCTGCATTTAGAATACTTCTTCTTCTTTGGGATGTTTCGATCCAGCGCCCTCTGAATTTCTCCCCAATACTCCAGCCATTGCTGTTCTACCATCTTTCCAGCTATTGTCCATTCCAATCAACTTTGGCCAGCTCCTCTTTCATGCCTCTATAACTGCCTCAATCTACTGTAACAGTGATACCTCTGACTTGTCTTCTTCCATTCAACTTGCCGGATGATGTCTTCCATATTATGATCACAGCCTTCTAAGGTTGCTTATAATTTAAGCTCCCTAATCAAATCAAATTCATTACAAATTCACCCAATCTAGAATTACCTTTTCCCTAGAGGATTCAACCACAAGCTGCTCTAAAAAGCCATCTCATAGGCATTTTACAAATCCTCTTTCTCGGGATCCAGCACTAATCTGACTTTCCTAATCTACCTGCTTATTCAAATCCCCAGTGACTATCATGGCATTGCCCTTTTGATGTGCACTTTCTATCTCCCATTGTTATTTGTAGCCCACACCCTGCCTACTGTTCAGAGGTCTGTATATAACACCCATCAGAGTCTTTTTTTCTTAACTCTACCCACAGGGATTCCACATCTACCAATCCTATCCTCCTTCTAAGGATTTGATTTCATTTTTTTTACCGACAGAGTTACCCCAACCCCTATACCTCTCTGCTCGTCCTTTTGATACAATGTGTATCTTTGGGTGTTAAGTTTACAACTATGACCCTCTTTCAGCCATGTCTCAGTGATGCCAACATGTAATTCCTGCCAATCTCTAATTTTGCTGCAAGACCATCTGCCTTATTCTCTGCACTGCATGCATTCACATATAACACCTCCTGTCCTGTGTTTGTCACTGTTTTAGGTTTTGTCCCCATGTTACACTGCAACTGATCCCACTAATTGCAGTTTTGCCCTGTAATCTGCCTGTCCATCCTGACAGTCTCACTACACACTGCATCTAGTTGTATACCAATTGCCCCTCAACCCTATCACTCTGGTTCCCATCCTCCTGCCAATTTGGTTGAAACCCTACCCAACAGCTCTAGGAAAACCTGCCCACAAGGATATAGTTCACTCTCAATTTCAGGAGTAAATTGTTCCTTTTGTACAGGTTATGCATTCCCCAGAAGAGACCCCAGTGATCCAAAAATCTGAAACCCTGCTTCCTGTACCAGTTCCTCAGCCATGCAGTTATCTGCCAAATCATCCTATTCTACCCTTACAGGTGCATGGCAGAGGCAGCGATCCAGAGATTTTGGTCTCCAGGGTTAAGGAAGGACATCCTGGCTGTAGAGGAAGTGCAGCGTAGATTCAAGAGGTTAATTCCTGGGATGTCTGGACTGTCTTATGCAGAGAGGTTAGAGAGACTGGGCTTGTACATGCTGAAATTAAGGAGATTGAGAGGGGATCTGATTGAAACATATAAGATTATTAAGGGATTGGACAAGATAGAGGCAGGAAATATGTTCCAGATGCTGGGAGAGTCCAGTACCAGAGGGCATGGTTTGAGAATAAGGGATAGGTCATTTAGGACAGAGTTAAGGAAAAACTTCTTCTCCCAGAGAGTTGTGGGGGTCTGGAATGCACTGCCTCGGAAGGTAGTGGAGGCCAATTCTCTGGATGCTTTCAAGAAGGAGCTAGATAGGTATCTTATGGATAGGGGAATCAAGGGATATGGGGACAAGGCAGGAACCTGGTATTGATAGTAGTTGATCAGCCATGGTCTCAAAATGGCGGTGCAGGCTTGAAGGGCCAAATGGTCAACTTCTGCACCTATTGTCTATTGTCTATTGTCCTGGAAATCCTGCTTTTCAGCTTTCTACCTAATTCCATAAATTCTCTCTTCAGGAACTCCTTACTTTTCCTACCTGTGTCATAGTTGGTGAAAAATGTTTGATCTTGATCCCTGTCCAAATAATGCCCACAGCAATGTCCTGAAACTGGGTTGGCTGACCACCAACGGACTTATATAATCTTCATGTGCACGAGATATGACACTAGTAGGATTGTGCTTGATCTACACTTTTGAAATCTGGCAACTTGTACATTCATGGATACCTGCCAGTATTCATTGGATTTTCTATGCTAATATAAAATCTAAATTTCACTAATTTTTTACGTGAATCTCAAAACTGTGATTTTGTTTATGTTCAACTCACTTCTGATACTTGGACTACAATTTTATCTTTCTTTCCTTGAACTTCAAAGTTCAAAGTAAATTTTATTATCTAAGTACATATATATATGTCACCATATACTATCCTGAGATTCATTTTCTTGAGGGCATTCATCATAACTGCTAAGAAACACAATAAAATCAATGACAAACTGCAAACAAAGACTGACAAACACCCAATGAGCAACGGACAACTAATTTTGCCAGTTCAAAAAAGAAAAACAAACAACAGAACAATAATAAATAATAGATCATGAGAACATGTGTTGTGGAGCCCTTGAAAGTAAGCCCATATGTTGTGGAATCAGTTCAGTGTTAGAGTGAGTGAAGCTGTCCTCTCTGGTTTATTAGCCTGATGGTTAAAGATGGCATAGCATAACTGTTCCTGAATATGATGCTGTGGGAACTAAGGCCACTATACTTTCTTCATGATGGCAACAGCAAGAAGAGAGCATGAACTTCATGGTAATTGATGTTGGGTGCTGCTTTCCTGTGACGGCCCTGCTTGTAGATGTGCTCAATGATGAGGAGAGCTTTCCTGTGATAGATTTGGCTGTATCCATTACATTTTGTAGACTTTTCTGTTCAAGGCCATTGATGTTCCCATACCAGGCCATGGTGGAACTGTCAGTATACTCTCCACTGTGCATTAATAGAAGTTTGGTAAAGTTTTAGATGACATGCCACATCTTTGCAAACCTCTAAGAAAATAGAGGCACTACCATGCCTTCTTTGTAATGGAATTTAGGACAGATGCCATCAGTATTTGGCCAGGTACATTGTCTGGTCCAAATGCTCTCCGTGGAAAAAGGATCTAGTGCTTTCCTGGCGTATATGACAAATAAAGTCTTCTCAGGCTTCCAGCTGGGCACAGGTGTCGATTTTTGCCGATGTTTTGACGACAATCTCTGCCATCTTTATCAGGGCTGATGCCTAGGCACATCTAGTCCAGTTATCCACATAGTCTCATCTTCCATCCCTCCTTATTGCTTAGTCCTTAATCAATCATGTTTCTGCTGTCCCACGTTGTTTAGAGTCGTATTCCAGCTCCTACTTAAAGGGAAACCTTCATCTTTGTTAAAATTCTCATTTTCCCATCTTATTTCAATGGCTTGATTGGTTGAGGATTAACCAATCAGGAAGGCTGGACAATGGGGTGTACATATATACCAGACTAGACATGCCTAGGAAGGTTTAATGGCGCCTAACTGTGAATCCTTTGCTTGCATCTTCAGAAACAGCTCTATTTCCATCTTTAATACCTGTATTTTTCCCTTTCAGGGTCCTTTTGAAGACTCTGACCTAGAGTTACATGCTGACTATGGATCTTTGCCGGAATGGGACCCACTCTCGGGGTTTCACAACTGGCCATTGTTCAGCACACCAAGGGCTTGGCCTAAGAGCTCAGCTCGCCTTTGGAGGGCCGAGATGTCGTGGCTCTGGAAGCGGGCAGATTGAAGGTCGGTGTCACGGCAGGAGACTGGTGTGTCATCAAGGGAGTTGCAAAATCTATGGCTGTGTGCCCAGAGACCCAAGGTCTGAGCACAGAGCTCGGAAAAAGCAACACAATGGACTTCTAACAGCGTAAACAAGAGAGTTGTTTATTATATCTCCCCTCTCGCTGTGAAACGAAGACCCCTCTTTCTCTGATTGTCGTTTTCTGCTGCTTACCTGCAGGATTGAGGGGAGCTGGGAGAACTTTGGCATTCTAATAATTAACTGCCATTCACTCTTTGGGGGCAGCCCTCTGTTTTCGTGAATGGTTGCAAAGAAAAAGCATTTCAGGATGTATATTGTATATATTTCTCTGACATTAAATGTACCTTTGAAACCTAATGAGATCCATTTTCTGACAGGCATACTCAGCAACTCTATAGAATAGTAATTAGAACAGGATCAATGGCAGGTCAACTAGACTGAAGAAGACAACAAACTGTACAAATATAAATATAAATAAATAGCAATTAATAATGAGAACATAAGATAACAAGATAAAGAATCCTTAAAGTTAGATAATTGGTTGTGGGAACATCTCAAAGGAGGCAAGTGAGGGTAGTTGTCTCTTTTGTTCAAGAACCTGATGGTTGTGGGGTAGAAACTGTTCTTGAATCTGGTGGTGTGAGTCATGAGGCCTTGTACCTCCTACCTGATGGCAGTAACAAAAAAATAAGAGAAGAGCATGGTCTGGGTGGTGGAGATCTCAGAATATGGATGCTGCTTTCCTATGACAGTATTTCATGTTGATGTGCTCAATCGTTAGAAGGTCAAGCATCCTTCTGTGATTCAAGGCTTTTCCCAGAATTGCCATTTCACATGTGAAATAGCTTTCCGGAGGTTTGTATTTTCCATGGTCACCAGACCTGAGTGCCGCTGATCTAGCTCTCTGCCATTTGCAGATCTCAACCAGGGGATTTGGTTGGGGACGACTCTGAATGATTTTGTGAGGATGCATTCATCCACAAATGTCTTTATAAAGTCTGTGACAACTGTGACATATTCATTCAGATCTTCTGATGAGTCCTTGTACGTGGCCTTGTCCACCCTTAGCCATTCCTCTGCTTTTTGCAATCACCTCATTGTTGTCCTTATCTCTCGTGCCTTTTGTTTTAACAACTACTAAGGCAGCTCTCATCCCTTTTCTCTACTAAGAGAAAAGCTCAATCTTGCTCAACTTCTTCTCATAAGAAATGTCCTCCAATCCAAGCAGGATCCTGGTAAACCTCCTGTACACCCTTCTAGAAGCTTCCACATCTTTCCTATGACAAGACAACAAGAACTGAACACAATACTCCAAATGCAGTCTATTCAGAGTTTGATAGAGCGACAACAATACCTCCTGGTTCTTGAACTCAATTCCCTAACTAATAAATGCCAACACACCATACATCTTCTTAACTACCCTATCAACTTGCACTGCTTCTTTGAGGGATCTAGTTCCCTCAGTTCCTTCACACTGTTAGGAATCCTGCCATTAACCATGTACATGAATTCTGCCTTCAAGTTCAAACTTCGAAATTGAATCACTTCATACTTCTCCGGATTGACCTTCATCTGGACTTCTCAGCCCAAATCTGCATCCAAGGAATGCTCGATTGCAAACTGACTAACTGACCCTTCCACTTCCTCATTTTTATGCAATTTCACTATCCCCACAGACCCATTCAGAGCATCAACACTAGCTGTAAGCTGACAGTTCACCTAAAGTTATAAAGATGGTCTAATATTGAAAGAATTTAGACAAGATTACTTTTCAGGCAACATCACCATGCCTTTTGATATAATACAATCAATGGTAAAAAAAAATTATTAAATCCATTCTATAAGAAAGAAGATCTCCAAACTCTATTGATGCCAGAAGGTTCATTTCATGCAAGATCAATGCCTATCCTATATCTTCTTCCCAAGCTATGATTGTCAAATAGGAATCAAACCTATGGAGCTCCTAAATATAATATCTAAATACAACAGTAATTAATTTTTCTTAAGCCTGAAGGAAGGGAAAGAAAATTGGAGACTTCACTTTGGTATTTCTTATTTTTTTCTTGGTTGAATGCATAGACTAACGTCAATATCTGACCAAGTTGCTGTCCATCAACAAAGGAATGTGCGAAGGACAGCAAGACTACAAATGGAGAGAAAGAGGGATGAAAGTAAAATAAAGCACACCAAATCAATTGTTCAACAATTCCCACACTAAAGGGAAACATCTGTTAAAGCAATTTTGTGTGGTGCCTCTAGGAAAAAAAAAGCATATCTGGTCACTTTCAGCAGTTCACTACATATACAAACAATCCCAGCAACATTAAAATGTCACACTTTTGCTGTATTCTACAGTTAACCACTCATAAACTTTATCAATGCAATATTTGTATACAACGATGCTTCAAAGCTGTCCAGAAGAAAGATACATTGAATTGCAACAAAGCAGCTTTAAGGCTTCTTGCAATGAAGTTTGTTTGAAAGTAGTTTTCTCGCCATGCCAAGTTTTTCAACATGTCTCAATTGCTTCAGGGTTCGATGTATCCTACCAAATGTCATTTTGCTTCAGTTTGGATTATGATATTTAATTTGAATTAACAAGTTATAACAAAGGTAGCACCAACAAGCTATTCAAAATACATGCACAATGTATTCTCCTGAATTGCCATATTATCAGAAAATCTTACAAAGAGAAATATCTACACACTTAGACTATTATTTAATGCTTTTCATGTGATTATTTTTTGTTCATGCTGTTAGTGAACAGTAGCCCTGGGCATGATTTTTATTGGGGGGGGGCTTCTTCTTCTGCTGTTGTTACTTTGCCAGAAACACTACTTACACATATTTCCGCTTGTGACAGCTAACTGACAGCCAAGTTAGGGAAGCCAAGGAAATTTGTCCCCTATAGTTGATATTTTGTTTAGAATAGCCTCTTTCATAATATTATACATTTCTTTTCCACTAATAGCATTTAACAACATTGTGCTTTAAAAGAACTCTTTAATATAGTAATATGTTGCAAGACAGTTCAAAGCGCCAAAAATTTACAAAAGGACAAAAAGGCAATATGGAGGCAAATTATTAAAATCTTAGTCAGAGAAATATACTTCAAAGACCTTGATAGTAGCAGAGGTAGACATGAACATTTGAAGAAGTGTCAGAGGGCATTCCAGAGATTGGGCCTTCTCAGCTGAAACTTCATCTAAAAAAATTAAAATTAGACAGGCACAAAACATCACAGTCAGATCTACACTGTTTTTCTCCCTACTGAACAAAGTAAGGGTAGAAATTTCTTTGGCTTCTGTACTCCCTATGATACCTCTTGATCTGCAGAAAGCTTCAAACATGTTCTATTTTTTGTTCCACCTTCCATTCCAATGATTCTGCTGTCTTCTTTCATTCCAACCTCACTTTTCCATCACTGTAATTGACATACTGTAGTTTTCAAGAGCAT
Source organism: Hypanus sabinus (assembly GCF_030144855.1). Taxonomy (NCBI): domain Eukaryota; kingdom Metazoa; phylum Chordata; class Chondrichthyes; order Myliobatiformes; family Dasyatidae; genus Hypanus; species Hypanus sabinus. The sequence continues at coordinate 24,793,309 of NC_082707.1, forward strand.
TTATTAAACACTCTTCCTCTATCAGCTCTTTCTAACCATAAAGGGGTGAATATTCCCTTGTTTTCAACTTCTACCCCGCCAGGATCCAATCAATAGTATGTTGTAATTCCCCAAAACTCCACTGTGAGGCCAACACTAGAGAGAAAAAAAAATCATCTTTCCACCAATTCTGGCATTTCAAAGGGATTATTTTCTCCAGTACACTCCGGTTAACTTTCATCACTGCCATTATCCATGCTCCTACTCATAGCACCTTTCCATGCATATGCTGGAAATTTAACACCTCCCCTTTTAGCCTCTCCTAGGTCCCAAACTCTCTTTCCAAGTGAAGCTGCAACTTACTTGCACCAATCCAACTTGGCATGTTGGATTTAGAGCCTGGTGGTTGGCCTCCCTTACTTTGGGAAAACCAAACACGAACTGACATCACCACAGCATTCAGGTGTCTATCACTTTAATTTTCCATCTTATTCCATCCAGAAGTCTTTCTTTTTAGTTTCCCACAGTGATACAGCAGAGTGCAATGCTAATGCCTCATCCAGTTTGAAATCCAACTGAGCGCATTACAAGTTCTGGTCACAACAATGATTTCAACAGTTTCAGATAGTTAGTCATTCCAGCCTTTTATTTCATGTTTCCAAAATTAGTCCCTTCTCTTCCAGTAATTTCATATTTCATCCATCTGGTCCTATTTACACATCTCGCTACACAACTTTTGTTGTTCAATAGCTTTTAACAATTTGTTTCAGCCAGCAGCTGACACTTATGTTATTTAATTGCTCTGTCTCCACCCGATCGCAGAGTTTCCTCTATTTCATCTCCCCGTCTCTGCAACACAGAACGTCTCAGAAGTCCAACTTTTCCGAGTTCTGATGAGAGAACTCTGTTTCTCTCTACAAAAGATGCCAGAACAGTGCAGTTCCAGCATTTGCTGTTTCATCATGAGAAATTTATTGTTGTTTGTAAGAGTTGTTTGTTGTGTATAGTTTTTCATAAGTACTATTGTAGACTTTTCATTTCCTGTAAAATGAAAATGAAATGAATCTCAGGTAGTTTTCCTTATGGTAACATATACATACTTCGATAATAAATTTACTTTGAACTTTGAATTTTGAAGTGGCAGTCAATGTAGTTCAATAAGTAGGAGACTGACTGAAATTGTTGCAATTTGGAATATTATGTGGATCTCAGTGTGGGTGTGGATAAAGGGCAAAGAGTTTTTGGTTATTAGGTAGCATATTTAATACAGTAAGTGGGCCCAAGATGCATCATAGTAATGTTATCTGGAGAGTCAGGTATTGAGGAGTGTCTAAAGCAAGAAAAGAGAGGTAGGGTGTCTAGGAAATTGATAGAAGGAATAGTTTTATTAAGTCCAGAGCTCATGGCCTTAGTACCTGAAGAGATGTCTACCAACTAAAACATTCAAAAATAGATATACAAAATTTGTAGACAGTGTTCACAAATTATGAAATGAAGTTCTCCATCACTTCACTAGCAGTTGTTCATCTTCAGAAGCTTTAAGGGTGATGGAAAAACAGAGATTTGCTATGTTTGAAAATTATTTTTGTCAAGTACTTTCAAATTAATGTGGAAGTTTGATTATTGTGATCTCTGCGTACTTTTGAAAAGATATAAAGTGGTACAGAGTTAAACAAATGGAGAAAGAAACATTGTTAGGTGAATGAGATCCATAATACTTAGTAGAGGAACATGAAATTATATTAAAGTATTGCAAGGTCAACCAAGTGACAATGCTAAGGATTATTGTGGGTCAATTTTTTGCAGATTGCTGAGTTTTTTGCACCCTCCTCTCTGATGAAGCATTCCTGGGAAAAGTTCCATGAATATTATATATGTGTGTATTTACATAAAACTCTCTGATACGAACTTTAATAGTTTTACTGTTAAAGCACTGGCATGTGATACAATTTGAGACCATTAAAGCTGAATATAAACCTCTTCTTACTCAACACCTACAAACCAGAAATTTGATGAAATCTTAGTGGTGGAGTGTCGAGATTCCCCTGGCACTGAATGGATCCATGTGTAAAACAAACATGATCATAAACAAAACTGGGTCTCATGTGGGAACTGAATGTATAAGAGTAGAAATACTCTAACTCCAGGTTCAGTCAAATTCCTTATTTTCTTTAGTTTAGTAATCATTTTAATTGCAGTGTATAAACATTCTGTAAGCTTCTGAACCAAACAACATGAGAACTTCAGCAAAGGTCATAAAGTATTCATTCTCTCGGGAGCTATTCACCAAATCTTCATATGTTAGGTATTCACTACACATTCAGTCAATGTGTTCTTGTATTAAGTATTCCCTGCACATATGCACCACATTGATGCTTCCATTGAGAGGATGAGAGAAAAGACTCCTTTCAGTGTTATTTTCTCTAGTGAAACACAACATTGAAGAATTGGCATCACATGCAGCATCCAACACTATCTGGTAGGAACAGATGCCTTTTGCTGATAAAGGAGTGCTTCCTATAGTAAGCAGTTTGCATGGTAGAATGAAATCTGGAATCCTATACAAGTCAACAAAAATGGCATATGCCTGCTTCCATAGCTAATGCTCCCTGTAAGGCATCATATGAAAAGAGAAACATGATTAGCCAGAGGGTGTGCACCAAGAGAACTAATGCACAAGAGGCTATAGATCCGTTGATGTAAGGATATAAATTGCTCTTGCCAATATTAGCAGATGAATGCTCAATGCATTTATTAAGCTTTTAGCTAGTCTGCAAATTCTCTAACTCACCAATAAAAAATCTTGATGGTATGCTACTTTTTCTCATTATTTATATTTTTAAAAGTCTGTCTGCCTGATCTTCACAGCCATCTTTCCCAATTCTTTTATTATTCGGCATCTGCTATCACCCAATTGGGGGATGCTCGGTTACTGATTACATTAAAGGTGCTGTACAAATGCACATTTTCCTCAGTGGAGCTATTATTTAAAGTAAATATGATGCTGAGCTAGATCATCAGTGATGTAACCTGAGGTCATCAGGTGTTTCTGGTCTTTCAACATCAGACTCTGGCTTGTGTTTATAGGCTCACATAGTACCCTCCATTCCTGTGTCTGGCACTGCTCTACCTGCCCCTGGTATTTGGCTTTCTTAAGCTCAAACTCCTCCTCAATCCAGTCTTCAGTTCTACCATGATCACCTGCTTCAAAGTCTCTGACAAAATGACCCGGTCAGGACTCAGGGATGATGATGCGATGAAGTCAGGGAACTTTAGATTGACTTTCAGTTGCCAGTTAGATGCCGTGGCAAGCAAGCCTGCTGGTGATCTGGGCTGAGGCTGTGGTTGCTCTGCAGCTTTGACAAATCTGGTCTATTTAAATATAAATAGATTAATATTTAAAATAGCAGACAAAGTGATTAAAGGAATACATTATCCATTGCCAACTGTATCTTTCAGACATTATTTGGGCACAGGAAAGGCTGCAGATATTGCAAAACATTTGCATGTGGGCAACTGAAAAGAAACATGCAACAACAAACACGAAGTCTCAAAAGTGGTAAATGCAGGTTTGAGAATTAGCACTTCAGCACAAGATTCCAAATTTCCAACCTGCTCACATAATCTGAAGAGGTAGTAAGTCAACAGTGGCATCATGGTATAGCAGTTAGTGGAATGGATTCAAAGCTCCAGTGACTAACACGTGCAGGGGCTCAATATTCTCTTTCATGGTGTGCAGTTCTGTCATATGCGCTGGTTCCTTCCTATATCCCATATATACACTGACAGGATAACTGTCTGTTGTAGACTACCCTTCAGCATTAGATAAAAAGAAGTTACATGGAAACATGTGAGAGGTAGTAAGTGGAAGGGAAGTAAGGAGATACAGAATGAGATTGATCCTTAGGAATAGCATGAACTTTACGAATTGCATGGACTTCCTTTGTGTCGTAATAAGCAAATTATTTCACTGCTTTGTTGGAAAAAACAAAAGCATTGACATTAATACATTAACATCATGTGGTACGCAAAATATTCTATTATTTATCTTATCTTTATTGATCTGCCTTGTATGACTTTTAAAATTAAAAGGTAATTCATTCGAAATAAATAATAAAAGCTGCAGACATGTGAAGAGCATAAATTACACAGCCTAAGCACGTGTTCCCAACCTGGAATCCACAGACTCCTTGGTTAATGGTAGGGGTCCATGGCATAAAAAAATTTAGGAATCCCCTGGCCTAAGGTTTTGAATATGAATAATTAACACACATCAGTCCTGATGTAGGCTGTGTATAAAATCGAAGTTTCTTGCTAGTTATAATGATTTCAACTTCCACCCAGTGTTAACCATGTTCTTAGTCCTGTGGAATCATGGAGGAGTCAGTTTTGCAAGTGGCTGGCTCTAGTTCAAACTAACCTAAACAAGTTAAATTTAGCTTATACCGTCTGAAGGAGAGGTGCTTTTAGGAGGCAGCATGAAATGAAAGTTATCATGGAGGTTATCTGAACTTATTGTGTAAGCTGTGACAGAAAATCGGAGTGACCTCAGTAATTTTCATCAACTGCACTAAAAGTTTTGATAGAAGAGCACAAAGAAAAGACGTCCTCAATCTGCAGGGGCTGTGCTTGTGGGTAGCTGGAGGTCAATCAGGTCATTGTTACTCATTTTAATTCCTACAACTTCCTACCCAACACCATCTAGGATACCTGCACCAGAGGCGCCACGGGACCACCATCTCAAGGGCAATAAAGTTGATCAATTAACGCTGGCCTTAACACCAATACCCAGTCCCAAAAATAAATTTTTAAAAATGCCAAGGCTAAGGTACAGTGTTGTGGATGGTCCATTTCCAGCTCATATAAACTTTTCTAACAATATCACTGGCTGAATCATTTAGCACCTGCTTGAGTCATAGAGACAGGCCTTTCAGCCCATCCAGTCCATGCCTGTCTAGTCCCATCTACCTGCACCCATACCGCTCTTTTCCATGTACCTACCAAACATACCTTCGATGTTATAATTGAAATTGCATCACCACATTCACTGACAGTTCATTCCACACTTGAAGCACCCTCTTTGCAAAGATGTTTTCCCATAAATATTTCACCTATCACCCTAGCCTTAAGTTAAGAAAAAGATATCAAGAATAGATTATGACATTTTCTTTGTTAGGAAATTACCATTGCTGACTGAATGCTTGACTGATTCAGCTATTACTTGCCATTTGTCAGTCTACACCTAAATGTTGCCTCAGTCTTGTTCCCTGGAGGCAGAGGCTATTTCATTTTCAGATGAACAAAGAACAGGATTGGATATTGAAAGCTTGATTGGGTTGTGTGCCACTTCATTCTGTATCAATTCAGTGCTGTATAGTCCGATTAGAGGATGGGAATGGTCGGAACCCATGGTTGCAGTGAAGGTCTTCAAGACAAATTCCCTCCATTGCTGATATTCCACTTCCTGAAGGATTTGCAACATTAAAGAAGCCTAAAAGCATCAACCACTACCCGAAATGAACCAACACTCAGAAGGAATCAATTTGCAACCAGCCTCTAAGTACTTTATGATCCCTTAAAATAGCACAGGTGGGTGGTCCTTCCTGCTGTTGAATATTTAATCTTACATGAGTGTTGAACATATGGCGTTAGCTGGATTGCTAATCTCCAATTTTATTGCACTGGCATTATATCAGTCAGGATCTGTCTACTCTATGTACTTCCAAATAACACACACTAAAGCTCTTTCCAATATGGTAGTCGTCTCCACTCACACTAAAAATAAATGTGTATGCATCAAACATCATATTGGGAAAAAAGTCAGTACCAGTGGAATGCTGACCATGGGCACCAGAGTCCCAAATTTTGGGGGATTAAACAGTTCAAGATAAATCTATACATTGTACATAGCTACTTTAATGAATGTAGCTTGTGTATTGAAAGTAGACCTTAATTAATAGCTGGCCCAATAACTTCAGTTACTTCAAAATTAGACAAAAGTGAATTTGCCACCTTCTAAAATGAATGTACTTTCTTGGTCAATTCCTTCATTGTGTTTGAGTTGAACAATGAGTTATGTCAAAAACAATTCTGTAATAATGATGTGATAATAGTGATGCAGGTGGATGCTTCCCTGGTGTTATGGATTATTGATTACCTGACTGGCAGACCACAGTACGTGTGCTTGCAACACTGTGTGTCAGACAGAGTGGTCAGCAGCACTGGGGCTCCACAGGGGACTGTCCTGTCTCCCTTTCTTTTCACCACCTACACCTGGGACTTCAACTACTGCACAGAGTCTTGCCATCTTCAGAAGTTTTCTGATGACTCTGTCATAGTTGGATGCATCAGCAAGGGAGATGAGGCTGAGTACAGGGCTACGGTGGGAAACTTTGTAACATGGTGTGAGCAGAATCATCTGCAGCTTAATGTGAAAAAGACTAAGGAGCTGGTGGTGGACCTGAGGATGTTCTACAAGTCTGTGGTGGCCAGTGCTATCCTGTTTGCTGTTGTGTGCTGGGGCAGCAGGCTGAGGGTAGCAGACACCAACAGAATCAACAAACTTATCCATAAGGCCAGTGATGTTGTGGGGGTGGAACTGGACTCTCTGACGGTGGTGTCTGAAAAGGGGATGCTGTCCAAGTTGCTTGCCATCTTGGACAATGTCTCCCATCCACTCTGTAATGTACTGGTTAGGCACAGGAGTACATTCAGCCAGAGACTTATTCCATCGAGATGCAACAGTGAGCGTCATAGGAAGTTATTCCTGTCTGTGGCCATCAAACTTTACAATTCCTCCCTCGGAGTGTCAGACACCCTGAGCCAATAGGCTGGTCCTGGACTTATTTCCACTTGGCATAATTTACTTATTATCATTTAATTATTTTTGGTTTTATTTTGCTATATTTCTACTCTATTCTTGGTTGGTGCTACTGTAACGAAACCCAATTTCCCTCGGGATCAATAAAGTATGTCTGTCTGTCTGTCTAATAAAATGCAGCACTTGTTCCATAAGAAGTAACTGTGCTGTAAATGTTGAAAGTACAGAAAAAACTCTTTCAAGGGAACACAACTAACCTAAAAAAATTGAAATTCACACCTATGCAAGGGAAAATGCAAATGCTGTGGTCAGCAAATAGGCCTGTGTGTGTTGGCAGCATTGTCTTAATTCATTTTCTAAAACGGTTCAGTTTCTTAAGGTTGCCTTAGTCTAGGGGTGGGGGGGGGGGGGAGGATAGTGGAGATAAGCTCTCACTACCTATTAAATGTTCTCATTGGCGTTCATCTCAAATAGCTCTGACAACCAAGTCCAGCCCCTGGCTTTCTTATGTGGCTTAGCTACTAAGTCTACAAAACCATTTCTACTGACAGGAGAAGGGGCAAAGGTGCGTTACTGGCGCCTTAAAACCAGGCAGATGGGGCTTGTCAGCCGTGGTTGGCAGCTCTTCTAGGAGAAAGAAAACTCTGATTTCAAACCTGTGCTGCCTTGCGGCTATACCCACTCATGGGGAAGGCTTCAAGAGCTGGAGTCCCTAAGGCAGTCCTATGCTGAGTTCAATGCTGACACCGTTGGTGCCAAACTGTGTCAGTCTCTGCAGTTCCTTTGGATTCATCAGCTGCGTGGAGAGGGGGAGACTAATGCATGGGCGATAGCTTTTTCTCCATATCGTACTGCCCTGGCTAGTGTATTGAATGCAGGCAGCTAGGACGCAACATCCATGGTCCAACTGAGGGTCTCAAAATTGTTTAATTTCTCTCAAAATTGAGAGAATAAAAATACAAATAAAACAAAAATATTAAAATATTAAAAATACTTTGGTAAAATGATAAAGGAACTGAGCAGGTCAGGCAGCATCTATGAAGGGTAATACACAGTCAATGTGTGTGTGAAGAGCCGGGACCCTCCATCAAGACCTTTATGCTATTTGGTTATTTTATCTTCACATAGTTTACTTAGACTATTTAGAAGCCATAATTAAAAATATAGGTTCCAATGGTTACTTAATAAGATTTAGCCAAGACCTTTCATCAGATGCTGCCTAATCTGCTGAGTTTCTCCAGCATTTTGTCTGTGTTACTGTGGAGTTCCAGCACCTGCAGAATCTCTTGTGTTTATGCTGAAAATATTTACTTGGTTTTGCTCTAAGGTAGAGATATTAACTGAAACATTAACTCTATTTCTCTGTCCTCTAATGTTTTCTGACATACTGAGTGTTTCAAATATTGTTTTATGTCAGATTTGAAGCATCTGCAGCAACTTGCTTTTGGATTTTTATCTCAAAACCAATTAATTAATTATAGCAAATAGAATGAACTTACAAGGAGAGAAAAAATGCGGAGTTCAAAGTAAATTTATTATCAAAGGACAGATATAGATCACCATAGACAACACTGAGATTCACTTTCTATTAGGGAATCCAGTAAATACAAGAAACATAACCGAATCATTGAAAGACCGCACCCAGCAAGGTGGACAACAACCAATGTTTAAAAAAAAACAACAAACTGTACAAATACAAAAAAAATGAGAGAAAAAAATAATAATAATAATAATAAATAAGTAAGCAATAAATATCGAGAACATGAGATGAAGTGTCCTTGAAACTGACTCCAGTTCAGTGATGGGGTGAATCAAGTTGAGTGAAGTTATCCCCTCTGTTTCAAGAGCTTGATGGTTCAGGGGTAATAACTGTTCCTGAAGCTGTTGGCGCAGGTGCTGACGCTCCTGTACATTCTTTCTGATGGCACCAGTAAGAAAAGAGCAGGCCCGAATTGTGAGGGTCCTTAATGATGGGTGCTGCTTTCCTGAAACAGCACTCCATGTATGTGTTCAATGATGGGAGGGCTTTACCCGGGATGGACTGGGTTATATTTACTACATTTTGTGGACTTTTCCCAACAAGGGCATTGATGTTTCCATACCAGGCCATGATGCAGTCAATGTACTCTCCACCACACGTCTATAAAAGTTTGTCAAAGTTTTAGATGACTTGCTAGATCTTCACAAACTTCTCAGAAGGTAGGGGCACAGCTGTGCTTTCTTTGTAATGGCTCTTATATGCTGCATCCAGGACAGTTCCTCTGAATTGATAACACTGAGGAATTCAAAGTTGCTGACCCTCTCCATCTCTGATCCTCTGATAAGGGCTGGCTGATAGCTTGCACATTGTGCTTCACAACCTCAAAGCGTTCCAAAACCAATGTTTCAACGTCAATGCTGAACTTCTGAATTATAGTCACATTAGTAGTGACTACAGTACAACAGCCAATATGTGTACTGCCAGCTGCCACAAACAACAATGTGAAAAGCAAATATTAAAATCTGGCTGTTGTACATTGCTTAGTGTACTTACTTGGCTCCGCTATTTGGACATTATTTTTGGATATTTCTTGAGTGCATATAGTGGCATGAGTTCTATTGATCTTAAAGAATTGTGTTATTCTTCAATGACCTCATGCAACCTTTGTTGGAATGCTGGCACCATCCCAGAAGATATTAATTTCCAGCAATACCATCCAAAAGGAATTTAGTTATTAATCATGTCCTAGATTTTAGAGAGTTCTGTTAAAATGCTGTGAAACAGAGGGACAGGACAAGCCAGTAGCTGCTTAGATCGTGGACCCACATGTGATAATATGAGCTTGTGCAAAAGGCCTTGAGACTTCTACATGCCCAAAATGTTCCTGGTTGAAAATGTAACACCTACTGTGATTGACATGGTGCTGGGCTTCTGCACATAATAGATGGTGACAGCAGCGGGTGGATTTGAGTATTTGCGCTGGCCTGAGTATTAGGAAGTCCTTGGCAGCTTTTGACAAAGAGTCGGCGGATTGGGGTCAGTCAAGATGAGGGAACAAGTAACAGAGGCTTCAGGGAACCTGGCGGTGTGGGTGGAGTGACAGTTGATCATTGACTAAGAAGGAAAATTCTCTTTTCCCGAGAAAGAGAGATGAATTGGATCTCGGGGAATGGCATTTGGGAGTTCATGATTGCAGAAGAGCAAGTTCAAGTTCATTGTCATTCAACCGTATGTATTTATACAGATAAATTAACCAACATTCCTCAAGGAGCAGGGTGAAAAACACAGCACGTATATCACATACAGCACGTAAAATAATAGTAACACATTAGTATTAATAGATAATAAAAAGAAGGAAAAAAATGGATGTACAAGTTGACAAATCAGACCAGAAGATAATAACATATTGGAGCAGAATTAGGCCATTTGGTCCATCAAGTCATGGCTGATCCATTTTCCCTCTCCGCCCCAATCTCCTACCTTCTCCCTGTATCCCTTCATGCCCTGACTACTCAAGAATCTATCATCCTCTGCCTTAAATATATACAATACGTTGGCTTCCACAGCTAATAACAAGTTCCACAGATTCACCACTCTCTGGCTAAGGAAGTTCCTCCTCATCTCCGAATGCCCCTCTATTCTGAGCCTGTATCCTCTGGTCTTCGGCTCCCCGCACCATAGGAAACATCCTCTCCACATCCACTCCATCAAGGCCTTTTAACATTTGATTGGTTTCAATGAGGTCACCGCTCGTATCGTGAACATATGTGATATATATTGTTAAATATACAACAGCTCCTGGTTCTGCCATAAATAATGTGTAATAGGTGGTAGCAGGGCGTTCAGAAGACTCACAGAAGTGATTCATATTCATCAGATTATTCTGGATGAGGAGAGTTTGAATTTTTGACATATCATTAAGTGTGAGAGAACTATTTTTTACTATTTTCTCACTTACCTATTAATTTTGGGTCCAGCTACCCAGATAAAAACAATGTGATTGGATATACTTTCTAGGTGCAAGATTGTTCAATACCTCTCAATAGACAAAACTCAGAGAGGATTATTTAGAGAATTGACAAGTGCAGAAGCATATGGATGTACAGGTACATGTTAAATTGCTGCTAAAGAATAATTCCCTGGTCTGACAGCATCCTGTAAGTTTTAGTATTCTGGTTCAAATTACTTGTTTTCTATAAAAAAGCTTATTCCTACCACAACAAATTATTTGGCCTTTTTTGATTGTCTTTGCGTTTCCATCAGTTTAATCCTTACCTGCAGTGAATTGCACCGATTTGGCACCATTACCAAGGGGTTTCACAGGATCATCAGTACAAAAGAATAAATAATAAATACCATCCTAACTCATGTTCTTTTTATTTATCCAAAATGTTTATAACATTGCTCCCAGAAGGTGTCCTAACCCTTCTTGTGTAATTTATTTTCCCAGCAGAATATCCTTCATGCCCCAGCTTAGCAAGTCAGTTGTGGCACTACTTAGCCATTCTGCATAGCTGTCTCTGAAATCCATCTCACCAGAGTGTACTCTGTGTTCTTCCTACATCCAGTTGATGTTTTACATGAAGTACTTTGATGTTTGGATGATAGGGTAGGGATATGTCTCTACTAAAGAATGAGTAAAGCACTCCTTCCCTCCCCTAGCCTGCAGGTCACTCTTGGGCAAGGTGTAGCACTTGCTTATGCCCCTGATTAGGGTCACGTGAAGCCATGGAGCAGGTGGTGGATGGTCGTATGAGCAGCTGGTGCACATCACAAGTCCTGGTTGTGTGACCTTTGACCCCAAGCAGACAATCTCTGAAGAGTATTGTTAATGGCTGTGGACACCTGTCTTGTAAAGACACTGCCCAGAAGGCAACTGCAAACCACTTCTGCAGAAAGATTTGCCAAGAACAATCATGGTCATAGATAAGACCATGACCGCCCACATCAATACGACATGGCATACAATGATAATGGTGATAACTTTGATGTATCTCTAAGGGAAGACCAATGATAGAGCTTTCCTTTTCTAGATATGACCAGGTGCCATTAGATTTTATAGGATTGAAATGTTAAGCACTTCAGGGCCACTAATTCCTGATGGCATACCTCATTTCATGATGATTATGAGCGCACAAGGTAAGAGAAGAGATAGGACTTTAATGAAAAGCCTCTATTTGTAATTGTACTATGGTTCAACTAGTCTCTGGAGAGCTAAAGATTTCGACAAACTGTCGCTTTCCTCAAGATAACTTTTCCAACTTACTGCAATAGTCAGTCACCAGGAATACACCTGCATTGACTCAGTCTCCCTTGAAATTTGGAATCCATGCGGTGAAGTTCATCTGGTCATTGAAAACTACAGCACATAAACAGGCCCATCAGCCTATTATTCTGCCTACTCCCATGGAGCTGCACCCTTACCATTGCCCTCCTTACCTCTCCCATCCATGCAACTATCCAAACGTCTCTTAAGTGTTAGAATCAGACACTCATCCACCACTTCCACCACACGGTGTGAAATAACTCCCCCTTAGGTTCCCCTTAAACTTTTCACCTCTGATAAATCGCACTAAACACATGAAAAGGTATCAAATATTGATTTTAATTACATAAATATATTATGTCCAACTAACTTACATGAAGGAAGCAGTACTGGAGATTGAGACCTTTCTATTTATGTCACAATACTGACCAATTCCAGTAATCTGGGTTCAATACTGACCTCAGATACAGTCTGTGTGGCGATTTAAATTTCTCCCTGTGACATTGAGGATTTGCTGAGTTCCTCTCACATCCGAAGGGCAGGTAACACACACAAAATGCTGGGGGAGCTCAGCAGGCCAGGCAGCATCTATGGACTAAAGTACAGTTGATGTTTTGGGCCAGAACAGTTTATTACCTTGTTTCCGAAGGACAGATAGTTGGCTAATTGTCCACGGTGTACTGCTGCTGATGTTTTAGTGAGTGGTAGAGTCTGGGGGAGGTAGGTGGGAATTCAAGGAAAATATAAAAAGATCAGTGTAGATAGGAGCCAGATGGTTTGCATGGACAGTCATCTACGGGGCTTGTTTCTTCACTAAGTGACTCCATGTGCTTAGTGACAATTAATCAAAGATAAATGTATCCACCACCTATATGAGCTAAACTGCAAAGCAAATAGGAACTCTGAAAATGCAAACATCTACAAAAGGTTCAAGATTAACCTTATTGAAACATGGAGTGAAATGCATCATTCGCATCAATTCAAATCAGTGAGGCTTGTGCAGGGGCTACCCGTAAGTGTTGCCATGTTTCCAGCACCAAATTAGCGTGGCCACAACTCCCCAACTCTATCTGCTCCTCTTTGGAATGTGCATGGAAACTGAAGCGCCCAGAAGAAATCCACGCAGTCACAGGGAGAATGTAAAAACAGCTTACAGACAGAGGTGGGCAGTGAACACCAATCTTACCTGGTTCTATAAAGCAATCCACTGGCCAATGACAAGGATTGTTAGAGAGTCTAGATCTATATTACTGTCTGCTTCATACTAAATGTGCTATCTGATAGAATTTCTAGCCATTGTTTACCTTTGAATACCTCATGACGAAATATCTTTATCACTTTATTTACTTGGTAAAGAATGGGAAAATTGATCTTAACGAGTGAAGAATTATTGACTTCAGTAACACAGTTTTACAATATAAGTTCCTGAATAAAATCTCCCCAGACATGTAACTTTATATTCCCTATATTCATGCCTTGTTATCACCTAGCAGTATCATCTTCTGATCCTACATGTAGCCCCCAAGATGTTTTTGTCCTCGAGAGTCTTAATTCTAACACTTACACCAAAAGAATTACTGTTCAGATTTTATGCTTTAGCAGATAGAAAGACAACCTAATTGTCAACTCTACTAGTTGCCAATAAACCATCATTATAGTGGAATTTTTGAAACAAGCTGTTCCAAGCTCTGCCAGAACTTAAGTTTGCCTGAAGAATTTCCTTTTAAAGTGATAACACTGCTCTAAAGTGTGAGTGTCTGATGTCTTTTCCAAATGTTAACTATGCTTTTGCTCCTTTTTTTCCTGGTACATTCATATCTATACAACAGTTGGATGTATACAAAAAAAATAGTATGACTTGCCTCTTGGTAATCATGTCATTTTAGTTTATTTTGCTTTTTAAATTCAGTTTTGTTGGTGAGATAATTGGAAAATAACCAAAATAAGTTAATTTTTAAAAGGATGATCTAATGCTTTTGCTCATGTCATTTTGACTGAGTTATAATAATCTTTATTCAGGGTCGTAATCTGGGAGGGTCAAATGCTATTATGAAATAAAGTTCACAGGGGATAGTTTAATGAGATTACTATCATCACTACCAGTGCAGTATAGGATGAAGATAAAGGCATTGGAAACTCCTTACACTGGCAGGAGGTTTAGTAACAAATAAATATAATTTAAAAGATAATTTGTGAAAAACAAACTGAGAAAATAAGATGCTTTGCTATAAGGTAATGAGTTATTGTCTACAAAAGCAATAGAAGCATATTAAAAAGTAACATTGAAAAGGGGACTGGATATCAACTGTGGAAGAATGAAATATGAGGAAAAACACATGGGAGTCTGATTAATTGGTGAGGTCTAATAAAGCCAGGGTGGTACATTAATCTAATACTTTACAGTGTCAGCGATCTGTGATTGTGGTTCAATTCCAGGCTGTGAGGGGTTTTATGCTTTCCCTGTGACCACATGGGTTTCCTCCCACATTCCAGTGACATACAAGTCAGGGTTAGTAATTGTGGGCATGCTATGTTGCTGGAAGTCTGGTAACACTCGACAGCTGCCCCCATCGCAATCCACAGAAGGTGTTGATCATGGACACAAAACAACGCCCTTCAGTGTATGTTTTGATTTTCACATACATCTGATGAATAAAGCTAATCTTTTGTGTGACTTACCAATAAGGGGGTAGTTGTTTTTAGTTTAAGTATCATTAAATACTATTCTGCAATATCCAATTTCTATTGTTGAAATCCACATTAGATTGGTCTTTGACAACATTGTTGGATTTTTCCATGCAAGGCCATGCTGAAATCTGTTTACAAATGATATTTTCTAATACATATTTGCACCTTCTCCTTACGTTGCAGGTGTTGTCTTTGGAACCAACATTTTTCCAACATAAGGAAATGCTACAACTGAATAAATGGACACTGTAATGACAAGGGATGCTCCCATGGATGAAAGAGGCCAGGACAAGCTGCTGAAAAATGGTTATTAAAGAAAATATCCACTGTACAAGGAAAACTTCCTAACAAAAGATAAACAGCAAATGCTGGAAACACTCAACAAGTCAGGCAGCCTCTATTCAGGTCGAGGACCCTATATCAGAATGGAATGTATGAATTTCCTTCTGCCTCATTACTGAGGCCAAGAGCTAGAAATGGACCTCTATGATAGTTTTCTATCTTTAAAGTTAATCTGAATATTCCTGCCCACATTTTACATCCATCAGAATTTGGAGCAATAAATTCCGGAAATGAAGGTGGCAGCTGGCACGCGGTGAAAATGCCAACATAACAGCTATTTCTCACCATTCTTACAAACAGCATAGAGAGTCTGTCTGGCAGTTAATTTAAAGCTCTCGGAAAGTCCAAACCCATAAACTTCTGTTCTGCTATATGTTAAGGATCCAATAACTCAATTTGAAAAGTTGAGCATTGCCTGAGCCAACTCTACAACATCAACAATTGGTTACTAAAAGCTAATAAGATTATCATGGTTAATGGTACCTTCGCCAGTTTATATATATATATATACTCTATGTAGTTACAGCCACTGTTTCTGCACTTTGAAGTAATTCACCATAATATATTGTGTTGAGCATTAAGATGCTCATAGTTGTAAGATATGTCTAGTCCATAATTCTTCATGCTGTTGTATTTATCCTGTGTCTGCAGGTTGAACAGATATGAGGCTATTTGTTCATCTTTAGAGTTTGTTATTAAAGCCACACAGTCCTCAGATCATTTTATTTTTGAGTTTGTAAATAGATGTTCCAACTGACTAGTCTTAGCAATTCCATGTATTTGTTTTACATTTGTGTGCAACCTATCAAAAAGCATTGCATCTGGCAAGTAAAGCCATGCATTTTGAACAGTGAAGGAACTCCTCAGCTCAAAAGCAGACAACCTTTTCTGCTGAATATTTTAGACTAATTGCCAGAACAGTAAAAGTAAAAAAATGCTTCTTTTTCCTCTAACTCCTATCAGAAAACAGAAATCAACATTTAGTTAGAAGCAGGTCCGATTTTCTCCATAATATAACACTTCATTCAACACACTGTTATTGTTTTGTTTTGTACTACATCAATGAATTCAAAATTCAAAGTTCAAAATAAATTTATTTTCGAAGTACATAAATGTCACCATATACAACCTTGAGATTCATTTTCTTGTGGGCATACTCAATACATCGGCTCGATGTGGGGGGAGGGTGGCGGGGTGGTACCAATACTTTTTCTTGTTGGCGAGGGAGGAGGGATCATAGCTTTGCTGCTGCCTGTGTGTGGAGGATGGGCTTTGGGGTTCTAACATTTAACTGTCATTCATTCTTCGGGGCACTCCTCTGTTTTCATGGATGGTTGCGAAGGAAAAGAATTTCAGGATATACATTATATACATTTCTCTGACATTAAATGTACCTTTGAAACCTTTGAGAATAATAAAGATTACAGATTTGATCCCTATGGATATTATGCAAGGCAAGCTTTTTACTGTACCTTGGTACATGTGACAACAAAAAATACTACTTACCAGTTTGGATCCTGCATTTTGCAACATATTCAAGTGCAAATGGTACCATCTTCACATGAGTCCAAGGGTGCTACAGAAGTAAATATGCTTGTTGATTTAACTTTAAACATGAATATGTGTGTCCTTTTAAATTTGTTCTTTTTATGAAGGGAAAGACACTATTTTTTCTCTTCCTCCCTTCTATATTTCAAGTTCCAAGTGAAGCTAGTGACAATCAGATGCATGACAGCTGTGGCGGGTTTGCATGCCATTACTTTCTAAAAGGCAAAACGTAGCAGTATAAATAGCAATGATACTTCACTTCCCGAAAAGCTCAATGCCTTCTATGCATGCTTTGAAAGGGAGAATCATGCTCCGCCTGTACGAGTTCCAACAGCAACTGGCAAACCTGTGATCTTTGTCTGGGAAGCAATATCACAACATCCTTCAAAAGACTGAAGGGATCAGGCCTCGATAGTGTACTTTCTTGGGTACTAAAGGCATGCACCACCTAACTGGCTGGAGTTTTCAAAAACATCTTCAGCATAGCACTGCAGCAGACTAAGGTTCCCATCTGCTTCAAAGAAGCAGCAATCTTAAACAGGAAAATATCTGCAGATGCTGGAAATCCAAGCAACACACACAAAATGGTGGAGGAACTCAACAGACCAGGCAGCATCTATGGAAAAAAAAGTATAGCTGGCGTTTTGGGCAGGATTGACTGTAGTGGTCATTGCAGTTCCCAAAAAGAGCGTGGTGAGCTGCCTGTTAGCACTCACATCTACTATCCTGAAGTGCTTTGAGAGATTGGTTATGGCAACAGTTGACTCTTGCCAGGGCCCACTATAATTCACCAACCACCACAACAGGTCTAGAGCAGGCTCAAACTCACTGGCTTTCCATTCTGTGGAGTAGATAGGATGACATAAACATCAGCTCAGTTGACTCTGCATTCCACACCATTCTGCCCTCAGTATTAGTTACCAAGCTTTGAAGTCATCTGTGCCTCCCTCTTGCAGATCCTTGACCTCCTCATCTGGAGACCAGTCAGTGAGGATCAGTAATAACATGTCCTCTTTGCTGACAATCGACACAGGCAAACCTCAAGGATGTGTGCTTAGCCCTCTGCACTCATAACTCTGCGGCTAAGTCCAGCTCAAGCACCATCTGTAAATATGCCCATGACACCACAGCTGTTGGTAAAATCTCAGATTGTGACAAGCAGACATACAAGAGTAGTATTGATCAGCTGGTTAAGTGCTGTTCCAACAATAACCTTGTACTCAGTGTCATCAAGACTAAGGAATTTATTGTAGACTTCAGGAAAGGGAAGAAGATACAATAGTCCTCATTAAGCTGTCAGCAGTAGAAAAGGTGAGCAGCTCCTTGTTCCTGAGCATCGACATCTCCAACTATCTATCCTAGCCTCAATGCATTGATGCAATCATAAAGAAGACACGCCAGTGACACTACTTTGATAGGAATTTGGGGAGATTCAATATGCTACCAGCAACCCTTACGAACTTCTACAGACGTACAGCTGAGAGCATTCTGACTGGTTGCATCTGAACTTGATATGGAGGCTCCAATGCACAGGATCGCAAGGGACCCGAGAGGGTTGTAGACTCAGCAAGCTCCATCACTAGTACAACCCTCCCCACCCTTAAGGTGCCTCAAGGAAGCAGCATCCAGAACTAAGAATCCTCATGGTCTGAGACGTGCCCTCCTCTTGTTACTACTATTGAGAAAAAAGGTCTGAAGACAGAAACTCAATGATTCAGAGAAAGCTTCTTCTGCTCCACTATCAGATCTCTGAAGAGTCCCTAAGTCCACTCCTTTTATTGCAATATTTGTCTTTTCCAAATTAACCATTATTTTATGTCTTGCATTGTCCTGCTGCCATGAAACAACAAACTTCACCTCATACAAATCACTGAAAATAACTTGGATGCTGAAATATGATGCTGATGCTATTACCTCAAATAAGAAATGTGAAATGAGGCAATAATTGCCAAAAATATTCTTAAAATGTGGCTTAGCAACCAAGAACCTTTAAAAAATGTAGAGGGAATTTAATTTATGCAAGATGTTTGGCTCAATAAAAAACACCAGAAAGGAATGTATATTTTCAACATATTATTTAAGAACAGCTTTGTTCCAAGTGGAAATGTAAATCAGGCCAAACCCACTTATCAGTCAACTTCTTAAAATAAGTTATGTACTGGAAACAACTCAGCACAGAAATCAACTACTTTCAAACTATAGTTCTGCTTCTCCCTCCACAGAAACTGCCTGATCCACTAAGTATTTCCAACATTTTTCTATCTTATTTTATATCTGTCTAATTGTGTAAGGATCATAGATGCCCATACCAATGCGTAGTTATGATCCAAAAACAAATGCTTGTAAGTACATAGTATGCACATGGTGACATGCAGAAGTGCAATAAGCTGCAGAATGTTGTGAATTCAGCCAGCTCCATCATGGGCACGAGCCTTTCCAGCATCCAGGACATCTTCAAGGAGTGATGGCTCAAAAAGGTGGCATCCATTAAGGACCATCACCCAGGACATGCCCTCTTCTCATCAGGGACGAGAAGGTCTGAAGTGGCCTGAAGGCGCACATTCAACAATTCAGCTTCTTCCGCTCTGCCATCAGATTTCTGAATGGACATTGATCACATGAACACTTCCTCATGACTTTTTTTCTCTCTTTCTGCGCTATTTATTAAATTTAATTTTTTAAACATATATATGCTTACTGTATTTTACACGTTTTTATTATTTTGCAATGCAATGTACTGCTGCTGCATAACAACAAATTTCTTGACGTATGCCAGGGATATTAAACCTGATTCCGATTTTGATACTCGATGAAGATAATCCTTATTATTTGCAGTCACCATGTCAGGACAGTAACTGAACTGACCACACATAATCTATGCTTTGTCTTCAATGAGCAATTCTAAAATTTACCGTTTGCAAACCTGGATATGGTGAGAGCAGACATTGATTATATTGAATTCGGGAAGAATCTGACAGATTAGATCCACATTTAAGACCACATTTGGGATCCACATGGATCACTTACTTTGATCTCTCAAAAGGAAAATCTACAAGATACAAACAATCCCTGAATAATCTAAAAAGGAACAGCATGATGACCAGGAGCTTGAAAAGAAAAAGAAGATGGATTTGATGAACCATCTTACCTAAAGCGTGGTCCTAACTTTCTAATACAGCTCAAGGCATGTACGCTGTGCACATTATCTTATTTTTTACTGCAATCTTGCTTCTATGCAGATCCGGACTCCTGAACTCCAATCTCTTCTACATTGTTCCCTCAGTTAACACTGTTACCTATCATATGGCTTAAAATTTCAGGATTTATGGATAAACTTCTACTTGAGCTTCTGGAACAGGTGCTAATCTTTTCATGGTTCCTTCATGGTCACTTTGGTAACAACTTGTGCTTGGATTTGATGTACAAGACCTCAAACAACCTCACTTTCTGACTGAGAACCTTAAATGCATAAAGCCAAAAATTAAAAAGGGGATGGTGGAAGACATTTCTTTAAGAAATATATCTCCCTAAGGATGCGATCTTAAAATGATAACTCAATATGACATAAATTATAGTATCTCAAACAGGCAACAAAGAATTTTGCAGGCTTTAACAGCAGCCATCAATCTGTCAGTGAGGTTCAAGCACTTAGATACAGAGCAATATAATAACACTACAAAAGGTAGGAGCAGATGGTGTTAGACATCTTGTTAGATATCTTACAGATGGAGAAGAAGGCAGAAAGCGAAACTTGATAGAACTAAAAGGAGCCATGTCTTAGCATTGCATTTCCGAATGCAGAAAAAAAACTCGATGATTTAGCCATGTGCAATACAGTAAATAGAAATTAGATCAGCTTTGCATTATGACTCAGTGAGCTTATTCAGTGAGTAACGGAGCCAAACATGCTAGAAGATTCTCAAATTAAATTCTAAATTTATGTTGAATTAGTGAATCGCAGAGTAAATGGTGCAGGAGCATTACATTTGCCTTCAGTCATCCTAGGTTAGAGAAAGAAAAATCAGCCAAGTTTCTCACTCTTGACTGCTGCACAGTGTCACTTTCTAAAAATTTATGTCTCTGGGCATCAGGATCCAAGAGGGTCACAGTCAGCTATAATTTTTTCCTTGGTCAAATAGCCTGTGGCATTCAATATTGAGGCTCATACATGAACAGAGTCAGTGTGGATAACTGCCTGATTTGATCCAGGGAACCAGACACCAGCACAAAGTCAATGGGGGTCAAATCAGAAGGATCAAAATGTGGAAAAAAGTATTTTATGGAGTGGTGCGATGTGTCAATGGGAAGGAATAGCTCATCAGAACTACACAAAATGGAAAAGTCGCTGACATTTTAAAATCACATCCTGTCCACTTCTATATACAGTATAGAGTCAGTGAGTCATAGACAGATGCTACAGCACAGAAACAGGCCCTTTGGCCAACCCAGTCATGTCAAACTCTTACTCTGTCTAGACCAATTGACCCGCATATGGACAATAGCCATCCGTACCTCTCCCATCCATGTAGCTATCCAAACTTCTCATAAATGCTGCAATCAAACCACTTCTGCTGGCAGCTCATTCCATACTCACACCATCCTCTGAGTGAAGAAGTTCCCCCTCAGGTTTCACCCTTCACACTTAACCTATCACCACTGGTGCTATTCTCTTCCAAACTCAGAAGAAAAAGCCTGTTTGCATTTACCTTATCGATACCCCTTATAATCTGTATATCTCTATCAAATCAACCTTCAATCTCCTATGGTCCAGGGAATGAAGTTCTCGCTTATTCAAACTTTCCCTGTATTTCAGTCCTCGAGTTCTGGTAACATCCTTGTAAATTTTTTCTGTGCTCTTTCGATCTTACTAATATCTTTTATGTGGACAGGTGCCCTGACCTGCACACAATACTCCAACTTTGGCCTCACTAATGTCTCACAGAATTTCAATATAACATCCCAACTGTTTTATTGAGTACTCGGATTAATGAAGGCCAATATGCTAAAAGCACACTTTAGGGCCTGTCTATCTGTGATGCCACGTTCAATGAATTATGGATGTATTTCCAAATCCCCCTGTTCTACCATGCTCCTTGCCCTACCCCAGGTTGTCTCCCTAAAGTTCAACAGCTCACAGTTGTATGAAGTAAATTCCAGCTGCCACTCTTCAGCCCATTTTTCCAGTTTGTTCAGGTCCCACTGCATTATGCTCCCAATCTTAGTGTTATCCACAAATAGGCTAATCCAGTTTATCACATTATCATCCCAATCATTAATGACAAATGACAAACAACAGCAGACCCGGTACCGATCCCTGTGGTACACCACTAGTCAAAGGTCTCCAGTCAGAGAGGCAACTATCTAATACCACTCTCTAGCTTCTCACGCTAAGCTAGTATTGAATCCAGTTTGCTACTTCATCCCAAATGATAAGCAACTGAACATTCTAGGTCAACCTCCCGTGTGGGACTTTGTTAAAAGTCTTACTAAATTCCATGCAGGCAACATCCATTACCTTTCCCTCATCAATATTCCTGCCAACATGCTCAGAAAACTCTGTAAGATTGGTTATACGTGATCTACCACACCTAAGCCATGTTGACTATCCCTAATCAGGTTATGTTTATCCAAACACTTATATATCCTGTCCCTGAGAATACCTTCCAATAGTTTTGCCACTACTATTTCAGTCTCACCAGTCTGTAATTTCCCATTTATTCTCATAGTCTTTTCTGAACAATGGAACAAGATTAGCTACCCTTCTGATCTCTAGCACCTCACCCATGGCTAAGGCCATTTGAAATACCTCTGCCAGTGCCCCTAAATTAGCTGCATTATTCTCCAACAAGATTCAAGGGGTCAATTGTCAGGCCCTGAGGATTTATCCACACTGATTTGTCTCCAGACAGCAAGCATCTCCTCCTCTGTAATCAGTATACAGACCACGACATCTCTACTGTTCTGCATCTTTCCTAAGACAGTGTGTTCCATCTGCAGAGTAAATAAAGATGCAAAAAACCTATTTAAGATATCCATCTCTTTTGGCTCCATGTGTATTTGACCATGCTGATCTGTAAATGGACCAATTTTGTCCTGTGCTGTGGTTGGGATTCTCCTTCACCTTGTCTGCTACAGCAATTCATGCCTTCTTTTAGCCCTCCTGATTTCATTCTTAAATGTTTACTTGCATTTCATAAACGCCTCAAGTACTTCATTTGTTCGTTGTCACTTACGCCTGCAATGCTCCACCTTCTTCTTAACCAGGGGCTCAGTATATCTCAAAACTTAACATTTCCTAACGCTGTTATCCTTGCCTTTATTCTAACAGGAACGTACAAACTACTTACTCAATTTTCAGCTCTGAGGGCCTCACACTTACCAAACATCCCCTTGCCACAAAATAATCTGTCCCAGCGTCCACCTGTCAGATCCTTTCTGATACCATTAAAATTGGCTTTTCTCCTGAGAACTAGCCCTATCCTTCTCCATAATTATGTTGAAACTAATAGAATTATGATCCCTAGATACAAAAATGTTCTCTGACACAAAGTTCTGCTCCTGCCCTAATAGGAGATCCAGAATCACAATGTCACCAGTTAGGACCTCTATATATTAATTACAGAAACATTCCTGGGTACAATTGACAAACTGACCACCCAGTCCTTTTGCTGTAGAGGAGTCCCAATCAATATTTAGAAAGTTGAAATCAGCTACTGTAACAACCTTGGTGGGGTGCTGTTTGTTTGAGGTGGTGTAGGATTTGAAAAGAGCTTGAATCTTTCAGGAATTTTCAGTAAGCTACAACCCTAACAATCTCTTAGACACTGAGGAATTGGTGCTGGGGACAGGGTTTCAGATTGCTGGAAAATTGGGAAAGGTATGACCTGTATAAAAAGGATGGGTTACAGCTGAACTGGAGTCGTCTGGTGTCCTTGCAGGAAGTTTTGTTGGAACAGTTGGGATAGCTTAAACTAATTTTGGAGAGAATGAGAACCAGAGTGATAGGGCAGAGGATAAGGCAGATGGTGCACAAGTAGATGCAGCATGTATTGAGACTGTGAGAAAGGACAAGTTGATGATAGGGCAAAATCAGAAAGGGTGATGAATACAGGGCTGTAGGTATTAAATTTGAGTGCACACAGTATACAGAATAAGGTAGTTGATCTTCTAGCGCAGTTAGAGATTGGCACCACTAAGACATGGCTGGAAGTAGATCATAGCTGGAAGCTTAACATCTAAGGATACGCCCTGTACTGAAAGGGCCGGCAGGAAGACAGAGGGGGTGGGGTGGCTCTGTAGGGAAAGAATGAAATCAAATCCTTAGAGAGAGGTGAAATAGGATCGGAAGATGTAGAATCCTTGTGGGTAGAGTTCAGAAACTGCAAGGACAAAAACAACCTGAAGGGAGTTACATGCAGGCCTCTGAACAGTAGCCAGGATGTGTGATATAAATTATAACGGGAAATTGAAAAGTCATGTAAAAATGGAAATGATAATCATGGGGATTTCAATATTAGGGTCTATTGGGAAAACAGGGGATTTGTAGAATGCCTTTTTAAAGCAGTTTGGGTTGAACCCGCTAGAGTAACGGCACTTCTGGATAGGGTGTTTTATAATGAATCACATTTGATTAGGGTGCTTAAGGTAAAGGAACCCTAAGGATAGTGATCATAAAAGGATAGAAATTAACACTGCAGATTGCGAGGGGGAAGATAGAGTCAGATGTATCCACTGGAGTAAAGGGAATCACAGAGGCATGAGAAAGGAGCTGGCCAAAGTTGATTGGAAAGTGACATTAGCAGAGATGATGGCTGAACGGCATTGGGTATAGCTTCTGGGGGCAATTCGGAAGGCTCAGAATAGATACATCCCAAAGATAAAGAAGTATTCTAAAGGGAGGATGAGGAGACCATGGCAGTCAAGAAAAGCAAAGCATAAAAGCAAAAATGAGGGTGTATAATATTGCAGAACTTTGTGTAAAGTTGGAGGTTTGGAAAGCCTTTAAAAACCAACAGAAGGCAACTAAAAAGCTATATGGAAGAAAGGAATGGAATCTGAAGGTAAAGTGGCTAATAATATAAAAGAGGATACCAAAAGATTTTCAGATACATAAAAAGCAAAAGGGAGATGGGTGTGTATATCAGACCACTAGAAAATGATGCTGGAGAGAGAGCAATGGGACAAAGAAATGGTGGACGGACTTAATAAATATTTTGTGTCAGTCCTCACTGTAAAAGATACTAGCGGTATGCCTGAAATTCGAGCAAACACGAGGAAATCTGCAGATGCTGGAAATTTAACCAACACACACAAAATGCTGGTGGAGCGCAGCAGGCCAGGCAGCATCTATAGGAAGAAGCATTGTTGATGTTTCAGGCCGAGACCCTTTGTCAGGACAGTCCTGATGAAGGGTCTCGGTCCGAAACGTTGACAGTGCTTCTCCCTATAGATGCTGCCTGGCCTGCTGCGCTCCACCAGCATTTTGTGTGTGTTGCCTGAGATTCAAGATTGTTAGGGGGCAGTAGTGAGCATAGTTGCTTTTACCAAGGAAAAGATGCCAGGGAAGCTGAAAAATCTGAAGTTAGATAAGTCACCTGGACCAAATGGACTGTACCAAAGTGTTCTAAAAGAGGTAGCTGAAGAAGTTTCAGAGGCATTAGCAATGATCTTTAAAGAATGATTAGATTATGGAATGGTTCTGGAGGACTGGAAAATTGCAGATGTCATTCAATTCATTAAGAAGGAAGGAAGCAGAAGAAAGGAAATTATGGGCCAGTCAGCATGACGTTAGTGTTGGGAAATGTTGGAGTCCTTTATTTAGGTTTACACGGTTTCCTTAAGGGGAAACTTGTCCTGACCAATCTGTTGGAATTCTTTGTGGAAAGAACAAGCAGGATAGACAAAGGAGAGTCAGCAGATGTTGTCGTCCTGGATTTGCAGAAGGCCTTTGATAGGGTGTGTGGTGAACTACGTGTGCCTGTCTGGACACACCCCCTGCTGACTGCTCCTGTGGCTCCTCCCACAGGCCCCTGTATAAAGGCGATTCAGGTCTAATCCTCTGCCTCATTCTCCAGGATGTAATATAATGGTCACTCACTGCTGGTTCCTTCTTCAGTCAATAAAAGCCGATATCTCGCCTTACGTCTCAGAGTGAGTTATTGATGGTGCATCAGGGTGCTACATATGAGGCTGCTTAATAAGATAAGAGCCCATGGTATTAACATATAAAGAGTGTTTGATAGCCCTGGGTTTGAACTCGCAGGAGTTTAGAAGAATGATGGGGAATCTTATTGAAGCCTGTCAAATATTGAAAGGTCTAAATAGAGTGGATGTGAGTGGACATTTCCTATAGTGCGTTAGTCTTGGACCAGAGAGCACAGCCTCAGAATAGAGGGAAATCCATTATGAACAGAGATGAGGTAGAATTCCTTTAGCCGGTGGTCCATGAATCTGTGGAATTTATTGCCACAGATGGCTGTGGAGACCAAGTCATTCAGTATATTTAAAGTGGAGTTTGAAAGGTTTCTTGATTAGTCAGGGTGTCAAAAAGCAAGAGAATAGGTTTTAGAGGGTTAATAAGTCAAACATGATAGAATAGTGGAGCAGACTCAATGGACTGAATGGCCTAATTCTGCTTTGGCCTTAATTTTCTCTTACAAATTTACTCCTTTGAATCTGACTGAATTTTGGGAGGCCTATAGTATTGCATAATCCCATTAATCTGGTCATCCCTTTCTTACTCTTCAGTTCCATACAGCTTCAATGGATGAGCCCCCTAGTCTATTCTGTTTGAGAAATGCCATGCCATTTTCCCTGATGAGTAATGCCATCTCTCCCCTTTTAATACATCTATAATATCTAACACAAAGGAATCCCAGAAGATTGAACCTGCCCCTCCTGCAACCAGGTGTAACCAATAGCTGCAATATCATAATTCTCCTTGCTAATCTATGCTCTCAGCCCATCTGCCTTACCTACAATGATCCTTGTATTGAAATAGATGCAACTCAGGACATTATGCTCAACCATTCAGTTTATGTCTTTGTATGTAAGCTTAACACCTACTTCCCCCACAACGTCTCACTAGCTGCCCTGCCACTCTGGTTCCCATCCCCTAGCACCTCTAGTTTACACACCCGCCTGGAGCCACTAGCAAACCTTCCATCAAGGGTACTGGTCCCCGTCCAGTTCAGGTGCAACCCATTCCATTTGTATTGGCCCCACACTTCCTGGAAGAGATCTCATAGATCCAAAAATCTGAAGCCCTCCTACCTGTGCTAACTCCTTAGCCACATGGGACTATATTATCATCCTAGTTCTTGCTGCAGTAGCACATGTCAGAGGTAGCAATTCTTAGATTATCACCTTGGAGGTTCTGTCGTTTTATTTAGCTCCTAAGTCCCTGAACTCACCTTGCTGTACCTCGTCACCCATCCTGCCCATGTCATTGGTGCTGATGTGAACTTCAACCGCTGGTTGCTCACCTCCCCCACTTAAGAATGTTATGGACTCAGTCTTGGGTGTCCCTGACCCTGGCTCCTGGGGGTAACATACCATCTGGGAACCTTGTTCTCATCCACAGAGACTCCTGTCTCATAATAATGTTCTCTTCTTACAGAGTTACAAATGTATAGGCAATTACAAATTATTATTCCAAGTGTAAAAATAAACAACAATCAACAGTAACAGCAAAGAAGAAAGTATGCATATGCTGGGCTTTTATCAGCACAATGTATAATCTGACAGAATGAAAATGTTTTGCACTGTATGGTTTCCTTCATTAACATAATGTATCTTTTACTGCAGACTATAGAGAATAGTCAGATCCTTGCATCCTCTCCAAAACCAACCTTATATTTTATAAATATAAATATAAAAAGAGGGAATCAAGGGATATCAGGACAAGGCAGGAACCGGGTATTGATAGTAGATGATCAGCCATGATCTCAGAATGGCGGTGCAGGCTTGAAGGGCCGAATGGTCCTATTCTGCACCTATTGTCTATTGTCTATAAATATTAAACTATGCCACTTGGACATGAAGCTATTTATGACTGATTCCAACGGAAAGGAGTTTTGGAAAATATATGTTTAATACTGATATACTTTTCTTTAGCTCATTTGCGGAATATACTATAGCTTTTCACAATATATTAGTTTTGGTATCTCGGTAAACCTTTCAAGTGAGTTTGTATTATCAAAGAACACGAGGTTCATAAACTAAGACAGGAAAATCTGCAGACGTTGGAAATCCAAGCAACGCACACAAAATGCTGGAGGAAGTCAAAAGGCCAGTCAACATCATAAACTACTTAGACTGATGAATGACTATGATAAAGTTAATGCAAAGAAAATAAGTGATTGCGGGCAGAGATCAGAAAAATGCTAATAAGGAATAAGGGAATGGCAGAGGAATGACACAGATACGTCTTCTCTTCATGGAAGGAGACATATAAAACCTGATGGAAATACCAGAGAATCGCAGGTTCCATGCAAATGCAGAAACAAAAAATTAGCATAAGTAAATAAATACTGCTAGAAAATTAATGTTCTTCAGAACCCAATACTGTACATCCAAAATACCTCAGAGTTTTGAAAGAAGAGGCTGTAGAAACAGTCAGTACTCCTGCAGTCAACTTCCAAAATTTTTCAATAGTTCCTGCAGTTCTAAGGGTAGCAACTGTGAACCCAGTATGCAAGAAAAAGAGAGCGAAAATGGGGAACTACCAATCTGCTTTGGATTTCCGGCATCAGCAGGTTTTCTTGTGTTTGTGAATCTATTACCAATCTGCTAGTCTGACATTAGTAGTTGAGAAAGTGCTGGAATCAGAATATAAGGGATATGATATCAACACCTTTCGAAAATAATAACATGATTGAGCAGAGGCACTATGGATTTATGAAAAAGAAATCATATTTGACGAATGTATTGCAGTTCCTTGAAGCTCTAACTTCTAGAGTTAACAAACTGGATCCAGCGGACCTGGTGTATTAAATCCTACTTGAAAGTTTGCTGAACTAAGTTAGAGCATATGGAATTAGGATCATACACTAGGGTAGATTATAAATAAAGTGTGGGTAGAAATGAACAAGGTGATAAGCTGCAGCTAGAAGTCACCTGGAGTGGTGCTTGAGCTTCACCTTTTCACAAACGTTATCAACAATTTAGATGAAGGGATCAAATGTAACACTTCCAGATTAGAGAGTAACATCAGGGACTCAATCAGATTCCACGGGAATACTGACAGGTTGAGTAAGTGGGCACTAACTAGGAGGATGAAGTGCAATGTGAGGTTAGCCACTTCAGAAGAACAAGCAGAAATTCTAAGTATTTTTTTTTGGCAGTAAGAAAATTGTGAAGTCTTAAAGTAAAGGAGCCCAAGTATCCTGCACACAAGTTCAATGAAAGCTAATATGCAGATGCAACATCAATTAGGCACTCAACTGGTATGTTGGTTTTCAGTGCTAAAGGATTTGTGTATGTGTAAAGATTATTATTCTAATTATACTGAGCCTTGGTAATACCACAGCTGGAGCTTTGTGTACAATTTTAGTTTCCTAACTGAAAACAGAATCTATTTACTATAGAGCAGAGATTGCCAGACTAGTTCTTGAGATGACAGAATCAGAATCAGATTTATTATCATTGACATAATGTCGTGAAATCTGTTGTTCTATGGCAGCAGTACAGTGCAATACATAAAAGTACTAAAAGTTATAATAATAAAGCGTAACATATAATAAATATTAAATTAAGTAATTACTGTAAAAGAGAGCAAAAAGTGAAGTAGTGTTCCTGGACTTATTGTCAATTCAGAAATCCGATGGCTATGGGGAAGAAGCTGATTCTAAAACACTGAGTGTGCTTTTTCAGGCTCCTGTACCTCCTCCCTGATGGTAACAATGAGAAGGGGGCATGTCCGGGAAAGACTGGGGCTGAGAGGAAAAATAGATTAACCATGATGAAATGGTGGAGCATACTCGATGCACCAAATGGACAAATCCTGCTCCTATATCTTATGGTCTTTTGACCTTATGGCCCCGGGTGGTGAGGGTCCTTAATGATGGAGACCACTATTTTGAGCCCCCACCATTTGAAAATGTCCCTGATGGTGGGGAGGCTAGTGTGGGACTGCACTGTCATCTTAGAATTTAAATAATCAACCCAGCCCTCTATTCTCCAGAGTTAAGAAGAATAAGAGGTAACGATATTGAAATGCACAAAACTTTTCAAGAGCTCCATAGTGTAGATACAGGGTGCACGTTTCTGCTGACCAAAGTGTCCAGAACACTCTAAGTAAAGTGTAGGGATTTTAAATTCTGCAGTGAAAAGAGTGATGAACCTTTGGTTATTTGTACCTTGGTGAGTGTTGGGGAAGGACGGGGTGGAAGCTCAGCAATTGAGTCCACTCAAAAATGAGAATGCTAGATGTTTGGGTATTTGGTGAATAAAAGATAGAGAGCAGAGCAAAAAAAAAAGTACTGCTGAGATGGAAGACCAGCCATAATCTTGTGAATGGCACAGAAGGCTTAATGGGCCAAATCATGATGAAGGGTCTGGGCCTGTAAAGTTGACTCTTCCTTCCTCTCCATAGAAGCTGCCTGACCCACTGAGTTGCTACCTACTCCTGCTCCTCTTTTTTATGATGGTTTTATTCTGAGTTGGATTGTAAATATTTTGTTTTTGTAACTAAATGGATGCTTGGATAGTCTACGGGTCATCCACAGGTAACCTACTGGTTTCACGGGCACATGAATTTTAATGGGAAGCCCAGTTTACAAAAAGATGTTCCCTTCCCCTCCCCCCTTCCTCATGTTCCTTTTGCTGCTGCCCTACATCCCTTATTACAGAGGCGATGGTAAAACATGTGCCTTCAGGAAGACAATAAACTCAAGAAATTCGGCAGATGCTGGAAATTTTCAGCAACAAACACAAAATGTCGGAGGAATTCAGCAAGTCAGGCAGCATCTACAGAGGAGAGTCAACAGTAGGCCTTTTGATCTGAGAACCTTCATCAGGACTGCAAAGGAACGGAGAAGAAACCAGAAGAGCATAGATTTTAATTCCTTTTCTAGTTGAGTTGCTAGTCCATCCCCATTGCACTTCAGGCTGTAAAAACGATTATTCCAGTAGGCTATCCTGCCACACTTCAATTCAAAGTTGTAATTTCAAAGTAAATTTATTATCAAATACATACGATATGATAGGGTCTTTAAGATAGGTTCATAGAGCTTATGAACCTAGGTAAGCCTAGTAGTTTCTAGGGTAGGGACGTGTTCAGCAAAACTTTGCGGGCCAAAGAGCCTGCATTGTGCTGTAGGTTTTCTGTGTTTCTAAGTTTCTATATGCATCGCCATATGCTACCCTGACATTAATTTTATTGTGGGCATTCACAGCCAATACAATGAAAAACAATAAAATCAATAAAAGTGCACACAGGAGAGACAATCAATATGCAAAAGACAAAAGACTATGCATATACAAAAAAGAAATAATATTATTAATACTAAATCACAAATGATCCATCTCAATTTCATCCTATTACTTGTTTACAAACTATAAATAAAATCGTAACATCATGCAACTCACAACTAATCACCACTCACTTAGATAATCACAATATATTTATAAAAGAGCAGAAAGGATGCCGTAAGGGTATGAAAGGATGTAAAGAACAACTGATAATAGATTCTCTAATTCAAAATCAAGCCCAGCAGAAAAGCTGAAATATTGCATGTTTATTATATTGACTACAAAAAATTTATATTTTGTTCCACATTCATGATAAATGAAGTTTTTAATATAAATAAACTACACCCAGTTCTTGTGAATTTCCTTCAATAACTGATGAAGCATTGCCTTACAATAATCACCCTATTTTTAACAACCACAGCAGAACAACCACTATTCTCAAAACTAACCATGGAGTTTTCTAAGACTACTCTCGAAGCCCACTTGTCTTGCTTTAAACATACTCTCCAATTTATTGAATCAGACAAAAATTGACTATCAGATCAGAAACAACAAAATAAATTATACCTTGACACACTTTTTATACATGGACGATTTGAAATTATATGCTCCTTCATCAGCAAAGCTAAAGCAATTAATTTAAATAGTAGAACTATTTTCACTGGATAAGTGCAGAGCATTAAACATAAATAAGGATGCAATGGAGCTAATAGAATACAAAACAGAGCAGCAGGATACAATACAACTGAAGGATGAATATGAAACATATGAATATCTGGGATATCAACAAGGAAAGAAAATAAATCATTGTGTGATAAAGGGAAAACTTTTGACAGAATTTACTTCAAGGCTTAACAAAATCTGCCGAACAGAGCTCAATAGTAAAAATATGACAAAGGCAACAAACACTTTTGCTATACCCATATTAACATATTCTTTTGGCATAATATCTTGGTCTGAAGTTGAGTGAAAAATTTACAAAGAAAAATAAGAATTGAAATGACAAATTTTAGAAAACACTATGTACACTCAAATGCACTTACATGGATTAACACTACCTCCGACAGAAGGAGGAAGAGGATTAACAGGCATAAAAAAATTACACAATAGTCTGGTAAAACTTATAATAAATTTCATCAACAAAAACTGGATTCAGCACTCCACATGAGCATATGCAATTCTGATAAGAACACACCACTAAACTGAAATTAAAGATGAAGAAATTATCACTCTCCTAGCAAAATGAAGAAATTATCACTATGGAATAAAAAGTTAACAGTGTGACCCTCCATGGAAGACATTCCCATGACTTGAGCAGACCAGATGTTGATAAGGAAGCATTGAACACCTGGCTCGGAGTTGGAGACTTATTCCCAGAAACAGACGGGTTTCTTGAGGTAACACAGCACCAGGTGGTTAGCACAAAAATATCAAAAATACACAATAAAAAACCAATAAATTCATGATAATAAATGCAGAAAATGCCAGAGGAACCAGAAACAATCCAACACATTAACAGGTTCATGCAGCTGTTTAACTCAGTCTAATTACTCACACAGGCACAATCAAGTGGCAAACGTCGTTCACCAAAACCTTGCTTTAAAATACAAACTCATAAAAGAAACCATACCTTACTATAAATACAAGCCTGTTTCACTCTTAGACTCAGAATCCCACAAATTATATTATGACCATTTTGTTATTACAGGTAGGACAATCCATAATAACTGTCCCTGTATAATAATGAATGATAAATAAGCAAAAACAATTTACTTAATATCTACAGTATAGCTATTACAAGACACATAGTATACAGAAATTAATAAGTGAATAAAACAGAAATATGCTGAATTGAAAGACTATGGAACATGAATAGCGTATACTTTGTCTCAACAGTAATATTGTATCTCCAATTGCTATTATCCCGAAGAACCTACACAATAGCATTAAACAATTGGCCCTACAGAACAATATTAGATTAGATTAGATTAAATTCAACTTTATTGTCTTTGTGCTGAATATAGATACAAAGCCAAATGAAATGCAAAGAATAGTGTTATTTACAAAATAACTGTGAATAAAAAGTAAATGCTACAGCATACAAATATAAAAGTACTGAGACAGTACAATATGGGTGCAATACTGCTTAGCGCCGTGATGTGAGATTGAGCAGGGACACAGCCTCAGGGAAGAAGCTCTTCCTGTTCCTGCTGGTGTGGGAGCAGAGGCTCCAGTAGCACCTACCAGATGGGAGGAGAGTAAAAAGTGTAGTTCGCGTAGCCGAATTGAGCAAACACACAGGAAAGCCACAATTCTAAACACCACTAGAATATTCCAAAAGTTCCTAGCAATTGAGAAATGAGTGTGCTTGGTTATGCCAGCACCACAGGTTTTACCAGCATGAGCTGAGAATAAATAAAACTAATGATAATAAATAAGCAATGTGTATTTTGGACATGAGATAAAGACTGGGGTCTTCAAGTAAGGAAATTGAAATCCAGTTGCACAAGGACCTGGCTCTTTAAGATTATTGATTAGATTTGAGGGGGTGAAAGCCTGGAATGCCAAGCTGTAGTCAATAGAGAGCATCCTGATGTACGCAATTTCACTGTCTGGACGTTCCAGGGTTGAGTGAAGAGCTAATGCAATTGCATCTGCTGTCGATCTGTTGTGATGGTAGACAAATTGGATGAGATCCAAGTCACTCCTCAAGCAACCAATCTCTCATAACACTTCATCACAGTGAATGTAGGTGCTATCGAACAATAGTCATTGAGGCTGTTTACCGAATTCGACTTGGGCATCAGCTTGAGTGAAACCTGCTTGAAGCAGTTAGGTCACGGACTGTCAAAGTGAGAGATTAATGATATCAGTAAACACTCCAGCTGGTTGATTAGCACGGGTCCTCAGTACTCAGACAGATACCCCATTGGGTCCGGATGATTTCTGTGGGTTTACCTTACTGAAGGATGCTCTCACATTGGCCTCAGAGACTGAAATCACATGGTCTTTGGGGCTATGGGAGTCTGTGAAGGTGTTCCATGTTTTGCCGGTCAAAGTGAGCAAAACAGAAATTGAGCTCGGGTGGGAGTGAAACCTTGTTGTCATGCATGTCACATGTGATAGCATTCAGGCCCTGCCACAGCTATCAAGCATCCTTCTGTGATTCCATTTTGGTTGCCACTTTGCAAGTGAGGTGGCTTTACGGAGGTCGTACCTGGACCTCTTGCAGTCCACCTGGTCACCAGGCTTAAACGCCACTGATCTGGCTCTCAGCAGATGACAGATTTCTTGGTTCAACTAGGGCTTCTAGTTGTGGAAGATTTTAAATGATCTTGTGGCAGCACACTTGTCCACAACTGACTTAGTGAAGTCAATTGACAATTGCGGTATATTCGTTCAAATATTTTGAAGAGTCAGGAGGAAGAAGCCAGAAGTCCATGGACCTGTCTTCATCACGTTATCAGAGGTGGAGAGGGCCAGAAGCATTAAATTCCTTGATGATAACATTTCAGAGAATCTGTCCTAGGTTCAGGAAGCCCTCAACCATCAGCCTTCAGAACCAAAGGGAATAAATTCACTCAACTTCATTTGCCCATCATTAAACTGCTCCCACAACCTTTGGACTCACTTTCAAGGATTCTCATACTCAGGCTCTCGATATTTATTATTTATCTATATGTTTTTATTTCATTTTTTTCTTTCTTTTTATATTTGCACAGCTTGCTGTCTTTTGCATGTTGATTGCTTGTCCATCCTGCTTCCAAGTGGCCTTACATGGATTCTACTGTTTCCTGAAGTTGCTGTGATTGCCCCACGAGAAAATGAATCTCAGGCTTGTATATCTATGCACTGCTAATAACATTTTTTGAACTTTAAGCCTTTGATCAAAACCCAGTCTTGTATCTGCTTCTCTGCCTTCCATGACCACCTCTTTATTGTCCTCACTTCTGAAGCTTTGCTCTTTAATCTCTGCCATCTTACTGAAAGTTTACCATATACCATAGATACCCTAGGGTAGTTTAAGTGTGGTCAGGTGTGTTGAGACACCACATGCTACATGTTGATGATAATTGGGCCAAGATTTCTTCAAACAAGACTGACTGTTGTCCATGGTAATGCTTTGAAAAGCTTTGGGGTAGGCTGTTTCTTACTTGCTAATCATGGAACTCAATACATAGAGTGTTTGCTTAAAATCTGCCTTTGGTGGTGTGTAATCTGCAATCAGGATCATAGAAAACTCTGTCAGCTTTC
Organism: Hypanus sabinus; assembly: GCF_030144855.1. Taxonomy (NCBI): domain Eukaryota; kingdom Metazoa; phylum Chordata; class Chondrichthyes; order Myliobatiformes; family Dasyatidae; genus Hypanus; species Hypanus sabinus. The sequence goes on from NC_082707.1 coordinate 24,828,658, forward strand.
TCATAAAAGCATACTCCTTATTTCTGTTAACTACATGCCAATGTCTTGAATTACCCCCCTCACTGGATGCCTGTTGTCTCCTGTTAATCACTTCTTAATGTGGTATCTCATTCCAAAAGGAATGAAAACACTGTAACTGATGGCTGCATCAGTTGCCATGATGTGTTTTTTCTGGTCAGGTATTGGCTAGTTGTTAAGGAAATGCAGTCCCTATTGGTTGTGCACAGATGATACATGGTACCCACAAAGAACCAAGTCTGGAGTCAATGACACCCTGTGCTATGGGGAACTTGTAATCGTTGTGAAGTTGTATACTTATCCCTCCTGTTATTCTTTGTACAGAGGGAATAAAATGTAGTCAGCCCTCTCAAAACAGAGTGCCAATAATTTCCCTTCTGCCCCAGATGGTGATTTCTGTCTGTTGCTTCTATCTCTAGTTCCAGTCTGGAAGGTGTCCAGCACATGAAAGTTAATTACAGTACTGTGGTCACCTTGACAGCTGCTGACAATACAATCCTCTTTTCACTCTAAGTTTGCATGCTTCCATGATAATATCCTGTGGTGAACTACACATATCTGTCTGGACACGCCCCCCCCCCCCCCCGCTGACTGCTCCTGTGGCTCCTCCCACAGACCCCAGTATAAAGGCAATTGGGGCCTGAGCCCTGCCTCTCAGTCTCCAGGATGTAGCATGGTGGTCAGTTGCTGCTTGTTCTTTCTTCCGGTCAATAAAAGCTGATACCTCGCCTCACATCTCAGAGAGTTATTGATGGTGCATCAATTTTATTGATTGGAAGTTTTAAAACATGGAAAGTATTTTACATCCAGAAAAACTAGACTTGGACCCTCAAAACTCAGAAGCAGCTCTTGCCTTTGAACTCTGGCTTGCATGCTTCCAATCATATTTGGAGGAGGTTTGTGCGACTAAGCCCGCTATTATGCACAGAATTCTCCTCTCGACAGTCACCCCGAAAGTTTACTCACTTATCAGGGACCTGCCGACCTACCAAGGGGCACTGGACGCCCTCAAAAGACAGTACCTGCAACCGGTGAACACCGTCTACGCAAGACATCACTTAGCGACTCGGCGACAGCGACCCGATGAGTCGAGCGGGCAGTTGCTCCGAGCCCTACAGACACTCGTCCAAACTTGCAACTGCAAAGGTCTGACGGCGGAACAACATGCGGAGCTGCTAGTACGAGACGCCTTCATTACGGGGATCAGGTCAGTGTACGTGCGCCAGCGGCTGCTGGAAAATGCTGATCTTACCTTACGCTCGGGGATCGAGACGGCCGACACGCTGGAGGCTGCTCTGCACAACGCTGACGCTGTCCAGCCGCATGATTCCCCGCTGGTCCCATGGACACCTCAGACCCCGCCATCTGCAAATGAATTCACCACCGCCGCTGCCAGTCGCAAGTCCAGGAACTCCCCGAAACCGACCACAGCTGCTGCCAGTCGAAAGCCCGCGCAGTGTTACTTCTGCGGACTTGAAAAGCACCCCCAAAAATGCTGCCCGGCCCGGGAAGTGACCTGCTCCAGCTGCGGGAAGAAGGGCCATTTCGCCAAGGTCTGTAAGTCTGAAACTCAAGCGGGGTCGGGCAGCGCTGCGTGTGAGGCATGGGGGCCGCCATCTTGGTCACTGCCATCTTGCCTGCCCGCCTCGTGTGAGGCATGGGGGCTGCCATCTTGGTCACCGCCACCTTGCCTGCCCGCCTCATGCGAGGCATGGGGGCGGTCATCTTTGTCGGCGCCAACTCGCCCTGCCCCCAACCCACCGGTGCTTAACGGGCACCAAGATGGCAGTTCAACTCTGGCCTCCGTAACCCTCGACCAAAGCGCCCCACACCAGCTTGCAAGGTCAATGATGGACATCCTGGTGGAGGAGCACAGGACTAGCTGCCTGTTTGACATGGGCAGCACTGAGAGTTTTATTGACCCGGGCATAGTGCAACGCTGTGGACTCGTGACATGGCCGGTAAGCCAAAGAGTCACCATGGCTTCTGGGTCGCATTCCACAGATATCCAGGTGGGTTGTGTAGTGACTTTGGTGGTGCAGGGCACAGAATATTGGAACTTTGCGCTACTGGTCATGCCTCAACTGTGTGCGCCTGTGCTATTGGGGCTGGACTTCCAGAGCCACCTCGAAAGTGTGACTATGGCAAATGACGGGCCCCTCCCACCACTCACTGTCAGGAATCCTCAGTTTTGTGGGACTTCTTCACATACCCCGCTACTGACCACACACACACACGGGCACACACATCCCATCCAGCACCAGGCCGACAGCTGCGCTACCGACACCACTTGCAGCCTCTCCACTCTCAAGGTCCCTCCCCCACCGATGTTCGCCAACCTGACCCCCGACTGTAAGCCTGTGGCAACTAAAATCAGGAGGTACAGCGCGGGGGACAGGGCCTTCATTCAGACAGAGGTGCAGCGGCTGCTCAGGGAGGGGATCATTGAGCCAAGCACAAGCCCTTGGAGGGCCCAGGTGGTTGTTGTTCAGACCAGGCAGAAAAATAGGATGGTCGTGGACTATAGCCAGACCATCAATAGGTTCACGCAGCTTGACGCATACCCCCTACCCCGTATCGCGGATATGGTCAACCAGATAGCTCAGTACAATGTGTACTCGACAATAGATCTGAAATCCGCTTATCACCAGCTCCCCATCCTCCCAGAGGACTGCCCCTACACCGCCTTCGAGGTGGGCGGCAGGCTCTATCACTTCCTGCGCGTCCCATTCGGTGTCACAAATGGTGTCTCGGTTTTCCAGGGGGAAATGGACCGGATGGTGGACCAGTGCCAACTGAAGGCCACATTTCCCTATCTGGATAACATCACCATCTGCGGTCACAACTGGCCGGATCAAGCCTACCTCCAATGATTTTTCCAAGTGGCCAAAGCCCTGAACCTTACTTATAACAGGGACAAGTGTGTGTTCAGAACCACCCGACTCGCTATCCTTGGGTATGTCGTGGAAAACGGGGTCATTGGCCCTGATCCCGACCGTATGTGCCCCCTGTTAGAACTCCCACTTCCCACCACCCTCAAAGCCCTCAGACGGTGCCTGGGCTTCTTTTCATATTACGCCCAATAGGTCCCCCATTACGCAGACAAGGCCCGCCCCCTGGTCAAGTCTACCACATTTTCCCTCTCTGCTGAGGCCCGCGCGGCCTTCAGCTGCATTAAAGGGGACATTGCCAAAGCAACGATGCATGTGGTGGATGAGACCATTCCCTTCCGAGTAGAGAGTGACGCCTCCGATTTCGCGCTGGCTACTACCCTCAATCAGGCAGGCAGGCCAGTAGCATTCTTTTCTCGTACTCTTCAAGCCCTTGAAATTCGGCACTCCGCGGTGGAGAAAGAAGCTCAGGCCATAGTGGAAGCTATTAGGCACAGGAGGCACTATCTCACCGGCAAAAGGATCACCTTGCTGACCGACCAGCGCTCGGTTGCACTCATGTTCAGCAACCAACAGCGGGGCAGAATCAAAAATGATAAAATTTTGCAGTGGAGAATAGAACTCTCCACCTACAACTATGATATCCTGTACCGGCCTGGAAGGCTCAATGAGCCCCCGATGCCCTATCCCGGGGAGCGTGTGCCAGCACACAGCTCGACCAGCTATACGCCCTCCATGCACATCTTTGCCACCCAGGGGTCACCCGATTTTACCATTTCGTGAAAGCCCGGAACCTGCCATACTCCCTTGAGGACATCAGGACGATGACCAGGGACTGCCAAGTCTGCGCTGAGTGCAAACCGCACTTCTACCGTCCTGAAAAGGCGCAACTTATCAAGGCCACCTGCCCCTTTGAGCAACTGAGTGTTGACTTTAAGGGCTCCCTTCCCTCCACCAACCGCAATGTCTACTTTCTCAACATTATCGACAAGTACTCGCGGTTCCCCTTTGCCATCCCAAATGAAATACAGACTTCTCATACATTGTTCTTTGCTGAGTATCAAGTAGGAGAACAGATCCTATTCCTTTCCGAACAGACAAAACTCCTGCAAGATCCCTTTTTTTCATTCCCATTCATGGTATTCTAGCCCTAATCAACACAAAACATCCTAAGGCTTCTTGACAGCGTATATGCTGGGGAGATTCCCTCATGGGAGAATCTCAAATGAGAGGACAATACTTCATGAAAAGGGGCCTGTTTGTTGCAATTGAGATGCAGAGAAATTCCTTCTCACGGGAAAAAAGTGGATCTTCAGAATTTTCTGCCCTAGCAGGTGATCAAAGTTAAATCATTGGAGTTATTTAAGGTGGTGGTGCCTAAATATTCAATTCATCAATGAATAGAGAGATATGAATAAATAGTCCATAAGAAGAGGTGAGGGCAGCATATATCAGCTATTGAATGGCATCGAAGCTTGAAGGGCCTGATAACCTACGTCCTATATCCTTGTGTTGTTTTTGTGTGTACTTGTGCTCATATGCCTTGGTTATTTTCCCATTGATGCCATATTTCAAGATGAGCCTATTATAGCATACATTTCTATCAGGACCTTGTATTCTGCAGAAGCTTGGAAATTTAGATGAAGTCCTTCAGCACCCAATGTACAACTCCATAAAGTACCTAATAGCTTTAGCTTCTTAGCAGAGCTATAAAAATCAACAACTAACTTAAAGGTAGTTGAAGCTTGACTTAAAACTCATACATGAGGATGGCACTGTGATACTCTCTGTGAGGAAAACTACAAAATTGCATGGCGTCTGGGGTTATAAAAAGTCTCAACTCAACCTGATGGTAGTATAAAATGTCCCCACACCTTCATGAACGCCGATTCACATTATAAATGTAATCTGCGTCAACTGCCATTCTGCAACTTCACTTAAAACAAGGAAAGTGACAACAGGGCAGGTTTCCACAATAATAAGTAACATACTCTACCAGTTTACACTATACAAAGTGACCAAACTGTAAGTGAATAAGCCAAACCAGAATCAAAAAAGGAACATGAAGCAAAGAGTACATTTAGGTTCTACTTCATGAAACACCAGCAATGACGAGAGTAATGGGACTCAATTAACAAAAACGCAAGAGATTCTGCAAGGTGCTGGATATCCAGAGTAACACACAAAAAATGCTGGAGGAACGCAACAAGTCAGGCAACATACACGGAAAAGAATAAAGGAATAAAGCTTCAACATTTTGGGCCAAGTGGAAATGGAGTGGGGAAAAGCCAGAATAAGAAGGAAGAAGTTACCAGAAGTTAGTCTCCCCAACTCTTTCTGTGCTACATTGATGACTACATTGATGCACCCATACTGAGCTTGTCAAAGTCACCAACCTTGCATTCATCTTCCATCCTTGGTCCACTTCTGACACCTCTCTCTGTCTCCTTCTCGATCTCTCTGTTTCCGTCTCTGAAGACAGACTGTCTACTGATATCTGATATCTACTGACTTTCATAGCTATTTTGACTATACTTCATCCCACACAGTTGCTTGTAAAAATGCTACTACCTTTTCTCATTTCCTCTGCCTCCACCAATGTGTTTCCAGGATGAGGCTTTCCATTCCTGAACATCTGAAATGTCCTCCTTCTTCACTGATGCTGCCCTGTCAACCACATCTTCTCCATTTCCTAGATAACCCCTCAACATTTCTTCTCACTGCCTCAACAGAGATAGTGTTCCTCCTATTTTTACCTACAACCCCAGGGCCCTCTGCATTCAGCACATCATTCTCCGCAATTTCTGCCGACTTCAGTGTGGATACTACATCTTCACATCGCCCTCCTCCCTCCAAACTCTTTACTTTCCACAGAGATCGTTCTCTCTATTTGAACCTCCCCACTGATCTCACTCCTGGCGTTTATCCCCAGAAATAGAAAAGTGCTATACCTCCTCCCTCACTACCATTCTGGTCCCCAAAAAATGCATCCAGTTGAAGCTATATTTCTCCTGCAGGTTTGTCAGGATCATCTATAGTTCCTGTGCTCCTGGTGCAGACTCATCTATATCAGTGAAACATAGATTTGGGGCTATATTGTCAAGCACCTTCCCTCTGCCCGTAATAAGCAGGATGTCGTGGGGGCCAAACATTTTAATTCCAATCCCCATTCCTCTTCCAACAGGTTGATCCTTGGCTTCCTCTACTGCCACAATGAAGCCACTTTCAGGTTAGATGAGCAACGCCTCATATTCTGTCAGGGTAGCCTCCAAACTAACAGCATGAACATCAATGTCTCTAACATCAGGTAATTTCTCCTCCCACCTCTCTCTTTCTTTTTCCATTTCCCATTCTGGCTCCTCTCTTAGCCCTTCTCATTTCCGCACCTGCCTGTCACCTCCCTCTGGTGCCTCACCTTCTTCCCTTTGTCCTATGGTCTACTCTCATCTCCTATTAGAATCCTTTCTCCAGCATTTTCCACCTGTCACCTCACAGCTTCCTCCTCTTCCCACACTAAATGTCTTTCCCCTCATCTGGCTTCACCTATCACCGGCAAGTTTGTACCCATTCCCCTCCACCCACCTGCTTATTCTGGTGTCTCCCCCACTGACATTTTTCAGTCCTGATGGAGGGTGATGGCTGAAACATTGACTTGGTATTCTTTTTCATGGATGCTGCCTGGCCTACTGATTTCCACCAGCATTTAATTTACTTCAGCTTTCCCTTAAAATGAAAGAGAAAACATATGGGTTCCGGCAAGTTTTATACCTAGCTCCCTGACATGTTAGTCAATGTTCCAGTTCAGAACAGTATTTGTTACTGCTAAGGTTCACGATAGACTCTGAGACAGCACACTCACTTGATCTCTGAGCTAAGGAAACCAGACATTTTCTTCAATTTTCTCCAGACAGCAGTCTGAAGCTAGCCCATCAAGGGAAAGAGCTTGTTCAAAGACATTTGTCCAGAATGAAATTGAAATGAAGCAATCTTTAAATAATGAGATTACGGCCTGACAGCAGATACCACAATGTAGGTCCAGGCATCAAATGTTACCTATGTGTTTGTTAAATGGGAAAGACGTGAGAGTCTGTAATTCTACTGAAGATGCTATGATTTTTCATTAGGGAATCATTTAATTTGGTTTTACTATGTAATTTAGTTGTTGGAGTATAGATACGTGTCTACCAAAGGAGCTGTAATACGCTCCTTCCCTCTGCTGTCCTCCAGAGTCACTCTTGGACAAGGTGTAGCACCTGCTTATCCCCTCAATCAGGGTCACATGAAGCCTTGGAAGCAGGTGGTGGATGGCCATACGATCACAAGTCCTGATTACACGACCACTGATGCCAGGCAGTCAATCTCTGAAGAGTATTGATAATGGTTGGAGTCACCTGTCTTGTAAAGATACTGGCCCAGAGAAGGACAATGGCAAGCCACTTCTGTAGCAAAATTTGCCAAGAACAATCATGGTCATGAAAAGACTAACAATCATGCCCGTCACATGACGGCACATAATGAATGAATGCACAATGAAATATGGTCAAGGCACTTACACTGATGTAGAGTTTCAGCCCAAACATTGACAATTCCTTTTCTCACACAAACGTGGTCGACCTGTTAAATTCTTTCAGCAGGTTGCATGTTGCACCCTAACTTGCTATTTAGGGCAAAACTCATGCTGAGTTATGCACAGGTAAGTCACATTGGGGTGGCAGTGGTTAGTATTGCATATCCATCTGTGTCTCACCTAACAAGGTTGTTAATGTCATGGATGTCATCAGAATATGATCAAGTTAAAGTGTGATTGAGACTTGATATTGTATAACAAACTCCCTTTAAAACTACAGCCTCACTGCACTGGATCGCATGATTGTGGCGTATTTATATTCTTCAATGACGACTGGAAACCTGTGCGGGAACGTTTTTAAACCCATTGCACTGGGGCAGTTCCACCCTCTTGACCTCAGAGGTCTGAGTCCAGTAGGCCAAGCGTCACAAACTGGGGTTTTCCTCGGTTGCAGCTGATGACCATGACTTCTCCTGTGCCTTGTCATGCCCTTTGCTCTCCACAGAGCTTTGCAGTACCACCTTCCTATCTGTTGGATCTCAATATAGATTTCACCTGTCAAGTCCGCCAGAGCTGACTTTGCATGCTGAGAAAGTCATGTCCCTACGTCACTGGGTATCAGGCCTCCAGCTACCTTCTCCTGGTTTAGCCTGCCTGTCGAAGCCGTGTACTGGGGTATGGCTGCTGTCACATGCAAACAAATACTTGGAGCCACAGGTGAGAGCTGAGTGTTTGGTGGGGACCAAGGTGACTCACCAGAGGTGGTACCCCACCCTGGACACAGGTAAAACAAATTTCTTTGGTTTACATTGGTCAAGATCTTGAACCCTTTGCCCTATTATTCAACATGATTGCTGGTTAGTCAGCATAATAGCTATAAGAGGACAGAGTAATGCACAGGCTGACATTCAATAGGCATGGAGATCTTCTGAATGGCTAACATTTCAAGCAATGCAATCAACAATAACTCAGCAGTGAGAAGACCATGAAATTTAAGGTGGATGTTCATCTCAAGCAATTGCATCAACTGACCTTTTCAAGGTACACAATGAGCGACAACTGATGAAATATAAGCAACAACAGCATCCCATTTCACTCGGCTCATAACAATTGGATCTGACCAATGTACCATCACATTTTCTTGTACAAAATATCACTTCTCACAAATATTCTCTCTTCTAATTCTGTCATTTTCAGTCTCCACGTAAATAGGGACTACTAGACAAGGGACAATATAAAACCAATATCTTATCTCATCATGTGAATTTGTTCATATTTACTTAGTTTATAGGAGACCCTTAGGAGCATTAAGCATTGTAGCAGCAGAGCAAAGTAAGAAGCACATCCATAGTCAGTTATAGTGGACTTCAAATGGTGCTTCTCTTACCTGCTGTCAATTCTGAAGTTAGAAACATAGAAATATAGAAAATCTACAGCACAATGCAGGCTCTTTGGCCCAGAAAGCTGTGCCAAACATGTCCTTACCTGAGAAATTACCTAGGGTTACCCATAGTCCTCTATTTTTCTGAGCTCCATATACCTGTCCAGGAGTCTCTTAGAAGACCCTATCGTATCAGCCTCCACCACTGTCATCAGCAGCCCATTTCACACACTCACCACTCTCTGCTTAAAAAAAATTACCCCTGATATCTTCTCTGCACCTACTTCCAAGCACCTTAAAACTGTGCCCTCTGATGCTACCATTTCAGCCCTGGGATAAAGCCTCTGACTATCCACACAATCAATGCCTCTCATCATCTTTTACACCTCTGTCAGGTCACCTCTCATCCTCCATTGCTCTGAGGATAAAAGGCTGAGTTCACTCAACCTATTCTCATAAAGCATGCTCCCTAATCCAGGCAGCATTCTTGTAAATCTCTTTCGGCTCCTAAACTCAATCCCACGATTAATGAAGGCCAATGCAGCGTATGCTTTCTTAACCACAGAGTCATCCTGCGCAGCAAACTTGAGTGTCCTATGGACTCAGACCCCAACATCCCTCTGATCCTCTATACTGCCAAGAGTCCTACCATTTCATATAATACTATATTCTGTCATCATTTTTAACCTACCTAAAATGAACCAATTTTCTCTGTTGCAGTTGAGAGTCCTTCTACATGCCAAGTAAAGCTGGACACTAGCATGATGAGACTCTTCAACAATAACTGTGGTGTGGAGCTTTGTGCAGTTTATGTCAGTACCAGTGTAATGGGCATTGCAAGAATAATAATGTTTGATATTGCAGTACGGTCAGAAGCGCTCACAGATCTTTTTTAGAAAGGCCTTGGTTCAATTTTGTGATTGGCTTGATTTCCTCCAGAAATTAAGCAAGTAATCCAACAATTCAATCCATGGGTGAGAGCTCTTATGGCTCATTACTCTGCCTCACCAGTTGCTCATGCATATTATCTCCTCCTACCTTTGTAACCTGAAACCTCACCATAACCATTTAAAGCATCTAAACTTTAATCAACAAGGTCTTCTTGATCATCTCAATTCATTGCTCCACCACTGGCAGCCAAACTTCAAGCTGTCAACAAGTTAATTGTCCCTGGAATGTGAGTGATCGGTAGAAACAGAGAAGAGGTGGTGGGGACAGAGCAGGAGGGAGTGTTGTTGGGAATGTGGGGAGAATAGAATGGAATTATTGTGTATGTCCTCCAAGAGGGCCACAGCCTTGTCGTAGGGTTTGGAGGCTGTGTGCCTCAATGACTTGGAAAACTACATTGGCTGGAGTCACGGCTTTGTGTTTTGGCTCTTGGTAGGGTCACCCATGCCAAACAGGTCAATGGGTAAAGGCCAGACCAAGAGCAGTCCGTCGGTCCTCCAGGTTTGGCTGTTCATCTCAAGGCTAACAACCCTGACTGATCAAACAGAACTGTATTGGAAACAGCAATGAAGAATCCTTCTACATCTGTGTGTGACAGTATTCCTGAGTCTTCACCCAGGACCTGCCTGATTGAGAGTAGTGAAAACTGAGAGGAAGCTACCAACGTGATGAAGGAAGACCTGAACACCAACAGAGAGACAGTGCTGCCTAAAACACCAGAGGCATAATGGGCAATAACCAGTGTGTACCTAGTGAAAATGCAAGTCAATGCATGCTTACTGAGTAAAGGTCCTGATTCAATATTCAATGACTCTATGATTCTATTTTGAAGTAATTACCACTCTACCAAGTGGTGGTGATTCAATTATTTTACTGATTTGTTTTGTAGTAAACTAAAACATATTCAGCTATATTAATCAAGCATCATGAAGGTAAATTCTAAAATAATAAATATATTTTAATTACATTTTTACACACCGTTTTATTATTTTGATTACTGGCAGATTTTGCACCCATATGTTGAGCTGAGCAAATGTGCCAGAAGAAAATACACTTCAACATGGTGACAGTTTTGCCAGTCATCCCAGGCTTACCAAGATGGAAACTTTACCCCATTGTTTTTAAATAGCAGCCTACATAGTTTTCCAGGGATATTCTGCATGTTCTCAATTAGATTTTCCGCTTTCCTTTCCTTGATTTACATATACTAACAGCTGCTTATTATATTTTCATGTCTCTCTCAGTTTCCAATATATCATGCTCTGTGTAATAAATCACAACATTTGTGACAGTATTTCGTTTAAAATGAGATGAGGTTTTCATTACAGTATTGGGCATAAGTATTTCAAAACCATGAAAAAAGCTATATATATATACATACTTATTTCATCAAGGCTGAAGTTCATATATTTTGATCGGAAAAACATTCTGTGATTCTCATAAGTTAATATGTATCTAAACCACATTCTATTGTAATCCCCATTTTAATATATTGGAACATTAAATAATTTTATGAAATCCAGATATCATACTTTGATCCATAAACAGTGACTAATCACATATGTTCCACGAAGTGAAGATGCTAAATAGTTTGTAAATGCACAACAATAAAAAGAATTTTTCACATATTTGACATTGTGCTTTAGTTTCTCATGCTTTCTAACTGGTATCAGGGTGCAATTTAGTATGTAAGATATTTAGGGGTGCATGCAGTTAGAGTTTATAGCTGCCCATCTGACTTGAGATTGAGTATAGGAAGAAAGAAATGCCAGAAATGCAATGGGTTCTATATCTGGTTCAAATGGTTCAATTTAGTATCAGAGAATGTATACAATACACAACCTGAAGTTCTTATTCTTCGCAAGCATCTGCAACACAAGAAAACGCATATATTGAATGACAGAAACATCAGAATCCTAAAGCTCCCCTCCCTCTCCCATGCAGAAGCACTGACCTACTCCCCCCACCCTCTCACCACACAAGCAACAGCAAAAGCCCCCAAAGAGATCTAGAGTCCATCAAAAGCTGTAGTCCATAACCCAGTACTTCAGATCTCCGACAGGCTCTTGCTCACCATTGAGGAAAACAGAGGTTGCTCCCATAACAACGAATGCAAAGACCAGAAACTAGCATCTCTGATGTTACAATCTTCCCTGCAACCACCACCCCCGAATGGAGTACCAACAGGCTCTCACTCATCATCAAAAGAGAGAGAGGGATCCTTCGAATACAGGGGCCTGCTGTCCTGATGTTTTAGTCTCCCATGATGCCTCAGTTGGTGAGGAACTTGGTCGTCTGCGGGGCCACTCCCCAAAGGCGCACATCTTCCAAGCTATTCCTGGAGATAGCAAGGCACCAGGCCAGCAGCCAGTTCAAAGACCCACTGCTTGCAAGGAACTATAGCTATCAAGGACCATCAGAACCACAGCCACCTTGAAAAGGAGGAAAGACATAAAAGAATAAGCTGCTTCATGTACGAACTGGAAGAAGTTGCTTGGGTATACAAAAATCACTGGCGCCATCTTACATGTTGCAATTAATTTCTCACTTAGTAATAGATAAGTGTTATAGATCGAGATAACAGTGTTTGAATTTGTTCTAGTTCCCTCCAATTCGCTGATCATGTGATCTGAGATTTACAAATAACAACCAGTTGCATCCCTGATTTTGCCTCATTTCTAACAAGAATATTTAATTATTTCATGCAGGCACCTGAAATATTCACAGCACAGCTGGGATGCCCACTTGGCAAGCAGATCTGGTGTGGCATCTTGCTGCAGCATATGCTGAAAAGCTGTGTTAGTTGAAGAATTTTAGACATAAGTATGCTGCTAGATTTTGAACTTAACAGTTAATTACAATCACCAGACTTCAAGAATTTTGTAATTCAAGATTAATAGGTATAATTCATGGTTAACATAGTTGGGAAATAGTTTTGCCTAAATATTTACAAGGACCTACACCCTTAATTACATACAAATTTTAGATGTTTGAAAATGGATCCCATAAAAAAATTATCAGAAAAGAAATTCAACTTTTATGTATCATAGAATAATAGGACTATGGGAAATTTACATCAGCAAAGAGGACTATTCTGCCCATTGTACATGTGCTGGTTATAAAGAGATAACCAACCTAATCCCATCTTCCACTACTTGATATGTCAACCAGCTTGTCAAATTTCAAGTATACAGCCAGGAAGTTTTTGATTATGTGAAACATTTTGCCTCTACTGTCCTCTTAAACAATGAGTTGCAGACCCTGATGACCCTTTGTGTACAAAACAATCTCCTCATCTCCCCACTAATCTTTCTAACCTATGCCCCTGAAGATTTTGATCCTTCAGTTAAGGAAACAGACCCTCAGTTATCTTGACCTCCTCATACTTCTATTCACCTTAATTAAGTTTTTCTGTAGTCTGCTATGTTCTAAAAATAACAAAGTCTTTCCTCATAGCTAAATCTTTCCAGTTCCAGAACAAAACTATCATAAATCTTTTTTATACTTTCTGTAAGGCAAATGCATCATTTTCCTTTAGCAAACAAAATCAATTACAACTCTGCATACCCTGCATTACATTCGATGTCTAAGTTGCCTTTGCAGCCAACTGTTATTCCATATCCACACTTTACCCTCAAAATTTATTTTATATAATTCTTTATCCTTTATGTGTTGAATGTTGTTGCTTCGTTGCATGTTGCACTACAGCAGACTTCTAATATATGTAAATGTATATGGTGAATAAAGTTGATCCTTGATACTTAACTACCTTTCCTGCTTTCTTTAAGGATTAGTTAAATTACACTCCAAAGTCCTAATGTTCAAACACACTTCTCAATATCATCTTTTATTTTTGTATATTCCCTTGTCTTTTGCATGGACCCAAATGCATTCCCTCTCAATTTGCTGGATTATTGGTATTGGTGTTGACTGATTATTGTCACGTGCTGAGACTCATTGAAAAACTTGTCTTACATGCTGCTCATACGAATCCAATCGTTACTCAGTGCATTGAAGTAGAACCAGGTAACACAGTAACAGTGCAGAATAAAGCATAACAGCTACAGAGAAAGCACTGTGCAGTTTAAAAAAAACTCACATCAATGATTTATTTTTAGTTCAGCTGCCATCCTCCGAGATTTAATATGCTTAGTTCAAGATTCAAAATTACTTAATGTCATTTCCAGCACACAAGAGAAAAGAAGAATAAGTTAATGGTTATTCCAGATCTGATAAGCACAAAAAAACAAACAAGATTAAAAATACACAATAATAAAAATAAATAAATAAATAAATATATTACTGTTTATACAAGATTGACTATATATCCATGAAGTGAAGCTGGGCACGGGAGTGTCTGTACATAAGGTGACTGACAGGTGTGGAGCGACGGGTTGGTGAGTGAAGGTGTTAATCAGCCTTACTGCTTGAGGAAATTAACTGTTTTTGAGTCCGGTGGTCCTCATGCATGCTGCATAACCTCCTCCTTGATGGGAGTGGGACATTCAGTTCAGGAGCAGGGTGTGTGGGATCCTTCATAGAACATAGAAAAGTACAGCACTTTGCAGACCCTTCGGCCCACAATGTTGTGCTGACCCTCAAACCCTGCCTCCCATATAACCCCCTACCTTAAATTCCTCCATATACCTGTCTAGTGGTCTCTTAAACTTCACTAGTGTATCTGCCTCCACCACTGGCTCAGGCAGTGCATTCCACGCACCAACCACTCTCCGGGTGAAAAACATTTGTCTAATATTCCCCTTGAACTTCCCTCCCCTTACCTTAAAGCCATGTCCTCTTATACTGAGCAGTGGTGCCCTTGGGAAGAGGCACTGGTTGTCCACTCTGTCTATTCCTCTTAATATCTTGTATACCTCTATCATGTCTCCTCACCCTCCTTCTCTCCAAAGAGTAAAGCCCTAGCTCCCTTAATCTCTGATCATAATTCATAATCTCTAAACCAGGTGACATCCTGGTAAATCTCCTCTGTACCCTTTCCAATGCTTCCACATCCTTCCTATACTAAGGTGATCAGAACTGGACACAGTACTCCAAGTGTGGCCTAACTAGAGTTTTATACAGCTGCATCATTACATCAAGTCTCTTAAACTCTATCCCTCGACTTATGAAAGCTAACACCCCATAAGCTTTCTTAACTACCCTATCTACCTGTGAGGCAACTTTCAGAGATCTGTGGACATGTACCCCCAGATCCCTCTGCTCCTCCACACTACCAAGTATCCTGCCATTTACTTTGTACTCTGCCTTGGAGTTTGTCCTTCCAAAGTGTACCACCTCACACTTCTCTGGGTTGAACTCCATCTGCCACTTCTCAGCCCACTTCTGCATCCTATCAATGTCCCGCTGCAATCTTCGACCATCCTCTGCACTATCTACACCACCACCAACCTTTGTGTCATCTGCAAACTTGACAACCCACCCTTCTACCCCCACATCCAGGTCGTTAATAAAAATCACAAAGTAGAGGTCCCAGAACAGATCCTTGGGGGACACCACTAGTCACAACCTTCCAATCTGAATGTACTCCCTCCACCATGACCCTCTGCCTTCTGCAGGCAAGTCAATTCTGAATCCACCTGGCCAAACTTCCCTGGATCCCATGCCTTCTGACTTTCTGAATAAGCCTACCATGTGGAACCTTGTCAAATACCTTACTAAAATCCATGTAGATCACATTCACTACACTACCCTCATCTATATGCCTGGTCACCTCCTCAAAGAACTCTATCAGGCTAATTAGGCACGATCTGTCCTTCACAAAACCATGCTGACCGTCCCTTATCAGACCATGATTCTCTAAATGCCCATAGATCCTATCTCTAAGAATCTTTTCCAACAGCTTTCCCACCACAGACGCAAGGCTCACTGGTCTATAATTACCTGGACTATCTCTACTACCTTTTTTGAACAAGGGGACAACATTTGCCTCCCTCCAATCCTCCGGTACCATTCCCGTGGACAACGAGGACATAAAGATCCTAGCCAGAGGTTCAGCAATCTCTTCCCTTGCCTCGTGGAGCAGCCTGGGGAATATTCCTTCAGGCCCCGGGGACTTATCCGTCCTAATGTATTTTAACAACTCCAACACCTCCTCTCCCTTAATATTAACATGCTCCAGAACATCAACCTCACTCATATTGTCCTCACCATCATCAAGTTCCCTTTCAGTGGTGAATACCGAAGAGAAGTATTCATTGAGGACCTCGCTCACTTCCACAGCCTCCAGGCACATCTTCCCACATTTATCTCTAATTGGTCCTACCTTCACTCCTGTCATCCTTTTGTTCTTCACATAATTGAAGAATGCCTTGGGGTTTTCCTTTACCCTACTCGCCAAGGCCTTCTCATGCCCCCTTCTTTCTCTTCTCAGCCCCTTCTTAAGCTCCTTTCTTGCTACTCTATATTCCTCAATAGACCCATCTGATCCTTGCTTCCTAAACCTCATGTATGCTACCTTCTTCCACCTGACTAGATTTTCCACTTCACTTGTCACCCATGGTTCCCTCACCCTACCATTTTTTATCTTCCTCACCGGGACAAATTTATCCCTAACATCCTGCAAGATATCCCTAAACATCAACTACATGTCCATAGTAAATTCCCCTGCAAAAGCATCATCCCAATTCACACCCGCAAGTTCTAGCCTTATAGCCTCATAATTTGCCCTCCCCAATTAAAAATTTTCCTGTCCTCTCTGATTCTATCCTTTTCCATGATAATGCTAAAGGTCAGGGAGCAGTGATCACTGTCCCCCAGATGCTCACCCACTGACAGATGTGTGACCTGACCCGGTTCGTTACCTAATACTAGATCTAGTATGGCATTCCCCCTAGTCAGCCTGTCAACATACTGTGACAGGAATCCATCCTGGACACACTTAACAAACTCTGCCCCATCTAAACCCTTGGAACTAATCAAGTGCCAATCAATATTAGGGAAGTTAAAGTCACCCATGATAACAACCCTGTTATTTTTGCACCTTTCCAAAACCTGCCTCCCAATCTGCTCCTCGGTATCTCTGCTGCTACCAGGGGGCCTATAGAATACCCCCAGTAGAGTAACTGCTCCCTTCCTGTTCCTGATTTCCACCCATACTGACTCAAAAGAGGATCCTGCTACATTACCCACCCTTTCTGCAGCTATAATAGTATCCCTGACCAGTAATGCCACCCCTCCTCCCCTTTCTCCCCCCTCTCTATCGCCTTTAAAGCACTGAAATCCAGGGATATTGAGAATCCATTCCTGCCCTGGTGCCAGCCAAGTCTCCATAATGACCACTACATCATAATTCCATGTATGTATCCAAGCTCTCAGTTCGTCACCTTTGTTCCTGATGCTTCTTGCATTGAAGTATACACACTTTAGCCCTTCTACCTTACTACCTTTACACCCTTTATTCTGCTTCTCTTTCCTCAAAGCCTCTCTATTTGTTAGATCTGGCTTTACTCCGTGCACTTCTTTCACTGCTCTATCGCTCCGGGTCCCATCCCCCTTGCAAATTAGTTTAAACCCTCCTGAACCATGCTAGCAAACCTACTAGCAAGGATATTGCTCTCCATCAAGTTCAGGTGCAACCCATCCAATCTGTACAGGTCCCACCTTCCCCAGAAGAGATTCCAATGGCCTAAAAATCTAAAACCTTGCCCCCTGCACCAACTCCTCCGCCACGCATTCAACTGCCATCTCCTCCAATTCTTACCATCACTATCACGTAGTACTGGCAGCAATCCTGAGAACGCCACCCTTGAGGTCCTGTTCTTCTGCCTTCTGCCTAGTTCCTGAAACTCACACTTCAGGACCTCATCCCTCTTCCTGCCTATGTCATTGGTCCCAACATGTATCACAACTTCAGGTTGCTTTCCCTCTTGTACCAGGATGTCATGCACCCGGTCAGAGACATCCCGGACCCTGGCACCCGGGAGGCAACAAACCATATGGGTTTCCTTCTCACGTACACAAAATCTCCTGTCTGCTCCCCTGACTATAGAGTCTCCAATGACGACAGCTCTCCTCTTCCCCGTCCCACCCTTCTGCACCACAGGGTCAGACTCAGTGCCAGAGGCCCTGCCACCGTGGCTCACACCTGGTTGGTCGTCCTCACCAACAGCATCCAGGACTGTAAACTAATTATTCAGGGGAATGGCTACAGGGGTGCTCTGCACTACCTGCCTACTCTCCTTCGCTTTCTCCCCTCCGACTCTCACCCAATGACTTGCTTCCGGCAGCCTAGGTCTGACTACCTCCCTGTAGCTCTCATCTATGACTGCCTCATTCTTCCTTATGAGTCAAAGGTCATCCAGCTGCTTCTCCATGATGTTACAGATCCTTCTCCAGCACCTTTCTGTATATATATCCTTGATGGCGGGTAGAGTGGTGCCAGTGATGCACTGGGCAATTGTGACTACCTGTTGTAGAGCCTTCCTGCCTGCTGCAGAGCAGCTTCTGCACCATGCAATGATGCTGCTTGTTAAGATGCTGTCTACTGCACATCTGTAAGATGACATGAGTTTAGATAAGCAACATCCAGCTCTCTTCGACTTCCCCGGAAAGCAGAGGTTGGTGAGATTCCCTGATTGTGTTGAATGAGTTCTGGGAACATAAAAGTTTGTGTGAGATGTACACTCCCAGGATTCTGAAAGTGCTTGCAGTTTCCTTTTCTGTGACATTGATGTAAGCGGTGTTAGTTCTCTTGAAGTCGATAGCCATCGCCTTTGTTTTGTTGACACTAAAGAAGAGCTTAATTTCCTCCTCTGAAAACTCTGTAACCAGAATTTTAAGTGGCATTTTTAATTCTCTTTTGGTCAAGTAACTGTATTTGCTATATCATAATCAATGTGTATATCAGCCTTCACGCATCTATCTTGTACACGATAACACTTGCATTTCAGCATTTCCCATTAACTAAGGACATACTTCTTCTTAGTCTGTCTTTGCTTGTTCTGCCTTCCAAACTAGTCCTCCCCTTTCTACCGTTTCTCCAGCCACATTCAGCTTCACGTTCCATCTAATTCTGCATTCTGATAGCATAATTTGTATAGTTCATAGTTCATCTTATGACCTTAATTTTTGAGAACAGAATGGGTTGACTTCTTATACCCATGTGAATACACGTGAGATGGCTTTGCAGTGAAAAGGAATTCAGTATCTAGGAAGAAGAGCACCATGCAAATGGTCCATCACAAACTCTTCCTTGGGTTAATCAAATTCAGCCAAGTCTACAGATGACTTAGATTAAGGAATCGATGGAACACAATATTGGGTATTCAAAATATCAGAACAAATAGCAAGTTTCATACTTATTCAATGATAGACCCTATACGATAAAAAAAATCTCATTGCACAGCAAATGATAAAGCTTTGAAACTTAAGCTAGCCATTGTGGAGAAAACTGGTAGAATGCTGTTATGCCAATGTGCTCAGGGTGTCCAGATTTTATGAACTGTTATGCCTGACTTGGTGAAAATTCTGCATCTCAAAGCACAAAATAACCAACAGTTCAATGCCAGGAATTAATATGGTAGGAAATAGGATGGCAGCAATGCAGATGCATATTTTGTGGCAAGATTACATTATTATCATGCCTCTTGTGTGGGGCAGACAGCGGTGTGCAAAAGTCTTAGACACACACACACACACACACACACACACACACACACACACACACACACACACACACACACACACACACACACACACACACACACACACACACACCACCACCACCACCACCACCACCACCACCCTTGGGTTCCTAAGACTTTTGCCATTTGCACAGGACCATATTTGTCAACATGAAGCAAAGAGCGAGTTTATAAATCTGGTAGGGGCAAAGGAAGGTGGAAATGGGGAGGGCAGTGCACTGCGGGAGGGGTGTGGGACAGGGGGAGAGAGGCAGTGCCAGGAACAGGAGTGGGTGCAGGTGAAGAACCACACCCAGCCCTGAGACAGCGGGCAAGGCTGTTTGGTTTCAAACAATTGGTTTATTGATCGTTACAGAATGTCTCTCTGGTGCTTCCCACTCCCTTCCCCTTTTCCCAACCATGATACTCCTCTCCCTGCCACTTCCCACTCTCAGTCCACAACAGAGACTCATATCAGAATCAGGCTTATCATCACTCACATACCATGCCAGAAATCCAGAGCAACACACACCATAATTTTGAGGTATGTTGGCTCAAGTTCTGCGGGACAGGAGCAGGCAGTGAGAATGGGACTACCTGGACAGCCAAGTTTGTGGATCTTGGGTAGGAGGTAGAAATGAGCTGTGCAGGGTAAGTGAACTGTGAGCTTGGTGACATTGGATCTCCAGAACTGATGAGTCTAATGATGGTGGCTGATGGTCCAAAGTAGAGTCCTTTTCAAAAAGTCAATAAAAGAAGGCCGCTGAGGGCTGCCTCCTGGTCTCAGCAAAGTAGAAGTCATGCCAGCACACTGCAACATCACCTCCTCTGTCAGCAGGTTTGATGGTAAGGTTGGGATTGGTGCAGAGAGAGTGAATAGCAGTTTGTTCAGAGGGGTACAGTTTGAGGAGGAGAGTGGAGTGCTGAAGTTGGGCTGGTTGATGTCTCATCAGAGATTAGGGATGAAAAGATCCAAAACAGGCAAAGAACCACAGCAGGGTGTCCAAGAAGAGGATGAGGGTTGGAGATGGGGTTTGAGAAGGGGGTCATCCATGTAGGATGGGGAATTCATGCCAAATGCTGGTGTCTCACGTTTTCAAATATACACATAATGGCTTAGATTTGGGTGGATGGAGTTAAAAAAAAATCAGCTTTGCAGGGGATGTAAGGCTTGAATGTGTTGTAAATAATGAGAAGAGTAATGATAGACCACAATAGAATAATAGATCGATTGGCTGAATGGGAAGACAATTTGTAAGTGGCATTTAATAGAGTGAGGTGTAAAGTTATATACATCTGTGAAAAGTAAAAAAAAAGAGAGTGCTAAAATGTGTGCATTAATAGAGGACTCACTGGGCATATGTGCATAATCCTTAAAAATCTTGGGCCAAGTATCAAGAGTATATAAAGTGGGTTTCTGGCATTTATAAATAGAAGCATTGGTTATATAAACAGGGAAGTTACATTAAGGTCGTATAAAATACAGACCACATTGAAGTTGTGCATCCCAAAGCTTTTATATAAAATCAAAGAATTAGACATTCATTTTTAATGCCATTTACAAATGGAAGATGAATGGGGTGTACTAGATTTTATTACCAACAGAGAGGTTGAGAAATCTTCAGGTGTAAGACTGATTACCGCACAGGATGCTCAGGGTGGGAATGGATAAATAAACTTGAGAAATTGTCCAAGTCTTATGAAGACAAGGTTCAAGAGGAGCAGTGCAAAACAAACAACTACTATAGTGGTTCTATAGTGCTGAAAAACATCAACTGTGAAATCTGACTAGCGGCTTGGGGTTTGCTCTCTGAGCCAAAAATAGTTGAGAGTAGAAGTGACAGATAAGAATGCAAGATCATGACTGGTTTAGTTGGGTAGAAAGGATAAAGCTGTTTTTGTCAGTAGCTGGTTCAAGAACTAAAAAACACAGATTTCAAATTTTAGCAAAACAATTCATGAAGGTGATTGAGAATTTTTATAAGAAGTTATGGTGATCAGTAACTCACTACCTGAATGGACAGTAAAAATAAAATCAACCAGTGCTTGTCATAGGGAATTAGACAATTGAGAGAGAATGAAGACACAAGCTTAAATCTGGAGCAATAAAAACAATCTACTGGAGAAACTCCAGGCTAAACTCCAGGCTAAACTGTGAAGGCTAAAGAGTTGTCAATGGATCAGATTGAAACCCTGCAGCAGGATTGAGATTCACCTGCACTTCCTCCAGCCTCATCTACTGCATTTGTGCTCCCGACTGAGTCTCCTATACCTTAGTGAGACCAAGTGTGGATTAGACGACTGATGAATTAGCACCAACGTTCTATCCACAGTGGACATCCCACCCTTCCAGTTGCATGCCATAATACTTCTCATTCCCACACAAACTTGTCTGTCTTTTAAATTCTCCACTGGCAGAGTGAGGCCCAATGCAAACTAGAGGAATAAACCATTTTATTCTGACTGAGGGAATACCAATAAATCTAAGAACAATAATAGAATCAATGAAAGACCGGACCCAACAAGACAGACAAACAACCAAGGTGCAAAAGACAACAAACTGTGCAAATGCAAGAAGAAATAAAAAAGAAATAATAGTAATAAATATCAAGAACATAAGATGAAGACTCCTTGAAAGTGAGTCCATAGGTTGGTGGAACAGTTCAATGATGGTGCAAGTGATCATGAATGAAGTTATCCCCTCTAGTTCAAGATCCTGAAGGCTGAGGGGTAATAACCATTCCTGAAACTAGTGGTGTGCATCCTGAGGCTCCTGTATCTTCCTCTTGATGGCAGCTGTGAGGAGAGAACATGGCATGGGTAGTAGGGGTCCTTGATGATTTCCTGCAACAGTACCCCTGTAGATGTGCTTGGTGGAGGAGAGTGTTTTACCCACGACAGGCTGGGCTGTCTCCACTACTTCTTTCCATTCAAGAGGATGCTTGACCTTCTAAGTTCCTCCAGCAGATTGTTTGTTACGTGAGAGGTTATAATTCACAGGACTATATGGAAATAAAGAGTAACAGGACTGATGTGATTGTTCTTTCCCAGCATGGCATAGTTTTGATGGGCTAAATAGATTTCTGTTGCACCATGATGATTCTCTGATTGCATGGATTGGAAGTATCAGTTGCTTGAAACCTAGAATCACGAAATGTTGGCCCTTATGAATTTTGAAATAGTACAGGATAGATAAAGCCTTCTATTTTAAGCAATGCAATCTATAATGTATTGTTGTTTCTCTATAAACTTGGTGCCTTTTCTCTAATCTTTTACTCAGAGCACCAAAATAGTTTCTGGTATAAACGGTTATATAATATGAAGTAAATTATGCTGTTTTTAAACTGTGTTGCCATAATAAATGACTGTATAATAGAAATATATCAAACATCAATTATTTATGTAGTTGAAATCAAATCATTCTTATTTATAATTTGATTTGCATATGTAAATTACAGAAGACTCACTTCTATTTGCTATTCTTGCAAATTCAGTTATCTTATAAAGTATGGTTTCCCTGGTAACAATCAAACAATTTAGTATACATTAGGTTTAATTGTTGTAAACATTATCAAAACATTTATTTTAACCAATTTGATTACCAACTAAATTAGAGGGCAATGCAATACCATCAGATTTCTGAATGGACAATGAACTCATAAGCATTATTACCTCATTCGTTTTACTTTATTTTTGCACTACTTATTTAAATTAATTTTTTTGACCCTCAAGATTCAAGATTGCTTAGTGTCTTTTCTAGTACACAAGTGCGAAGGAAAACAAAATAATTGTTACACCAGATCAATTGCAGCATGAAGCAACACAATAAGATAAAGAACAAAATAATAAAAAAGCACAATAAATATTAATACATAAGATAGCTTTCATATGTATTTCTTATTGTAATTTACAGTATTATGATATATTACACTGTACTGCTACCAGAAAACAACAGATTTCACAACACATATCAGTGGTAATAAACCTGACTCTGATTCTGAAAGTGCATGCTATGGTCTAAGTAGTTTTACTGAGAATTTTGTTGACCTACTGCTGCTTGACCCATAATTGCAGCAAAATCCCTGTTTATCCTTGTTAATGGGATTTCTGTATCACAGACCTCCATCACAGTCAAAGTGACAGAATGACAGAACCCCCAGGCAAATGTATGATAAGTAGATGAAAAGAGTCCTAATCTGGAAATAAAGATCGAAAAAAGTAAATGGTAACACCACCATGCATTTTCTACTTTTCTGTGGCATGATGCCAAATAAAAAGAATACCTTCAGATCGTTTTAACTTAGTTGGTTAATTATTTTACAGATTGGGTTAAATGAAAAGGAATTATGCATGAAGTTATATCTTAACACATGATTAGATAGACTAAAATATTGAACCTAATTCTTATGGAAATTATTCTTTCGTGTTTAAATCTTAACAAAACTGCAAATGTGCATTTGTAGGAAATTGTCAAATAATAATCAGTTCATAAAATAGTACTTTCTAGCCAATGCATTTCTCAGTAATGTGGCTCCTCAATGGTTTATTGAACAACACTGTAGAGTTTGCCACTTGTCTTCAAAATGTATCCCGAGAGACTGTAATGCAATACAGTATGACAAAAATATAATAAAATCTAGAGATAGAAAAAGAGATTTATTTATTTAGTTTTTATGTTGGGAAGGTAACCCAGTGGGCCAAAGGTTTGCCAGTTACACATTCCTGACCTAGAAGGTCACAGCTCATAAACATGGATTACTGACAAAGCATACCATCTCCATTCTCTGAATAAAGATATACTTCACATATCATGGGTTAAATGAGGCAATTTAAAGGGAGAAATACAGACAAAATTTTAATAGCTGTACATTTAACAGGAAAGTGATACCTAATATACCTGGGACCAAGGGGAGATGAACTTCATTGTAATGCATCCCTTTTATTGAGATAAAATACACAACTTAATCATAAGTGAGAAGTTTCCTTTCCTTAAGAATTGACTGTGTGAGAAGAGCCACTTCAGTCAATTATTATGCTCAAGGTATTCAAAAAGCTGAAAGACCTAAAGGTATACAAATCACCTGGACCAGATGAACTGCACCCTAGGACTCTGAAAGGGGTAGCATTAGAGATTGTGGTGGTGTTAGAAATGATCTTTCAATTGGACCCTGGCATGGTGCCAGATGACTGGAAAATTGCGAATGTCACTCCACTCTTTAAGAAAGGAGGAAGGCTGCAGAAAGGAAATTATAGACCAGTTCACCTGATCTCAGTGGTTGGGAAGATGTTAGAGTCAATTATTAAGAATGAGGTGATGGAGTACTTGGTGACACAGGACAAGATAGGACAAAGTCAGCATGGTTTCCTTCAGGGAAAATCCTGCCTGACAAACCTGTTGAAATTCTTTGAGTAGATTACAAGTAGGATAGATAAAGGGGATGTTGTATATTTTATACTTTCAGAAGGCCTTTGACAGGGTGCCATATATGAGACTGCTTACCAAGTTAAGAGCCCATGGTACTACAGGAAAGTTACTAACATGGTTAGAGCATCGGCTGATTGGTAGGAGACAGTGACTGGGAATAAAAGGATGCTTTTCTGGTTGGCTGCCAGTGTTCCATAGGGGTCAGTGTTGGGACCACTTCTTTTCATGCTGTATATAAATGGTTTAGACGATGGAACTTGGCTTTGTTGCAAAGTTTGCAAATGATATGAAGATTGGTGGAGTGGCAGGTAGTGTTGCGGAAACAGGTAGGATGCAGAAGGACTTAGACAGATTAAGAGACTGGGCAAGAAAGTGGCAATACAATGTTGGAAAATTGAAATGCAGTGTTTGGAAATGCATGGTTATGCACTTCAATAGTAGAAATAAATGTGTGGACTCTTTTGGAGAAAATCCAAAAAATCTGAGATGCAATGGGACTTTGGAGTCCTTGTGCAGAACACCCTAAAGGTTAACCTACAGATTGAGTCGGTGGTGAGGAAGGCAATTGCCATGTTAGCATTCATTTCAAGAGGTCTAGAATACGAGAATAAGGATGTGATCCTGAGGCTTTATAAGGCACTGGTGAGGCGTCACCTTGAGTATTGTGAACAGTTTTGGGCCCCTCATCTTATGGAAGTTCATAAGGAATGAAAGGGTTATCACACGAGGAACGTTTGATGGCTTTGGGTCTGTACTCGCTGGAATTCAGAAGGATGAGGGGGGTTTTCCTTGAAACCTTTCGAATGTTGAAAGGCCTAGACATAGTAGATAGGGAAAGGATGTTTCCCGTTGAGGAAGAGTCTAGGACAAGAGGGCACAGAGTCAGTTTTTAGGGGCACCCTCTCAAAACAGAGATGCGGAGAAATTTCTTTTGCCAAAGTGTGGTGAATTTGTGGAATTTGTTGCCACATGAAGCTGTGGAGGACAGGTCGTTGGGTGTATTTAAAGCAGAGATTGATAAGTTCTTAATTGGACATGGCATCAAAGGTTATGGGGAGAAGGCCGGGAACTGGGGTTGAGGAGGAGAGAAAAAAAGGATCAGCCATGATCAAATAGCCGAGCAGACTTGGGCCAAATGGACTAATCCTGCTCCTATGTCTTATGATCTTATAAGAATCAGTTATGTTTAGAAAGGCTCTAAACATAATCCAGGAAATGAAAGGCTGGCGAGTCTGACATCAGTTATGGGTAAGTTATTGGAAGGTATTCTAAGGGAACAGATATTTAAGTATTTGGATAGCCATGGACTGATGAAGGATAGTCAGCATGCATGGCTTCATTAATGGTAGATCTTGTCAAACCAATCTTACAGAATTTTACAACAAGTTCCCAGGCAAGTTCATGTTGTCTACATGGACTTTAGCAAGGCATTTGACAAGGATATTGGTCAAGCAGGTTCAGTTGCTCAGCATTCAAGATGAGATAGTAAATTGTATTAGATATTGGCTTTGTGGGAGAAGCCAGAGAGTAGTAGTAGATGGTGGCCTCATCGACTGGAGCCCTGTGACTAGTGGAGTGCTGCAGGGATCAGCGCAGGGTCTCTTGTTGTTTGTCATCTATTATACCCACGAGCTGGATGATAATCTGGTTACCTGGATCAGCAAATTTACAGATGATGCCAACGTTTGGGGTGTAGTGGACAGCGAGAAAGCCTATCATGGCTTACAGAGGGATCGGCATCAGCTGAAAACGTGGGCTGAAAGATGGCAGATGGAACTTAATGCAGAGAAGTGCAAGGTGTTGCACTTAGGAAGAACCAACCAGGGTAGATCTTAAACAGCGAACGTTCTAGGGAGTGTGGTAGATCAAAGGGATCTAGGAATACAGGCCCATAATTTATTGAAAGTGGTGTCATGGATAGATAGGGTCAGAAATAAAGCTTTTGGCACATTGTCCTTTATAAATCAAAGTATTGAGTACAGGAGATAGGATGTTATGTTGAAGTTGTATAAGACATTGGTGAGGCTTAATTTGGTGTATAGTATGCAGTTTTAGTAACCTACCTGCAGAAAAAATGTAAATAAGTTTGAAAGAGTACAGAGGAAATATACAGGGATGTTGCTGGGTCTGGAGGACCTGAGTTATAAGGAAAGATTGAACTGTCAGGACTTTATTCCTTAGAACATAGAAGACTGAGAGGAGATTTGATGGAGGTATATGAAAAAGGGTAAATGCAAACAGGCTTTTTTCCACTGAGGTTGGGTGGGACTACAACCAGAGATCATGGGTTAAGTGTGAAAGCTTAAAGGGAACATAAGGGGAAACTCCATTCACTCAGAGTGTCATGAGAGTGTGGAACAAGCTGCCAGCACAGGTGGTGCATGCAAGCTTGATTTCAACATTTAAGAGAAGTTTGGATAGGTAAATGAATGGCACGGGTATGGGGGGTTATGTTCCTAGTGCAGGTCGATGGGAGTAGGCAGGTTAAATGGTTTTAGCATGGACTAGATGGCTGAAGTGTTGGCTTCTGACCTGTACTTTTCTATGGTTCTATGACCATCATATTAGCCAAAAATGTGGCCATGTTTTTCAAAGGTGAATGAAAGATAGAAACTTCAGCTTTCATTACAACATATAAGATTGGGAACATGCAACTTAACCACATTTAATTAACATAAAATACTCCAAAAGTACTGAAACAGATACACTGACACTCTAAAAGCATGAAAGCTAGATTGACGTTGGAAACTTCTCCCAGCTTAAGTACTATGACAGAAATAGGATTGTTGCTGCCGGAGTCCAGCAACATTTTACACAACATTCTACTTAAAGGCTGAAGTGAGTTTTACTCATGGGATTCAGTAAAGCTTTTGCTGAATATGTACATTACAGAAAATAACACTATTTTACAAAGAAAATAGCAGTTTGTTCTCTGTTGCTTAGATGATAATCCCTAAATTTTAAATGTAAAATAGCAAACCAGGATTAATAATTCCACCCAATAACCTCACATCAGAATACCATAGATAGGTGGTTCTCCTTCAGTTACAGATAGAAAAGGTGTGCTGTAGAGGTGATTTTCACTCAAAGTTATCATGCCACTTGCTTCAGATAGGATCAACATAGGGTTTTGTGGTAGAACATACATAAGTGATCACTTCTTGGTGTACAATATGCGGAGAAAAGTGTTTATTTCTGATCCACCTAAGCCTCTGACGTAGCTATGAAGGCAGGCTTTATACCACAGTTCCAATATAATCTGAACAAGTACCCATGTGGGAAGATTGCCTTTAATTTTCCAAGGTTGATTAATTTATACAATTTTAGCTACATAAGACATTCCACTGAGAGCCAGCTTAATGAAGAAGGTGCTAAATCTCTTCAGCAAATCTAATTTAAAGGGATATGAACATATAAAGGACAAGTAACCTCATGGGATTGACTACTGTGGAAAATGTGGGATAAGCGCGGTGGTAGAAATGTCACAGATGTAGCATCTGCCAACGTGATGTAATGATCAAACAGAGTGATAGAGTCACAGAGCACTACAGGACAGAAAAGACCCTTTGGCCCATTTTGCCTGTCCAATCTATCATTCTGTCTAGTCCCATTGACCTGCACCGGGACCACAGCCCTCCATACCTTTCTCATCCATGTACTGTACCTCTCCAAATTTCTCTTAAATGTTGAAATCAAACCCATATCGACCATTTCCAGTGGCAGCTTCTTCCACACTCATACCACCCTCTGAGTGAAGAACCCGCTCAGGTTTTCCTTAAATATTTCACCCTTCTAGCCTACTCAGTCCCAGTGGGGAAAAAAGCTGCTTGCATTTAACCTATCTATACTCCTCATAATTTTCTATACTTAAATGTTAGGAGAAGTGAGACATGAAAGAACAGGCATAGAATCAATTTTGTTGATATCTAACAGAGTAGTTATAAAGTCAAAAAATTATACAGCACAAAAACATGGCTCATCACAACCATGTCAATATTTCTGCCCACCAAAACTAATTGTGTTGCATTTCAGTGTTGTGCCATTTCAAGTACCGGTCCACTATAAATGTCCCTTAGTATTTTTTGATTCCACCAGCTCCTCTGGCAGGAGTGAAATAGAAACTCAAAGTGATAATCAGAAGCTCAGGGTTGCCCTTGCTGTCTGGTAGGATGTGTCCAGCAAAGTAATCCTCTTATCTTTCTCTTATGCAATGAAGTTCATACTGTGAGCACCAAATGCAATACACTAAACTGGAAGATGTTCAGGTTAACCTGTTTTACCTGTAGAGGTATCTGGATCCTCGGACGGTTGGAAGGAACAGGGTGTTATGAATCTCCTTTGCATGGGACTGTGCTATGAGAAGGGACAAATTTATTGGAGATGGAAGAGTGGACCAGAGAATCATAAAGTCTCTTTGAAATTCTGAAACAGGAATGGGAAAGGAGGAAGCTATTTCAGAGGTCTTATCATTGATGTACTACCAATAACTCCAAAAGACTAGAAGTAGAGTAAATACTGAAAGGCTTTTATTAGCAGTAAAACGGAGCACGTCCATGCTGGATGGCTGTGGGATGACTGTGGGAGGAGCAGAGACACAATCACCTTTATCCAGAGGTCTGTGGGAGGAGCCACAGGAGTAGTCGGCAAAAGGGTGTGTCCAGACAGATATACATGGTTTACCACATTCATCAAAACAGGGAATGGTAAATTTAAAGATTATCCCACCAGCCTTGATTGTAGAAGTGGCTATGTGAAGTTGGGTTATTTTAAAGCTAGAGGTTGTGGATAGAAGATTTTCAGATGAAGTGAGTAAGCGACTGTCTTGAAAACAATGACTTGATGTGCTTGAGTGGGATTGTCCAGAGCGGGATGCCAAAATGCGTGTTGAAACATAGTAATTGTCCTCCACAAGATCATTTACCAATCCACAACAGCACCACACTTGTCGGTAACTTTGCTGGCGATTTTGATGACCCTTAGTTACTTGAAGTGCTGTAGATTCAAAAGAGGGTAGGCTAGAGAGAATAGGAGGAGTGGCAAATGATTTAATTTATGTCTGATATACTGCTTCCATCTCACCTACTAATCACTGGTTGAAATATTGGATGGGAAATTGCAAAGTTGAAGGAGTGATTAGATCCTGGAAAATTGTTGCATTATTGTTAATTGATATCCGGGTGGATCACATGCTGTGTCTATTGTTGTGCAGCTAGTGGAAATTCTGTCATGTCAAGGATTCTTTTCTGCTTACCTCTCTCTTATCTCCTCAAACCCCACTAATATCTACACTGCATCTGGGTTTCTATTAGTTTCTTTGTTCTCCCTTTGCCCTACAATTGGTGGCTGACGTAGGATTCATTGCCTATCATTAGTGATAGATAGTCAGAAGAAGATGGTCATTAGCTGCTTTTTAAACAACCAGAAGCAGTTTGATGCAACAGGACAGCTTGCACAGCCACATTAGAAAATAGTAAATGGACATCTTCAAAGAGCGATGGCTCAGACAGAAGGGATCCATCATTAAGCACCCCTAGCACCCAGGACGTGCCTTGCTCTCAGGAAGGAGGTACAGGAAATTGAAGGCACACTCAACAATATATATATGTACTGTAATTCACTTTCTTTTTATTATAGTGTGTTGAATTGGAGTGCTGCTGAAAAGACAACAAATTTTATGACCTATGCCAATGATATTAAACCTGATAGTGATCCTGAGCCATGGATAATAATCACATATAAAACAGATAGGATTAAAGACAACAGATTTTCTTCACAAGTGGACAACAGAAATTCTCTGAAATCTGATGCATTGTTGATACAATTATGATATCAATGAAGTATAATTCCAACTTTTTAAAGCTGAATTAAATTGCCTGATCAGATTTTGACATAACTAGAAACTAGATTATCTAGTGGTGTGCTTTTAAGTGCTTATCAATTGTACATTGTTTTTATAAGGACGTCACAACATAACAGTTAAACTCTGTAAGTATTAATGTGCAATTTAATTTGTATTTTTGCAATTGAAGTTCATAAGTATTCAATATTGTAATAATTATGTTTCAAAACCTCTGACTGTTACTGCATTTCCAGGACTGATAAGGTTGTGAATTCAATTAAGGGAAGTCATGCTGTCACACACAGAAACAGACCAGTGATAATCTCTGCTTTTTAAATATGGAAACTATCATTAAGATGAACCTGTTTGGTAGCAATCTGAACAAAATATTATTGTTAATAAATTAGCATTCATTTTTAATATACATGTCTGAAAATATCAATAAAGGTTTTTGCTTCCTTTCAATCCAAAAAGATCAATAGCTCCAGAATTCAAATACAGTGGATTCCAGTTAATTGGAACACATGGGGACCAGTATATTTTGGCCCAATTAAGTGGCTGTCCCAATTAGCCAAAGTTTCATGGAAATAGTTAAAATCATATAAAAAAGACAAACTAATGTTTAACTGAGTAATAACTTATTTATGTAAATAAAATACAGAACAAATTAGAACACTAACAATATTACTACAGTATTATTAAGCTATAGTTCCAAATACTTATCAATGGAAATGGAGGAATTCATCCATTGTGTCCTTCTGATTGATGGTGAACATATCAATGCAGGTTCCTAGAGATTGTATAACTCCAAATCTTCATTTTCATTGTAACATTCAAGATGATTGTCAAAACCTTCAAACACTTTGTCGATCCTATCTTATTGAATTAGTGAAATAGTTTTATTTTCACTCCTGGACGTTTCTGGCATCTACAAGCTTGAATACTGTACTTGAAACCACAGTGAGTAAACACAGTTCTGAATTATTTTACTATTTATTGCTCGCCAACTATCAGTCACAAAAATCACAAACACTCTCAATTGATGCTATTTAAAAACTGTTTACAAACTGGTGTAGTGTTTAGTGGCCAGAAAAGTGCATGTTACTTATGCTGGTCTCCTAGCCCAATTAAGTTGCAAAGTGTCCAAATAAAATTATGGGAATCCCAGCAATTTTCTCAATTAGCTTTTGTTCTTTAAAACTTGTCACAAATAAGCAGCTGCCCTGGTTAACTGATGGCCCACTGTATTATTGTTGCTGGCTCTTCATTTCTTCACTTTCATCCAGCCCCATTTACCACCCCCCCCCCCCACCAAGTTCCACCCTTTTCTGTATTCTCACAATTCTTGCTGATCTTTTCCTTTCTGATTCCAAATGACTAGTCCTCAGTTAAGGCCTCTGCCTCATTTTCATAAAGTCTGATCTTATTGAATTCCTGATGCTGAACTCCTCTGTCACCCTTAACTCCATGCCCAATTCCTTAATCATGAGTCCTTGCCCTAGATAATGGGCCTTTCTTTCTGTCTCCAGAATTCTCAGTCAAGCTGGACCTGTTGTTCCTGCCACTGGAAGACTGACTTCTAAATTATCCAGTGCCCTTACTCACTGTAACACCCCCCAACCCACAAACCGTGAACTTGCAACACTCTGCTTACTAAGGACCAATCCAATTTCAACTTCAAATCTGTGGACAGATATTGCTTCTTGTCAGAACACCTCACAGAGGCTTACTGTCAGTTCGCAGTCATTTCCTAACATTTATCATGGCACCAGTCATTAAACTCATTCCCCTCTTCAGCCATCAGTCCCATAGTTCCCTAACCTTGCACTACACACTTCTACCTGCTCTTGCTCTACAGAACTTATTCTATTTCAACTCAATTCTTTCTCCCCTTGTATAATTATACCTGTAATGATTCAAAAGCCCACTCCCATTTTGACAGTTTCAAGCTTCCTAGTCTGAAATGGCTCTTCTCTATCTATTTCTCAATTTCACCCCAGATGTTCTGAGGGCTATTTTGTTCTTCATTAAACAGCACCCCAAACTATTCCTTTTAATTATGCTCTCCTTTGCCTGGCTGCACTCATTTTTACACAATATTTTTACCTTCAGCTCACTTTCTCCAAGTCAGTGGAGTATTTGTGGGAACTCAAGTGAGCCAAAGACATGCCTGTCTCTTCAGAGGAAACATAGAACAATCATTGTCACTGCCCTTTTCAGACACCTTCCCACTCATCTTTTTCAATATATTGATACCTGTTCCCTGCACTTATGGAATACTCATTAAAAAGTATTCATTTTGCATAGCTCATATCTGAAAAACACCAAAGACACAAGCAAATTTCTACAGGTTACCTTGGATAGCATCACCGTCTGATAGGGAGGCACCAATGCACAGGTTCAGAAAACAGCCTCAGGGGGTTGTAAATTCAGCCAGCTCCATGACAGATATTAGCCTCCCCACCATCAAGGGCATCATCAAAAAAGGTGATGATGCCTCAAGAAGGCAGCGTCAACCACAAAGGACCTTCACCAGCCAGGACATACACTCTTCTAATTACAACCACCATTGAGAAGGTACAGGGTTGGAAGGTGCACACTCAATGATTAGGAATAGCCTCTTCCTCACCGCCCGCAGATTTAAGAACAGTCCATGATCTCATAAATATCACATCATTATTTTGTTCTCTTTTTTCAAAATGTATTTATTAATTACTTATATATTCCATAAGACTATAAGATGTATGAGGAGAATTAGGCCATTTGGCCCATCAAGTTATCACCACCATTTCATCATGGGTAATCCATTTCTCCTTTCAGCCCCAACCTCCTGCCTTCCCCCATATCCCTCCATGCCCTGACCAATCAAGAATCTATCAACTTCTTGCCTTAAATACACATAAAGAATTGGCCTCCACAGCTGCCTGTGGCAATGAATTCCACAGATTCACTACTCTCAACCTAAAGAAATTCCTCCTCATCTTCATTCTGAAGGGATGCCCCTTTATTCTGAGGATGTGTCCTCTGGTCTTAGTTTCTCTGACCATAGTAGCATTCTCTCTACATCCACTTTATCAAGGCCTTTCACCATTTGATTGGTTTCAATTAGGTCACTCCTCATTCTTCTGAATTCTAGTGAATTGAAAGGGAGAAACACCGCACGAGGCAGAGATGCCTACCTGCCTGCCTTTTGACAGGCCACTCACAGACTTCTTCAAAAGGTAGGCAGTTGGTGCTGAAACTCTCGCTCACCTTCTACATTTACCTTAATGTCTCAGTCCTCCTTGATGCTTTAATCGACGAGTAATGGACGCTTTAAACGGCAAAATGGAGTTGAACGTTGGCTCACAACCTGTCTCAAAGTTTCTTCACATCAAGGCTGTCTGAGTATGCACTTGCACTCGCTTCCTGGAATCTTCTCAGAACCAGTAAAGCATTGGAACACTCAAACGATCTCCAAATCTCCAAGTCACGGGCTCGGACAGTTCCAGAAACACAGTCAAAGGGAAAAACGGGTGTAAAAGAGGTAACAAGAAGCTATTTACATCTGCTATCTGGAAGATGTCGATCAAGGGAACATTGTTAGCTGGCGCCATCTTGACCATGTAATTCTAGTGTTCTTAAAATAAATACCAACATTGCATTTGCCTTCCACACCACAGACTCAACCTGCAAATTTCGGGAATGTTGCACAAGGACTCACAAGTCTATTTGTGCCTCAGATTTTTGTATTTTCTCTCCATTTAGAAAACAGTCAACCCTTTCATTTCTTCAAACAAAATGCATGACCATATACTTCCTGACACTGTATTCCATCTGCCACTACTTTATCCATTCTCTAATCTGTCTAAGACCTTCTGTAGCCTCTCTACTTCCTCAACACTATCTGCCACTCCACTTACCTTCATGTTATCTGCAAACTTCGCAACAAAGCTATCAATACAATCATCCAAATCATTGACACATAACATAAAAGTATCAGTCTCAGCACAGACCTCTGTAGAACACCACTAATCATCGGCAGCCAACTAGAAAAGGTTCTTTTCTTCCCATTCTTTGCCTCCTACCAACCAGCCACTGCTTTATCAATTCTAGAATTTTTCCTATAATACCATGGGCTTGTAGTTTGTTAAGTAGCCTCATATTTGGCACCTTGTCAAAGGCCTTCTGAAAATCCAAGTACACAACATAAACTGCTTCTCCCTTTTCTCCCTTGCTCATTATTTCTTCAAAGAATTCTAACAGATTTGTCAGGCAAGATCTTCCCTTGAGGAAACCATGCTGACTGTGGGTTATTTTATCATATGACTCCAAGTATCCTGAAACCACATCCATAACAGTCAACTCCAAAATCTTCCCAACCACTGAGGACAGACTAACTGGCCTATAATTGCCTTTCTTCTGCCCCACTCCATTCTTGAAGAGTGGAGTGACATTTACAATGTTCCAGACCTGATTCTTGAAAGATCATTACTAATGCCTCCACAATCTTTTCATCATGGCTTTCACAACTCTGGAGTGTAAAATGTGTGGTATAAATGACTTACCTACCTTCAGATCTTTCTGTCTCCCAAGAACTGTCACTTCACACACTTCATGACCCCTAACACCTGGAGCTTCCACCATATTGATGGTGTCTTCCACTGTGAAGATTGATGCAAAATACTTATTCAGTTCATCTGCCATTTCCTTGTCCTTCATTACTACCTCTCCAGCATCATTTTTCAGTGGTCCGCTATCCATTCTCTTCTCTCTTTTACACTATATATCTGAAGAAAATTTTGGTAACCTCTTTAATATTATTGGCTAGCTTACTTTCATATTCCATCTTTACCTTCTTAATGCATTTTTAGTTGTCTTCTGTTGGTGCATAAAAACTTCCCAATTGTCCAATTTTTTTTCTATTATATGCCCTCTCTTTATCTTTTATGCTGGATTGTATATCTCTTTTTAGCCATGGTTGTGTCATCTTGCCTTTGAATATTCCTTCCTCTTTGGGATATATACAATGCCAATAAAAAGTATTCAACAACCCCCCCCCCCAGAAGTTTTCATGTTTTATTGTTTTATTGTTTTACAACTTAGGTTAACAGTGATTTAATTTGGCTTTTCTGACACTGATCGACAGAAAAAGACTTGCACGTCAAAGTGATAAAAGATCCCTATAAAGTAATCTAAATTAATTACAAATATAAAACACAAAGTAATTGATCTCATAAGTATTCACCCCCCCCCCCTTAAAATGGCACACCAAATCATCAGTGATGCAGCCAGTTGGTTTTAGTTATTAGTTAACTGGAGATCTGTTTTTGGTGACTTGTGTGCAGTCAAGATGTTTCAGTTGAATTTAGTAAAAATACATCTGTATCTGGAAGGTCCAACTGCTGCTAAGTCAGTATCCTGGCAAAAACCACGAAAGCAAAAGAACACTCCACGCTACACTGAACAGGTTATTGGAAAGCACAAGTCAGGAACATGCATACAAGAAAATTTCAAAGTCACTGAATATCCCTTGGTGTACAATCATCAAGAAATGAAAAGAATGTGGCACAGCTGTAGATCTACCTGGAGCTGGCCGTCCTCAAAAACTGAGTGACCATGCAAGAAGGGGAGTAAGTGAGGGAGGCCACCAAGAGATCAATGGCAACTCTGAAGGAGTTACAAGTTTCAGTGGCTGAGATGGGAGACACTGCGTATCTGACAACTGTTGCCTGGGTGCTTCACCAGAGACAGCTTCATGGGAGACTGACAAAGAGAAAGCCACGTGAATTCTTGGCTAGAGATTGCCAGAAGGTATGTGAAGAAGATTCTATGGTCTGATGAAACCAAAATTGAGCTTTTTGGCATAAACCAAACACTGCACATCATCAAAAACACACCAAACCTACCATGAAGCTTGGCTACATAATACAATGGGGACGTTTCACTACAGCAGGCCCTGGAAGGCTTGTGATGGTAGATAGTAAAGTGAATATAGTACAATGCAGGAAAATCCTACAGGAAAACCTGATGCAGTCTGCAAGAGAATTGCAACTTGGGAGAAGATCCATTTTTCAGCAAGACAATGGCCCCAAGCATAAAGCCAAGCTGCACAGGAGTGGCTTAAAAACAATAAACTTAATGTCCTGGAGTGGCCAAGTCAGGGTCCAGTCCTCAATCCAATTGACAATTTGTGGATGGATTTGTAAAGGTTTGTTCACTCATGATCCCCATGCAATCTTACAGAGGTTGAGCAGTTTTGTAAAGAAGAATGGGGAAAAATTGCAGAGTCCAGTTGTGCAAAGCTAATAAAGACCTATCCATATAGACTCAAGGCTGTAATTTCTGCCAAAGGTGCATCTATTAAATACTGACTAGAAGGGAGTGAATACTTATGCCATCAATTATTTTGTGTTTTATGTTTGTAATTAATTTAGATCACTGCTGTAGAGATCTGTTTTCACTTTGTCATGAAAGAATCCTTTGCTGTTGATCTGTTTCAAAAAAAGCCAAATTAAACCCACCGTGAGTCAATGTTGTAAGACAATAAAACATGAAAACTTCCAAAGGGGAGAATATTTTTTATAGTCACTGAATCTATCCAATATATATATAACTGACATTAGCATCTACATCTTGAATTTCAGGGTGAATTTGATCAGATTATGATCACATGCTCCAAAGAGTTCTTTTACCTTAATCTCTGTTTCTTTGCACAACAAGCAATTCAGAATTACTGATCCCCTGCTGGGCTCAACAACAACTTATTGTAAAAATCTATCTGGTATAGATTCTTAAAATTCCCCCTCTTGGAATCCGGCACCAACCTGATTTTCCTATGACTATTGTAACATTGCGTTTTTGGCATACAATTTCTATCTCCCATTGTAATTTGTAGATCATATCCTTACTACTGTTGTGGACAGTATATAACTCCAATTAGGATACTTTTACCCTTGCTGTTCCTTAGCTCTATCACAATGATTCAACACCTTCTGACCCTATGTCACCTCTTTCTGATGATTTGATTCCGTTTTTTGCCAACTGAGCACACTGTACAAAGCACCAACCTTGGAGCCATTCTCACTACACTACTATACCCTAACAAATGAGGAATGAACAAATAACAATAGAAAGAGAGAATCTTATCAGATACTGTACCTCACCCAAGCCTGATGAATCAAAGCCACTCTAAAGACTGGCACACTCAAAAGAATTGTGGCTCCACTTGCACTTGAGTTACTTTTATATTTATTACTATTATAATTTATACTGACTAAAAAGCTTGAGCATGTAGATATTAAGAAAGAGGATGTGCTGGATCTTTTGGAAAACATCAAGTTGGATAAGTCACCGGGACCGGATGAGATATGCCCCAGGCTACTGTGGGAGGCAAGGAAGGAGATTGCTGAGCCTCTGGAGATGATCTTTGCATCATCAATGGGGACAGGAGAGGTTCTGGAGGATTGGAGGGTTGCAAATGGTGTTCCCTAATTCAAGAAAGGGAGTAGAGATAGCCGAGGAAATTATAGACCTGTGAGTCTTACTTCAGTGGTTGGTAAGTTGATGGAGAAGATCCTGAGAGGCAGGATTTATGAACATTTGGAGAGGTATAATATGATTAGGAATAGTCAGCATGGCTTTGTCAAAGGCAGGTAGTGCCTTACGAGACTGATTGAATTTTTTGAGGATGTAACTAAACACATTGATGAAGGAAGATCAGTAGATGTAATGCATATGGATTTCAGCAAGGCATTTGATAGGGTACCCCATGCAAGGCTTATTGAGAAAGTAAGGAAGCATGGGATCCAAGGGGACAATGCTTTGTGGATCCAGAACTGGCTTGCCCACAGAAGGCAAAGAGTGGTTGTAGACGGGTTATATGCTGCATGGAGGTCGGTGACCAGTGGTGTGCCTCAGGGATCTCTTCTGGGACCCTTACTCTTCGTGATTTTTATAAATGACCTGGATGAGGAAGTGGAGGGATGGTTTAGTAAGTTTGCTGATGACATAATGATTGGAGGTGTTGTGGATAGTGTGGAGGTCTGTCAGAG
This sequence comes from Hypanus sabinus, assembly GCF_030144855.1. Taxonomy (NCBI): domain Eukaryota; kingdom Metazoa; phylum Chordata; class Chondrichthyes; order Myliobatiformes; family Dasyatidae; genus Hypanus; species Hypanus sabinus. The sequence continues at coordinate 24,867,401 of NC_082707.1, forward strand.
GACACAGCAGGACATTGATAGGATGCAAAGCTGGTCTGGGAAGTGGCAGATGGAGCTCAACCCAGATAAGGGTGAAGTGGTTCATTTTGGTAGGTCAAATATGAGGCAGAATATAGTATTAATGGTAAGTCTCTTGGCAGTGTAGAGGATCAGAGGGATCTTGGGGTCTGAGTCCATATGACACGCAAAACAGCTGCGCAGGTTGACTCTGTGGTTAAGAAGGCATACAGTGTATTGGCCTTCATCAATCGTGGAATTGGATTTAGGAGCCGAGAGGTAATGTTGCAGCTATATAGGACCCTGGTCAGACCCCACCTGGAGTACTGTGCTCAGTTCTGGTTGCCTCACTACAGGAAGGATGTGGAAACTGTAGAAATGGTGCATAGGAGATTTACAAGGATGTTGCCTGAATTGGGGAGCATGCCTTATAAAAACAAATTGAGTGAACACGACCTTTTCTCCCTGGAATGATGGAGGATGAGAGGTGACCTGTTAGAGGTGTATAAGATGATGAGAGACATTAATCATGTGGATAGTCAGAGGCTTTTTCCCAGGGCTGAAATGTCTGCCACAAGAGGGTACCGGTTTAAGGTGCTGGGGAGTAGGTACAGAGGAGATGTCAGGGTTAAATTTTTTTTTTTACGCAGAGAGTGGTGAGTGCGTGGAATGGGCTGCCGGCGATGGTGATGGAGGCGGATACGATAGGGTCTGTTAAGTGACTGTTGGATAGGTACATGGAGCTTAGGAAAATAGAGGGATATGGATAAGCCTAGTAATTTCTAAGGTCGGGATGTGTTCGGCACAACTTTGTGGACAAATGAGCCTGTATTATGCTGTAGGTTCTATGTAATTTGTAGTAATTTATGTATTATACTGTAGCACTTCTGCATAACAAGAAATTTCACCACATACGTCAGTGATAACACAAGATCCAGATTCTGATTCTATGCTTCTTATGGTATCTCTCCTTAGCAGGGTGACTAAATCAAATTAAAACATGATGAAACATATTTAACATGAATTGCCTTCAAAAAAGTGATGTGAAATGTAAATGTGACCCTCTTGCACAATATTCCTGCATTGCTCTGAGCATTATGAGCGCTGAGGTAGCCAGCCACCGCGTGGGACCAAGCTGAAGGAAACAGGACAGTCCAGAAAGCAAACAACTTGTGAAATGAGGCAGGTGTTAGGTCTGCCTATTACATTTAGGTATAATGGTTTGGCATAATAAATGCATGATTTACTAGCTAAATTTGGCAGCAGTAAAGCACATGGTTGTACACTATGCATAACATACTGACCAGGCCTTTTAAGGACACCTAAAGAAAATCAGGTGAATTTCAATCCTAATTAAGGTATTTGAGGTCACCATACCAGCTTCTCTAACTGCATGTAATTTAATTAATCAAATTTAAATTACTTAATTGACTTGGTTAGGATTCAAGCTCATGTTGTTAACTCATTAATCAAGGCTTCTAAATGTATTAATCAAGTAAATTAATCACTTTGGCATTGTTCCCTTAAGAAATAATAAGGTAGATTTTATAAATAAAGAAATTCTGCACATAGCATTATGAAACAAAAATATCTTTCAGGAGTGTGTATGTTAAAGCACATTTTAATGGCTATATATTGTACATGCACAGCACTCAGATCATTCATCCTTCTCACCAGTTCAGGTCCTTTATCATTTAATTCCTAAATTTTGTCCCGGTCACTGACTAGATAGTCAAGTACAAAGTGTCAAAGTTCAACATGGCATAACTGCAGAACTGGTGATAAGGGTGCACAAGTATTAAGAAATTGATAAACCCTAAGGTTTTACAATCCAGCAACTTCAAGAAATTAGCTTTAAGACAGTTCTTAAGCTTCTTACTAAGTAGTCAAATTCCTGAATCCCAAATCTAAGATCTGTCAGTGCTGCACTGCCTCAGCGCCAACTGGAGTATCAGCTGAGATTTTTGAGAATGAGTCTCCGGAAGACTTTGCATCTACAACCTTGCTTCTCAGAGACAGAAGTGACAACATATATACAAGGATTGTTAAACACATATGTCGGGAACTCCCTGATATGAATGAAGAAATGCTTAATATGTTAACATATCATTCTTCTATTATTGATATTACAGTTTCTATTAATACTGATTAAATAACCAAGTTCACAACAGATGTACTAAAGCAGCAGATGGAGGAACATCATACGAATGTGATAACCAGGCATCTGCCAATAATTCAAACAATTCTAAGCTTTAATTTTAACTTCCATTCCATTCGGTGACATGATACCGAATGTATCATGTATCATAAAAAGGAAATCAATTTACACAAACAATGACAATTATATATGTAGACACTGTATAAGTATGTCTAATAATAACAAAATTCATGACTCCAAAAATTAAAGCAAAGAGAATCCAGAGAAAGACTAATAACACAGGGTGTAAAGCAAGAGTAAAAACATTGTAACCACCATCGCAAATATACTAAGGTCTGGTTAAGAGTAGCAATTCCATATTCTGTTAACTTCAACCAAATACTTATTGTACTGGCTACAAAAATGTATATCCTTTCTCAGTCTGCTCGGGATTGTAACTCCAGATTAATAATTGAGGGTTTCTTAACTTACTGACTATAAAATGATTTTCTACTTCTTGGTAAGGAGGTGTGTGAAATTATGGGAGGGGCCGAAGAGGACCAGCAAGGTCCACATTGACATGGTCAAACCATTGCTCAGCGATTTCTGAAGGTGCCACTGCCGCCTGGAAACGACGGTCAATTTTTGCCCACTGGCACTCCACACAGCCTGCACTCCAATTATGCACATCCTTTCTAAGGCCATACCGCACAAACTTTAGTGCAACCAGTTTCTGTGGAGCTTTCCAGCCCGAGAATGGAGTCAGAAACAGTCTGTTTCCTGTTTGTGGGCACTATGGAGTGAGGGGGACTGACTGAGACATCATACAGGACAGAAACCACAGCTTCCCTGAACTTTTGTCAGCCAACCACAGGTCCATGACTGCTGTTTGGTAAGCCTAAAGATCCGGGTCAGTAGCTTGGTGAGCTACACAGTAACAGACCAAGCTACTATGTAACTACACACTGCTATGTCAGTATAGTCAACCCCTATGTGTTTGGCCTTAACAGCTGGCCATGGGAGGCAATTACTTTTCCCCTTGATATATTGTATATTAGGTGTGAACTCAGATATGCAGGCCACATAGCATAGATAGATAGATAGATAGATACTTTATTCATCCCCAAGGGGAAATTCAACATTTTTCCGGTGTCCCATACACTTATTGTAGCAAAACTAATTACATACAGTATTTAACTCAGTATAAATATGATATGCATCTAAAATCACCCTCCCAAAAAGCATTAATAAATAGCTTTTTAAAAGTTCTTAAATAGTTTACTATTTACCAATACTATTTACCAGTACTATTTACCAATAGTTTACCATTGCTGCCATGCAGACCAGGGGACTGATATTTTGGCCGTCGCGTGCACGAGTGATTTGTGAATGCTGTGAAATGGCAAACCTCTAGAAGAAAACGAAAATGGCAGACAGCCAGAATGAGACCAAGCAGCTCACAGTCAAACATGCCATATCTTCCTTCTGGGGGTGGGACGGAGCTGCTGGCTGAAGAAGGCAAGCGGCTGCCAAATGCCTCCGACCAACTGTTTGAGCACAGCACCCAGAGTATAGTCTGAAGCTTCAGTAGTAATGGCTATGGGTGCAATGGGGAGCGGGTGTGCCTGTAGAGTCATGTTGGAAAGAGCTTGCTTGGAATCGCCAAATGTCCTGGTCATGTCCGCTGACCAGTCAAGCACCTGAGTAGGTGTATTGCCTTTAATCACACTATACGGGGTAAACATAAGTTCAGCAGCTCAAGGAAAGAAGCAGCAATAGAAATTCACTCTTCTAAAATCTCATATAGTATTTTAGTCATGTGTGCAGAGGGAAATCTATAATAGCAACTACAATTGATGGGAGGGGTTTTGAAACTTCTGCAGGGATGCAACGGCCAAGAAAGTCAATGGATGACACCCCAAACTGGCATTTAGCAGAGTTAATAAGCCGTGTTGGCTTAAGCACTTGAGAAATGTGCAGAAATGAGATACATGTCCAGACTTTGTTGCAGTAGCAACAAGTATGTCATCCAGGTAAACAAAAAGAAAATCTAAGACATTTAATGCAGAGTCCATCAGCCATTGGAAAGTCCGTGCTACATTGTTCAGCCTAACTGGCATGCACAGAAACTGAAAGGGGCAAAACGGGGTTATCACAGCCATTTTGTGAATATCCTATGAGCACACAGGTAGCACCATTGGTCTGGATCCTTCTGCTGTTGGTGGCCTCCAGCAAGGTTTCATCACTCTTTGCCTTCTCATCAATAGGTGATGCTGGCAGCACACTGACTTGAGCACCCATGTCACACAGGAAGCCCTGAAAGGGTGTCCGTAATGAACAGCAGGCTGGAAACCATGGTGTTCACAGACCTCTGATATCCCAGTGTGCTGGCACTGTCAAAGCTGCAAGGTGGTTGCACTTCCCCGAGTTTGTACCAAGGTGAGCCTGGGAAAAGCATAGACCTGGCATCGTCTGTTTTGCAGACATGAGTGTCCTTCTGTTGAGGGCCTTGCTGACCATGCTTATTGGAGTAGAGAAAGGGGGAGGAAAGATGCAATGCTACCTGGCTGAGTATAGACTATCAGCCAACTTAGCAAACTCCCTATAGGCCTTCATACGCATATTTGTTCAGGCATTTGCCACATGAAGAGATCCTTAAAAATAAAACAAGGATGGTGATTTCCCAGGAGAGACAGCATGTGGTAAATGAGCTTTGACAGCTTCGCATCGCAAAGAGAGCAACTGTATGGCGTGCTCAGACTCCAATAGTCCAGAAGACTGTAAAGGTATTTATTGTGTTCAGGCGGGTGTTCTTGCAGACTCACCACCCACAGCCATGGAGTTGCCAAGTAACACAACCATATTGTGCAACTGAGAATTCGGCGTGGTCCTTGGTGATTTCTCGCAGCATGAATTGGGCCTCGGCTTGTACGAATCAAGTGACAGCACTTTGACCCCAAGACTGCTACAATTTCATGGTGACTGCATTGGCCGACATGTTCAATAGCTCTGGGATCGTCCGAGAGCATTGGGGTCACCAAAGCAGGTTTTCACAAATAAAACAGCAGAAGTATTTTATCACAAAGAAGAGAAAATTTGCAGATGCTGGAAATCCAAGCAACACACTCAAAATGCTGGAGGAACTCAGCAGGCCAGGCAGAATCTATGGAAAAGGGTACAGTCAATGTTTCGGTCCCGAGACCCTTCAGCAGGTCTGGAGAAAAAAAGCTGAGGAGTAGATTTAAAAGATGAGGGGATGAGAAAGAGAAACAGTCCTCCCCCACAAGATGATAGGTGAAACCTGAAGGGAATGAAGTAAAGAGCTGGGAAGCCGATTGGTGAAAGAGACAGAAGGCTATGGAAGAAAGAAAAGGGGGAAGGAACACCAGAGGGAGGCAATAGGCAGGCAAAGAGATGAGGTGAGAGGGGGAAAAGGGGAGGAAAGTGGTAATGGAAAGGGGGAATGGGGGAATTACTGGAAGTTCAAGAAATTAATGTTAATGTCATCAGGTTGGAGGATACCCAGATGGGAAATTGGGTGTTGTTCCTCCAACCTAAGTGTGGCCTCATCACGGCAGTGGTCAAGGCCATAGATAGACACTTCAGAATGGGAATAGGAAGTAGAATTAAAATGGGTGACCACTGGGAGATTCCACTTTTTCTGGCGAACAGAGCATAGGTACTCAATGAAGTGTTCTACCAATCTAAGTTTGGTCTCATCGATGAACATTAGACACAGTGTGTGACCCCAACAGACTCACGGATGATGTTTTGCCTCAGCTTAAAGAGCTGTTTAGTGCCCTGAATGGTACTGAGGGAGGAGGTGTAGGGTCAGGTGTATCACTTGTTCCACTTGCAAGACTAAGTGCCAGGAGGGAGATAGGTGGGGAGGGACAGATGGACAAGGGAGTCACATAGGGATGATCCCTGAGGAAGACAAAAAGTGGGGAGGGTCGGATGGACAAGGGAGTCATGTCGGGAGCAATCCCTGAGGAAAGCAGAAAGTGGGGTGAGGGAAAGATGTGCTTGGTGGTGAGATCCCATTGGAGGTGGTAGAAATTTTGGAGAATTATGTGCTGGACACAGAGCTGGTAGGGTGGTAGGTAAGAACGAGAGGCACCCTTTCTCTGGTAGGGTGGCAGGAGGATGGGGCAAGAGCAGACGTGTGTGAAATTGAAGAGAAGCGGTTGAGAGCAGCATTGATGGTGGAGGAAGGAAAGCCCCTTTCTTTGAAAAAGAGGACATCTCCTTCATTCTAGAATGAAAAGCCTCATCCTTACAAGTCAGGGGGTTCAGAGGTGGACAAGGTTGCAGTGACCTCCACTGGGGGATTGGCTGATTGCTGGCAAAATGAATGGCAGAACGAGCTCCAGCTGACCATCTTCCCAGTGGGCCAGTCGAGGTGGGGGTTATAACGGCTTAACCATGGGTGGCCGAGAACTATAGGGGCTTGAGGAGAGGAAATTAAATTGAATCAGACCTGTTCCCAATGGTTTCCAGAGAGAAGGGGAAGCAGGGGTTCCGTGCAGTGCATGACTCGGGCCAGGAGTCTACCGTCCAGTGTCCAGGCATCCAGGCGGTACACAATGGCTCACAAGGAATTCCGGCTTGGAAGGCTAAGTTTTCATCCATAAAGTCTCCCTCTGCACCGGAGTCCATTAGTACCAGCAGAGGCAAGGACAGTTGGTCATAATACAGAGTGGCTTGAAGCTGTATCTGGGGTCAGGGTACCCTCTGCTACTGGTGAGCCCTCCCCTTTTGGCGGAAAGGGGCAGGTAGCAAGGAAGTGGCCGGACTGGCCACAATATAGATACCCGCCTGCTCTCATTCTCCGGAGGCGTTCAGCAGGAGAAAGGTGGTTCCGTCCCAGCTGTCTGGGTACCTCTCCCGGAGCTGTAGAAGTGGCAGGGCTGGGAGCTACTCGGGGAGCAGAAGGAGGAGAGAGGCTTGTTCTGGCGGAGGCGTTAATGAGTGCTGAGAAGTGGCCAAAGGTGGTGGACGACCAGTTCTTTCTCTATGGCATTCTCGGAGGCAATTGTCCAACCTGGTGGCTAGGGAGATCAGGGAATCCAGGCTGTCGGAGCTGCCTCTCGCTGCCAACTCGACCTTCACCAGGTCACAGGATCCATTCTGAAAAACCGCCTGGAGTGCCTCATCATTCCGCCCTGAGTCGGCCGCTAACGTCCAGAACTCCACGGAATATTTGGCAACGCTGCGCGAACCCTGGCGGAGAGCAAGTAGAGGCTTAGTGGCATCTTTACCATGATTGGGGTGGTCAAAGATCTTTCTCATCTCCGCGATAAAAGTAGCAAAAGAAGAGCAGATACCTGGTTGGTTGTCCCAAACTGCTATGGCCCACGCTAATGCACTTCCCTGCAGCAACCCCATGATACAAGCAATCTTTAACTTATCTGTGGAGTAAGTTGACGACTGCTGTTCAAACACCAGGGAGCACTGAAGGAGGAAGGCCCGATGCTTCCCTAAGTCCCCAGCGTAGTGCTCCGGCTCAGGCAAAACTTAACTTGGCTTTGGGCGTTGCTGGATATGAACGGCAAACAGGAGGCAGGCAGCAGGCAACACTTACCTTGACACAGAGCGTTGTTGAGCTGAACAGCAAATGGAAAGGCAGGCGGTAGGCAATACTTATCTTGATACAGAGAGATAGAGGTGCACAGGTAAACCTCGGAACTGAAGAAAAACTTGGAATACACAATCCTAAGCAGCCGGGAATGTGAATTACCACACTGGCTAAAACAACGATCTGGCGATGAGTGGATGCAAAGTCGGGATAGTTATGCTGCAGGCTGGGATGAGAATCAGATGTGTCGCAATCAAAGGGAATTAGGAGAATATGGGGAATTAGTGGTCGAGACCGTGACAAATACTCCAAATTAGGCCTCACCAATGTCTTATACAACTTCACATAACCTCCTGTACTCAGTACTTTGATTTATGAAGGCCAATGTGCCAAAATCTTTCTTTATGAATCTGCCTGTGATGCCACTTTCAATGAATTATGCACCTGTATTCCCAGATCCTTTTCTTCTACCACACTCCTCAGTGCCCTTATGTTCACTGTGTAAGACCTACCCTGGTTGGTATGACTGAAATGCAACACCTCGTACTTGTCTGTATTAAATTCCTTCTGCCATTTCTCAGCCCATTCTGCCAGCTGATCCAAATTCCGCTGCAAGCCATGATAGTCTTCCTCGCTGTCCACTACACCCCACAATCTTGGTGTCATCCAACATTTTCTGATCCAGTTAACCAGATTATAATCCAGAACATTGATATAATTGACAAAAAAACAATGGACTCAACACTGATCCCGAGGACACTTCACTAATCACAGGCCTCCAGTCAGAGAGGCAGCCATTCACTACCACGCTCTGGCTTCTCCAAAGTAACAGTGTCTAATCCAATTTATTACCTCATCTTGAATGCCGAGGAACTGAAGATTCTTGATCATCCTCACATGTGGGACCTTGTCAAAAGCCTTGCTAAAGTCCATGTAGACAATATCAACTGCCTTTCCTTCATGAATTTTCAGTTAATTTCCTCGAAAAATTCAATTAGATTGGTTAGATGTGACCTACCATGTCTATCAGTCTCTATCTATCCAAGTATTCAGATATTCTGCCCCTTAGAATACCTTCCAATAACTTTCTCTCAACTGATGTCAGGCTCACCAGCATATTATTTGCTGGTTTATTTTTAGAGCCTTTCTCGAACATCGGAGCAACATTAGATATCCTCCAATCCTCTGGTACCCCACCTATTGCTGAAGATGGTTTAAGCATCTCTGCTACGGACCCAGCAAGAGCAGCTTGTCAGACCCTGGGCATTTTGTCCCTTGCATTCCTTTTGCTCTTAACATATCTGTAGAATCTCTTGGAATTCACCTTCACCTTGTCTGGTAAGACAACCTCCTGTCGTCTTTTAGCCCTGCTGATTTCTTTCTTAAGTGTTCTCTTGCATTTCTTATACTCCACAAGCATCTTACTTGTTCCTACTTGCCTGAACTGCAATGCACTTCTTTCTTTTTCTTAACCAGGGCCTCAACATCTCTTGAAAATCAAGGTACTTACGCCTGTTATCTTTACCTTTTATTCTGACAGGCACATACAGGCTTTGTACTCACAAAATTTCACTTTTGAAGGCTTCCCCCTTACCAAGTACACCTTTGCCAGTCTGTTGGGGATATTCAGGAGAAATCAAAGTTCATGACAAGTGGGAAAGTTTGGAGTTTAATGATTCTAGTATGTCGTGGCTGGAAATCCTTCTGCCCTATTGACATGAAAGGGTGACATAATGCAAGGCCCTGCCTCTGTGCAGGTCCTTATTTTGCAGGATTAGAACAATCCTTATTGCTCAGTCAATATCGGGGAGCTGGAAAAGTCTATGCTTTATCCATATGCCAATACTGAGTAAGGAGATCCCACCACTAGCAGCAAGATCTCTGAATTTAGCAGGCAGTGTGCTATATTTTGTTTATTTATGTCCATCTGGTTGCAAAATATATTTTACAATTCATTAGCTTCAATATGCAATGAGCTTTATGTATAATTACGCTTTCACCTGATTATTCACCATTTTATAAGCAATTATCCAAAAGGAGACAAAGTTATGTTGCTACATGTTAGTGATGTAAAAGCATCATTGCATCCTGCAGGTTTTAAAAGTCCCATAAAGATTAAGAGTCTTACAGACAATGCAGTTCGATTTCCTTGCATTGTGATATATTTGTCTCACACTACTCTGTTAATCTTGCAGGCACCAGCTTTGAGCCTTATTGTGGTGCTCTCAAAAACTTGGCCTTAAAATGATACTTGTTCAATACAAACATCATTCCTCCAGCAACAGAGAAGCATAGCTGCACAAACACAAATGCTTCAGAGAGGGGAGAAGGAAAGGAGAGTTTTCCTGAGGGAATCATGTAAACCTAGACAGACTAATGAGTAACAGTGCTCACAGCAGGCATGTTCTTTTAGCAAGGAGCCAATGGACACCCTTGAGGGACACAAGCAAGACCCCCTAAGAGGAAACAGACTGAGAGGTCTCTACAGAATGATTCTAATAGTCTAGTCTTTGAATATCTAAACTTTAGAGGAAACAACTATGCAGGCAAATTCTCGTTCTGCCTAAACTGGTGGTCTAAAGAAAAAGTAGATAAATTCTTCTTTTCCTGAATATGGAGGCTGTATAATCTCCCAACTGGAGTTCTGAGCCACAGATCGTGTGATGTGGCAAGGATCAATGGTGCAGCCTGGAATAATCTGCGGCTATGACTTCTATAAACTCTCAAATTTTCATCAGATGATCGACAAATATAATGGCATATTAGTTAGAAGAACAAAACCTAAAAGCTGCTTTAGGATATTTTAATAGTGTCATAACAGCATTTCGTGTTGCTGATTCTTCTCAGAAGAATCAAGCTCTTCAATTACAAGGCCCCCACAAGAGTAAGGTATCATCTTCAGTGAATTCATAAAGCATGATCTCCATGGGTAAACAGTCCAGGTACTTAGATGTTTCTGTGTTTGGGGATAAAGAGAGTAGTTTTGAGTGTTGACTTTTTACATAGCCTGGCTTCAGCAGGACATAAACCAGTATTATATGCAGTACATAAGTCACATACTGTAAGTACAGTTGACCATTATGTCAGTAACAAATTTTGAACATCATTCTATTGTTGGTATCACTTGAGGTTAGGCATGGGTAAACTTTTTTTTGCTAGGAGACAATTGGTCCAGGAATAGCTGCATTAATACTCTATTCAAGACTATTTTCAATCACATAGCATCTTTTTTTTGGACATTGTGCAAAGAAACCTGTAGGCTGCTGTCTTTTAACAAAAATACATATATAAACAACAATGAATTTCATTCATTAACATATTTTTACTGGTTTGTTAATACTCACAGATGTCAAGAGCCACTAAATTGAATTGCTATAAGAATAACTTGTATTTATAATAATAACCTCAATGTAGAAAAAGTATCCTACGTTCTTCTGTAGAGAAATTAGCCAAAATGAAATCAAGCTAAGGAGAACTAACAAAGGTTATTTTTTATGCAGGATCTTAAAATAGAGAAACACAAAGAAACAAAGAAGTTCAAAATAGGAGCTGCACGACGTGGCAACTAGGCAGTTCCCAAAAGTGAATTTTACAGAAAATGGTCAAGAGCATAGCAAGAATTAAGAAGTTTGCGAAAAAGTTTGTTCAGATGTAATAGATTTCCGTGAACTAAAACTTGACATGCTATGATTGATTTACTTCTCAAGAAGATTCCAACATAAAGGCTGTCAAGCATTCTTTTTTGATTGTGATGCCAACAGAATGTGCTTGTGCACCCAATTAACAAAATCTGCCAAAGTGAGATTATTTACATCTGTTTGCCAATACTGATTTGTGGGTGCAAGCAAAAAGGCCTAGAGTACCTCTCAGTCTGTGGACATTTTTGTTGTCTTCTCCTCCTCTGAAGTTGACTCAAGATTTCTGGTGTTGAAGTAATAAAGATCTGACCAAAATATATTAAATGCTAATGCTCTTTGATTTAAGCTATGTGGGCTTCTTAAATATCTATTCACCCTGACTCTTATGTCCACCAGATTTATATCAAGTACCTGTATGCATGAATCTTAGGATTCAGCATAACTCCCAGAAAACACCATGGTTCTCAACTGAATCCCTTCTGCAAACTATAGCGGGCCCTCACCAGACCTACCTATCTGCTGCAGACTGTAGTTTCAGACATTCAGTCACATCATTCAGGATCTTAAATCTTTGCAAATCTGCCGGTGCTGATTCTAAGTTATTTCCCATAAGGACAATAGAAACCTGAGGATCAGACATCTCAAACCAGCTCAGCCATTCAGTAAGATTATTGGTTGGAACACAGCAGTCTCTTTCCCATAACATTTGACTCCCCTATAAACCAAAAAATCCATCTATATCAGCCTTGAGTGTATCTAAATAATACACATCAAGTGCCCCAAAAGCATCACAAATTGCAAAACTTGGAACCCAAACCTGGTCTCAAAGTCAACTTTATCTTTGTTTATAGTTTACATATGAATAGCATTCTTATTATCTCCCATTTATACCTGGTTATAGCAGAATATTCACTGTTCAATTTAGTATGGCCTATAACCAGTTAATGCAAATATAACTGATGGTTAATTATTTAACCATTATTTATTTCTTTTGAGGTAAAATACTGCCTAGATAGACATGGCAATGCCACCTAACATCTTCATAATGCTATAGCGCCTATAACCTCATTGCTTAGCTGGTCTTTTTAAATTGGGCACCTTGCGACACTATTAATTACAAGCTCAGCTGCCTGATTACAATGCATCGATCCAATTGGTGACAAATATGCTGAATTGTCCATTTTGCTAAAGTTTGCCATTATAGTTCAAAGCTATATGATTTGTTGCACTTTCATTCAGGAACTAGGGAAATAGGCTTCACAGGCTCTCCAAGATAAGGTATTTGTCATAGATTATTTTTGGCATTACTCTGGTGAAATATATGATTATATGACTTAGAAAACTGTTTTTTTTTAAATAATGATTTATTGACATTATTATTATCTGATAATATGTATAAGTATATCATAAGGTTTGTGTTATATTTATACTTCTAGGATAGCTAAGATAATATTATGTAATCTTGTATAAGTAATTTGATAACTCTTCAAACCTACAGAGCATCAAGGGACTACATAAAAAAGTGATAACACTCACCAGTATGGTTTAGTGCAGTACAGCTATATTCAGTGACAATGGATGCAAATAATACATGAATTAGGGTTCACAATCTTCTGTGCACTGGCTTTATGTCTTTGATCTATTTTAGTATGAAAATGGTATTTATGAAAGGTATTTTTCCAAGATTAGATCTGCTCAATAAACTGTGAAAAGCGTTATTCTATCCACCATCAATGCAGCTTTCTAAACTGCTGGGTAGACCCCAGAAGAGTTGTAAACATATTTGTACCAAAAAACGAGTCAATAGCATCCTTGTTACTATCCATCAATTTCATGTAAAGGTCACACATGTAATAGCTGACTATCCCATGAGAGGGAGTGAGGCAGAACATGGAAAAGATGCTTCAGTCTTTCAGAAATCCAACACTGAACTAATTTTTCTTCAATCTTTTAAAAAGTGCTGTTTATTAGTTCATATTTTTATTCCCTCGGAAATGTCATCTAAATGTCTGAAGGAACTAGTTTTTTCCGTCCCAATACAATGGCTGTTGGGCATTGCATCTTGACTTCAGTGGCATTGAAATAATATCACTTTTGTTCTGCATAGATCACCCTTAAGATTGATCTTACCTGGGTTACATTGCTCAGGAGATCATTTTTCGGTGTAAGTGTGTCCATTAGGAACACAGTATTCATATTTCCATGTACAATTCATCTCTGCACACCAAATATTTTTCAAGTGCCAGCCAAACATCTAATAATATCACTCATCAGATATGGCGGTTCCAAGGTTATCAAGCTGAGGAGTGGTAGTGGGTACAAGCTCTCACTACCTGAAAGTTTTCCTCATGGCGTGTGCCTCAAATAGCCTCTGACAACCAAGTCCAACTCCTGGCCTTCTCGTGTGGCTTAGCCTCTAAGCCCAGTGGAACCGTTTCTATTGACAGGAGAAGGGGTGAAGACGGGTCCTGGCGCCTTAAAACCAGTGCTTTGGGTAGATGGAGTTTGTCAGCCTGGGAAGGCAGTCCATCTAAGAGAGGGAAAACTCTGATTTCAAACCTCCGCTGCCTTGTGGCCATTCCCACTTATGGAAAAGGCTTCGGGAGTAAAACCTGAGGACAAATCCGGAGTTGGAGTCCCTAAGGCAGTCTTCAACTTCGTTCTGGCAACTCCTGTGACAACACTGGTGCCAAGCTGTGTCGGCCCTTGCCCTTCCCTTGGACAACATCGGTGGCGTGGAGAGGGGAGACTTGCTGCTAGTGCAACAGCCGGTCTTCCATACAACCTTGCCCAGGCCTACGCCCTGGAGAGGACATTCTCAAGACTTTCCAGGCTCAGATCCATAGTCTCACGAGACTTATGGATGCCATCATATCAGATATGGCACATTTACTCCTACATTGGCATAAATTAGGGCTTTGGATGCAATCCATAGCCCTTCCTATGCAATGGCAGTACCATTAGGAGTGTATCACTGCAGTTTTACATTTATGTGGATTAAAGATACTACTGATACAAGTATGTCTAACTAGATATTTTAAGCATTATTGACAAGCTAGTCAAACACCTTCCAAATGTTGCACTGTGTGCTAAAACTGACAGAGGATGCTCTCATTAGCATTTATCGTCTGTGATCGTCATTGAATGGGTGTCTCAGCGAGACGCTAAAAGTATCAATTCATTACTGAAGACATCATTTAGGCAATTACTGGTCAGGCGATTAGTGTGTCCGAAACATTCAGATAGAAGGGATAATGTGCCAGTCTGCAGAAAGCTGCTCTGACAGAGTTTTCAGAAATAACAAATGATGCCTAGACCTCTGCTCTTACAAGCTTAGGTTTCCCAAGACGATCACAATACTCAAACTAAATTCTATAGACTGCATCATTTTGCACTGAGGTATGGACTCTGAGTGCAATGTGATAACTAAAGGATAGCACATGGAACTCAATAAGAAAGACTCAGTGAGGATAAAATCTATCTTCCAGTTGAAATTCAGCTTGTCACTGAACACTCTAACAAACTTTTAGAGGTGTACAGTTAAAAGCACCCTGACTCCATTATGAACAGGAATGGAAATTCGAATGTGCATGAACACTCAGCCTCAGTGAGTAGTGAACACAGCGCAATACATCACTGGCACATGACTGGGATCTACATGATTCTCTGCCTCAGGAAGGTAACATCTAACATCAAGGATTCCTACCATCCAGGTCTTGACATCTTCTTGCAGTTACCACCAGGAAGGAGGTATTGAAGCTGTGATACTGCATCAGCAGCAGTTTATTTTAAAATTTTATATTTTATTTTATTGAGATACAGTGGAGATTAAACCCTTCCGACCCAGCAATCTCCCAATTTGATCCTAGCCTAGTCATAGGACAATTTACAATGGCCAGTTAACCTTTGGACTGTGGGAGGAAACCCATACATGCCAGGGGAGAACGTACAAACTCTTTACTGGCACAGCAGGAATTGAACCCTGGTCATCTATACTGTAAAGCACTGCTAACCACTATGCTACCATGCTGCCCAGAGAGCAGTAACTTCCCTTTAACCACTAAGCTCTTGATCCAAGCAGCACAACACTAATCACTTTAGCAGAGTGACACTATTATCATTTTTATCACTATGCACTAAAGTGCACTTTGTTTTTATTGTGCTCTAATTGTATTCTGAGAAAAAAACGCTTGTAATTTATATTTATGTTCTTCTTGCGAGTACTGATTTATCTGATGCCGCTTAGCTGTGATTCTTTTGCAAGTTTTACATTGCACCTGTGCATAAATGTACTCATGACTATGACAATAAACTCAACTTTGAATTTGAAACACTGCAGGAGGGCTTTAAGCCACGCTGTTCTGCCTGCACTATTCTCACCAAGCCAGTCAAAGTCACGTTTACTTTCAGCTTTCTCACCCGAGTATCCTTTAAAGCAGCCTGAGAGATTTCTGCCTTGTATCACAATCCTGCTCACTGTGACAGAAGAGATGTCACCCCCACATGGAGTTCTAGTACTTTGATTTCAGTGTCAACCAGATGGATTCTCAAGCTTGGAATTCACCAGCATTGCTGGCTTCGCCTAAGTGTAGACAACCATGGACTGCACTCATGTGCAAATAAAACATACCATTAATAACCTGAATTATTCAACAACAGAAAAGATTTTCATTCCTTCAGCATTCAGTTAACTGTAAATCAAGAGACTTCTGCAACTGCTCTGCCCCAAAGAAAGCTAGATGAGGTCATTCTTACCTTCCGCCATTATGCTGTATAATGAGTCAATCTATGGCTGGGGAAGTGATACCCCCCTCCTGTTAGACTATTTGAGGTAGCTTATTTTTTATTCTTTCTTCTCTTCTAATATTTGTATCTGTGCACTTGTAATGCTACAGTGACACTGTAATTTCCTTTGGGATCAATAAAGTATCTCTCTATCTTGTTGCATTTCTTTGTTCTACTATGTTCAACCTCTTCTACAGCACACGGTCTCTAATCCAGGCAGCATCCTGATAAACCTCCTCTGCACCTTCTCAAAAGCCTCAATGTTGTACCTATAATGTGGTGATCAGAAATGATTGCAACACTCCAGATACTGCAAAACTAGAGGTTTATAAAGTTACAGCATAACTTTAATAATTTTGAACCTAGTTTCTTGATGTATAAAGTTTCTTTATCATCCTATCAACTTTTGCAGCCACTTTCAGGGAATTATGAACTTGGTCCCAAAGATTCCCCCTGCATGTCAACACTGTTGCCATTTTATCTTTTTGCCATTAAAACTGTACTACCCCTTTACATTTGACATCCCAAAGTGCAACACTTCACATTTGGCTGGGTTTAACTCCATCTGTCTTTTCTCCGCCCATACCTGGAATTGATCTATATCCCATTGTGTCCTTTGGCAGTCTTTTACTCAATCCACATGATAAATAAGTTTGTAGATGACACCAAAACTCCTAATATAATGGGCAGTGTAAAAGCTTGTCTAAGGTTACAAAAGAACATAGACTGCATATTCAATGGCCACTTTATTTACCTATACACTTGCACAGTAATGCAAAAATATAATCAGCCAATCATATGGCAGCAACTCAATACATTAAAATATACAGCCATAGTCAAGAGGTTCAGTTATTTTTCAGACAAAACATTAGAATGATGAAGAAATGTGAGTAATGACAAGAAGAAGTAGAATTGCTTGTGTGTTTTTAGTTTAGGCCAATTGTATTTACCTATTATGTGACTTACATGAAGTTCAGGTAGTTAATGCAGAAAACCAGGTAATGGAAAAGGGTTCACAAACTTTCTCTTTCAACTACTTGCCTTCACCAGTCAATCAGCAAGCAGAAGAATTGGGACCCAATGTTACTGCTAACCATGATGCTGGTGATGTTGCAGTTTGTGCAGTTCTGATTCTTGTGCTATTGAAAGGACATGATTAAGCTGGAGAGGGTGCAGGAAAAATAGCAAGACTGTTGCCTGGATTGGAGGGCTTGATTCTTAAGGAGAGATTAAACAGGCTGGGTCTGTTTCTCTTGACACAAAGGTGGCTAAGAGATGATATGTCAGACTTGTATGAGTTAGTAGGCAAAGTGGTGAAGATATGAACGCCATGAACGCCATTCGGCTCTACAATTCAACCACCAGGGGCAAGACATGTTAAAGTGCCGGGGTTAGGACTGAGCTTAAGTTACCACACAATGCACTTTAGTAAACTATTTAAGAACTTTTTAAAAGCTATTTATTAATGCTTTTTGGGAGGGTGATTTTAGATGCATATCATATTTATACTGAGTTAAATACTGTATGTAATTAGTTTTGCTACAATAAGTGTATGGGACACTGGAAAAATGTTGAATTTCCCCTTGGGGATGAATAAAGAATCTATCTATCTATCTATGAATAGTAACAACATTTAATATGAATCTGTTCAGTTATTGGAATGGGCAAGGCATAGAAGGATATGGAATTAATTAGTGAAGAGGGTACAGCATAGGTTAGTGTGACAGTTGTCATATATTGGATGCTGTGGGTCAAAGGGCCTGTTTCTGTGCTGTATAATTTTCTGATTATGATTCCACCTCTACTGACATTGCAGTGCTCTCTGTTAAACCACTGCAAATATTTGCGATGTTTCAGTTCAGTGCAGCAGTGTGATATTTGCAGCCATCTCTTGAAAGGTCATGCTACGGTGCAAGCAATATTCTTCCAGCTGAGAGGGTTACTGATGACTGAGAAGTGGGAAGGTGTGCCCAGTGAGTCAACAAAACCTGGAGAGATTGCTAAGTGAAATATCAAGAAAAAATACTGAAAATATTCAGCAGGCCAACC
This sequence comes from Hypanus sabinus, assembly GCF_030144855.1. Lineage (NCBI taxonomy): Eukaryota > Metazoa > Chordata > Chondrichthyes > Myliobatiformes > Dasyatidae > Hypanus > Hypanus sabinus. Next base: position 24,885,585 of record NC_082707.1, read on the forward strand.
AGCAATGTTGGAGAGAGAAGTGTATATAATGTTTCAAGTCAATGACTGTTTTACAGAACTGAAAACAAAATCTGAAGTCATATAAACTTCAATTTGCAAAGAACTGGGAAAGTATAGCGAGGATAAAAGTAATGCATATGTTTCAAATACCATATTGTAGCATTGTTATCTTTCTGCCTAAAACAACTTAAACAAAATCACACAATTATTTTAGGTATTGCACTATGTCAACGTTATTCAGAGGAGATTGCACTTGGAAAAATTGTACAAGGAAAATAAACATCTTGCTCAGGATTGAAAATACACGTTTCTTTGTGGATGCAAAGGCGCCCTCCAATGTGCACATATTTGCCCTATGCCAAGTTAACCCAGTTTTCAACTGTACATATCGGTTTATGTTGTCATTGTCAAAATAGTTTCCAGGACTAAGTGTCTGAAGTTCAAGACCAGATATTTGCTAAAGATCATACATCTGTAACCTTACAATTAAAACTGCTATGCATGATATACTTAGGAGGTTAGATGTTGTCTGTGGAGATAGAAAATAAAATTTCCATTTCAGGTGAATGGCCATTCATCAGAAATTTACTGACTTATTCCCCAGGGAGTATATATTTATTTATTTCTATTCTGCCAGATCAATTCATATCCTTGAAAATTCCTGCAGCTCAACGTTAATACATTTTAATTCCAGGAGGAAAGCTCTAACTTTTCCAAGTTCTCCCTTGTCCCTGGTTACACCATGAAAGGCCTTTGTACCTTTTCTTAGGCCTTTACATCTTTAGCTGCATGCAGTGCCTCACATTCTGTAGAGCACTCACTAGAGATCTAAAAGGTGACTATTAATTTTCAAAAAGAAAGACATTGAAGATTGAACACAAATCCACGCATTACTAAAAGTGAGGAGGAAATATACATATTTCTGTTTCCAGGCATTAAAACATTTCACAAGGTTCAAACAATAAAGCATCAAACAGTTTATGATGTTAGTTGAAAGATTCCATCTGCTATAATTTGATAACACACTTTCACCTTCCTTTTAGCATCGCTCATTTTCTTCCTGGAATAGACTGAAGGATCTTTACCATTATTATATTAATTCAGCATAAAGCAGGTATAGTAAATAATTTGCATCTGATGGCATGCTGGAATCACCTTAGGTTTGGTATATGTGTATATTTTAATATGAATTTGTTTATATTACAATTTACAGTGCCAACTCTATTTGTAACACGTAATTACAAAATTGTCATATTAATACACTCCCTGTGGCTATATTATTTCACACGCCATCATTGTGAAGCTGTGTAACCCATCTAATGTGTTCAAAAGCTGAGCACCTTCATCACCCATACAGAGGAGCTAAGCTAAGAAGAATATCAGCTATAAATTTAGAATATCAAGGTACAGCCAAATGCTAGTAAGATCCTCATTTATTAAAAGACACAAATGTCCAACAGAAAGAACAAAGCAACTAAATGAATTTGAGATTGTACTACAAAATGACTATTAAGTCTCATATAATTTTAGAAATGGTGTAGATATTTCTTCCAAACCTTTTAAGAAATAAGAGTCCAGCCTTATTATTAGGAAGCCATGAACAGTAACAAAATAATTTTCTCCTCTGTTGGCTGTGGTGACAGTCTTCAGAGATCAGGGTGGTATTCACTATAACAAGAAGATTCGTAATTACAGTCCTTGCAATAACAAGGTCATTACATTATCACTGCTGTTTTAAGTAAAAAATTTTGGCTACTATAAAAAGAAATAAACTGCACCAAATGATCTAATACAATTTCAGAGGACATTGCTGAAGAAACTATAATGATGTCCTTTCTAGTTTTTGAATCCACCATTCCTGAATTGAGAACAGTCATTTATGGTACTTTTATAGTCACCACAAAATAAAATTTATAGTTCACATATTCGTTTTTTCATTAATATTAAGCTGTGACTTCAAAAAATACAATCGTTCTGTCTTCCTAAGTCGGCAAATAAATCAAGCAGATTCACTTGTTTATTGACAATCTATACAATGTCTTCAAGGTAAGTATGTTCATTATTACCATAAGACCATAAAGGAGCAGAAGTCATCCATTTGGCCCATCGAGTCCCGCCATTTCATCACGAGCTGATCCAATCTCCCCTTTAGTCCCATTCCCCCACCTTCTCACCATAACCTTTGATGCCCTGACTACTGAGATACCTATCACTCTCTGCCTTAAATACACCCAATAACTTTATCAGTAATTGAAATATTAAGAAGTATTTTGACAAAATATTATAGTATATTCATGATAGAGAAAACTTAAGAACCTTTCAACTGTTTGAGCCAACCAGATCATAACAGGTCTGTGAACAAACTTCCATTTCCTTGTCGTTTGCAATATCAATTTATAATCAATCTGTTTTGCTCCTGACCATCACTTAACTCAGGGTTTCCAAGCTTTTTTATGCCATGGATCCCTACCATTAATGAAGGGGTCCATGGACCCCAGGTTGGGAAAACCTGAGACATAATTGTTAAATGTTCTATCAAGATTTTGATATAATGTACCTTGCAAATTTCTCTTTTGTTGAACATTGCATCTGCTTTGTAATTGTATTTATTACACTATATATCCTTTCCTTTTGATAGAATCTCTTACAGTTTTTACTTCTTGTGTTGTTTTGGGTTTTCTGCCAGCAAATCCACTGAACAGATTGGCCAAGTAGACTGTGGGCAGTGTCTCCTTCCCTCCTTCAAAGACATTATTACTAAATACAGAATCTCCAAAATTACTTCACATTACACCTGTTCAAAGTTTGTATGGACTCATACATTTTGTTTGTTAACATATAAATATTCACATTATATTTAGACTGGTAACCAAATTTGGTTATTTGCACCTTATTAATTCTAGCACAATCGGCTTCCTCTTGGTTTTGGAACATCAATCACAATCTACTTGAACACAGTCAGGATGAGGAGTTTCTTTGCTGTCTTAGCTTAAAAATAACTTACTTTTTTTTTACACACTGTAAGCGGTTTATAAATATTAAGATCTTCAGTCCTGAAGTTCACATGACAGCTTTGTCGTTTTCAGCTTGGCTTTATTAAAAGTTCCTGCAGATGCTGGTATTTCGCATAGAGGATACAACTGCTGCAGCCAATACTTAAAAGGGACAGATACCAATTAATGGTCAAATCTTCCAGCGACTGGAAGCACTGATAATTAATAAATAGATGTGCTATCCAAATAAGGAAGTTAGGGAGAACTCCTGTGTTTCAGGTGGAACAGGACTAACTAGCAATGAACATGCCTGCAGAATGGATTTTTTTGTACACAGCCTCTGGACTCACTTTCATGGACTCTTTCACTCATGTTCTCAGTATTATGTATGTATTTATTTATCAGATTATTTTTTATTTGTACAGTTTGTCTTCTTTTGCAGATTGCTCTTTATTTGTCAGTTTTGTGTGTGCTTTGTTGATTTTGCATCTCTTTGTTCTACTGTGAATGCCTATAAGAAAGTGAATCTCAGGGTAGTATATGGTGACGAATACATACATTGATAATAAATTTACTTTGAACTTTTGAACTTGAACTTTGAACTTTGGGTCAGAGGGACCATCCAGAGATTCAGTCCAATGTTCCTCTTAGGAGGCTGACAGTAATATTTCTATTAGTGATGTCTACATACTTGCAGCTTACAAAAGCTTGCAAAGCAGTGAAGTGCCAGTGCTAACTCCTGTGAGCTGAAGGAAAACCTCTCTCCTGAGGTGCAGAAATCAGGTGACCTTCAGAACTTTGAGCAGAGCAGCAAACGCTGACATGTGGCAGCCATCGGGAGCAAATGATACTGAGGCCAGTAGTTTACAAGTAAACACGCCACAGCAGTGTGTGTCTGCATATGAGGTCAGAGGAAATTATGTGCAGTGAGGAGAAACAATGCTGAATATTGGCTCTCTAACACAATTTAAAGGGAAAGGTGGCTAGTTAATCATTTTTGCTCTTAGTAAAGAAGAACTGATGCTTTCAAAGACAAAGTCTTAGTAATTATCTAATCAAAGTACTATATAGAATATTATCTTGAGGTTCATTTTCTTGTAGATGTTTACAGGAAAATAAAGAAATACAACAGAATTTGTGAAAAATTATACATAAACAAAAACTGGTTAAGAACCGGTGTGCAAAAGGAGCAAATATAAATAAATAATACTGAGAACATGAGTTGCAGAGGCCTTGAAAATGAGTCCGTAGGTTGTTGAAGCAGTTCAGATTTGTGGTGAGTGAAGTTATCCATGCTAGTTCAGGAGCCTGATTGCTGTAGAATAATAACTGTTCCTGCGACTGGTAGTGTGGAACCCAAGGTTCTTGTACCTCCTGCCTAATGATAATAGTGAGAACAAAGCATGGCTTAAGATCGGTAGTTCCCAAATTTTTTGAGACACCACCACCCCTTAGCTCTCAGACCACGTTCCCAGCTTCCTCTTCTCCCTTTCTGGCCATTACATAAAAACTGTAAAGAATTTTGACTTAGGATGCACAGTGAAAGAAAATAAGAACGTAAATTCAAAGCAGTGACAAATAATTCTGCAAAATGCAATGTAAAGCTACAAATAAAATCATGTATTTATTTAATTGCAGTAAAAACAATTTTCATCAACAATTTTGGAGCGTAAGTTATTCCCTATTTCATTGTTCTTTCACCTTTCAATTAGAAGCATGGGCTTGGTCCAGTGATATCAGCTTCTCGACATCAGGCTGAATGTCACTCAAGAGTCTCAGATCCCCGCATTAAGTAATTTGCAGCCTGTTTCATTGCTTTGAAAGAAGTTGGGAAAATGCATTGAAACCACGTTCCACTTAATATGATCTTGGGAAAGCAATAAAGAACATCTTGATCTTTTTCACAGTGCAGGATAGCATTCAGAGATTACAGTATTTCTGTAACCAAAAGTCTTAATATAATTTTTTGAAGCTCGGTTTCAGCTCTAAGTTATTTTGTAGCAAGATCAGTTCTTCCTCCATCCTTCCTATTAATTCCTCATTGCAAGTTTTCAGAATTGGAATTATTACCCAATCAGGAATTTGGATCAAGAGAAGATCCTGAAATCTCTCTGACATGTCTTCATGCAGCTCACCTAGGTGAGCACAAAATACTTGAAAATCATCATTGGATATTCTTTATTTTTCTTCTAACGCAGGCTCGGAAATTGGAAAAGGTCGTAGCAGCCAATGTTGCACTTAAATAGGGTTAACTTGGATAGAAATGTGAAGACAACAGATTTGACTTTGATAAGATTCACATCAATCCCTTGCATTTGAAGATTAGTATCATCAAACATTGTGAATAATTCTGCCAAAAAGGGAATGTCATGCCTAATATTTTTGAGTTGATTACTGAATGAAGCATTCAAGTCTTCAAAGAATTTTATTATAAAGGCATCACAGTCAGTTTTCTTTTGAGAGCCATCTGACTTCTGTGTCCAACAGCAAGTTTCAAACTGTTCATCTTTCTCAGTGCAATGCTCTTGAAACAGTTGAGAATCGAGAGCATAGGACTTGAATTTTTTACTGCTATGTTAACTATTTAATGATTTGTGCAGTCAATCACTCGGATTTTTTATGCAACAAGATGTCTGTGAATTACACAGTGAATGGTGAATATGTTAGGTACTGGTTTAAAAAAAAATAACCCCACGTTGCCCCGCCTGTTGTGCAAGCAAGAATGTTGGTGAGTGGAATTTTCTCCTCCTTGAAACATTGCTCACAACTTAAGATAGTGATTCTCTCTTCATATTAGTTTCCAAATCCCTTGCATATAATAACTCTTGAACTATGCTTTCATTTTTTTGATGCAAGCATAACCATAAGAAGCAAAAGTTCATTGCCTGCCAAAGTCAAATCATCCAACTGACTGCAGAGCAAATTCTGATGCCCTAAATACATTGCACAATGTGGCTTCCACATTCTCAGACATTTCATCCATTCATCTTTAAGCAGAGTTGTTGCTGAGTGGAATCACTTTAATTATTTAGTATGATGACAAATGCAAAACCGTACTCAGAACCTTCCCAACTCCTGGCAGAATCAGTTCTTCTCCAATTGTATGGAGCTTTCCGGATTTAGCAAAGAGCAATGGAATGTTGCACGAGGCAAATAAACCATCATTGGCTTGTTGTAAAGAGCTGGCAAACACATTTTGAAGTGTTTTCTGTTTCTGAAAGTTTTCTTGAAGTGACTGACTAGCTTTTGTTTGCTTTATCAGTGTATTCTCTTCTAGTGTTCAAGAAGTCCTGGACAGTTTCACCGCCTCATTTAAAAGACCTTTTCACAACAGACACATTGGCTGCAGTTGGTTGCATGATCCATATTTCAGATACTCCACACAATACCATCTGCACTTCTTTTTTGTTGGTCTACTTCATCTATTTTCATTATGGATTAACAACCACAGTCAATCACCTGTTGTTTATGTCCAACCCAACCCTGTGATCAAAGAAGGGGAAAGTTATGACATCATCATAACTCAGGCAAAGCCTGACTCTGCCTGAAGTGGGGCAGCCATATCTTGGTTGTGCTGTGGGCTAGGAGAATGCAGTCAGGACCATTGGAAAAGGCAGCTCATGAGGAAATCTGCAGATGCTGGAAATTCAAGCAACACACACAAAATGCTGGTGGAATGCAGCAGGCCAGGCAGCATCTATAAGGAGAAGCGCTGTTGACGTATCGGGCCAAGACCCTTCTACCCCAATGAATGCTATACCCTAGTTCACAGGAAATGCATCACTGCATCACTAGAATGTTAATAGTACTAGCTAACTCTGCACTACAGTAGTGAATGGCAAAAATGTGTGGTTTGAGCCCAGAAATAACATAATTTCTTCAGTCCAGATTGCTCATGATATGCCAAATATACAAGTGTCACAGTGCTTTTCAACAACTATAACACACCTCGAGCAAAGTCTAAGAGAACGGAGGGTTAGCAAGTGACGAAGTGATTATGTGATCATGATAATCAATTATGAGATATTGAGGATCAAATGCTTATGATAAATAATTCCTTTCTTAAATTAAGTCTGGAATCCCTCAGCTTTTGCTACTGACCATCACTCTCTTTATCTTTATTGTACCCCCCCATAGAAACTCCCACCATCCCCAGAAGGTGATAATGTCCACTTTAGGAACCACTGGTCTAGGTGGTGGGGATCCGTCCTCCATTGAGCATGCTGTGGTGAATTTTGTATATTGCATTACTGTTGATGTAATTTGTGCAAGTATTATACTTAGAAACTTCTGCTGAAAATTTGAGATTTGAATTTCCTAATGGGATTCAAAACACCTAGAAATGTGCATAAAATTGTTCCCAAGTCTGAACCAATTTGTTACTGCATAACTAGCAGTATTTTTGGAAGAGTGTAAGACAGTTTCTTATTCTTTTTACAACCTGACTGACATGAGCTAATCATTTTATTTCAATCTATCTGAAAGCTAAAATTTCTCATTAAAACTTCTCTGCTTGTGTCTATCCAGATGGTGTGTCACAAGAAGCAGAGAACGAAACGGTATTGTGACAACAGTTGTGATGCATTTACTTTCCAACCGTTTACTATTCTGTCTACATTTCAGCTGACTTAAATCAAAGATTTGCTACTCAATGACAAGGTTTTCTATTGAAAAAGCAAGCATATGAAATTCGATAGAACCAAACACTGACATGGTGTAGCAATGTGTCCAGAAGTTAGATTGCTTTGAAAGAACCTTTGGAGAAGGGGGAGAACAACAGTGTAGTGGCTAGTGTGATGCCATCAGAGTGCCAGTGACCTAGGGTTAATTCCTCCGCTATCTGTAAGGAGTCTGTACGTCCTTTTTTTGATCATGTGAGTTTCCTCCAGGTACTCCATTTTTCTCCCACATTCAAAAAACACATGTGTCAGTGGGTCACATGGGTGTAATTAACATGGGCTCATCAGGCTGGAAGGGCCCGTTACTGTGCTTTATCATTGCTATTAATTTACATTAGCATTTGCACATGCATTTGTAGTAACTGCATACTCAGTTCTTCATTTGCCAACAGTCCCACATATCAGTCATTGACTGTCAGAGTGTCTGCTCGGCCAAAAATCACAAAATCAAAATCCACAAGGAAAAGCACACATCACAGCCAAACTAATGAGTGAAATCCTGTCATGTTACTAAGAAATGTCATTATGTAATCTCGTAATCTCTCACTTCCAAGACATTTATTTGAGCCTGGGATTAAATGGGGGTTTTGCTGGGCAGTGCACCTCAAAAGGCCAGAAAGGGTTTTTCTACCTTACATCTCACAGCAGACCACCGCTACATGGGAATACTCTCACTTGCTAGTTTTTTCCCAAGGTGTACAGCATCATGACTTGGAAATACATCACCAATTCTTTGTCATTACTGAGACAAAATCTTGAACTCCTTCCTGAAAGCATTGAGGGTAACCTCAGACTACAACAGCTGATTATTGCATACTACCAAACACAGTCATGTGATGGTTAACCCAGTGCTTTCCAGCACCGGTGACCCAGTTTCCATTCCCACTACTGCCTGTAAGGAGTTTGTACATTTGCCCGGTGACTGCATGGGTTTCCTCTGGGCACTCTGGTTTCCTCCCACTGTCCAAAGACATGCTGGTTGTTAGGTTATTTGGTCATTGGTAGGGGACTGCTGGATGACACAGCTCAAAGGGCCAGATGCATTTTTCCTCACTCTGCCTCAATAAACAAATAAATAATAGTTTAAACAGGTCACTCATCATCACACTCTTAAGTACAATTAATGATAGGGAATGAATGCTACTCCTATGGTAATACATAGCTAACTTCCAAGAACATTTTTCTAAGTGAATAGCTGGCTTAGGAAGATAACCTCAAGCAACAATTGACTAGAGAGTTATGTTTAGTCATATTCCTTCTTGCTATGGCGGCTGCAGTCTAAACTACTAATCTGATGCATGATATCAATAGAACTGAAACAGTAGTTGGAGCCGTGAAGTTATAATCTCAGACCATATTTCTTATTTTATCCTTTCCCTTTGTCTTTTCTTAATTCACAATCACACCTTTCTCCTCTCAGACGTACGAGAAGGGCAATTTGGCCAGACACAAGCAACTGCGCATTAAGTCAGAAACTAATAGAAAGTTAAAGGTTCAACACTAGGATATAAAGTTTATCCTCACTGAATCCAACATATTGATTTCCATGACTTATCCTTTCACTCATACATAGCTCTGATAGACCACAGTTTTGATGCACCTGGGTGCAAGGTGGCCCAATTTCTGGCCCCAGTGACAGCAGCCCAGACACAGCACAGCAATCAACAGAACTGTTCCACCGTATTCCTGCTGCTCTTAAATTTGTCCTTCTGATTTCTCTGCTGCCCTCACAATTTTCTCACATCTTCTCAATTTCTTCCCTCCTCCTACATTTATTCTCATCAGTGAGGTTGGCGAAGTTCTCTTTAACAACACTTCCTTGTCTACAAACTGCTGTCACCAATCAAACTTTTCTGCTTTAGAACTAAGAAGAGACAAAACTGTATAAATGATTTGTCATATATCCCATGATTTTTTTCCAGATAGAAGAAGGTTGTTGGGCTGCTCAATTCAATGCCAATCTTGAAACGCTCAAAGTGCTCCCTTTAGTCCATTTTCTCATTTACTTCTGTATAATTTATTCTTTCATCAACTTCCTCCAATTATCCAGCTTTAAATGTTGCTCAATAAATTGAAGACAGCTAATATGTCCAATATTCCAACAACAGGGTTAGTGCTGCCTCTGCTCAGAATTTATTCCGTTATCAAGAATCAGAATGAATATATTTGGCAAACAATCCCAAAAGGGCATGACTGTTTTCACGCAGTGTGTAATTTGGATCCTGATTGAATGATAGGGATGGGATGGTGAAGGCCAATGCCAATGTTGCTTACAAAAAAAAAAGAAATTGATACGGGAGATGGGAAATAAGAGAAACAAGATGAATTTTTTTTCGCACAATATAGTTCTGTGCAAAAGTCTTAGGCGCCCTAGTTTTTGCACAGTTGGAACCTTAAGTAGACTACCTGAAGATGCATTTGATGGTGGTCTTCAAGACTGAACTGGATAAACATTTGGTAAAGAAAAACTACTGAAGGGGCCACAACATTAAGCTAATGAGTTGTTCTGCTGAGGTAAATTAAATTATCCGTGCTAGTTCGGAAACCTGATTTTTGAAGGCTAATAACTGTTCCTGAATCTGGTAGTGTGGGATCTTAATCTCCTGTACCTCCTTCCTGATGACAGCAGTGAGAAGAGAGCATGGCCTGGATGGTGGGGGTCTTTGATGATGGATACTGCTTTCTTATGGCAACATTCTTTGCAAATGTTCTCAGTGATGGGGAGTGCTTTCCCTGTGATGGACAGAGCTGACTACTTTTCGCAGATTTTTTCCATTATTTTGTCAAGGACTCCTTACAACCCATGTTCTCCATATTATTGTCAATCTATCATCTTTTACACATTTGTTGCTTATCAGACCTTCTGATTTTTTTTATATTTTTCAAAAAAACTCTGTTGTATTTCTTTTTCCTTGTAAATGCCTGCAAGAAACTGAATCTTGAGGTAGTATAATATGGTTTATTTTGAATTTTGAACATTAGGCAGTCAAATTTTGTTAGAGCATATAAAGTATGAGGGGTGATTGATAAGTTCATGGCCTAAGGTAGGAGGAGTCGATTTTAGAAAACCTAGCACATTTACTATTCAACATAGTCCCCTCCTACATATACACACTTAGTCCAGAAGTTGAGAGGCATACGGATCTTGGACCTCCAGAAAATGTCCACAGCATGGGTGATTGATAAGTCCGTGGCCTAAAGTCGAAGGACATGAGTTACTTTTTTCTTGAAAAATTATAACCTGTCTGAGCAATGACCAGGATACACTCCAGTCCATCACAGGGAAAGCCCTCCACACCAGTGAGCACACCTACAAAGAGCACTATCACAAGAAAGCAGCATCCATCATCAAAGACCCCGACCATCCAGGCCATGCTCTCTTCTCACTGCTGCATTGGTAAGGAGTCACAGGAGCCTTAGATCCCACACTTACAGATTCAGGAAGAATTATTACCCTTCAACCATCAGGAACCTGAACCAGCGTGGACGGTTTCATTCACCTCAACACTGAACTGAATCCACAACCTATGGACCAAGTACCAAGATCACTAAGCAAGTGCTAACGTGGAATCCCCAGGGGAAGTGGAAGAGAGGCTGGCCAAAGAACATCTGACGAAGAGAACTTAAAGCTGATGCCAAGAAAATCAGCTACAACTGGAGACAACTTTCCAGGACAGAAGACGCTAATGAGCTGCTGTTGGTGCCCTATGACCCAGTAGGGGTGATGAGCTCAACTAACTAGCTATCGGTAGGCTTGATAGAAAGTGGCACTTCAAGTTGCATAACTTACATTGAGCACACCTGGAAGACCCTGGAATTTCATTCAGCACTGCACGCAGTTTATCATCAATTGATTTCTGACATGATTTGTTAAGATCCTACTGCCTTTGGATTGTTGGCATATGAAAAGCCGTCTGCCCTCCAGTGGAAAGAACACAAACATCTTTCTTCACACTCCCTCCACATGAGCCTCCATTGTAACTTCACAAAGTCTTGCAGCCTGTTCTTTCCCATTGCAAGGTGATTTTGCAAGTCAGGAAGACTTCACCAATGATGTCCCTCACCTGCTGCAGCCATACTGCATATCCCCCCAGTTTCAGAGGTGCTGGACAACATTAAATACTGCAGGCTAGATTTAAAGTGGTGTTAGTCACTCAGGTTATTGACCTCCTGCTGAGGAGTGTAGCCACTCAAGAGCATGGTTAGCACTAGCTGCTCACAGCAATCATGCAAATTAGCAGACACCATGAAGTTGGCGTGCTGCCTGCATCAAAAGCAGCAGGCATCAGATAATCGCTCATCGTGATCACCTCGCCTGTTTTTGAGGGCTATCCAATTTAGCCCCTCTTAACTTTCCCTGAAGCACGTAATTGCCCCTTAATTCACAAGGTTAAAACATATTTCATGTATTATACTTAATATTACAACAGAGTGATACTATTAAGTAAACATGAAGTAGAACGTAAGAAACCAAAGCCACGTTTGCATGGCATCTTATTACAATTCTTTGCCTTGGGGTTTCACATTACAAGTTAAGTCATAAACATAATTTACGAATGTGTCATATGTTCAGTTATAGTGAATAACAAAACTGCAGTACCATTCCCCATAAATGTAGCACAGTCACAGGGGTTTCATTAATTTTTACAATCAGCAGACACGGCAGATTTTACTGGTGAAGGGCTATTAATAAAGGACTGTGATATAAACTCTGAAGGAAGTTAATAAAACACTTAAATCCAGTGTATTTTAATGCTAGCAACAGTAATTGCATGTGTAGCAATAATGGGCATCTTTAAAAGCTTCACAATTGATAACAGACAATGAAACACAAACAGGATGATTAAATCATCAAACTCTCAATAATAAATTAAGGAGTAGTTATGACCACTTGAATTCACTAGCTACAAGACAGTGTCACATCGCACTGTTGGAGCTATAAATGAAAGCAATAAGGGCATTATAAGGCACTGATGCTTTTGAAAAATGGATTAGACAACCTTTGGCACTACTTAATTTTATACAGAACATTTAAATAAGTTATCTGTTTTACTAGTCAGTTTAATGAAATTATGATTAATTGTTAAACATATAAGTTTTTTGTTTAAAATATATCTTTAACCACATCACAAAAATGTGTCCCAATAGTTGTTATTCATCAGGTAATTATTTCTTCATGCTCAGTGCTTTGCCAAACAATGAAACAGCAGCCAAATAATGACAAGTGTGTTTGCCTCTTCATTATTGAGCAAATTAATTTGTATTCACATTGCCAACAAATAATAGAATTGTAGAGACATTATGGTACAGAATGAGCCCATTCAGTCCATTGAACTCATGCTTGCTTTTTGTAGCTGGTTCCATTTTCCGTTGTCCTCCATTATATTTTCCTTTGAATGTTGACAATTCATTTTTGAAAGGTGTAAATAAATATGCTTCCTTTGAAGTAAAACATTCCAGGTCTTAACTACTAACTGCACAATTTTTTCCTTTAGAATCAGAGTCAAGTTTAATATCACCATCATATGTCGTCAAATTTGGTGACTTTGTGGTAGTAGTACAATACAAGTAAATAGGAGAAAGCTGTACTTAATATGTAAGTATATATAATAGTTAAATTAAATAAGTAGTTCAAAAATAGAAATAAAAAAGTAATGAGGTAGTGTTCTTGGGTTCATTGTCCATTCAGAAATCGGATGGCAGAGGGGAAGAAGCAAGTCCTTGGTTCATTGAAGCCTTTATGCTTCTGTATCTCCTTCCTGATGGTAGTGATGAGACATTTAGTTCTTTGTTCCAAATCCTTCTGACAATTTGAATAATTTCTCTTCATTTACTTTTGCTGGATCTTTTTATGAAGTTAACCACTCCTGTTGATCCACCTCTCAGCTTTCTTTGCCATCAGAGGAATAATGCCAGCTTTTTCAATCAGTTCTTGAAAATGAAGTCCCTTTTCCCTGAAAATTCGAATAAATCCTTTCAAAGGTTTTGACACGTAAAATTAAAAAAACAACTAATATACCTCTGGAAAGTATCCCAGAGCTTGTTAAAGTACGTCCTTTAATCTTCTTAGTGACTTAGTGACAAATTATGTTGGTCAAGATGGGGAGTTTCCAATGTGGAACCACTGGCATCAGTGCTCATGGACAAGGAAAGGAAAGATATTCAGTTTCCCAATATCTATGAGTGCAATATACTAAGTGCTTCTGGAAAATGCATGAGGTGAGCAGAGAAATGACTTTGGCAGTAGTTTACACCAAGATCAAATAACCTGTTGATACTCATTATTCGGGATCAGGTATAACAAATAGTTTATACTACAATATTAGATTGCTAATAACACCTTCAAAGGCTAATACATCAATCCTTTGGCTGCAATACATTTTTTAAGAAAAAAAACTGCTATCATTCGGAGAACAAGTATTTAAGATACACTGCTTTGTATTAAATTATGGTATTACGGCTAAAAAAGCTCATATTAATATAAAGATATTGCATCTGGAAGACAGCAGTAGAGCTCCAGTTTTTTGATAAGAACAAAAACACTTAAGTTGCTGATAAAGTATTTATTTCCATAGAAAAAGTTAGCTTTGATAATAGAACAATTTATACTGCTGCTATACTGCTGGAGATCTCCACCAGAACTCTCTTCTACATGAATTAATTTGCTTTCATCTTTCACAATTTCCTTTTACAACTTACAAAATAAAATATATCTTTCTTTTGAAAAGTTGGAATGAATGTATGAAACAATGCAAGCCTCAGCTATAACTCTGGCTCTATTTAACAAACGAAGGAACCGAGTCCACACAAATGGGTGCCTCAGATATACATCTATATAGAAAGAGTGAGACACAGGTTGTGTTGTGTTGTGTTTTGTTGGTGCATGGCTTAGTGGATAAGGCATCGGTCTAGTGATCTGAAGGTCACTGGTTCGAGCCTCAGCTGAGGCCATTTGTTGTGTCCTTGCGCAAGGCACTTAACAACACATTGCTCTGCGATGACACTGGTACCAAGCTGCTTGGGTCCTGGTGCCCGTCCCTTGGGCAACATTGGTGGTGTGGAGAGGGGAAGGCTTGCAGCTTGGGCAACTGCCGGTCTCCCATACAACCCTGCCCAGGCCTGCGCCCTGGAAACCTTCCAAGGTGCAAATCCATGGTCATGAGACTAACAGGTGCCTAAAGCTAAAGAGACATAGGTTTCTGAACATGATTAAAGTTCATGGAAGTGGAGATCTATATTAGCTGGATAAATAATTAGCTGACCAACAATAAATACCCCAGTAAATGGGTAATTTTCAGGTTAGAGTTCCACAAGGTTCAGTATTGGTTCTACAACCACGTACAACCTACATTAGTGATTTAGTTGAAGGGATAGTAGTAGGATTTACCAACAGTATAAAGATAGGTAGGAACGACAGTGTGTTTGATTGGGCCCATGAATATGCTCAACATACACTCTACTCAGAATTCTCACTAGACATGAAGAAGAGGTAGACAAGGAAAAGTTTCAAAAACTTCTTCAGAGAATAAAACATTCTCACAGACTCTTGGGGATCCCTAATGGTTGACTGCTCAAAGAGCAGAAGGAACATTAGGATTAAGAACCTAAGCCCATGCATCAAAATCACACAGAAATCCTACAAACTACCATCCACCCAGGTGTCAGGCACCTCCTGGTTTATCTGAGGTAGGGACCGCATTTCCAAATATCGATCCCATTGGTCACCTCCGATAATACTAAACAAAGTGGTACACTTGATGCAGAGAGGCCACATAAAAGGGAGCAGAAGGCAGACAGGTTGTAATGAGGTCACATGCGTAGAAATTTTTGTTTGCACATTTTAAGTGATAGGGAAAATATCTCTAAATTTTAAAAAATGTGAATAAATTATCAGTGTGGTTTCCATCCAGATTCACATTTAAAATCATTACTGACTGACTTCATGATTCAAGATTGTTTAATGTTGTTTCCAGTACTCCAGTGTAGAAGAGAACAAAGTAATTGTTACTCCAGATATGAAACAGCACAAATAAAAGCCCAATTAGATAAAGAACACCATTTTATATATATATTCACACCATTACAAGACACAGACTTATCACTCCAGAAGGAATAGTAGAATGAATGTGTATAGCTAGTTATGTAGAAGGAATGTTTTAAGTTGTGCAACGGGCAGCAACACTATTAGAAATATGTGTATAAAAGTGGGCTTGGAAAGATGCGCAGAATAATACATCAATAGAGAACTGGCCATTTAAGTCACATCACCTTGCCAATCTTAAAACAAAGAGCAGAGAACAGAGAACGTAGAATGATATTGCACAGGAACATGCTCTAGAGCCCACAATATGGTGTGCAGAACTAATTAAACAAGTCCCTTCTACCTACCCATCCTTATCCCTCCACTCTCTCTGCATAACCATGTGCCTGTCTAAAAGCCTCTTAAACAATTTCATCATGTTTTTGCAAACACCATGGCAGCATATTTCAGGCTCTGTAAAGAAACACCAGCACCACACAGCTCCACTGAAATTTGCCCTCTCACCTTAAGTATATTCCTTCCGTTGTTATACATTTCAGCCCTTGGAAAGAGACACCAGTTCTCTGTTCTATCTTCACCTCTCATAATCTTATAATTTGGATGTCCTGCAAACCAGAAACCATGGATGAACTGGGAGATCCAATCCTTACTGACATCTAGGACTGCAGATTCATGTGACTGTGACCTTTAGAAAAAATCAATATAGGACATCCAGAAAAACTGTCAGAAATGTAATTGTAATTGATAAATGTAGTTCTTTAACCACACCTTTAGGATGATGTTAGAAAGTTGTTTCTTTTCAACTTAGATACCTGTGACTAGTTGTGTTCCTCAATGATCACTGTTATAACCCTTGCTACTTGTAATATACCTGAATGATATGTTCAGTTAGTCCGTGGTTGACACAAATGGATTGGTGGAGTTGTTATAGTGCAGTAAGTTTTCTTAGGTTACAGGGTATAAATGATATGTTGCTGAAGTGGGCTGAGAAATGACATGTCAAACTTAACTCTGATAAATGGCATATGTCCAGGAACATTGCGGGTAATAATAAGGCTAGGACATTCATTATGAATGAGAGAATCCAAAATGGTATTGAGGAACAGAGAAACTTCAGTTGTGCTAGTACTGGTGGCTGATTTGATTACTCAGGCTTACTTGGTGGTACATTGATAGCTTTCAGTAGTCAGAGCAAAAAATATAAGAACAGAGGGGTTATGCTCCAACTTTATCGAACTTGTCCAGACCTCAGGTGGAGTGCTCTATACAGTTCTGGTCACCAGACTATAGGAAGTAAGAGTGCAGAAGAAATTCATAAGTGTCTTCCCTGAGCTGGAGTATTTTAGTTTTGAGTAAATATTGTAGACACTATCTGTGTTTTCCCTGGATTGGAGGAGGTTAAGACAGGATGTGTTAGAGGTGTATAACATTATGGAGGGTGTAGATAGGGTAGACTGCAAGAAAATTTCCACCGTATTATGTTATTAAAACCAGACATAGATTAGGGTAAAGGAGAAGAGTTTTAGTGGGAATCTGAGGAACTCATCCAAGAGAGTGAAGAGTATCTGGAATACACTGCATGAGACAGTGATGGAAGCAGAGCTGCTAATAACATTTAAGAAATGTTTGAATGAGCACCTCGCATTCCTGGGCACAGAAGGGCTTGGGTCAAATGTAGGAAGATAGGATTAATATGTATGGATGACCACTGGTTGTTGTGGATATGGTGGACTGAGTGTCCTCGGTCCATGCTGTATAACTTTACATGACTTCATTAATAAAAGGGTAGATGCTCAAATGTCGTGACCCTTCATGAGGGGATACAGAAATAAATACATAGTTTTAGAAAAAGGGGTCACCAATTTGAGAGGATATTGAAGAAGAATTTCATCTCTCAGAAAGTTTGGAATTCTCTGAGGAATCACAGAAGCTGAATCATTGATATTTTCATGGCTGAAGTGGAACTATTATCAGACAATGGCTCAATAGGCTGAAAATTGGAACTGAGATCACATCAACTGCTATCTCACTAAATAGTGGAATAAATGCAAGGATCTGCTGGACTTAATGCTGTTCTTATTTCAATTATGTTCTTAGAAATATAAAAAGAAACAATGAAAATGCAGATATAGAATATAGAACACTACAGTATAGTACAGGCCCTCCAGCCCACAATGTTGTGCCAGCCTTTTTACCTTCTCCAAGATCAACCTTATCCTTTTCTCCTACATAGCCCTTCATTTTTCTATCATGCATGTCTCTATCTAAGAGTTTCTGAAATGCCCCTAATGGATCTGCCTTTACCACCACTCCATGCACTCACCAATCCCTGTGTAAAAAACGTACCACTGACGTCCTCCAATCACCTTAAAATCATGTCCCTTGAACTAGTTGTTTCCACCCTGGGAAAAAGTCTCAGGAATAATAAATTGCTTGCGCCTGTAACCTCATCTATTAATCCTTAACAAAAATGTTACAGTACAGAAGGGCATAAATTACCGTATAAGGACAGACTGCATAGCTTGGGCTTATTACCCTGGAATGTCAGAGGCATTGGCAGGTGACCTTACAGGTGAACAGAGAATCATGAGGTAGAAATGAGGTGAATAGTCACAGTCTTTTTCCTAGTGTAGAGGCGTCCAAATCTAAACAGCATAGACCTAAGGTGAGAGAGAAAATACTAAAGGAGATATCCTGGACAACTTTTTTTACACTGAGGGTAAGTGGTGAGGATGTGGAATATGCTGCCAGAGGAAGTAGTAGACTTAGGTAGAATTACAACTGTTACATCTGTGCCCCCCTCCTCCTTTTTGAGAATCGCAAGATCGCTATTAAGTCAGGGCAGGAGACCCAGGAAATGAGAGAGAGACATTTGGAATGTCTTGGCCCCAGCGATACAAAGCCACGGAACAGGTCATTGTCTCTTGGAAAAGGAATTGTGTATTGAGTACTGTACTTCATAGAAGCCCTCAGGCAACGTGGGCTGGTTGGGGGATGGCATCATTCCACCCTGATTGACATCTGAGACCCTGTGAGTCAGGATAAAAGAGGGTCTGGGGAACAGCCCTTGACACGCACCAGGAGAAACGCTAGAAGTTCCGTGACAGCGTATAATAGCAATAGCTGGTGGAGGGCCCACGTGCGTCCTTTCCCGTTGCCCCAGGATTGAGGCCCTACCATGGAAGGCGGCTTAGCTAAGGAAGAGATCACCACCAATGCCATTTCGAAGGATCAACATCATAAAACGGAAAACCGGGCAAGTTCTAAACCTTCGTCTCTCTCTCCAACCAAAAGCTGCAGCTTGAATGAACTTGAGTGACTTTTATATTTCCATCGGACAATACATTATCCCCTAGACAATGACAGAGCTATTTCTTATTGATAATTATTACACCTGCTCTTTTAGATTTAGTATTGACGACATATATTATCTGTATGTTTGCATTGATATTATTTTTGTGTATTTTATCAATAAATACTGTTAAAAATAGTACCATCAGACTTCAACGGACGTCTCTTTCTTTGCTGGTAAGTGACCCAGTTACGGGGTACGTAACACAACATTTAAAAGAATTTTGGACAGGTACATGCATAAGAATGAATTTGAGGGACATCAGACAAATGCAGGTAAAAGGAATTAGCGACATTTTAATCAGCATTTTTATCTATTTATTTGGAGATACTGCATGGAACAGGCCCTTCCAAACCAACGAGCTCAGCAACCCACCTAGTTAACAGTAGCCTAATCACAGGACAATTTATAATGACCAGTTGCCCTACTTACTAGTATACCTTTGGAATCTGGTAGGAAAGTGGAGCATCCGGAGGAAACCCACACACTCACAAGAAGGACGTTCAAACTTCCTGCATACAACATCAAAATTGAATTCCAAATTTCAACAACGTGAGCTGGAATAGCATCTTGCTATACGTTATGGTACCATGGCAGCCACATGAATGAGTTGGGCCAAAATTATTTGCATCTCCTTGTCACCTTTTTGTGTCATTCATGCATGTATGAAACTAACATTGATAATTTACAGCCATTCTGCTCTGCTGTTGTGTACCAATAGAAGGGATTTGTGAATGCTACTTGAAGGTAGCAAAACTTCATTTCTTCTTCCATCATTATTTCTTTCCTCCAGAGCTATTCTTCATTCAAAGCTGTACAAATTTTGTCCTCTTCCTTTAAATTAACTTGTGACTACTACAACAATATATAAAAGTAAGAAGGTAATGCCAGGGCATTATAAGACATCAGACATCTGGGAGTATTGTGCCCCTTATCTAAGAAAGCATATAACGGCATTGGAGAGGGTGAAGAGGAGTTTCAGAAGAACGATTCTGGGAATTAAAGTGGTAATGTACGAGGAATGTCTGATGCCCTTGGGCCTGTACACATTGGAGTTTAGAAGTATGAGGGGGGAATCTCAGTGAAACCTATGAAATATTGAAAGGCCTAGACAGAATGGACATGGAGAGAATGTTTCCTGTGGTGGGTGAGTCTAGGACCAGAGGACACGGACTCAGAGCACAAGAACGACCCTTCAGAACAGAGACAAAGACGAATTTCTTAAACCAGAGGATGGTGAATCTGTGGAGTTCATTGTCACTGATGGCTGTGGAATCCAAGTTATTGTGTATATTTAAAGTGGATATTGAGAGCTTCTTGATTTATAAGAACATCAAAGGCTACGGGCGGAAGGCAGGAGAATAGGGCTGAGAGGGAAAATAAATCAGCCAAGATGGAATAGGGAAGCAGACTCAATGGGCTGAATTGGCCAAGTCTGCTCCTACAACATGTCTTATGGTCAGCACATGCTGATCTTCCAGTGCTGCACATATCGATATCTCTATTGCATTTACCCTGTCTGTACCCCTCAATCTTCGACATTCCAAGGAAAAAAGTCCATACATATCAATTCATTACAATGGTATATTGAAATAGTACAAGATAAAACAATAACAGACTGCAGAATGAAGTGTCACCATAGAGAGAAAGTGTAGTGCATGTAGACAGTGAGGTTCAAGGTCACAAAAAAGTCGATTCAGAGACCAGGAGTCCATCTTAACATATCAGGGAACTATTCAATAGTCCTATCACAGCAGGATAGAAGATGTCCTTGAGCCTTCTGGTACATGCTTTCTAGCTTTTGTACCCTCTGTTGAATAGGATGGGGCAGAAGAGAGAACGTCCAAGGTGTGTTGTGCCTTTGATTATGTGTCGGCTTTACTGAGGCAGCAAAAGTGTGGAGAGTCCTTGGAGGGGAAGGTAGTTTCTGTGAGCTGTGCCCATAACTTTCAGCAGTTTCTTGGGCAATACAGTTTTCATAACAAGCCCTGTTGCTTTCTAAGGTATATCAATAAAAAATGGTGAGGAGCAAAAGGGACACGTCAAACTTTATAGCCTCCTAAGAGGTAGAGGGGCTTGTAAGCATTTTTGGCTGGGTTGTCAACTGAACAGGATAGACTATTGAAGATGTTCCTCTAGGAACATGAAATTCTCAATCCTTTACACCTCAGCATTTTATGAAGTCAACGTTTTGTCAAAATGCTCTTCTCTTTTTGCTAACGTTGAGGCAAAGGTTGTTGGCATGACACCATTTCACTAGGCTCTTTCCCTTTCTTGTACTCCATTTCATGCTTATTGGAGATTCAGCCTACTACAAAGGTGTCACCTGCAAACTTGTAGATGGAGCTGGAGCAGAACCTACCCCGCTGCCGTGAGTTGCATTGGAAGCTGTCGCAGTGGATCATGACATCCTAAACACCTTTGGTTCAAAATCTGCATAGAATGTGTTAAACTCATTGGGAAGGGATGCACTGTTATTGGCAATGCTGCCTGAATTTGTTTTATAGCTGTTTTAGAATGTAAGTCCTGCCACCTGGCTGCTCTGCGACTCTGTGTTAGACAAGCATTGCCTCTTGGCATCCCTGATTGCTTTACAGGGGTTGCAACTAATTTCTTATAACCATATAACCATTACAGCATGGGATCAAGCCATCTCGGCCGTTCTAGTCCATGCAGAACGCTTATTCTCACCTAGTCCTGCCGACCTGCATTCAACCCATCACCCACCATTCCTTTCCTGTCCAGAAACCTATCCAATTATTTTTTAAATAACAGTATCGAACCTGCCACTTCTACTAGAAGCTCGTTCCACACAGCTACCACTCTCTGTGTAAAGAAGTTCCCCCTCATGTTAGCCCTTAACTTTTGCCCCTTAAATCTCATGTCCTCTTGTTTGAATCTCCCCTACTCTCAATGGAAAAAGCCTATCCACGTCAACTCTATCTATCCCCCTCATAATTTTAAATACCTCTATCAAGTCCCCCCTCAACCTTCTACGTTCCAAAGAATAAAGACCTAACTTGTTCAACCTTTCCCTGTAACATAGATGCTGAAACGCAGGTAACATTCTAGTAAATCTCCTCTGTACTCTCTCTATTTTGTTAACATCTTTCCTAAAATTCAGTGACCAGAACTGTACACAATACTCCATGTTTGGCCTCACCAATCCCTTGTACAATTTTAACATTACATCCCAATTCCTATACTCAATGCTCTAATTTATAAAGGCCGACATACCAAAAGCTTTCTCCACCACCCTATCCGCATGAGATTCCACCTTCAGGGAACTATGTAAAGATCAGGGTCTCCTGATTTGAATGCTACAGTTCCTGACTCTGTAGGGAGTGGATCTTCCAGTTCTTCTGTGGTTTATTGTTTAGGAGCACTTAGGCTAACCTCTTTGGTACACATTCCTCAAGACACTTGCTGATGAAGTCAGTGACAGAGGTGAGATAGTCATCTAGGTTGAATGCTGAATGTCTGAACATGGACCAGTCTACTCACTCAAAACAGTTTCATCGAAGCTCATCTGTTTCCTCTGGCCAGTACCATGTGTGTTTCTGTACTGGACCTTCATGTTCCAGCTTCCGTTTGTCTGTAGGGAGAAGGAGCACAGAAACACAGCTGGCGATCTGATTTACCGAAGTGTGGATGGGAGGGGGTGCAGCTCATTAAATTTAGCTTGGTTGAGGAGAACCTAACGGTATCTCTGTCAAAGCTCTTCGCCAAGGAATATAGCTCATTGTGTGCAGGCTTCATATCTTCCCGTGTAGTATATAAACTGCCATCAGGATAGCTAAAGTGGATTCCCACAGCAGGTATGATGATATTATGAGCATCATTTCACTGTTCGATATTTCAGGTTTGGTGAGCAGGGGTTTTCCAGGATTGCCACATCCAAGCACCGTAAAGTGTTGGTTAGGATGGAGAACTCTCTAACTTTGTATGAGGATGCAAGATGGTCCATCTGGTGAATCTAGAAGTCCTCAGGTTGTCTGGAGCAGTTAGGTGAAGCAGAGGTAAGCCACCTTCTGTGATGCGTGGTACATTGCAGTTGCTCAGTTTTCTTTGGCAGGTCAGTCTTGCTCTTAGTTCATCAATTTTGATCTCCATGACTTTGATGTTAGCTAGTAGTGTACATGGGAGAGGGGGCTCAAACACTCAGTGTATCAACCTGTCTTGTGGTCCAGTCCGTTCTCTATGCTTCCTTGGTAATTGAGTGCTGGCTTGTTCCAAGAGTAGAACCACCTGGACTGAGAGATGAGTGACTGCTCAAGGACAGACCTAAAGACCTGGAATGGATTCATCTGAACTAGAACATAAATGACTATTTTTGGGGAGAGCTGGAAGACCTGGAGTGGATCCTGCTATCTAAACCTGTATTCAATTTTATGATTCTAAGAATCTAAATCGGAATCAGGTTTATTATCACCGACTTAAGTCATGAAATTTACTATAAATTACAGCGAAAAATAAAACAAGTAAGTAGTGGAAGAGAGGACTGGGAAACCTGGCGTTCATTGGTTCAAAGGCAGTTCAGAAATCTGATGGTAGGGTAGAAGAAGCTGTTTTTAAAAGGTTGACTGTGCATCTTTTGGGTCCTGTACCTCCTCCCAGATGGAAGCAGTGAGAAGTGAACATTTCCTGGATGGTGAAACTCTTTAATGGTAGAAGTTCTGTACTCCATATCTCGAGTCTGTGTACCAGGTGGAATCTGCTTGAATATGTGGAAAGAAGTCCAGGAATAGTCCTCATCATAAAAAGAGCAAATCCAATCTGACTTATTTTTCCTTTATTCCTTGATCATCAGAAATGTAGTAGGTGGTGGTATTGAGCAGCATTTGCACAGCAATAACCTGCTGACCAATGCTCAGTTTTGTTTCATCAGTTCTAATTGGCTCCAGATCACATCATGGACTCAGACTAAACACTAACTAAGTAGCAGTTTCAGAGGCGAGACAAGAGTGGTTTGGCATTGACATCAAGATAGCATTAGATATTAGCATTGGAATTGGTTTACTACTGAATTAAGGAGTAAAACTGATGTCAATGTCCATCAAGAGGAAGATACTCCAATGGCTGGAGTCATATCCTGCATAAATGAAATCGGTTGTAGCTTTTGAAGTTCATCAGCCCGTCCTCAAGCTATCATTGAACGATCTCCTTGGGGTAATGTTCTCAACCCAATCACTTTCAGCTTCTTCATTAATAATCTTCCTTCCTTCACAAGATGAGAAATGATGATGTTTGTTATTGATTGCACAATGTTCAATTGCATTTGCAGCTCCTCAGCAAATGAAGTAATTTATGCCTAGAATCAGAACAAAACACATACAACATTCAGGTATGGGCTGATAAATAGTAAGTATTATTGCTCAACAGAAGTACCAGTCAGTCAATCCATCAATCCTTGACAGTCAGTTGCCAAGCTTCTCACCATCAATATCCTAGGGTTGCCATTGACAAAAAGCCCTATCAGACCATACCCCAAGAGCCAAAAGAATCATGTGTGTTCAGGTGCCTTGCCATTTGATGTAGGCGATCATGTCTCTCCATCCATCATGGTCCCTGACCCTCCGAATTGTAGTTGTTGCCACCCTTGTTTCTAAACATGATGTTGATCCATCTATCAGTTTCATTCTCTGTCAGCCTCTGCTTCTTTTCGTTCCAGCTTTCCAGTTGTAACTAAATGTTCTAATGTCTCTCTTTGCATGATGTGCCCAGAGAATTTTGATTGCTGTTTTCTATTTTATTAAGTAATGTACGTTTTGTTTTTGTTCTCTGTAGAACTTCTTTGTTGGTTATCCTGTCTGTATATGATATACATAGCGTTCTTCTGAGGAACCACATCTCTGCTGCATTGATTCTTTTTTCCATTGCATTTGTGATGGTCCATACATTTGTGATGCAGCTATACATCAATACTGGAAGAATGTAGCAGCTGAGAGTTCTAAGGCGGATGTCAATTGCTATTTTCGTGTTCATTAGGATGTTTCTCATTTCTGTAAATGAAGTTCTTGCCATTGTTATTCTTGCTTTTATGTCTGGTTCACATTTGCCATCAGATGTTACCCATGATCTAAAAGAATCATATTATATTAAAAAGATACCTCATCTCCATTTATTCTAGATAGCATGAACATGATGGAAAATATTTTCTTTTCCTTTGAAACTTTAATAATTGATATCACTGTTATGCACTTTCACTAAGGAAGAATATAACACACTTAGTTTACACAATCGATAATTCCTCAAGATCTTCATTGCCAGAGAGTGCATATACAATTCATTACAGACTTTGTATGACCATAGTCAAGAAGAGAAGACATATTACTGCTACAAAAACACAATGGTAAATTTCAGATCTTCTAGTAATCAGGAATTCATGTATGAGCTTATGAATGTCTTTCTCACCTTGCCATTTTCAATTGTTCACCATTCTTTAATACTTGTATCACACAAACACTTTATTAAAAAGAGCATTCTTTTTATTGTTTATTTTAGCATGAATGTTATTTCAGGGTGGAAGGTCTTGAATCACCCCATTTCCCTGATTAATGATTAAAGTTAAATAGTAAAACTTTTTGAGTCCCCACAGAGACGTTAATGAAAAGATATGCTTTACTTACTTCAGCTCTGGAAAATGGTGTTTCCGGATCAGCCTCTACTTCTGTCCATTTTAATCTTTGTCAAAGTGAATTCTGATCTGGCTTGTCATCATTCAGTTTCTGTTACTTCTAGCTTTTCTGTAACTTCTAAACATTCTTTTGCATGGGGTTGCAAATCAAAGTAGTGAAGCAAGAGCCATTGTTGTTAAATATCACCAGTTCTATGGACTTTATCTACATATTTTCTGCTTTTGTAGTATTATAATATCACCAACTTTCTTGCCTATTGGAATGAAATAGTAAACTAAACAGATTTCATATGTGTCTTTGAAGACAGCTAGTTTCCCACTATTATAAACTGCTACAATAATCTGCAAAGGGCATGCTACTGTAATATATAACACCCACTGAACAGTTGTCAAGATGTTGTTGGAAAAAAAGTAGCTTAAGCAGCACTTTATTTTTGAAGATTAGGTTGCAAATTTATTGCAATCACTGGTGATAAATGCTTGTTTTTACAACAGTGTGAAGTTGATACTATGACAAACTGACAACACAGCAATCATAAATCACAAACTGCACTTAGCTGAAAGCAAGATAATAAAACTGAATACACAATAATTTACACAGCGCTTTGTTCATATTATTACCTCCACAAAAGTAGTTACTTAACTGAATTGAGTTAGGTAACATATATGCATATTTCTCTCAGTACACAAAGTCAACACTATCTATAATAACTTAATAAAAGCTTTGGCCAGAAAAAGTGTTTTGATGAGATATGGACTCAACATTACTCTAACTGTCATCAAACAATACCAGAGTAACTTTATTTAAAACATTTTTTAAAATGAAGTGCAGTATTATAAGTATATGCCAGAATTAATGTGCTCTCATGATTGCATAAAACAGAATAAAATTTAAAAAGGTTTATTCATTTATCAGAAACTTGAGATTATGAATGTGTGTTTTTAAACAATCTTTTGCTCTTGCATTAATGTCTGTTACATTTTTGTTTTATAACTTTACCTTGATATATTGACAATTTTCCATAAGTTTATAATAGATCTTCCTTACTCATACTTTTGTTCGTATTGTTGCTATATTGCACACTGTGGGTTTCACTGTTTGACCCATTTTTTATGCTTAAATAAAACTGCCAGGCATCACTAAGGTACACAGCTGAAGTGCAAAACCACATGCTGTAATCCATAAGATAATTTTTATAACATGTTCTCTGTTTTGCTTTCATCCAAAGTTATTGTACAGTATGTTCTATAATTTTTGTAGATAGTTTTAAATGCAGTTTTAGATATTGTTATTGACAATATCAATAGCTTACTTTCTCTCAGTGGGAATTACCAACATAGCTTCTGAAGGCACCACCAGCTATCACCAAATGCAAGACAGGTAGCCAATCCACAGACTTTTTAATAATGATATTCGCTCTCGGGGAGCAGGGTGGAGATACATCACCTCCAAAAGAGATGTAAGGCACTCCTTTCCTCTGCTAACCTGCAGGTCAGCCTTCGGCAAGGTGAAGCATCTACTTAGCACCCCCTTCCCCTCCCCAATCAGGGTCAAGTGAAACCATGGGGGCTGGTGGTGGATCGTCATATGAGCAACTTGTGCATATCACGTCGTGGTTATGCGACCACTACTGGCAGATAGACAACCTCCAAAGAGAATTGATAATGTCCGAGGTCAGCCATTTTGTAAAGACACTGCCCAGAAGAAGGCAATGGCAAACTACAGCTGTAGAAAAATATTTGCCAAGAACAAACATGGTCATGTCTGCCCACGTCATATAGCATGGCACATAATGATGACGATGATCATTCTGCTCCATCCTCTTCTTCTATTAATCTCTTAAAGGGTTCACAGTTCACTGTAAACTATCCAGTGAAAACAATAGTACCGTAAGTTTATCAACTGAGCTATGAATCACTGGATATCCTTTCTTCAAAAATAATTAACCTTTAGATTCTAGATGCATGAAAATGATTTTTAAAAAAGCACTAACTAATTTAGGAAATCATTCACAAAATTGCCTCACATCACGACCAGACTATGTAACAGTTTCTTCCCCCAAGCCATCAGAATCCTCAATACCCAGAGTCTGGTCTGACACTTTACTGCCCTATTGTCCTGTTTATTATTTATTGTAATGTCTGCACTGCTTTGTGCACTTTATGCAGTCCTGGGTAGGTCTATAGACTAGTGTACTTGTTGTTTTTTTTCTCTCTGTGTTGTTTTTTTACATAGTTCAGTCTAGTTTTTGTATTGTGTCATGTAACACCATGGTCCTGAAAAACGTTGTCTCGTTTTTACTATGTACTGTACCAGCAGTTATGGTCGAAATGACAATAAAAGTGACTTGACTTCACATGAAAATGCTTGAGTTACTCAGCAGATCGGGCAGCATCCATAGAAATGAATAAGTGGTTGACATTTTTGGCAGACCCTTTTTCAGGACTGGAAAGGAAGGGAAAGATGCCAGAATAAAAAGGAAGTGGGGGGGGGAGGAAGAAGGATAACTAGAAGGTGATAGGTGAAGCCGGGTGGTTAGGAAAAGTAAAGGGTTGGAGATGAAGGAAACTGATAGGAGAGGAGAGTGGACCATAGGAGAAAGGGAAGGTGGAGTTGACCTGGAGGAAGTGATAGGCAGGAAGAAATAAGAGGCCAGAGTGGGAATAGAGGAGGGAAATTTTATTTTACCAGAACGAGAAGTTAATATTCATGCCATCAGGTTGGAGGCTATGCAAACAGAATATAAGGTGTTGATCCTCCACCCTGAGGTAGCCTCATCATGGGACAAAAGGAGGTCATAGAATGACATGTCAGAACTGGAATGGGAATTGGAATTCAAACGTTTGGCCACTGGGAAGTTCCATTTTTGACGGACGGAGCCGAGGTGCTCGATGAAATGGTCCTCCAATTTACGATGGGTCTCACCAATGTAGAGGATACCACATCAGGAATACCAGACACAATAGACGACTCCAGCAGATTCACAGACCAAGTGTTGTCTCACCTGGAACAACTCTATGGGGAACTGAATACAGGTCCTTTCCCACATGTTTCCTCCGAGCAAAGTAAATCTGTATGCGAATATTTTCCCTTGATCATACATATTAAATCACTATGAAATCACACTGCTCAATGTTCAATTCAGGGTAGTTTGAACAGCCTTCAACAAAGACTCTTAATACTCTTCTTCCATATAATAGAGTTCAATTATTTCCTCTCTGGGTACCTTAGCTTCATAGCTAGAACATCCTGACACTTCTTCGCATATCACTTTCCGCTAAATGTATTATCTTCATTCAGCGCATTCGCTTACTTAACACTTCATTGCCTTCTCTTTAAATTGCCAATAATGTCACATAAAAATGAAGGTGGAATAAAATGATGCTGAATTATCCAGTAAGTAATGAAATGTGTATCATAATGCATATTAAATTAGATGCATCCTCTCTGGTTATTAACCTGTTTTCCTATTTCAACAAAAGATGTTCGCCTCATTGTAATCTCACCACCAATTGTAAACTCAATGAAACGTTCCTGAGTTGCATGATATTCTGGATCTGAATGCTATGGTCCAGTGAAGAATATTACTGATGTCTATCCATACCATTCACAGGTTCCAGAAGACAGGATACTAATTAATGTCGTACCTTTACTTAAGAGGGGTTCAAGTACAAGCCAAGAATGCTGTCTATTATCAATAAAATTATCCCTTTTAGGACCAGATTTCAGTCTACACCCACACTGAGGTGCTCAAGGCTGGTGAGCCTAACATTAATGGTGGGAAGGATACTGAAAGGGATTCTGATGGATAGAATCTACACCATTTGGAAAGGCAAGTACTAATTAGGGATAATCAGTGTGGCTTTGTGATCTGTTGTCTCAATAATTTGCTTGAGTATTTTTTTGAAGAGGTGACAAAAAAGATTGACAAGGATCTGATAGTATGCAATTATGTCCAACATATCCTCTATGAGTTGTCTGAATTCACATGCCTATGATACTGCTGCAAGCAAGCTTGTCATCGTACCTGCATTTCATTATACTTGTGTACATGGCAATAAATTTAACTCATCTTGGCTGTCTGCATGGACCTCTGCAACACACTTAACGTTCTACATGATGAATGGCCAATTAAACACAAAATTAGTTTGGTGGAAGGAGACAGAGGATGGTTATGGAGGACTATTCATCAGAATGGAGATCAGAGACTAGTAGTGTGCTGCAGGTTCACTGTTGTTTGTTGAGCATCTTAACAATCTGAATTACAATGTTGTTATTGTGGTTGATAAGTTTGTGGATGTCACCACAATTAATGATGCAGTGGATAGTGAGGAAGGCTATTTAAGAATACATTTGTTATGTGCCATATCGTATGATGTAGGCAATCATGGACTTTCCATGACTATTATTGTTCTTGGTAAATTTTTCTACAGATCTGGTTTGCCATGGCCTTCTTCTGGGCAGTGTCTTCACAAGACAGGTGGCCCAGCCATCATAAATATTCTTCAGAGATTGTCTATTTGCCATCAGTGGTCACATAACCAGGACTGGCAATTGCACCGGCTGCTCCTATGACCATCCATCACCTGCTCCTGTGGCTTCACATGACCCTGATCAGGGGGCTAAGCAGGAGCTACATCTTGCCCAAGGTTGATCTGCAGGCTAGCAAAGATAAGGAACGCTTTACACTTTCTTTGATAAAGCCATATCTCCACGCGCACCCAGTCTAAGTATATAACAAGATCTAAATGAATTGGGAATACAGGCCAAGGGATAACAAGTATGAGCTGCTGCATTTCATTAAGCTAACACAATAAATAGTTGGGCCCATAAGATGAAGGCAGAAAGGTGAGACCATTCGGGACAGGTAAATAGTTCCCTAAAGTGGTGACAGAGATACACAGGGTTGTGAAGAAGGCAAATGCCACACTTCCATTCATCAATTGGGCACAGAGCACAGGAGTTAGGTCATTATGCTACAACTATACAAGTCATTGCTGAGGCAGCACTTGGAGTATTGTGCTTAGTTCTGGTTGCCAAGCTATACAAAGAAGCTCTTTAAGCTGGAATGGGTGCAGAATAGATTCATGAGGTTTGATTGCTTGAGCTGGAGGGTTGAGCTATAGAGAGTGGCTTCCTAGACTGGGACCTTTTCCCTGGAGAGTAAGAGGCTGAGGAGAATCCTAACAGAAATAAAAAAAATGAAAGGTCTAGATAAGGTGTGTGTTCACAGACTTTTGTTCCAGGTTTCAGAAGATTAAAGCTAATTTATATAGATACAATGTGATAGGAGAATGATGTGAAAGAGACCAGAGGGGGTTATATTTTCACAGAGAGGGTGGTGGAGATATGGAAACAGTTGCCAGAGGAAGCCCTAGAGTTGGGTACAACTAAAACATTTAAAAGACACTTGGCCAGGTGCAGAGAGAAGAAGTTTAGAGGAAAATAGGCCAAACACAAGTAATTGGGACTGGCTCAAAGATATTTTGGTTAGCATGGACAAGTTGGACTGAAGATTTATCGTCATTAAGTTTTGGAAGAAGCTGTGACATTCGAACATTCCGTCATGCAGGATTATTATTTTACATCTGGAGAATAGATTTGAGTGATCTAAATGGACAATATTGAAACCAAAATTGTGCAACAGGATTCTCAAACATAAATATGACATACACTCGAAGATGAAATCCCAATGCAGAACAAAGAGGAAATAAGCCAAGTAAAATTCCAAATGTGTATGGTTGGTAGAATAATGATCACGTGAGTGTGATTGGACAACAGAGCCTTGTTGGAACAGAAGGATGAAATGCACGTGCTGTATCAATCAATAAATCAATCAATTAATCAACAGATAGATAAATAAATCAGAAGGTGTTGAATCATTGTGTATAGAGCTGGGTAAAATGGGAGTCCTATACATTCTGCCAAACAGTAGTAAAGACATTGCCTACAAATTGCAATGGGAGTTAGAAAATGCATGGCAAAAGGGTAATGTTACAATCGTCATGGAGGACTTCAATACACAGGTGGACTGGGAAAATCAGGTTGATGTTGGATTACAGGAGGTGTTGTTTCTAGAGTGCCTATGAAATGGCTATTTAAAGCAACTCACAGTTGATCCCACTGGAGGATCAGTTATTCTGGATTGGGTTTTGTGCAATGAACCAGAATTGATTTGAGAATCCTTAGGGGAAAGTGATGATAATATGATCAAATTCACCCTGAAATTTCAGAAGAAGAAGTTGAAGTCGGGCATATCAGTATTACAATGGAATAAAGGGAATTACAGAGGCATGAGAGAGGAGTTGGCCAGAATTGATTGAAAAAGAATACTGGCAGGGATGAAGGCAGAGCTGCAATGGCTGAAATTTCTGGAAACAGTTTGAAAGGCACGGGATGTATGCATCTCAAACAGGAAGAAGTATTCTAAAGAAAAGATAACATAACCATGGCTAACAAGAGAAAACAAAGTGAAGGCATATAATAGAGCAAAGATTAGTGGGAAGTTAGAGGATTAGGAACCTTTTAAAACTCAAAAGAAGGCAAATAAAAAAGTCAATAAGAAGGTAAAGATGGAATATGAAAGCAATCTAGCCAATAATATTAAGGAGGATACCAAAAGTTCCTTCAGATTTAGAAGGTGTAAAAGAGAGGCAAAAGAGGATATTGGACTGCAGTAAAACAATGTTAGAGAGGTAGTAATGGGGGACAACAAAATAGCAGATGAACTGTATAAGTATTTTACATTAATCTTCACTGAGGAAGACACTAGCAGTATGGTGGAAGCTCCAGAGTGTCAAGGGGCATGACCTGTGTGAGGTTACCATAACTAGACAGAAGGTTCTTGGGAAACTGAAAGGTCTGAAGATAGATACTTCACCTGGACCAGATGGTGTACACCAGAAAGTTCTGAAAGAGGTGGTTTAAGAGTTTGTGGAGACATTAGTAATGATCTTTCAAGAATCATTAGATTCTGAGATGGTTTTGGAAAACTAGAAAATTGCAAATGTCTCTTCACTCTTCAATAAGGGAGAGAGCAGAAGAGAGAAAACTATAGGCCAGTTAGTCTGACCTCATTGGTTGGGAAGATGTTGGAGTTGATTATTAAGGATGAGGTCTCAGAGTAGTTGGAATCACATGGTAAAATAGGCTGTAGTCAACATGGTTTCCGCAAAGAAAAATCTTGCCTGACAAATCCGTTGGAATTCCTTGAAGAAGTAACAAGAAGATAACAAAGGAAAATTAGTTGATGTTGTGTACTTGGATTTTCAGAAAGCCTTTGACAAGGTGCTTAACATAAGACTGCTTAACAAGTTATGAGCCCATGGTATTATAGGAAAGATTCTCGCATGGATAAAGCAGTGACTTATTGGCAATAAAGTGAGCTTTTTCTGACTGGCTACCAATGACAAGTGGTGTTCCACAGAGGTCTGTGTTGGACCCAATTCTTCCTACATTATATGGCAATGATTTGTATGATGGAATTGTTGGCTTTGTTGCAAAGTCTGTAGATGACATGAAGATAGGTTGAGGGGCAGGTAGAAACGCTACAGAAGGACTTAGACAGATTAGGAGAATGGACAAAGAAATGGCAGATTGAATACAGTGACTGGAAGTGTATGGTCATGCACTTTGGTAGAAGAAATGAAAGGGTAGACTTTTCTAAATGTATAGAAAATACAAAAATACTGAGGGGCAAATAGATTTGGAAGTCCTTGTGCAGGATTGCTTAGAGGTTAATTTGTAGGCTGACAGTGGTGAGGAAGGTAAATACAATGTTAGCATTTATTTCAAGAGGAATAGAAGATAAAACCAAGGATGTAAACTTTATAAAGCACTTGGAATATTGTGAGCAAGTTTGGGCCCCTTAGCTTGGAAATGATGTACTTATAGTTTTATAAATTAAGTAAGTAAATAGAATCATTCCTTGAACTTCAGTTTGCTTTCAAACGTTCTTCCAAAGTACCATAAGACCATCAGATATAGGAGCAGAATTAGGCCATTTGGCTCATCAAGTCTATTCCGTCATTTCATCAGGGCTGAGCCATTTTCCCTCTCATCCCCAATCTGCAGCCTTCTACATAAATCTATTCATGGCTTGGCCAATCAAGAATCGATCAACCTCTACCTTAAATATACATGAAGACTTGGCCTCCACAGCTGCCTGTGCCAAAGAATTCCACAGATTCACCACACTCTGGCTAAAAAGAAATTCCTCCTCATCTCTGTTCTAAACGGATGCCCCTCTCTTCTGAGGATGTGTCCTCTGGTCCTAGACTCTCAGACCACAGGAACTATCGTGCACTCAAATACTTCTGATGTCCCATATAAAGGGATTTAAAAAGTGAGATCAAATTTAAACCTGTATTACTAAGGAGAACAAACACGAGGAAATCAGCAGATGATGGAAATTCAAACAACACACATAAAATGCTGGCGGAACACAGCAGGCTAGGCAGCATCTATAGGGAGACGTTGTTTGGGAAGCTGTAAGTTCTGAAGGTAGATAAAACCCCAGCTGGTCTACACCACAGGGTTCTGAAAGTGGTAGCTGAGGAGATTGTGGAGGCATTACTCATGACTTCTCAAGAATCTCTAGATGGTGGAATGGATTTGCAGGATTGGAAAATTGCAAATTTCACTCCACTCTTCAGGATGGTGGGAGGGCAGGCGGAGACAAATGACAAGAAATTATAGGCCAGTTGGCCTGTCTTCAGGGGTAGGTAGGATGTTGGACACCATTATTAAGGATTAGGTTTTGGGTTATGTGAAGGTACATGAAAAAATAGGTCAAAGGCAGCATGGTTTCCTTATGGGGAACCCTTGCATGACAAATCTGCTGTAATTCTTTGAGGAGATATCAAGCTGGATAGACATAGAAGAGTCAGTGGATGTTGTTTACTTGGATTTTCAGA
Source organism: Hypanus sabinus (assembly GCF_030144855.1). NCBI lineage: Eukaryota > Metazoa > Chordata > Chondrichthyes > Myliobatiformes > Dasyatidae > Hypanus > Hypanus sabinus. Next base: position 24,920,203 of record NC_082707.1, read on the forward strand.
AGGCCTTTAATAAAGTGCCATACATGAAGCTGCTAAACAAAATGCCCATGGTATTGTAAGAAAGATACTAGCATGAATAGAAAATTGGCTGACTGGCAGAAGACAAGATGTGGGAACAAAGGGGGTATTCACTCATTGGCTGATGGTGACAAATACAGTTCTATAGAGGTTGGTGTTGGGTGTGCTACTTTTCACGTTACGCTATGTTAATGATCTGAACAATGGAATTTCTGGCTTTGTGGCCAAGTTTGCAGATGATACAAAGATAGGTTGATGGGCAGGTTGTGTTGACGACGCCAAATCTGCAGAAGGGCTTGGACAGAACCAGAAAAGCAGCAAGTGGTAGATGGAATTCAGTGTGGGGAAGTGTAAAGTCATTCACTTCAGTAGAAGGAATAAAGGTGTACACTAATTTCTAAATGGGGAGCAAATTCAGCAATCAGAGGAGCAAAGGGAATTCGGAGCCCTGGTGCAGGATTCCCTAAAGGTTAAGTTGCAGCCTGAGTCAGTGATAAGGAAGACAAGTTTAATGTCAGTATTCATTTCAAGAGGACTAGAATACAAAGGCAGGATGTAATGCTGAAGCTTTACAACATTTTTTTTTCCGAGTTCAGTAGGAGAACTGTAAGCATATCTAAGGAAGGATATGCTGGTATTGGATTGGCTCCAGAGGAGATTTACAAGAATAATCCCAGGAATGAAAGGGTTAACATATGAGGAGGGCATGATGGCGTTGAGTCCGTACTCGCTGGCTAAGGAAGAATGAGCGAGAGATCTTATTGAAACCAAACAAATATTTAAAGGTCTGGATGAATTGGAGAGGATGCTTTCAAAAGCAGGAGAGTCTAAGACCAGCGGGTACTGCCTCAGAATAGAAGGAGTCGCTTTATGACAGAAATGAAGCAGAATTTCTTTCGCCATAATATGGTGAACCTGTGGAATTAATTAACAGATGGCTGCGTAGGCCAAACCATGAATATATTTGAAGCAGAGATTGTTGGTTCTTGATTAATCAGGGAATCAAATGTTAAGGGGAGAATGCAGGAGAATGGGGTTGAGAGGAAAAACAAATCGGGATTGTGGATGCATTAGTGATAATTTTTCAAAACTCGCTGGACTCAGCAATGGTCCCGGCAGATTGGAAAAATGCTAATGTAACTCCTTTATTTAAAAAGGGCAATAGACAGAAGGCTGGGAATTATAGGCCAGTTAGCCTAACATCTGTGGTTGGCAAAATGTTGGAATCGATAATTAAGGAAACAGTAACAGGGCATTTGGATAGACATAGCTTAATAGGACAAAGTCAGCATGGCTTTACAAAAGGGAAGTCATGTTTGACAAATTTGTTGGAGTTCTTTGAGGACATAACATATAGGGTAGATAAAGGGGAACCAGTGGATTTGGTGTATTTGGACTTCCAAAAGGCATTTGACAAGGTGCCACACCAAAGATTATTACTTAAAGTAAAAAATCATGGGATTGGAGATAATATTCTGGCATGGGTGGAGGATTGGCTTTCTAACAGAAAACAGAGAGTTGGGATAAATGGTTTATTCTCAGACTGGCAGTTGGTGACTAGTGGTGTTCCGCAGGGGTCGGTGTTGGGACCCCAACTCTTTACAATCTATATTAATGATTTGGAGAAAGGGACTAAGTGCAACGTATCGAAGTTTGCTGATAACACAAAGATGGGAGGGAGTGTAATGAGTGCGGAGGACATTGAAACCCTGCAGGGGGACATAGATAGGCAGAGTGATTGGGCAGACATTTGGCAGATGAAATATAATACTGACAAGTGTGAGGTCTTGCACTTTGGCAGGAAAAATAATAGAGCAAGTTATTATCTAAATGGAGAGAAACTGGAAAGTGCTTCTGTGCAAAGGGATCTGGGGGTCCTGGTGCAGGAAACACAAAAAGTTAGTATGCAAGTGCAGCAGGTGGTCAAGAAGGCCAATGGAATGCTGGCTTTTATTGCTAGGGGGATGGAGTATAAGAACAGGGAGGTCTTACTGCATTTGTACCGGGCTTTGGTGAGACCACACCTGGAGTACTGCGTGCAGTTCTGGTGTCCATATTTAAGAAAGGACATACTGGCTCTCGAGGCAGTGCAGAGAAGGTTCACTAGGTTAATTCCGGGGTTGGATGGGTTGATGTATGATGAGAAGTTGAGTAGATGGGGACTCTACTCATTGGAGATCCGAAGAATGAGAGGCGATCTTATTGAAACATATAAGATTGTGAAGGGGCTTGATCGGGTGGATGCGGGGAGAATGTTCCCAATGATGGGTGAAACTAGGACTAGGGGGCATAATCTTAAAATAAGGGGATGCCGTTCCAGGACTGAGATGAGGAGAAATTTCTTCACTCAGAGGGTAGTGGGGCTGTGGAATTTACTGCCCCAGAGAGCTGTGGAAGCTACTACACTCAATAAATTCAAAACGGAGATAGACATTTTCCTGGATAAAAATGGCATTAGGGGATACGGTGAGCCAGCAGGTAAGTGGACATGAGGCTAGGTTTAGATCAGCCATGTGATCTCTTGGGCCAGCTTTCGATAGCCTTGATGGGTCGGAGAGGAATTTTCCAGATTTTTTCTCCTCAATTGGCAAATCATTTTTTTTTTCCCCGGGTGATCACATGGATTTGGGCGGGATGAATAATAAGATAAAATGGGCGGCACGGTGCCCTGTTGGTTGGCACTGTTGCCTTGTGGGATTCGGTGATAACTAGAGTTAAGATTGGATCAGCCATGATCTTGTTGAATGGCGGAGCAGGCTTGAGGGGCCGATTGGCCTACTCCTGCTCATATCTCTTATGTTCTTAAGTAAATCAGCCATGATTGAATGCTGGAGCAGACTCAATGGGCCAAATGGCCTAATTCTGCTCCAACGTCTTGGTTTTATGGAAAGTGTTCAACTAGACTAAATGCAAATGACTCAAGAAGACTTGAAAATAGATCCTTAAGATGAGCAAGTGAAATTTTGATTAATAACTGTGTGCAAGTTTTTCAATGCTGATTAGGTGTAGGGGCCTGGAATGCACTTCGAGCAGAATGGTAGTAGGAAATACAGAATCAATGATTAAGAAGCATTTAGATAACCACATAAATGGATTGCAAGGTTCTTTTACAGTTTAAAATTGTGGGCTGATACAGACTTGTAGGTTGAAGCCTTCATTTCTGTACGGTACAATTCTAAGTTCTCTGTTCCAACTTCTACAATGCACATATTAATTTGGCAGTAATATATTACAGCTGCTCTGCATTGCTGATGGGTACCAACAGAAAGGACTTGTGAACATCTATTGAAGAAAACATTTAATTGCTTTTCCATTGATTCTATGACTTCATGAACAAATACACAACTACAGTAACTATAAATGCAAATCTGTAATACTTAAGTTGGCATTCATTCCATTACAGTATTGATATGTACGATTCTATAATTTTAATTTTGATCATTTTATCCAAAGAGATCATATGATTGTGCAATCAAAATTATAGAGATAAACCCTGGTATCTCTTGCTTATAAGTTTAACTTGCACAATTTATATAAACAAAACTAACCACACTAACTTGAGAAAAATCCAATACATCACTATTTCGAAAATCCATCTCCAAATTGATTTTTGGGGTGGCAATTGCCTTCTCTTGGTGCCTTCAATGATTTCACTGGCCTGGCCCCTTGACACATTTCCATTGGTGTAAAATAATAGATTGCCTTATCAGAGATGATAAACTGTAACCCTGAGAGATTTATCCGGTGAAAAAGATCCTAGATAACCTGTTTGAAGAAGAGGTGAAAATATATTCTCATTACTCTTCATCAATCAATGAAATTCAAATGAAATAGATTATCTGGATATCATAACATTGCTGACTGTAACAACTTTTTATGAACCAACTGGCTGTAGCATTTCCTATATTAAAATATTGACTGCATTTTAAATATTTAATTGGTTGCCTTGCATTTTGCAATATCCTGGGATTATAAAAGAGTATATATTTTTTCATTTTTATTGAGACACAGTGACAAGAAAGTCTTACTGGCTCGTCAAGCCATGCCGGCAAGCAATCCCCCAATTTAACCCTAGTCTAATTATGGGACAATTTACAATAACCTATTAACCTACTACCTGGTATGACTTTGGACTGTGGGAGGAATCTGAAGTACCTGGAGGGAACCCACAAGGTCACAGTGAGTCTGAACCCCTTATAGATAGCAGTGGGAATTGAACTCAGCTCACCTACGCTGTAAAGTGTTGTGCTAATCTATATGCTACCATGCCACAAACAGTATGCAGTATATATTTTTTTCTTTTGCGCTAAAGAAAACTAAATAGATGTCCCAGTTCAGTTGGGAAGGGAGAAAGAATTGGCTATCTCAAAGCAAAACCATCAGCTTCCAATAAATTTCATGAAAGATCATTATTTTTTAAAGTCGTGAGTAAAGTAACGTATTGGTCTGGAACATGCTGTACGAAAGAATGATTAGAATTAAGTCTAGGTTTTGATTTTCAGTTTATGCTAATTGAGGTCATTGCAACAGACCAAATGTTTTTGAAACCACCATAGGCTGGGATTGAAAATAATCCAGCATTCCTCCTATGTTCTTTCTTTTTCTTTCTAAATCTTTTTATTAATATTAGTAATATGGACAGAATACAAATGATACATTGATAAAGAAATTACCAACATATAAATTCCATTACATATGAAAAAAACATACATAATAGTTACAATATAAATGAATTTACCAAGACATAAGCCATAAAATATATGTATGACATAGTAAGTCTAAATAGTTCATAATATATGATATAAAGAAAACAAAAAAAAGAAAGAAAAATATATATATATATATATAATGCAAAACTAGCTAATCTAATCTAATAACTAATAACTAATATAGAAGAAAAAAGAAGCAAAAAAAAAGAGAGACAAAAAAAAGGGGGCTGTTTATAATATCTCACAAAAATAAGTATTCATCAATGCCATCACTTCCGGTCCTCTCAAAATACATAAGCTAAAAGCTGGGAAATCAAATGAACTTGGTACAGGGCCATATTACATCATATGAAAATGTTGAATAAATGGTCTCCATAACTTTTCAAATTTAATAGAAGTCTCAAAAGTACCACTTCTAATTTTTTTCTAAATTTAAACATAACATAGTTTGAGAGAACCAATTAAATACAGCGGGAGGATTAATTTCTTTCCAATTCAACAATATAGATCTTCTAGCCATCAGAGTTAGAAATGCAATCATTCGACAGGCAGAAGAAGATAAATGCAGTGAGTCTAAGATTGGTAAACCAAAAATTGTGGTAATAGGATGAGGTTGTAAATCGATATTCAAAACCGCAGAAATAATATCAAAAATATCTTTCCAATATTTCTCCAAAAATGAACAAAACGTATGAGTTAAAGACGCAATTTCAGAATGACATCTATCACAAATAGGACTAATATGAGAGTAAAAATGAGCTAATTTATCCTTGGACATATGGGCCCTATGTACGACCTTAAATTGTATTAATGAATGTTTGGCACATAATGATGATGTATTAACTAATTGAAGAATTCTATCCCAATTCTCACTAGAAATACTAAGACTAAGCTCTCTTTCCCAATCCTTTTTAGTCTTATAAAGAGGCTCTGAACGTATCTTCATAATTATATTATAAAGTTTTGAAATAAGCCCTTTTTGAAAAGGGTCTAATTCAAATAAACTCTCCAAAATATCTGAAGGCACAAAATTTGGAAACGTAGAGAGTACAGAACTTAAAAAATGTCTAATCTGTAAATATCTAAAAAAATGAAATCTAGGCGTTATATTTGTTGGATAATTGCTCAAAAGACATGAAACAATTATCTAAAAATAAATCAGAAAATCTTAATAATCCCTTAGTTTTCCAAGCCAAATAAGCTTGATCTATAATGGAAGGGTGAAAAAAACAATTAGATACAATAGGACTATTTAAAACGAATTGAGTCAACCCAAAAAATCTCCGAAATTGAAACCATATACGCAAAGTATGTTTAACTATCGGGTTGTCAATTTGTTTCAGCAATTTAGAAAGAGCAAAAGGGAGAGAAGTCCCTAAAATAGAACCCAGAGCATAAACTGATACCGATTTAGTTTCTAAACTCACCCAACAAGGGCCAAAAGATCCACCCCCATCTTTCAACCAACATAACAAATATCAAATATTAACTGCCCAATAGTAAAATCTGAAATTAGGTAATGCTAACCCGCCTTCCTTTTTTGTCTTCTGTAAATATGTTTTACCTAACCTGGGATTTTTATTCTGCCATATATATGAAGAAATTTTAGAGTCAACATTAGTAAAAAAAGATTTCGGGATAAAAATTGGTATCGCTTGAAAAATATATAAAAACTTAGGTAAAATAACCATCTTAATAGCATTAATCCTACCTATTAGGGATAAAGATAAAGGTGACCACTTAGTAAACAAACCTTTAATCTGATCAATTAAGGGTAAAAAATTAAATCTAAATAAATCTTTATGGTTTTTTGTGATTTTGATCCCTAAATAAGTAAAAGAGTCATTAACTAATTTAAAAGGTAAATTTCCATAAATTGGGACCCGTTTATTCAAAGGAAACAATTCACTTTTATTAAGATTTAGCTTATACCCAGAAAACTCACTAAATTGAGCCAATAATGATAAAACTGCTGGAATGGATTTCTCTGGGTTAGAAATGAATAGTAATAAATCATCTGCATACAAAGATAACTTATGAATATCTGTCCCACGATTAATACCCAAAATATCCTGTGATTGTCTGATGGCAATTGCCAAAGGTTCTAAGGCAATGTTAAATAGTAATGGACTAAGAGGACATCCCTGTCTAGTGCCCCGAAATAGGCGAAAAAAGGGAGATCTTTGATTATTGGTAAACACTGGGGCTACTGGAGTATGATAAATCAATTTAATCCATGATATAAATATCGGACTAAAATTAAACTTCTCCAACACATTAAATAAGTAAGGCCATTCAATCTCCTATGTTCTATGCAATATATTCACCTTGTTTGTTATATGCCATGTATGACATGAGCAATCATGGTCTTTTCATAACCACAATTATTCTTAACAAATTTTTCCACAGATGTGGTTTCCCATTACCTTCTGGGCATTGTCTTTATGAGGTGGGTGATCCCAGCTAATATCAATACTCTTTAGAGATTTTCTGCCCAGTATCAGTTGTCACTAAACCAGGACTTGTGATAAGCACTAGCGGATCATACGACAATCCACCACCTGTTCCCGTGGCTTCGCGTGAACTTGATTAGGGGGTCTAATCAGGTGTTAGGCTTTGCCCAAGGGTGACCTGCAAACTAGCAGAGGGAAGGTGTGCTTTACACCTCCTTTATTAAAGACATATCTCCAACCCGCAACCCAAATTTACTTAGCGGTTGTTAAACAGAGATATGAACAGATTCATAACACTATAAGACATATGAAAGAAGAATTAGACCATTCAGCCCTTCAAGTCTGGTCCACCATTTCACCATAGCTGATTTATTATCCCTCTCAAATCCTTTTCTTGCCTGCTCCCTATAACCTTTGATGTCCTGACAACAAGAACCTTTCAGACTCAGCTTTAAATATACCCAGTGTCTTGGTCTCCACAGCCATCTGCAGCAATGAATTATACAAATTCACTACTCTTTGGCTAAACAAATTTCTGCTCATCTCTGTTCTATATAGACATTATTCTAAGGCTGTGCCTTAATTGACTCACCCACTATGGGAAACATCTTCTCCACATCCACTCTGTCTAGGCCTTACAATATTTGATAGGTTTCAATGAGATCTCCCCTCATTTTTCTAAACTCCAGTGAGTACAGGCGCAGACACATCAAATGCTCCTCATATGTTAACCCTTTCATTTCCAGAATTACTTTCTTGCAACTCTCTGCATCCTCTTTAATGCCAGCATATCTTTTCTTAGATTAGCTGCCAAAAACTGCTCTCAATACTCCGAGTGCAGTCTGAGCAACACTATCTAAAGCCTTAGCACCACATCCTTGCTCTTATATTACTGTTGTCTCGAAATGAACACCAACATGCCTTCCTTACCACCAACTCAACTTGCAACTTAACCTTTAGGGAATCCAGTATCAGGATTTCCAAGTCCTCTTGCACATATAATTCATGAACTTTCTCACCATTAAGGAAATGGTCTATGTGGTAAACCATGTATATCTGTCTGGACACGCCCCTCTGCTGACTGCTCCTGTGGCTCCTCCCACAGTCATCCAGCATGGACGTGCTCCATTTTACTGCTAATAAAAGCCTTTCAGTATTTACTCTACTTCCAGTCTTTTGGAGTTATTGATAGTACATCAGTCTACACCTTTATTCCTTCCACTGGGGTTTGGAGCTCGATTCCAATGTCATCTGTAAGGAACCTGTGCAATGTGTGGGTTTTCTCCAGCTTCCTCCCACAGTCTAGTAAGCTAGTAGTTTAATTGGTCACTGAACATTGTCCCAAGATTAGACTAGAGTTAAATCAGCGGTTGCTGGGCAGCGCGGCTTGTAGAAGGGCCTGTTCCGCACTGTATATTAATGAATAAATAAATAATATCAACACTGGAAATAAATAAATAATGCCCAAGCACATGACCATACACTTCCCTACATATGGAGTATTCCATCTTCCACATCTGTGGGTACTGGCTGACTGACAGGAGGCAAACAGTGGGAATAAAAGGGGCCTTTCCAGCTTGGTTTCTGATATACATCTGTGCACGTTCTCCCAGTCTTTCATTCTATAGACTCCCTGCTACCTCAGCACAACCTGTTTTTCCCTCTACCTTCATATTTTCTGCTGACTTGGCCACAAAGCCATCAATTCTTTCCTCCAAATTATTAACATATAATGTTGAAAGAAGCAGTGCCAACACTGACCAATGTGGAATACCACTAGTCACCGGCAACCAAGCTGGCAAGGCCCCCTTTATTCCCACTGTCTGCCTGCTGTCAATCAGCCAGTATCCATGCTATCAGTCCATGCTAGTATATTTCCTGTAATAGAGTACCATGAGCTCTTCTCTTGTTAAGCAGCCTCATATGTGGCACTTTGTCAAAGACCTTTTGAAATTCCATGTAAACAACATTCACTAATTCTCCTTTTCTATCCTGCATGTTACTTCCTCAAACAGATTTGTCAGGCAAGATTGTCGTGCTGACTTTGAGCTATTTTATCATGTGCCTCCAAAACCTCATACTTAATAAAGGACTCCAACATCTTCTGCCTCCTTTTCTTCTTAAAGAGTGGAGTGACATCTGTAATTTTCCAGTTCTCCAGAACCATTCCAGAATATTGTGATTCTTGAAAAATCATTACGAGTGCCTCTACAAACTCTCTAATGACCTCTTTCACAAACCTGGGTTGGAGTCCACCTGGACCAGGTGACTTATCTACCTTCATAACTTTCAGCTTCCCAAGCTCCTTCTCCTGAATAATAGCAACTCACTTCAGCCCCCTAACACTCTTGAAATTCTGGATTACTGCTAGTGTTTTCCACCCTGAGGAATGATGCAAAATATTTATTGTTCGTTCACCATCTCTTTGTTCTCCATTACTACTTCTCCAGCATCATTTTCCAAAGGTCTGATATCCACTCTCACCTCTCTTTTACTCTTTATATATCTGAAAAATCTCTTGGTATACTCTTTTAAGTTATTGGCTAGCTTCCCTTCATAATTGTAACCCACTTCCATAAAATTGCACCACACAGAAGAGGCCTAAAGAACAATGGCTGAAGAAGGTTGGTTTTGCTGTAAAGATAAAGGATCTGACCCAACCTATAGGATTCACTTTCCTGTAAAACACCACACCATCCCAGTAATCATCTCTCAGCCTCTGCAATCCTATTCTCTGAGTGTCCAAACATAATCCAGCCTCAGATCTCTCTCTCTCTCAACATCCCAGGTCCTTATATTGCTCCTAAAATCACTTCTTCAGGTGTCACCATTCTCTAGAATGTGTGTGATTACCGTGGCAAAAACCTTCTCTCCCATACAGAATGGCTTGTGTTCAGTAAATTATCAGTGTTTTCCTCAAGTTTGCTCCCCTTTAACAAGCCAAACCATATGTTGCGTCGGGCAAAAATTAGTCAGTAATGGTTCAAATATCAAGTTCAAGTAGTCATGGTTCAAATAACATTGAACTAAGCCAAATATTAGTTAACATAGTTTTTTTTTAATAGCTTGAGTGTTTAGAGTATTTCTAAATATTTTTTAATGTTTTGGTGTGTTCTTTTAATTTTAATTTTTTTAATTTCCCTAATTGTCTTAATATTCCATAAGCAAGCAGGGGTGATTGTAACAATTAATCCTTTGATAGCTGAATAAACTGAAGATATAGCTTGTTGGCATGGTGGGGTTGTAAAGTTAGCTCAGTTAACTGTCTAAACTTTTCAGGTTTGCTGAGGACTGGGCTTTTTCTTCTCCAACCATATCACATTGTCAAGTTTATGGTTATTTAACTATATACTGCACATATATACTGCCAAACCAGACACAAAGATGCCAATGCATTGCAGAAGACTCTTTTAGCTGACTTTTGGACCTGACTCATCGGACAGAATGGCTTCTAGTTTTCCCTCTGTGATTGGTTTGAGGGAGTGGGTGACCTCATCGTGCTCCTTTATAACTGGCTTCTAATGCTGAACAACCTCTTAATGTTCATGTGTGACATGATCAAAGGGCTAAGTAGTTCTGTGGCAAGTTAGAGAGACTGAATGGCTTCATCCTGTTTTGATGGCTTCAGTATGTCAATGAAAATGATGTCAGTGAGAAACCCCTGTGCTTGCTGCTTCCTTACAGAGTTCATTCGATAAGGATCTGAGTTACTTTCTCAGTTATGAAGTGAACCAGAGGGAGAGGCTGGGCCACGATTAAGGGAGCCGCCACGAGAAGGAAATAAAAATAAAAGCAAAAACAAAGTATGGATATTCCTTCAAGAACTGCAAACAGCTGTTGAGCAATTGAGCAACACTGATTTTTTTGTACTGTGCATTCTGCAATTTGATAAGATGCAATTAAACAAAACAGCTGCTTTAAACCTGCCACTGTCTTGTCACGTAAATAAACTCTTGTCGGAGTTAACAAGATAAATCCTGACAGGCTAATAATGGATGAATTCAGTATCATTATTGACACGTCGCAGTAGATACCAGGATTTAACCATCAGACAATTAGGCAGCCTTGATAATTCTATAAGAAGACATATTACTAACATAGTGATCTGGTTTGCAGTTACACATGAATCAATGCAATCCTCATCATGATGCTTAAGGTCTCAGTCCATTTGAGGTAAGTTGATAGCTCAGCATAACATTTTTGCATGAGATGTATTTCCTTCATGCTGTTCCACTGAGCTGATAATAGTAATGATGATAAAACTTACAGCAATAATCAACATTAACTGCAAAATGTTGCTGCAACAGCTTGATTTTCATAAAGTTGCTGTTCAGGTATGGTGTTTGGCTATGGTGTTGACAGCTTTTGCTACGGAATCAAAGGAGATCACCTGAACTGGTAAAAGTACTCACAAACTAGATTTGTAATAAGCATCAAAATTCTTAGACTTTGCTGTTTGCATGGTTAATAACATACTAAATAATAATTAATATTCAGCAAACTTTCTGGCCCCAAAGTAAAAATTATTTACAGTCATTTTTCAATTTACAAAATAGATGTGTTTCTGGAAGCGAAATTTGTTACGTGAAATATGTGCAGCAAAATTTTGTAAATCAGAAAAGCTAGGCAAGGCACAATATGGGCATAATGGTAGTTAATCACTATTCACACAAAGTGACACACCATCCATTATGGTAAAAAATAGCTTCATAAATCAAAGACATCTTCCCCCAAAGAGTCAATGTGAAAATTCATAAATCGATTAATTACTGTCATGCAGTTGCACAATTGTGAACTTGCTTCCAGCCACTACTGGTGCAATGTCCTTCTTATTTACATAACGTTAGCTAAATGGCTTTGTTTCCAATCTGCATTCTCCAGTTGGTGATTGAAGTAATAATCACTTCCTCTCCAATTATACTTTTAAGCCTATTCAAGATGCCACTCACCCTGGCATCTGGTAAGCAACATATCCTATGAGGGTTTCAACCCTGCTTACAAAGGATGCTACCCCTTCATTAAAGAATTCTTTCTACTTGTCCCCTCTTTTGGAGATTCTTCTGTTTTATTGCCCAGCTTTTGTCTACCGATCTTCTGAACTACCCTAGATGTGAGTGTGGTGCTAAAGGATGGGAGGACTGCAATTCATACACCCTGTTTCAGAGAAGGATGAGAAGCGAAGCTCAAGAACTTCAGTCAAGCAGAACTAACACTGGTTTTGAAGATTGTTTTAAGGACACAGTAATCTAGGGCAAAATTAATTGGAATTTGGTAAAGTATGGTTTTCAGTCAAATTCTGCGCAGATTTATTAAAGGAAAATTATATTTGGTTAATATGATTGAATTATTTTGATGAATTTAAAAAAGGGTACCGTTCTTTTATGAAGATGAACTCAAGATTTTTTCCCACGATACTAAAGTGTAAGGGATAAAACAGAAAGTAGCAAGATGAATAGAAAAGATTAAGAATGTCGTTGGTTTTCAGTTTTTGCAATTGAGAAGTATACTAGCAAATTTTGAAAATGCATATGTAAGTATACCATTTAGAAATATGCTTTAAGAATGGAAAAAGAAGGAAGTAGCTCACTGTGGGAATGAGTGAAACAAGATGGATACTAATTTGCACTTCTGAGAGTAGAGCTGGGAGTGGGCTCCCCCTGTACTGAGCAGAGATCTGTGCTCTTCTTAGCCCTTATCTTTGTGAATCATATATGGATTCCTGTTTACTTTGCAAATCCACTGCTACTAAAGTCCATTTTCTGAGCTGATTAACTAATCACAGAAAATGATACTCAGCTTTTAAAACCTCCCTCACCCCCTCCTCTTCTGGAGATTGTGTATATGTGTATTGGAGGTGGAGCTGGAGGGTCAGGGATGGATGTTGAAATAATTAAGGGTGCTGAGTGTTGTAATAATCATTAGTTGTCATGCGGCGTGCACAAAAAGTAGCCATTCACCTTATAGGGAAATACAAGATATGGATTATCTCCTTTGGCACAAATACCCTAATTAAATGTAAAATGAAAACAAATTTCTGTGAGGAGCTATAATTCAGGAGGGAATTCCACATTTCCTTCTGGTGGATTCAAAGGCTTTAGTAAGGTTGAAGGCAATGTGTAATAGCTGGCCTAAAGATCAGACTCCTTTACTCAAAGGAAAACAAGCCCAGCCTATCCAATTTCTCTGCTTTACTGAAGAACAATCTAAGCAATATCATGGTTAATCTCCTCTACACCCACTTCAGCGCAATCAATCCTTCTATTGTGTGTTAAACAAAAATGAACGCAGTACTCCTCATGTGGTCTATCTGGTATTTTGTAAAGTGACAACATAACATCCCAAATCTTATATTTTATACTCCAATCAATGAAGCATGCCCTGTTACTTTCTCATCAACCTATACACCTGTATTACTACTTTCAGGAAACTCTAGACTTAGAAATGCAATCATTCGAGGGGCAGAAAAAGATAAATGCAGTGAGTCTAACATTGGTAAACCAAAAATTGCGGTAATAGGATGAGGTTGTAAATCAATATTCAAAACCTCAGAAATAATATCAAAAATATCTTTCTAATATTTTTCCAAAAATGAACAAGACCAAAACATATGAGTTAAAGACGCAATTTCAGATTGACATCTATCACAGATAGGACTAATATAAGAGTAAAAATGAGCTAATTTATCCTTGGACATGTGGGCCCTATGTACGACCTTAAATTGTATTAATGAATGTTTGGCACATATCGATGATGTATTAACTACTTGAAGAATTCTATCCCAATTCTCACTAGAAATAATAAGGTTAAGCTCCTCTTTCCCATGAAAGATGGCTGATGGCTAGAAGATCTATATTGTTGAATTGGAAGGAAGTTAATCCTCCCACTGTATTTAATTGGTTCTCTCAAACTATGTTATGTTTAAATTTAGAAAAAATTAGAAGTGGTGTTTTTGAGACTTCTATTAAATTTGAAAAGTTATGGAGACCATTCATTCAACATTTTCATATGATGTAATATGACCCTGTTCCAAGTTCATTTGATTTCTCAGCTTTTAGCTTATGTATGTTGAGAGGACCGGAAGTGACGGCATTGATGAATATTTATTCTTGTGAGATATTATAAACAGCCCCCTTTTTTTCTCTTTTTTTCTTTTTTTGCTTCTTTTTTCTTCTTTATTAGTTATTAGTTATTAGATTAGTAGATTAGTTAATTTTGCATTATATTTTTTTCTTTCCTTTTTCTGTTTTTTATATCATATATTATGAAATATTTAGACTTACCATGTTCATACATATATTGTATGGTTTATGTCTTGGTAAACTCATTTATACTGTAACTATTGTTTATGTTTTTTTTCATCTGTAATGGAATTTGTATGTTTGTAATTTCTTTATCAATATATCATTTGTATTCTGTCCATATTACTAATAATAATAAAAAGATAGAAAGAAAGTAAACTCTAGACTTGGAACCTGAGACTTTTTTGATTATCAACATTCTTTGGTGTTGCACTATTTAATGTAAATATCCTACTCCTATGTGACCTTCCAAAATGCATCATCTAGCACTTGCTTAAGTTCTATCTGCCAAAAATCTATCAATTAAATTTCTAATTGATCTATATCTGGCTGTAGCCTAAGATAACCTTCCTCGCTGTCCACAGCACAAATTTCAAGGCATCCCCAAATTTACGAATGCTTCTTTCTACGTTCAAACCAAAGCAATTAATATATACTGAAATGCAAAATTCCTAACACTGATACCTTCAGTATCTCACAAACCTCAGACTTCCAATCTCAAGAACATACTTCCAACATCACTTTATGTAGATTTTTGAGTGTTCTCATTAAATAGGCTAATTCCTGTTGGCTGTATGTAATGTTGAAGGTTCTTGCATTTTCTTCTCTTTCTGACACTTACAGGGGTGTATTATAGACCACCTAATGGGGAGCAAGAATTGGAGGAGCAAATTTGCAAGGAGATAGCAGATATTTGTAGTAAGCACAGGGTTGTGATTGTGGGAGATATTAATTTTCCACGCATATACTGGGAAGCCCATACTGTACAAGGGATGGATGGTTTGGAGTTTGTAAAATGTGTGCAGTATAGTTTTTTGCAGCAATACATAGAGGTACCAACTGGAGAAGGGGCTGTGTTGGATCTTCTGTTAGGGAATGAAATAGGTCAGGTGACGGCAGTATGCGTTGTGGAGCACTTTGTGTCCAGTGATCACAATGCCATTAGTTTCAATATAATTATGGAGAAGGATAGGACTGGACCCAGGGTTGAGATTTTGATTGGAGAAAGGTTAACTTTGAGGAGATGTGAAAGGACTTAGAAGGAGTGGATTGGGACAATTTGTTTTATGGGAAGGATGTAATAGAGAGATGGCCAATTAAAGGTGAAATTTTGATGGTACAGAATTTTTATTTTCCTGTTAGATTGAAAGAAAAGGTTAAAAGTTTGAGAGAGCAGTGGTTTTCAAGGGGTATTGGAAACTTGGTTAGGAAAAAGACAGAGATCTACAATAAATATAGGCAGCATGGAGTAAATGAGGTGCTCGAGGAATATAAAGAATGTAAGAAGAATCTTAAGAAAGAAATTAGAAAAGCTAAAAGAAGATACGAGTTTGCTTTGGCAATTAAGGTGAAAATAAATCCTAAGGGTTTCTACAGTTATATTAATAACAAAAGGATAGTGAGGGATAAAATTGGTCCCTTAGAGAATCAGAGTGGACAGCTATGTGTGGAGCCGAAAGAGATGGGGGAGATTCTGAACAATTTATTTTCTTAGGTATTAACTAAGGAGAAGGATATTGAGTTGTGTAAGGTAAGGGAAACAAATAGGGAAATTATGGAAACTATGATGATTAAAGAGGAGGAAGTACTGGCGCTTTTAAGGAATATAAAAGTGGATAAATCTCCGGCTCTTGACAGGATATTCCCCGGGACCTTGAGGAAGGTTAGTGTAAAAAGTGCTGGGGCTCTGACAGAAATGTTTCAAATGTCATTAGAAACTGGAATGGTGCTGGAGGATTGGAGTATTGCTCATGTGGTTCCATTGTTTAAAAAGGGTTCTAAGAGTAAACCTAACAATTATAGGCCTGTCAGTTTGACGTCAGTGGTGGGTAAATTATTGGAAAATATTCTTAGAGATGGTATATATAATTATCTGGATAGACAGGGTCTGATTAGGAACAGTCAACATGGACTTGTGCGTGGAAGGTCATGTTTGACAAATCTTATTAAATGTTTTGAAGAGGTTACTAGGAAAGTTGACGAGGGTAAAGCAGTGGATGTTGTCTATATGGACTTCAGTAAGGCCTTTGACAAGGTTCCGCACAGAAGGGTAGTTAGGAAGGTTCAATCGTTAGGTGTTAATATTGAAGTTGTAAAATGGATTCAACAGTGGCTGGATGGGAGATGCCAGAGACTAGTGGTGGATAACTGTTTGTCAGGTTGGAGGCCGGTGACTAGTGGTGTGCCTCAGGGATCTGTACTGGGTTCAATGTTGTTTGTCATATACATTAATGATCTGGATGATGAGGTGGTAAATTGGATTAGTAAGTATGCAGCTGATACTAAGGTAGGTGGCATTGTGGATAATGAAATAGGTTTTCAAAGTTTGCAGGGAGATTTAGGCCAGTTAGAAGAGTGGGCTGAACAATGGCAGATGGAGTTTAAAGCTGCTAAGTGTGAGGTGCTACATTTTGGTAGGAATAATCCAAATAGGACATACATGGTAAATGGTAGGGCATTGAAGAATGCAGTAGAACAGAGTGATCTAGGAATAATGGTGCATTGTTCCCTGAAGGTGGAATCTCATGTGGATAGGGTGGTGAAGAAATCTTTTGGTATGTTGGCCTTTATAAATCAGAGAATTAAGTATAGCAGTTGGGATGTAATGTTAAAATTGTACAAGGCATTGGTAAGGCCGAATTTGTAGTATTGTGTACAGATCTGGTCACCGAATTATAGAAAAGATGTCAACCAAATAGAGAAAGTACAGAGAAGATTTACTAGAATGGTACCTGGGTTTCAGCACCTAAATTACAGGGGAAGATTGAACAAGTTAGGTCTTGATTCTTTGGAGCGTAGAAGGTTGAGGGGGGACTTGATAGAGGTATTTAAAATTATGAGGGGAAAGATAGAGTTGACCTGGATAGGCTTTTTCCATTGAGAGTAGGGGAGATTCAAACAAGAGGACATGAGTTAAGAGTTAGGGGGCAAAAGTTTAAGGGTAACATGAGGGGTAATTTCTTTACTCAGAGAGTGGTAGCTGTGTGGAACGAGCTTCCAGTAGAAGTGGTAGAGGCAGGTTCTTTATTGTCATTTTAAAAAAATTGGATAGGTATATGGACAGGAAAAGAATGGAGGGTTATGGGCTGAGTGCAGGTCAGTGGGATTAGGTGAGAGTAAGCATTCGGCACGGACTAGAAGGGCCGAGATGGCCTGTTTCCATGCTGTAAATGTTATACGGTTATAATCTCAAGATAAGTATATGGTGATGTATATGTACTTTGAAAATAGACTTACTTTGAACTTTGAACTTAGAGTGCTTTGTGTAATCATCATCAACTTACTGTGGGAAAGACATGATTGAACTTTTAAGGATGTAGGGCAGTGATAGAGTTGCGATGTTCTTCGATCTTGGCAATCCATTTGCAAATGTTTTGTCACCATACGAGGAGATATCATTAGTGCACTGTTCATTTGGGGTGTGCCCCTGAACGCTTGGCCTTTATATACTTATCAATCAGCTGATTGGTCATCATTACAGAAACTCTATTGTGATGCAGGAAGGAGTCTCTTCGCTGGTTGGTTATGTGGCAAACTCTATGGCATATAACTATACAGCACACTTACTCAATCCTCATGGAGGGATCAGAAGTGGAGAGACTAAGCAGCTTCAAGTTCCTGGGTGTCAAGATCTCTGAAGTTCTAACCCGGTCCCAACGTATCGATAAACATATCATAGCTATAAAGAAGGCAAGACAGCAGCTATACTTCATTAGGAGTTTGGAGAGATTTGGCCTGTCAACAAATACACTCAAAAACTTCTATAGTTGTACCGTGAAGAGCATTCTGACCAGCTGCATCACTGTCTGGTATGGAGGAGCTATTGCACAGCACCAAAAGAAGCTGCAGAAGGTTGTAAATCTAGTCAGCTCCATCTTGGGCACTAGCCCACGAAGCACCCAGAACATCTTTAGGGAGTGGTGTCTCAGAAAAGCACTCCAGCACCCAGGGCATGTCCTTTTCTCACTGTTACTATCAGGTAGGAGGTACAGAAGCCTGGAGGCACACATTCAGCGATTCAGAAACAGCTTCTTCCCCTCTGCCATCCGATTCCTGAATGGGCTTTGAAGCATTGGACACTATCTCAATTTTAATATACAGTATTTCTGTTTTTGCACACTTTTAATAATCTATTCAATATATGTAATTGATTTACTTGTTTATTTATTAGTATGTTTTATTTTTTTAATTTTTTTCTCTCTCTGCTAGATTATGTATTACATTGAGCTGTTGCTGCTAAGTTAACAAATTTCACAACACATGCCGGTGATAAGAGGCCAGTTCAGTTGTGTCATTTAAGGTAAAATTGGATAGGTATATGGACAGGAAAGGAGTGGAGGGTTATGGGCTGAGTGCGGGTAGGTGGGACGAGGTGAGATTAAGAGTTTGGCACGGACTAGGAGGGCCGAGATGGCCTGTTTCCGTGCTGTGATTGTTATATGGTTATAATAAACCTGATTCTGATTCTGATTCCATGATTGAAAGTGGTTTAGGATATGTGCTTGCATTTATTTATTGAGATACAGTACAGAATAGGGCTTTCCAGCCCGTCAAGCTGTGCCACCCAGCAATACCCCACTTTAATCCTAGCATAATCATAGGACAATGTATAACGTCTAATCAGCCTACCAACCGATACATCTGTGCAATCAGATCCTTCACTTCCTGACCAACAGACTGCAGTCAATAAGGTTAGGCAGTAGCACCACTACCATGATTTCAGGAAGGGGAAGCTGAGGGAACACAGACTTGTCCTCATCAAGGGAGCAGCAGTGGAAAGGGCGAGCAGTTTCAAGCTCCTGAGTGTTACATCTCTGAAGATCTATCGTAGGACCAACCATATTGATGCAATTAAAAAGAAAGCATGACAATTTGAGAAGATTTGGTACAGCACAGAAACAGGCCCTATAGTCCATCTAGTCCATACAGGGCCATATAAAACTGCCTACTTTCATCTCCTGCACCAGTGCCATTGCCCTCCATACCCCTACCATCCATGATCCTCTAAAACATTGAAATCGAGCTCACATGCACCACTTGCTCATTCCACACTCTCATGGCCTTCTGAATGAAGAAGTTTATGTAAGTAAACAAACAAACAAATAATACTGAGAACAGGAGTTGTAGAATCCTTGAAAGTAAGTCCATAGGTTGTGGAATCATTTCACAGCTGAGGTGAGTGAAGTTATCCACACTGGTTCAGGAGCTTCCAACTGTGGACTAATTAATGAATTAGATCCTTATACCATAATATCCCTGCTCTCATCTTCTATCATCCAGCAAATGAAAAAAAGTATCCCATGGAGTATAAATGCAAACTGCTCAACACACACAAAAAATGAGGAATTCAACAGGTCAGGCA
This sequence comes from Hypanus sabinus, assembly GCF_030144855.1. Taxonomy (NCBI): domain Eukaryota; kingdom Metazoa; phylum Chordata; class Chondrichthyes; order Myliobatiformes; family Dasyatidae; genus Hypanus; species Hypanus sabinus. The sequence continues at coordinate 24,940,043 of NC_082707.1, forward strand.
GCACCTATGGAAATAAATAAACAAACAGTCAACATTTCAGACCAAGCCCCTTCATCAGGACAGGAAAGAAAGGTGGAAGAAGCCAGAATAAAAAGGTGGGAGGAGGGGAAGGAGCACAAGCTAGAAGGGGATAGGTGAAGCCAGGTGGGTGGGGGAGGGGAGTGATGAAGTAAAATTCTGGAAGGTGATAGGTGGAAATGGTAAAGGGCTGGAGAAAAAGAAATCTGAGAGGCAATGTGGGTGCACCATGAGAGAAAGGGAAGAAGGAGGGTCCTTAGGAGGAGCAAGTGCAAAGGAGAGTTAAGAGAAGAGACAGTGGGGAAATGAAGAAGAGGGAAGGGAAGGAGGAAAAAAGTCACTGGAAGTTGAAGAAATCAATATTCATGTCATCAGATTGGAGGCTACCTAGTTGGAATATAAGGTGTTGCTCATCTGACCTGAGAGCATAGGAGAAGAGGAGGCCATGAAGTGATATGCCAGAATGGGAAAGGGGATTGGAAGTGAAATGGTTGGCCATAGGAAATCCCACTTTTTCCAGATGGAGCAAAGTGCTTACTGAGGCATCCCTGAATTTACATCAGGTCTCACCCATGTACAGGAGGCCATGTCAGGAGCACCAGGCAGGGTAGACAACCCCAACAGATTCACAAGTGAAGTGCTGCCTCACCTGGAAGGACGGTTTGGGGCCACGTATGGAGGTGAGGGAGGAGGTGACTGGACAAGAGAATCGTGGAAGCAGCAATCCCTGTGGAAAGTGGAGAGTTATGTTATGTTGGGGTCGTAGGTGGCGACAGTAGGAACTCTTTCTCAGTTCAGTTGGAGGAATATGGGATAGGCATGGCTATCCAGGGAATAAAGGAAGTGTGGTTGAAGGCAGCATCAATGGCAGAGTTGTGGGAGTAATCTCTGATGATTCTTATGGCTATCTTGACTATACCTCTTTCCACCCTGTCTCCTGTAAAAATGCTATTCCCTTCTCTCAGTTCCTTCATTGCCACAAAATCTGTTCTCAAGTTGAGGCTTTCTCTTTCAGGATATCAGAGATATGTTCCTTCTTTAAAGATGTGCTTTCCTTTCCTCAACCATTGATGCTACCCTCACCTGCATGTCCTCCGTTCTCCAGACATCAATGCTCATCATCTTCCGGCCATCTTAACAGGTAGGGGCAGGTAGTGCTGAAGAAACGGGTAGGATGCAGAAGGACTTAGATGGCGAATGGGAAAGAAACTGGCAAATGAAATACAAAGTTGGAAAATGCATGGCCATGCACTTTGGTAGTAGAAATAAATGTGCATACTATTCTCTAAATGGGGAAAAATATCCAAAAATCTGAGGTGCAAAGGGACTTGGGTGTCCTTGTGCAGAACAGACTAAAGGTTAACTTGCAGGTCAAGTAGGTGGTGAGGAAGGCAAATGCTATATTTGCATTCATTTCAAGAGGTCTAGAATACAAGAGTAAAGACGTGATGCTGAGGCTTTATAAGGCACTGGTGAGGCCTCACCTTGAGTATTGTGTACAGTTTTGGGCCCCTCATCTGAGAAAAGATGGGCTGGCATTGAAAAGGGTCCAGAGGAGGCTCACAAAGATGATTCCAGGAATGAAAGGGTTATCATATGAGGAACGTTTGATGGCTCTGGTTCTGTACTTGCTGGAATTCAGAAGAATGAAGGGGGATCTCATTGAAACCTTTTGAATGTTGAAAGGCCTAGACAGAGTAGATGTGGAAAGGATGTTACCCATGATGGGAGAGTCTAAGACAAGAGGGCACTGCCTCAGGATAGAGGGTTCTCCTTTCAAGTCAGAGATGTGGAAAATTTTCTTTAGCCAAAGGGTGGTGAATTTGTGGAATTTGTTGCCACATGCAGCTGTGGCGGCCAGGTTGTTGGGTGTTTTTAAGGCAAAGATTGGACATGGCATCAATGGTTATGGGGAGAAGGCCGGGATCTGCGTTTGAGGAGGGGAATAAAAAGGATAAGCCATGATTGAATGGTGGAACTGACTCAATGGGCCAGTTGACCTAATTCTGCTCCTATGTCTTATGGTCTTAACAGGAATAGTGTTCCTCTTGTCCTCACCTACCACTCCATTAGCCTCTGCATCTAACATATCATTTGCTGCAACTTTTGGGTTCTTCAAAGGAACCCTACCACCAAACACATCTTTACCTCTCCCCTCCCACTTTCAACTTTCTGTAGGACCATTTCCTCCTATTTTCCTTTGATCATTCATCCCTCCCCACTAATATCCATCCTGGCACTTATCCCTGCAAATGGCCCATTCACCTCTTCCCTTAATTCCATTCAGAGCCCCAAACAGTCTTTCCAGATGAGGCAATACTTCACCTGCAAATCTGTTGGAGTCGTCTACTATATCCCATGCTCCCAGTGAACTCTCTTCTTCATTACTGAGACCTGACATAGATTGGGAAACCACTTTACCATGCACCTTTGTTCCATTGGCAAAAAGCAAAATTTCCCAGCTACCAACCATCTCAATTCTAATCCCCATTCTCACTCTAACATGTCGGTCTTCTGGCATGGTGATGTCACTCTTAGTTTGGAGGTTCAACACTTAGGTAGCCTCTCACCTGGATGGCATGAATGTCAACTTCTTGAATTTCTGGTAATTCTTTCCTCTTCTTCATTTCCCCATTCTGGCTCCCCTCTTACCTTTAATCCTGAACTGCCTATTACCTCCCCATTAGGCCCCTTCTCCTTCTCTTTTCTCTATGGTCCAGTCTCCTTCCCTATCAGGCTCCTTTTCCACCTATCACCTTCCAGCTTCTTACTTCATTTCTCCCCCCCCCCCCCCCCCACATCCCACTCATCTGGCTTCACCTATCACCTTCTAGGCTGAGCTCTTTCCTCTCCTCCCACCTTTATTTTCTGGCAATTTTCCCCTTCTTTTCCGGTCCTGATGAAGTTATCCTAGCCTGAAACATCCACTGTTTATTCATTTCCATAGTTGCTGCCTGACCCACTGAGTTTCCTCTAGCATTTTGTCTGTGTGGTCCCATAAAATATATCTTCCTATTCATTTCATTTACCTCTATTTCTGCCTTCAAGGATCCTAGGACTTGAATACTGACATCCTTCTATATGTCCTGTGACTCAAACATTCAGAGATTTACCAGGATGCTGCCTGGTTTAGAGAGTATGCATTATGATCAGAGATTAAGGGAGCTAGGGCTTTACTCTCTGGAGAGAAGGAGGATGAGAGGAGACATGATAGAGGTATACAAGATATTAAAAGGAATCGATAGAGTGGACAGCCAGCGCCTCTTCCCCAGAGCACCACTGCTCAATATAAGAGGACCTGGCTTTAAGGTAAAGAGAGGAAAGTTCAGGGGGAATATTAGAGGAAAGTTTTTACTCAGAGAGTGGTTGGTGCATGGAATGCATTGCCTGAGTCAGTGGTGGAGGCAGATACACTAGTGAAATTTAAGAGACTACTAGACAGGTATATGGAGGAATTTAAGGTGGAGGGTTACATGGGAGACAGGGTTTAAGGGTCGGCACAACATTGTGGGCTAAATGGCCTGTACTGCGCTGTACTGTTCTATGTTTCCTTGGATCATCGGATTGCTACAAGTCGAATTGCCATTGTTTGGGTACTACACGATCTTGCATCAAACAAATATGGTCAGGGCCAATCTTCGTAATGCCTGAGTTTTCTATCAGACAGGAGTCTCAAGAAACATCCATTTCCAGTCTCTGACCATCAGCACTTGGTCTATACAATTTATGAATACAGTTGCTCCCATGCTTTCATCCCCTACAGACATAATTAAGTGGATTCAAAGAACTTACAGTGTCTCCTCCTCCAACTTTTCCTCATTTTTGAAACTTTGTACCCTTAATTTTCACTTTTAATATTCTTAGTCAAGTAACTTAAAACTGACAACTGAATGAGTATTCTTCTCAACTTCATAATACAGAGAATCCACAAAGAAAGTCAGGCTCAACAAAAATGAATTCACTCCAAGATGATCTGTCTGTATATAATTCTTGTTTTCTTTATCAATCCCTTAGAGTCATAGATGATTTGCATCTTCTCCAATTCTGTTGGTTAAATTGTGGTCAACAAAACCAATGTGAGAACTACAGACAAGACTGAAACTGCTTGACAGAGCAGGTGGTGACTAGTTCAAAGGTGGAATACTCCTGCTGTTTTCACTGAAGTCTTGCATGATCTTGACAAAGAGATTCAAGGTTGCTAGTACAATCCCAGTTGGTGTTTTTTCCATTTTGAGGACTATGGCACAGGGAGATCCATAAGTCAGTGAGAATTTGAGAATATCCTTGACGTGTAGAACCAACATATTTGATTCAAAGCTTCATTTAGTGTTCAACATGCTCTACTCTCTCTACACCCATGACTGTGTGGCTAAGCATAGCTCAAATGCTATAGCTATACATTTTCTGAAGATAAAAACCATTCTTGGCAGAATCTCAGATAGAGACAAGAGGGTGTACAGGAGCGAGATATACCAGCTCGTTGAGTGGCGTCACAGTAACAGCCTTGCACTCAACATCAGTAAAACCAAACAGCTGATTGTGGACTTCAGAAAGGGTAAGATGAGGGAACATGAACCAATCCTCCTAGAGGGGTCAGAAGTGGCGAGAGTGAACAATTTCAAGTTCCTGGTCACAGCATATTGACGCAGCTATATCAAAGGAAAGACAGAGGCTATATTTATTAGGAGTTTGAGAAGTTTTGGTTTGTCGCCTGAAACACTTGAAATCTTCTACACATGTACCACGGAGTGCATTTTGACAGGCTGCATCGCTGTCTGGTATGGGGACGGGAAGCTACTGCACAGGATTGAAAAAAGCTATAGGAGGTTATAAAATTAGTCAGCACCATCATGAGTACTAGCCTCCAGAGTATCCAAGACATCTTCAAGGAGTGGTGCCTCAGAAAGGTGGGGTCGATTATTAAAGACCCCCACCACCTAAGAGATGCCCTCTTCCATTGTTACTGTCAGGAAGAAGGTACAGAAGTCTGAAGGCACAAACTCAATGATTCAGGAACAGCTTCTTCCCCTCTGCCATCTGATTCCTAAATCAACATCAAACCCATGAAGACAAACAATTTTTAAAAATTATTTCTGGTTTTACACTATTTTTAATTTATCTATTTAATATACATGTTTATATTTAATGTAATTCGTTTTTACATATTTATCATGTTTTGCATTATACTGTTGCCGCTGAGTTAACAAATTTCATGTCATATGCCAGTGATATTAAACCTGATTCTGATTCTGAATTGTACATTTTGGATGTATTAGTAATGATTTTCCAAAGTCTCCTCAACTCTGGATCAGTTTCTGCAGATTGTTTCACTATTTGTTTCATAAACAAAGGAAAGCATACATACAGATCTAATATATGTCATTGGAGTGTATGGGAAGGCTAGCACCTCTGGTGAAGGGGCTTGTTGTGTCCATTCTGGGGCAGCTCATTCACCTTTGGTCCCCACCTGATACTCATCTCTCACCTTTGGCTCTAAGTAGCTGTTTACATTCAAAAGCGACCTCATCCCAGTACACCGCTTTGACAGGTAGTCTAAAACAGGTGAGTGTAGCTGGCGGCCTCATACCCTACTGAGTTAGAGACATGCCGGTCCCAGCATGCGAAGTCAACTTCAATGGAAGGGTGGATGAGATCTAATGTAAAATCCAACGGCCAAAAATTCAGTACTGCAATGCTCCATGGAAAGTGAAGGAGATGACAATGCACAGAATATGTCATGGTCATCCACGGCAACCAAGGAAGACCCCAATATGTGACTTTTGATCGTACCACCAGATTTGGACTTCTGAGGTCAAGAGAGTGGAACTGCCCAAGTGCAATAGTTTTTCCACTTTAAAAACTCTCCCGTTTAGGTTTCCTGTCATTGTTGGACACAATGGACAACCACCACTGCTCCACCATCAAGGCCATTAGAAATTGGGATTGAGAAGACTAAACATGGATTTATCAATGAAAAATCAGGTTTGACAAGCCTAGGCACTTACTCTTGTTTAAAAGTACCAAACAAGCTTTTGACTCAAAATTAGAGTCAAAGAGTCATAGAAAAGTACAGGACAGAAACAGACCCTTTGGTAATCTAGTCCATGCCGAACCAATTGTAATAACAAAATAATGTACTGTACTTCTGAAATTCTGTTAACTTCAATTGAATAAATTTTAGAATACCAAACCTTGACAGTTCTATATTGTACTTTTATTGCTAGAGAACACAGATGAATCCCTATGTGTCAAGATTTTTGCAGATGGAAATAGCTGCAGAGATAAAGAAGGAAGAGTGAATATTGTAGATTATCCAGATTTCAAGATACTTAATAACGTGCTACATGTGAGATTACATTTAAGTAGCAGTTCACAGAGTTAGGCTAACATGGATAAATGAGTTGAGGTCAGCAGGGATGGATGATTAATTAGAGGACAGAAAATGAAATAGTACTAAATTCAGTGGATTCTAGTTAATTGGGTCACATCAAGACCATCTTGGCCCAATTAAGAGGCTGTCCCAATTAACCAAAGTTTCATGGAAATAGTTAAAAGGTATAAAAATTACAAACTGACATTTAACTGAGAAATAATATATTTAAATGAAATACATAGCAAACTAGAACACTACAAATGCCTCTACAGTACTATAAAACTGTGTATTAGTTCCTAATAATTATCAGCAGAAGAATTCATCTGCTGTTCTCTTTAGATAGACTGTCAATGAACAAAACCAGCACCAACACCCAGTGCAGATAATGGAATGTGTTCACACAATCTTCCATCCTCCAAATCTTCACTTTCATTGCAACATTCAAGGTGATTGTCAGTACCTTCAACTTCTTTGTATGTCCTAACATGCTGCAGTAGTAAAATTGTTTCATTTTCACTCCTGGCCATTTCTGGCATCTCCAAGCCTGAATGCTTGAAACAGTTCCAAATTGTCTTACTGCTTATTCCTTACTGACAATCAATGACAAAAAAAACACTGCCTTTTGGAAACAAAAACACACAACTGATACTATTTCAAAGCATAATGTAGAGTGGACTCACAAATGCACGCAACTTAACACTAGTTTGAAACTTGTCAGTAACAGTCTCCTGCTCTAATTAACCAACAGAGTGTCCCAAATAAATAAAGAGAATCCCAGCTATTTTCTCAATTTAGTTTTTGTTCTTTGCGTGTTGTCCCAATTATCTGATGTCCCAATCAACTGAATATGGTTTTCAGTTTGCAGATTGTTAGTAGTAGGACTTCATAGATGCTAGCCCTGGGTTGTCAGCTATTCATAAGTTACATTCAGGACATATTGAAAGACTGAATCATATCCAGATTTACTAATGCTAAAAATATAGATGGAAAGGGAACTGTGAAATAAATACAAAAGCCTAGAAGCTGTTTTTTTTTAATCCATCTTTTAAATTGTTTGACAAAAATGGGGCTGCTGACACTTTGAAGTATTTGCTCCTATTTCTGATGGTCCAACCCATCAAGAAATTAACACTGCCATAAGACCATAAAACCATAAGACATAGGAGCAGATTAAGGCCATTTGGCCCATCGATTCTACTCTGCCATTCAATCATGGCTGATCCTTTTTTTTCCCCTCCTCGACCCCAGTTCCCGGCCTTCTCCCCACAACCATTGATGGCATGTCCAATCAAGAACCTATCAATCTCTGCCTTAAATACACCCAGCGGCCTGGCCTCCACAGATGCATGCAGCGATAAATCCCATAAATTCACCACCCTTTGGCTAAAGAAATTTCTCCGCATCTCTGTCTAGGCTTTCAACATCCGAAAGGTTTCAATGAGATCCCCCCTCATCCTCCTGAATTACAGCGAGTACAGACGCAGAGCCATCAAACATTCCTCATATGATAACCCTTTCATTCCTGGAATCATCCTTGTGAACCTCCTCATTTTAGGTGGCTTATCAATGGTGTCAACAGAGCCTTACCAAGAGGGATTTCTCGCAGGTCCATGGTGGTTATTTAAAAAGGGAGCATCGAGAGCGTTTGTCCTTTGTACATGGCCTACCAGCGGCATCAACAGAGCTCTGCAAACTAATTAAAAGTACAGAAGGGATAAGCAGAGTGGCCGTTGTTGGGGCGGCCATTGTACAGGAGTAGGCCAGTGGCAAGAGTAGAAGCAACAGGCTTTGGCTCAGTGGAGGCTTCAGCTCAGAAGAGGAGTTGGCTCTGTGTAAAGCATCTGTTAAGGTTTTCTTTTTGTTTTTTCCCCTCTCTTACTGTACCATTTAAGTGGCTGTGGTGTGCTCTTAGTGTCAGATGTTGGAGAACTAGGTGAGCCAGAGTCTCCTAGTGAACTACATCTGCATGAAGTGCATCTGGTTGCAGCTCCTTGAAGACTGTGTTAGGGATCTGGAAGAGATAGAAGATGACCTTTGGCTTGTACGGGAGAGCAAGGATAAAATTGATCAAAGTTACACGGAAGTAGCCACCCCAAAGTTGCAGGAGGCGAGTAGCTGGGTGACTGTCAGGAGAAGTGGAAATAGGCAGTTAGAGCCGAGCACCCCTGCGGCCATTCCCTTCAAAAACAAGTATACCCCTTTGGATACTTTTGTGGGGGATGACCTCCCAGGAAAATGCCACAGCGACCAGGTTACAGGCTGAAGGATGGCTGTAGTTGGAAACTGAATGTCCAAAGTTATATATTATATCAGAGGAACAGGAAGATAGGCAGAGGGGGTGGCATGGTTCTACTGGCAAAGGATGGCATCAAATCAGTAGAAAGTGTCCACATAGGATCGGAAGATGTTGAATCCTTGTGGGTTGGGTTAAGAAACTGCAAGGGTAAAATTGATGGCAGTTGTACACAGACCTCCCAACAGTGGCTGGGAGTTGGACCACGGGTTGCAACAGGAAATTGAAAAGGCGAGTCAGAAGGGCAATCTTATGGTAGTTATGGAAATTTTTAACATGTAGGTCGATTGGTTAAATCAAGTTGGTAATGGATCTCGAGAGTGAGTTTGCTGAATGCCTGACAGAGAGTTTTTCAGAGCAGTTTGTCGTTGAACCTACTGGGGATCAACTATACTGGATTGGGTGTTGTGTAATGAACTGGAGGCAATAAGGGAGCTTCAGGTAAAAGAATCCTTAGGAACTAGTGATCACAATAGGATTGTGTTCAACTTGAAATTTGATAGGGAGAAAATACAATCTGAGGTAGCAGTATATCAGTGGAGTAAGGAAAATTACAGTGGTATAAGAGAGGATTTGGCCAAAGTGAATTGGAAGGAGCTGCTGGCAGGGATGTCAGCAGAGTAACAATGGAGTACGTTTCTCAGAAAAATAAGGAAGGTGCAAGATATGTATTCCAAAAATGAACAAGTATGCAAATGGTAAAATAGTATAACCGTGGCTGACAAGGGAAGTCAAAGCTATTGTAAAAGTAAAAGAAAAGGCATACAAAAAAGCAAAAATTAGTGGGAAGATAGAGGATTGGGAAGTTTTTAAAAACCTACAGAGAGCAACTAAAAAAAAAATCAATAGAAGGGAAAAGATGAAATATGAAAGCAAGCTAGCAAATAATATCTAAGTGGATAGTAAAAGTTTTTTTCAAGATAGGGCGACTTGAAAATGAGGCAGGAGAAATAATAATGGGGGATAAGGAGATGGCTGATGAACTAAATTAGCATTTTGCTTCAGCCTTCATTGTGGAGGACATTAGCAGGTTGCCTGATGTTGTAGTGTGTGAAGGAAGAGAAGTGGGTGCAGTTACTATTACAAAAGAGAAGGTGCACAAAAAGCTGAAAGACCAAATGGTATATAAGTCACCTGGACCAGGGGAACTGCATCCTAGGGTTCTGATAGAGGTAGCATTAGAGATTTTGGTGACATTAGAAATGGTCCTTCAGGAATCATTGGACTCTGGCATGGTGCCAGAGGACTGGAAAATTGCAAATGTTACTCCACTCTTTAAGAAAGGAGGAAGGCAGCATAAAGGAAATTATAGACCAGTTAGCCTGACGTCAGTGGTTGGAAAGATGTTGGAGTCAATTGTTAAGGATGAAGTTATGGAGTATTTGGTGACACAGGACAAGATAGTACAAAGTCAGCATGGTTTCCTTCAGGGAAAATCCTGCCTGTTCAACCTGTTGGACTTCGTGGAGGAGATTACAAGTGGGATAGATAAAGGGGATGCAATGTATGTTGTATATTTGAACTTTCAGAAGGCCTTTGACAGGGTGCCACACATGAGGCTGCACACCATGTTAAGAGCTCATGGTATTACAAGAAAGTTACTAACATGGTTAGAGCATTGGCTGATTGGTAGGAGGCAGTGAGTGGGAATAAAAAGATCCTTTTCTGACTGGCTGCCAGTGACTAGTGGTGTTCCGCAGGGGTCGGTGTTGGGACCACTTCTTTTTATGCTGTACATCAATGATACCAAGACTGATAGAGAGCCAGGTACTGTTAAGGAGACAGGTAGGATGCAGAAGGACTTAGACAGATTAGGAGAATGGGCAAGAAAGCAGCAAATGAACACTACTAGTCACTGGCAGCCAAGCAGAAAAGGCTCCTTTTATTCCCAGAAAAGGATATTTTTATTCCCACATGTTCTACCATAATTTCCTTTCATGTATCTCCCTAATCAGTATGTAAATTTCCCATACAAGTTCATCCATGTGTGTGTTACCTATTTCTGACTTACTGACAGAAACTGGATCCAAGAATTGTGACCTGTAGTTAAGTAATCTAGTTCAGTTTCTGTTTTTGATTCCTTAATGAAAAGGAAAAAGGGGTCTGGTCAACCAGTGTCTGCATTACCTAATCATTGCCACAGTCTAACAAACTTCACATACTGTCCAACATGCAAATCTGCCCAGCTGGAGGTGGAACAATTGTGGGTTGATGGCAGAGGGAGATTGATGAAAAGTATGGAGAGCAGTAGCCCAAAGCAGCTCAACTGTCTGAGTCTTTAATTCGGTGAAGACTACAGAGATTTTATCAGGTATATGTGTTAGGATGATGAAGATAAAAACTTTGGTGGCCCAGAGTTCAGGCATATGTAGGGGACAGAGAGGTTTGTGATATGTTTGGAGTTCATAGGTGTGACATATAGAATAGTACAGTGCATTACAGTCCCTTCGGCCCACAATGTTGTGCCGACCCTCAAACCCTGTCTCCCATATAACCCCCCACCTTAAATTCCTCCATATACCTGTCAAATCGTCTTTTAAACTTCACTAGTGTTTATTAGTGTTTAATAAACACTACTAATAGTGTTTATTAGTAACTAAGCAATACAGTAATATAAATGCAAATATATTGAACAGGTTAACAATTATACACACACACACACACAAATATATAATGTCGAAATAGGAACAAAACTAGGCTCTTTCAAACCTCGGGGTAAATGAATACAGTCTTACGATATGATGAAGAGAGTTCAGTTCAGTTCAAGGTAGTTAGTTGAGTAACGTTAGAGAGAGAGAGGTGATGCTGTCGATCTTCCTGTTGTCTTCCGAAGTCCTATTGTGGTCACCGACTGTGACCATAACACGTACGACCGTTCTTCAGTGGTGGAATTATCACCCAGGCAAGGACAGACACACAAATAATTCCCCACCCGTTGCACCTTTTCACTCTGTGAGCCACTGATCGATTTCCCCGAATCGATCCTCCAAAGCCCCCACCTTCCTGTGGGTGCAACAAAGCTCGTTCAGTGTCCGAGCTGTGTGTCTCGTGGCGTGTCTGTCTGCGTCACCGCCGACCTGGCTTTTATCTCCCCATGTTGGATGCCAGCTGTCCGTCAGCCCGCTCCGCCCTGCTCCCTCTGCAGGAACTTTAACAAGCAGGCAGGTGACCTTGGGGAAAAGGTGAACAATCAGCAGAGGAACCATAACATCAATCTTTTGAACAGTTTCTAGCTCTCTCTCTCTCTCTCTCTCTCTCATTGCGTTGGTCGCCTCCCTCTCTCTCTCTTAATACCAGCACCTAGGGTCTATTATAATAGCACATAGGGTCTATTCTGGACCCCGTTTATAGAACATAGAACAGTACAGCAAATTACAGACCCTTCGGCCCACAATGTTGTGCTGACCCTCAAACCCTGCCTCACATATAACCCCCCCCCCTTAAATTCCTCCATATACTTGTCTAGTAGTCTCTTAAACTTCACTAGTTTATCTGCCTCCACCACTGACTCAGGCAGTGCATTCCACGCACCAACCACTCTCTGAGTGAAAAACATTCCTCTAATATCCCCCTTGAACTTCCCTCCACTTAACTTAAAGCCATGTCCTCTTGTACTGAGTAGCAGTGCCCTGGGGAAGAGGTGCTGGCTGTCCACTCTGTCTATTCCTCTTAATATCTTGTATACCTCGATCATGTCTCCTCTCATCCTCCTTCTCTCCAAAGAGTAAAGCCCTAGCTCCCTTAATCTCTGATCATAATCCATACTCTCTAAACCAGGCTGCATCCTGGTAAATCTCCTCTGTACCCTTTCCAATGCTTCCACATCCTTCCTATAGTGAGGCGACCAGAACTGGACACAGTACTCCAAGTGTGGCCTAAGTAGAGTTTTATAGAGCTGCATCATTACATCAAGTCTCTTAAACTCTATCCCTCGACTTATGAAAGCTAACACCCCATAAGCTTTCTTAACTACCCTATGTACCTGTGAGGCAACTTTCAGAGATCTGTGGACATGTACCTCCAGATCGCTCTGCTCCTCCACACTACCAAGTAACCTGCCGTTTACTTTGTACTCTGCCTTGGAGTTTGTCCGTTCAAAGTGTACCACCTCACACTTCTCTGGGTTAAATGATCAATACAAGAGTCTACAGACCTGGTTCCATTTCCACAAGATATCAGAATGATAATATCAATATGAAGCCAGAGTATCAGCTTGTGGCAGATTTCTGCAGCCTTCTTGTTGAAGACCTGCGGATTATGAGACCTGGCTGTTTTGCACAGCCCATGGCTGTGAAAGTGCCCGTCAATCCCAAATTACGTGGCTCAGAATCATTTCAAGTTTCTGCTGGAGACATTAATAGGAATTTTCATTTTACCACATTTAAGCAGATGCACAAGATGGGAAAATATTTCAAATACTTTCTTCATTTCTGATAATTTCTTCATTTTTCTGGTTTGTGCACCAAGTTTAGTGGTGTGTAATTCTTTTCAGAAATGTATATGCTCATGCGGAGAGCTGAATCCAGTTTTTCATTGATGAAAACATATCCACAGAAGTTTTATCTGACTGGTGCATAAATATTTTATGTCTGTTATTCCTCTTCCTCTTCTATCCAAAGTAATGGTAATCTAAGTATGTTTGAGTGTGCATAGTGTTTTTGAAAATTTTTCTTCTCAGTTCTTATTTTTCTTTATAAATTTTCAAGATCAGTTTTGGACCAAGATACTATAGCAAAAGAAGTTGTTAATATGGGTACAGCATGAGCTGTAATTGTCTTTATTATATGTTTACTATCGAGCTCTGTTTGGGAAATTTTCTTACGCCCTGAAGTAAATTCAGTCAAACGTTTTCCCTTTATCGCACTATGATCTATTTTGTTTGCTTGTTGATATCCAGAAATTTGATGTATGTATGGCATCCATTAATCTCGCGAGACCATAGATCTGCACCTGGAAAGTCTTCTCCAGGGAGCAGGCCTGGGCAGGGTTGTATGGAAAACCGGCTGTTGCCCATGCAGCAAGTCTCCCCTCTCCATGCCGCCAATGTTGTCCAAGGGAAGGGCCAGGGCCAACACAGCTTGGCAGCAGTGTCGTCGCAGGAGTTTCTAGAACGAGGTTGAAGACAACGTCGGACTGCCTTAGGGACTCCAGCACCGGATTTGTCCTCAGGGTTTACTCCCAAAGCCTTTCCCATGAGTAGATATGGCCGCAAGGCAGCGGAGTTTGAAATCAGAGTTTTCCCTCTCTTAGATGGACGAGCTCCATCTACCCGAAATCAGATACTTACATGTTTCATATTCATCCATCGGTTGTATTGTACCCTGCTGCTCTGTTTTGTATTCTATTGGCTCCATTGCATCTTTTTTTATGTTTAGCATTCTGCTCTTATCTAGTCCAAAGTTCATGTTCATATCTTTTGAAAACAGTTCTACTATTTGAATTAATTGCTTTAGTTTTACTGATGAAGCTGAGGGTAATTTCAAATCGCCCATGCATAGAAGGTATGACAAGGTATAATTCGTTTTGTTGTTTCTGATTTGATAGTCGATTTTCATCCAATTCAGTAAATTAGAAAATGGGTTTAAAGCAAGAACAAACCATAGTGGGCTTAGAGAGTCACCCTGGAAAATGTCCTTAGTTTATTCTGATAACAGTGATTGTTCTTTTTTGGTTGTTAATAGATAGGTTGTTTATAGTCCGCTAATGCTTCATCAGATGTTGAAGGAATTTCACAAGTATTGAGTTTAGTTTATATATATTAAGAACTTCTATTAACTATGAGTGTGAAACAGAATCAAATGCCTTTTGTAATCAATATAACAACATGAAAGATTATTGATTTTCCACTAGGCTTGATTTTGAATTAGAGAATCTATTATCAGTTGTTCTTTACATCCTTTCATACCCTTACAGCATCCTTTCTGCTGTTCTGTAAGTATATTGCAATTATATACTTGAGTGGTGATTAGTTGTGAGATAAATGATGTTACAATTTTTACAATCATAATCTGTAAACAAGTAATAGAATGATAGTTTAATGGGTCATTTGTGATTCCTCCTTTAGGTAAGAGATACGTTTTAGCTTTTGTCAAAAATTAAGGCACTTTTTCAGGATTTTTAAGACATTTGTTAATATTTATTAATAGATACAATGAAGACAAGTAAATTTTTATACCAATAATTATGAATATTATCACTGCCAGTACTTTTCAGATTGTTATAGCTGAGGGTGGTAAGGGGACAAGCTTCCACTACCTATTAAATGCTCCCAAAGTTGTGCACCTCAAATAGCTTCTGACAACCAAGTCCAACTCCTGGCCTTCGTGTGTGGGTTAACTACTGTGCTTGGCAGAACCGCTTCTTCTGACAGGGTTACTGATGCTTTAAAGCCAGTCACTTCGGGCAGATGGGGCTTGTTAGCTGTGGTTGGCAGCTCATCGAGAAGGAAAACTCTGATCTCAAAACTCCGGCAACACACACAAAATGCTGGTGGAACGCAGCAGGTCAGGCAGCATCTATAGGAAGAAGCGCTGTCGATGTTTCGGGCCGAGACCCTTCATCAGGACTAACTGAAAGGAGAGATAGTAAGAGATTTGAAAGTAGGAGGGGGAGGAGGAAGAGTGAAGCTAAGAGCTGGAAAGGTGATTGGCAAAAGGGATACAGAGCTGGAGAAGGGAAAGGATCATGGGACGGGAGGCCTCGGGAGAAAGAAAGGAGGGGGGGAGCACCAGAGGGAGATGGAGAACAGGCAGAGTGTTGGGCAGAAAGAGAGAGAAAAAAAGGAGGGGGGGAGAAAGCTAAATATATCAGGGATGGGGTAAGAAGGGGAGGAGGGGCATTAACGGAAGTTAGAGAAGTCAATGTTCATGCCATCAGGTTGGTGTTCAGTGAAACGGTCTCCCAGTCTGCAGTCTACACTCTGTCCACCAGAGAAAGCAAGATCTCCCAGTGGCCACACATTTTAATTCCACGTCCCATTCCCATTCTGATATGTCTATCCATTGCCTTCTCTAGTGTCAAGATGAATCCACACTCAGGTTGGAGGAACAACACCTTATATACTGGCTGGGTAGCCTCCAACCTGATGGCATGAACATTGACTTCTCTTACTTCAGTTAATGCCCCTCCTTACCCCATCCCTGATATACTTAGATTTTCTTCCCCTCCTCCTTTTTTCTCTCTCTTTCTGTCCATCACTCTGCCTGTTCTCCATCTCTCTCTGTTGCTCCCCTCCCCCTTTCTTTCTCCCTAGGCCTCCCGTCCAATGATCCTTTCCCTTCTCTAGCTCTGTATCCCTTTTGTCAATCACCTTTCCGGCTCTCAGCTTCACCCCCGCCCCCCCCCCCCCCCGTCTTCTCCTATCATTTTACATTTCCCCCTCCCCCTCCTACTTTCAAATCTCTTACTATCTTTCCTTTCAGTTAGTCCTGACGAAGGGTCTCGGCCCAAAACGACAGCAGCGCTTCTCCCTATAGATGCTGTCTGACCTGTTGCGTTCCACAAGCATTTTGTGTGTGTTGCTTGAATTTCCAGCATCTGCAGATTTCCTCGTGGTTGCATCTCTAACCTCTGCTGCCTTGCAACTATAGCCACTCTTGGGGAAGGTTTTGGGAGTAAACCCAGAGGAGAAAACCCAGAGCTGGAGTCCCTAAGGCAGTCCTACATTGAGTTCAATGCTGACTGGCAACTCCTCCGATGCTGCTGGTACCGAACTTTATCGGTCTCTGCTGTTCCTTTGGGTTTGTCGGATGCTTGGAGAGGGGAAGCTTGCTGCCTGGGCAACAGCTTGCTCTCCATATCGTACAGCCCAGGCTTGTGTATCATGTAGACAGCTAGGATGCAATATACATGGTCAACTCTGACTGACGGAGACCATCACCTCAGCTCACTTCTCCAGTTGTGGGTATTTGTTATAACTGCTTTTAGCATATCCATTGTAACTTCAGATGTTTGTAAGCCTTTTGTGCGTTCTTTTCCCTCCCTAATCCAGTTTTCTTCTTGACTGTGCGTCACCCGAGTTGACCAGATATTAGACCAAAAGTTCATTCTCTCTGTGTTTGCTGGGAGTTCTGTGATAAGGTTGTGACACTTTGGCTCGTTGCACTTAGTTTCAATGTCCTGTATAAACATTGCACATTGTTTCTGAACTGATAATTCTGTCTTCTTCAACTGGCTCATTTCATGCATCTATTTAGTCTGGCTTTGTTTGAACCAAACTTTTGTCTTAGGGTATTTATACATTCTATTATGCTTTTGTTAGGTTGATTGTATTGCAGGCTTTCGCAAATAAAAACAGCGGAGATGTTTTATACTTAGGAAAAAAATGTATCAACAATTTATTGTACTCCAAAATCTGAACACAAAGCTCAGTAAAAGTACTTTACGTAACTACGTCATCACGTCAGACCAACCTCTTAAAGTGAACCCCAGCTCAATGTTGGTGGCTGTAAATTATGTACGTTTCCACCAATTACATTACCCTACATCAGCCCCTCCGGAACTCGCTAAAACCAGCATTGTAAGCCTGATCAGAGTTCGGATGAGCCTCTCGGCTCGGGTCCTATCTTCAAAGGGTGGAGGAAGAGTACAGGTCTCTGGCTCATCCACAGGCATGTTGACAAGCTCATGGTCACGTCATGATGGCAGGGGCATGTTAGCAGAACCCACCAAATCTTGGTGGGCTGATTTAACACATTCAGGTTTACTCCTCTTATCTATGATAAAACTCTTTTCTCTCTATTCCAAAATGTATAACGGGCCATCGTAATGGACCTAAGAGAATGCTGATGTGCAGGTGGATGTAATAAAATGAGGCAGAATATAGGTCAACAGGAACCTAAGAATGCTTGCTATATGCCATGATGGGAGGTAGGACGAGATACAAAGAAATTACTGAGGAGGGTGAAGCACTGTTGAGAGGCCGACCAGGTAGTCGTGGCACAGGAATAAAATTACCTTGCAATCATAACGGCAACAACAGATGACTGCAGTTCCTCTATTGGAGCTGTTCTGAGCCCCAGCAGGACCCACGGCAGACAATCACGCCAACACTCATCTGTCAAGGAAGCCCTCAAAGCAGCCTTGAGGGAGCGGTGAAACCCCTCACATTGGCCGTTGCACTGCAGGTGATGCGCTGTGATGTGATGTACCCTAACGCCGGGGTTCTGGGCCATCACAGCACAGAAGCTGATGTGAATTGAAGACCATGGTCAGAGGAGCTATCAGATAGGGTGCCCAACCGAGCAACTCAGGCGCTGATAAATGCCCGAGCCATGTCTGCAGCCATAGAGCGATGACCTCTGGCCACCTGGGAGTACGGTCCTCCATTGTAAACAGGTATGTGAAACCGCAGGGGGAAAGGATGTGGTCAAACCATCACTCAACAACCTCAAATGCTGCCTGAACATGACAGTCAACTCTTGCCCACTGCCACTCCGCAGACAGGCTGCAGTCTGATCACGCACATCCTTTCTAAGGCCGTACCACACAAACTTCAGTGCAATCGGTTTTCGTGAAGCCTTCCGACACGAATGCAAGAGGCCACATATGGAGTCAAAAGCAGTCTGCCTCCAATTTGCCGGCATTACGGGGTGAGAGCGACGGGTTGAGACATCCCACAGAAGAGAAACTCAGCTTCCCCGAATGTCAGCCAACCGCAGGCCTGTGACTGCCATTCGGTAATCCTGGACCTCTGGGTCAGTAGCTTGGTTGGCTGGCACATCAGCACAGTCAACCCCTTTATGTATGGCCTCAATCATGGCATTATTTTTCCCCTTAATGTATTGCATATCAGTTGTGAACAATGTTTCCTTGAATTTGTAATGACCAGTGTGTGCTAAAATTTTGTGCTGTGCGATTTTTTGACCAGCGACAACAACATTTGTGCACTAAACTTTATGTATAAAGGTATTCATTTTTTATGGCTTGCAAAACACTGTCAATAAGAACTTCGATCTCCTCTGGGTTTGACTGTTTTCCATTTCATTCATCTGCATTCTCCCAAAACATACACAGCAGACCTGTGGTGAGTAATGAAGGATTTTCCCACTGGAGTTATTGCACACCATCCATATGTGATTTGTTTGCTAAATGGTGCTTTAAAAAGTCAAGTTTCCAAATATCACTTCACGTCTTCCCACTTGCAAATTATCCAGCAACTTTTGCATCCCTACAACACACACAGATAACACCAGGGTCTGAAAAGTAAATAAAGATTTCTTGTAGCTGTATGTTCCTGATCTCATGAGCTTTTGGTTTATCAGTTTGCAAACTCCACATCGTCAACACCATCTGCATCAGAAACCGGAAAACAAAATGTGATTGTGTACGATCGCGAAATATACCTAAAATGCCAAAGAGGTAGAAGGTGATAACCTTTAGTGTACAGTTTAAATTCGTTTGTGTGCTAGCAGCAAAAGGTGTGTGTGCACACACGCGCACACCTTAGCAGGAACATTGTTTGTGAACTCCGATATTTCAGCCAGATGGCGTTGCTACCACGCAGTCCAAGAGCCTGATATTTTGGCCATTGCGTGCACAATGAGTTTGTGATCAATGAATGCTGAAATGGTGACCCTCTAGATGAAAACAAAAATGGCAGACAGCCAGATAGAGACCAAGAGGCTCACAGGGAAACTTGCTGTAATTCCTTTCGGGGGGCGGGGGGGCGGAGCTGCCAGCTGAAGAAGGCCAGCAGCTGCCACGCGCATCTGACCAACTGATCGCGTCCAGCACCCACAGTACTGTCTGGAAGGTCAGTAGTAATAGTATAGTTGTTGAGAAGTGGATGCATCAGTAGGGTCGCATCAGAAGGAGTTTGCTTTGTATCATCAAATGCCCTGGTCATGGCCACTGACTGGTCAAGTGCGTGATTAGGGGTATTGCCTTTGAGTGCACTGTACAGAGGAAGACCAAGTTCAGCAGCTCGAGGAATGAAATGGTAATAGAAATTCATCATGCCTAAAACTCCTGTAGTTTTTATTAGTGTAGGATCATGGGAAATCCAGAATAGTTACTTTTGATGGGAAGGGTTTCACACCTTCTGTGGAGATGCGATGGCTGAGAAAATCAATGGTTGACACCCCAAAATGGCACTTAGCAGGGTGTGTTCAACCTGTGTTCGCTCAAGTGCTCGGAGAGTGTGTGGACATGAGATGCGTGTTCAGATTCGGATGCACTGGTGACAAGTATGTCATCCATGTAAGGTAAAAGAAAGCCTAACTCTTCTAATACACACACACACACACACACACACACACACACACACACACACACACACACACACACACACACACCTGTTGAAAAGCCTGTGCTGACTTTTTTCAGTAGAACGGCATGTGCAGAAACTCAGAAGTTTCAGATGACCAAGTAACGATCTGTGGCCTCATTACATCAGTAACCAGGAGCAGCAATCACCATCGGACTTAGGGACCATATGGAGGGGCTACTCAACTGGCGTACAATGCTAAATCATTCCATGTTAGGAAACTCAGTCTTCACAGTTGTCAGCTTTTCTGAGTCTGGTCTGTGCGTGGGCATGGACTGGCAAGCCAATTGTGCTTTATGTAACTAGGTCATCATGTCAGACCAGCCTCTTAAAGTGAGCCCCAACTCAAAGTCGGTGGCTGTGAATTACGTACATTTCCAGCAATTACATTACCCTACAATATCTTGTATGGACCTGATATTTCTTCAGTATTTCCTCAGTTCTTCTCGCAACTTTCTTGCTTGGGTTATCCAGTTTATATTCCATTCTACTCTTAAGCTTTCAATTTTGTTTTCTAGTCTCTTCTGCCATTTTGGTGCTCTAGTTTCATTAGTCTGTTTTGGGTTTCTATGCACGAGTCCCAATATTTTGGAGCCATTATATTGCACCGCTGTTAATGTTGCACTATCTGCTATTGTGTGTAGTTCTTCAAATGTTTCAAGTTTTCTTCAATATTATAGTAATATATTTTTGAGTATTAGGAATTTTTTGCAAATTTTGATGATGTAATTTGTTTTGATACATAAGGACTTTTGTTGGATCAATTCCCATATATACTGTTAGTGTCGTGTTAAATATTAGGATAATATTGTCTTTAAGCACAGCTTTGTCAACAGCATTCTGTGAAGGCTATTCATCTGTGTTAATGCTGTTACTGTCCAGTTGTGAAGCAGTTGAAATAATTATATCTTCATCAGTGCTTCAGTGGGTTACATCATCATTAATTTCTTGAGCTGTATTGTTGTATTGTTTAGGTTGGTTTCTTTCCAGCTCTTGTGCAACTTCATGTTTATTTGGTTTAACATATCCATTGGGATTAAGTTACTTTTTATTATCACTCTAAGTTAATCTGTTATTTGATGTGCATTTACCTCCATGAAGGGATATTGTGCTATAAACTGTTAATAAACTTTGTCCCTGGATGCTGCCATGTCAGTCTCAAGTTCCATTATTTAATACTATACATGCATAATTATTATTATGATTATAAAATTTATTTTTCTCTCAGATCAGGCTGGTAAAACCTAAGGTACGGGCATAGCCAAGCATGTGTGAGTGTACATAATGTTTTCTGAAATTTGTCATTGCAGTTCTTATTTTTCTTCGTAAATTCTCCAGATAGGTTTCGGACCAAGATATTATGCCAAATGAATATGTTAATATGGGTATAGTGAAAGTATTTATTGCCTTTGTTATATTTTTATTATTGAGCTCTGTTTGTCAGATTTTCTTAAGCTTTGAAGTAAATTCTGTCAAAAGTTTTTCCTTTATCACACTGTAATCTATTTCCTTTGCTTGTTCATATCCCAGATACTTATCTGTTTCATATTCATCCATTGGTTGTATTGTATCCTGCTGCTCTGTTTTGTATTCTATTAGCTCTGTTGTACCTTTCTTTATATTTAATGTTCTGCATTTATCCAGTCCAAAATTCATGTTTATAAGTTCAAAAATACTATTTAAATTAATTGCTTTAGCTTTACTGATGAAGAAGCATTTAATTTCAAATCATCCCTGTATATTATTGTTATTATTATTATTTTGAAATTACAGTTTGTTGTCTTTTGCACAAGGGTTGTTTGTGGTTTCTCACTGATGCTATGGTGTATCTACTCTGAACTCCTGAGAGAAAGTGAATTTCAGGGTTGTATATAAGGCCGTAAGACATAGTGCAGAATTAAACCACTCGACCTATTGAGTCTGATTTGCCATTCTATCATAGCTGATTTACTATACCTCTCAACCCTAATCTCCTGCCTTCTCCCTGTAACCTTCGATGACCTGAATAATCAAGAACATAACCTCCACTTTAAATATACTCAATGACTTAGCCTCCACAGCCGTCGATGGCAATGAAAGCCACAGATTCACCACCCAGTGGCAAAAGAAATTTCTCCTCATCTTTGTTTGAAATGGATGTCCCTCTACTCTGAGGCTATGGCCTCTGGTCCTAGACTCACCCACTAGAGGAAATACCCTCTCCATATTTACTCTTTCTGGGCTTCTCAATATTCAAGAGGTTTCAATTAAATCCTCCCTCATTCTTCTAATCTCCATTGAGTACAGGCCTTGAGCCATCAAACATTTTTCATACATTAACCCATTCATTCTTGGGATTAATCTCATAAACGTCGTCTGGATTCTCTCCAATGTCAGTACATCTTTTCTTATAGAAAGGGGCCCAAAACTGTTCAAAATATTCCAAGTGCAGTCTGACCAATACCTTATAAAGTCTCAGCATCACATCCTTACTCATATATTCTAGTCCTCTCAATATAAATGCTTACGTTGCATTTGTCTTCCTTGCCACTGACTCAACCTGCAAATTAATCTTTAGGGAATCCTGCACCAGGATTCCCAAATCCCCTTGCATCTCTGACTTTTGAATGTTCTCCTCATTTAGTCTTTGCCTTTATTCCTTCAACCAAAGTGCATTACCATACACGCCCTTACATCATATTCCATCGGCCACTTCTTTGTCCTTTCTCTTAGTCTGTCTAAGTCCTCTGCTTCCTCAGTACTACCATCCCCAACACCTATCTTTGTATATTCTGTAAACCTGGCCACAAAGCCATCAATTGCATCATCCAAGTCATTGACATATAACATGAAAAGATGCAGTCCCAATACCGACTCCTACCTCCAACTGCTCCAAAACCTCAGCCTTAATAATTCACTCCAACATCTTAATAACCACTCAAGTCAGGCTAACTGGACTATAGTTTGTTTTCTTCTGCCTCCATTCCTTCTTAAAGAGTGGTGTGACATTTGCAATTTTCCAATCCTCCAGAACCATTGCAGAATTTAGTGATTCTTGAAAAATCATTAGTAATGCCTTCACAATCTCTTCAGCTACTTCTTTCAGAACCCTTAGGTGTAGTCCATCTGGTCCAGATGACTTACCTGTCTTCAGACCTTTCAGCTTCCAAGCACTTTCTCCTTGGTAATATTCACCTCAGTCCCCAGACACTCTTAAATTTCTGGCATACAGTTTGTGTCTTCCATAGTGAAGACTGACGCATAATTCCTAATAAGTTCATTTGCCATTCTTTGTCTCCCATCACTACCTCCAATGGTCTAATATCCACTTACATCTCTCTTTTACTCTTTATATATCTCAAAAAAATGGTATCCTACTTTATACAATTAGCTAGCCTTAGTTGTATTCTGTTGCAATCCTATAAAAGCTTCCCAATCCTCTAACTTTCCACTATTTTTGTTACATTATATGCCCTCTCTTTTCCTTTTATACTGTCTTAGACTTCCTTGTCAGCCATAGTTGTCTCATCCTCTCTTTAGAATACTTCTTCATCTTTGGGTTTTGACACACCATCAATAACTCTCGGAGACATAAGTTAAGGTAGGCTTTTATTGGCTGAAAGAAAGCACAAGCAGCAAGCGACCACCACACAACATCCTGGAGACTGAGGAAGGAGCAGTGCCTCCAATCGCCTTTGTACCGCGGTCTGTGGGAGGAGACACAGGAGCAGTCAGTGGGAGGGGGCGTATCCAGACAGGAATATGTAGTTCACCACAGTTATATCTATCTTGTGCCTTCTGAATTGCCCCCAAAAAACTCCAGCCTTTGCTATACAGTAATCACCCCTGATAGTGTCTCCTTCAAATTAACTTTGGCCAGGTCCTCTGTCATGCCACTGTAATTCCCTTTACTGCACTGTAATAATGATACATCTGACTTTATCTTCTCCATCACAAACTGCAAAGTAAATTCTATCATATTATGATCACTGCCTCCTAAAGATTCCATTACATTAAGATCATTAATCATACCTGTTTCATTATACAACACCCAATCTAACCCAAGTGGGCTCAAAGACAAAAATCCAAAATCTAAAAATCCAACCAGTAGGCATTCTATGAATTCACTTTCTTGGCATCCAGCACCAGCCTGATTTTCCCAATCTACCTCCATATTGATATCCCCCATACCTATTGTAACATTTCCCTTATTACATGCCTTTTCTATCTCCCAATGTAATTTTTATCCCACATCTTGGCTACTCTTTGGGGGCCTGTATCTAAGTTCCATTGCAGTTTGTTAACTCTACCCACAAGGATTCTAACATCTTCCAACCCCACGCCACCTTTTTTGTAGGGATTTAATTTCATTGTTTACCAACACAGGTATCCCAAACCCTCTGCCTACCTGCCTGTCCTTTTGCTAGGAGATGTATCCTCAGATGTTAATCTCTCAAATATGATCTTCTTTCATCCACCACTCAGTGATGCCCACAACATCATATATGCCAGTCTCTAAATGCTCGACAAAATCATCCACCTTATTCCATATAATACTGAGTGCATTCAATTTTAATACCTTTAGTCTTGCATTCATCACCATTTTCCCTTTTGCCCTTATGTTACACTTCAACTCATCCCACTGACAGTTATTCTTCCCTCTCATCTTCCTGTCCTACATCACAGACTCACTATACAATGCATCGACTTGTATAGCAATTGCCCCATCCTCAACCATATCACTTTGGTTCCCATTCCTCTGGCAGTTTAATTTAAACCCTCCCCAAAACCTGCCTGCAAGAATATTAGTCCCCCTTAGGCTCAGGAGTGTCCTTTTTGTGCAGGCCATGACTTCCTCAAAGGAGATCCCAAAGATCCAAAAATTTGAAACCCTGCTCCCTGCACCACTTCTTTAGCTACTCATTCACCTGTACTATTATACTATTCCTATCCTGACTACCATGTGCTACTAGGAGTAATCCAGTGAATACTACCTTGGAGGTCCTGCTCTTCAGACTCTTCTGTAACTCAATATATACACTGTTCAGGAACTCTTCCCTCTTTCTACCTATGTCATTGGCGTCAATGTGCACCGTGACCTCTGACTGCTCACCCTCTCTCTTGAGAATCTTCTGCAGCCACTCAGAGACAATTTGGACCTGAGAACCTGGGAGGCAACCTGTCATTCTTGCTTCTCTTTCATGGCCACAGAATCTGCTGCCCGTCCACCGAACTATTAAGTCTCCAATCACCATCACTCTGCCTGAATTTACCCTACCCTGTTGAGCCTCAGAGCCTACCACAGTGCCACTGGCCTGGCTATAGCTGCTGTGCCCTGATGGGTCATCCTTCCATCTATATCCAAAGATGTGTACTTGTTGCTGAGAGGAATGGTCACAGGGAAACACTGCACTGTCTGCTTACTCCCCTTACTTCTCCTGGTGATCAACCATCTATGATCTGAAGCCCGCACTCTGGGTGTGACCATCATCCTGTATGGTCCTGAGTACATCCTGCTCCAGTTCCAATTAGGAGCTGAAGTTTCGAATACTTCCTGCAGACGACATCATGAGGGAGACCATTAGGTACCCTGTAATCCCACATCACACAGAAGGAGCATTCCACTGTCTGAACTATGATCCTGCCTACACTTGGTATATCTGAAACTAGCCTGTGCATGTTCGCACTGAAGCCTTTTGAGCCAAAGCCTGACCACTCTATCACTGGCCCACTCTAACAATGGCCGCTCTACTTACACTTCACCTCTTTAGGCCCCTGCTGAGTGCCTAAAGGATCATGATGATTGTAGCCCACCAAAAGGTTCTCAAAGGCCCCGAGTTCATTGAAAAGCTCATGCAGCCTCACCAACAAATGGCCTCTTGCAATGATTACAGATTGCTGAAAAGTTCTAAAATTCCTTGAGCTCTTTTTAAACCTTGTGCTGCCTCACAAATGAATTAATTCTTGCATTGATTGCTGCCCACCTTATACAGTGAGTTACAATCATATATGCACTTGGTGACATTTATGTGCTTTGATAATGAATTTAATGTGAACCTTGCAATTTGAAATAATAATTTTCCAGAAAGGTGGATACTTATTTATTACAAAAAGCACTATAAAATCATCCCTTGACCATATTTCAAAATTACATTTGGCAGTGCAAAGCAGCATAAATTTATCAAAAACTGGAGTTGATGTTTGAGAGCAACTGCTGGAGTCTTGCTCCAGACGTCTTTTCCTGAAATGTGTGCATTACAGCGAATCTACCATAAACAGTTATAACAGTATTATATAGCCATTACTAATTGCTGCATACAACCATTACACAGTCAAGGACATTATAGTTGCATGTATTTGAAACAGACACGGACCAAGATAATGAAACCTTCTTAAAGCCATTTGATTTTTGCTTTATTCAGGGAAAAATAATACCAGGATGGAGATCGATCTCTGGATGAATGGCTGTAAAGAAATAACTTCTGATACCCTGAGGATGAAAACAATCAAATAAGTATACTGTATGTTGCATTCATGATACATAACATATGAGGGGTGATTGATAAGTTTGTGGCCTAAGGTGGAAGAAGTCAATTTTAGAAAACCTAGTACATCTATCTATCAACATATTCCCCTCCTACATTTACACACTTAGTCCAGCAGTCGTGGAGCATACAGATCTTGGACCTCCAGAAAGTGTCCACAGCAGGGGTGATTGATAAGTTTGTGGCCTAAGGTGGAAAGAGATGAGTTTTCCAGCTCTCATTATATGCACATGCAGTTCAACTCTCAGAGTGATTATGCAGAAAGTTTGAAGTTAATAATTCATCTCCTACCTTAAGCCACAAACTTATCAATCACCCCGATGAGTTATTAAACTGATGTTATTAACTTCAAACTTTCTGCATAATCACTCAAAGGGTTGAAGTGTATGTGCATGTAACGAGAGCTGTATAACTCATCTCCTTCTACCTTAGGCCATGAACTTATCAATCACCCCTGCTGTGGACACTTTCTAGAGTTCCAAGATCTGTATGCTCCACGACCACTGGACTAAGTGTGTAAATGTAGGAAAAATAAATGTGCTATGTTTTCTAAAATTGACTCCTTCTACCTTAGGCCACAAACTTATCAATCACCCCTCATAGATTGTGGAATTCTGATTCCATCACCTATGGACTCACTTTCAAGGACGCTAGAATTCATGTTCTCAGTATTATTTATTAACTTTTTTATTTATTTTTATTTACATAATTTGACTTATTTTGCAGAGTGGCTGTTTGTCATTCTTTATGTGTAGTTTTCCATTGGTTCTATTGTATTTCTCAGTTCCACTGTGAAAACCTGCAAGAAAATGAATTGTGAGGCAATATAAGGTGAAATATACATACTTTGATACAAATTTACTTTGAACATTAAATTTTATTAATATTTTAGAGCAGGTAAAATGTTTTGGAATCAGAAAACTAAAGCTAAGGTGAATGATAATGCAAGCAAGGAGCTGCGTGAGAGACAACTAAGCACTGGAAACACTGGCAAGCCAAGAGAGCATTTGGAGCTTCTGTAAAAGGTGGCAATTAGTGATGTGCAGCAGTGTGACATCACTGAAGCACAGCGGAACCAACAGTGCCAGCAGCCGCACTTGGATCAACAGCAGTAACAGCAGCTGCATATTCATTGAATGAAAATGTTTCCTGTTACGGTAAATGTCTTCACTCTCTGAAGATGCTCAAAGGCATGCAAGTGTGGAGACTATTACTCCCAGGACATTAGAAACCCAGTCAAAGCGTAAAACTGCCGTTTGATCTACTGTTAGTACAGCTGGGCCCTAGGAAAGCCTTTATAACAAGGTGTCCTGCTGACCATTGCAGTAATGACCTTACTGACACATTGTAAATGAAATCTCCGCATATGGAAGATATGCCACCTGTTGTATATGAAGACTGGTAACAACTTAAAAGATTAGAAAAGTAGTTAGCAAAATTAATGCCAAGTAGTACCTGGCTGATAGTATATAGATTTTTCTGTGAATATGAACTGAACAAACAAGTTATGTCAAGATCTGTAAATCTGTTTATATTGAAGGTATCATTCTTGAGAACCAATCTTGACTTCAGAATAAATGCAAATCATTACTCAACTGTAATCTGCAATGTAATAAGAAACCAGCCACCATTCCAATTAGAACAGGTATTCCTTCATATGTCAATTTCTACACACCTCATTCAGGTCACCTCTGTGTGATTTGTATTCCCTTGAGCGCTTATAGCTTTTCAAAGGATATAAAATCTGTCAAATTTTTTCAGATGTTGGATTCTTGAAGTCCTTTTATTTTATCACAGTGAAAAAAATTTAAAAAAAGATTGCTTATAATATGACAACTCTATCAGCTTTCAGAATGTTCCAAAGTATTATCCATTCTATCCTGTGCATTACAAACTCCCCCAAAGAGCTATGTGATAATGATCTGATTTAGCAATGATAACTGAGTGACAATATTAGCCAGAGGAGAATTTCCTGATCACTGAAGTTCCCTTAGGTCTATAGGGCTTTGCTTTAACATCTCATTCATTCGATGAATGTCTCCAAAATTGAAGCACACTGACAGTATTGCACTCAAAGTATCTGAATTTTTATGCCCAAATTTCCAGAGTGTAATCCCAAGCTGAATTTTCTCATAACTCAGAGGTGAGACTATTAACAGTGAATGCAAAAAGAACTAAGAAGTAGTAATAACTATTTTGCAAAACCATGGTCACTGTCATGTTTCTCATAACTAGAGGTTATAACTTACTGGTGGTGTAGACCTTTCTATGAACTGCTTAAAGACATAGGAGGATAAATGCTCAAATTATTTTTTAAAGAATAAGACATGCATGAATTACTCTAGCTGCAGATTGCATTCATGCAAATATTGCTTGTTGGTACTCATGCACCCTAAAGAAATGAATCTTCTTTTCCCCTTACACTTAAACAGTTAATTAATTGGCAAATAATTATAACACCGCCACAGGATTTGCATGAGGACCAGATGGGATTGGGCAATTGCTGGCCAATTTTTTAGTAACTTCCTTCTCACTTTAGTTGCTGCAACAACCTTGCAGTATAAATATGGCTGTTTTAGCAAAAGAGTGAACTCATAAGTATTCAGAGTTGTCTACAAACACACCTGTATTATAAAGTCAGGAGTAAATATTTACATAGGAATATGTTATTGTCATCCAAACTTATCTGCAGTGTAGATGAGAAAAAGGGCACTTGGAAGCATAAGTATTGAAGCAAGAGTCTTCAAGCACACAAAAATGCCTCTACAGTGATAGAAGTTTCAGTCAGTTCTGCAGATTTCACATACTTTTATTTTAATTGGTGAAGAGTGTTTATATTTTCTGTAGAGTCTGGAAAATACAATGTCTATAACTAAAAGCATGTAACACTTAGAAACTCCATACAGTCGACAGAATGCAAGAATTAGAAGTAAGAAAAACTGTCAGAATTAATTCCCTTTTAAGTGTATCCAATTCTCTCTGAAAACTGCAATTGAAAATAGCAATCAATATTTCTAACCATATATATCATGCTTCTGTCTTTTTGTTGTTTTAGAATAATACTCTCTTGTTTTGGTGGTGTTGACTCTGGATTGATCCAAGTCATTTGGGTTCACCAACATACAGGTCAACTGAGCACCTAGCAAGGAGAAGCATCAAATTTTGATGAAAGAAAAATAATGTAAAAACGAAACTACACTTTATTTATCACAGGAGAATGTTTTTGTCTTTATGTTCCAGTGGTCACCTGGGGATTTGTACTAATGTTATCTATGGCTCAAATGCTTCTTTCGGTTAAGGAATATAAACATGAAACAGGTGGTTAAAAGAACACAGTTCCTACCTTCTATCCATTCTAGCATTGCACAGCTGAACACACATTCAGCAGCAAGAAAGATCCTATAATGGTTCTATTCAAAGTCATCATAAACTGCTGTCTAGTTAGTTGCTAATTGCTTTTTACTGGGTGTTACTGTGATAATACAAATGTTTAATGCTTTGGGAGCCTTTGACGTTGCTTATGAATACAACATGATTCAGCAGAAGCCAATGGACTTTATCCTGACATTAAAGCTTCTGCAAAAAAGAAACAGTTGTTCCCAGACTTGAGTGTGTTAGAAAGCAAACACAAGAGATTCTGCAGATGCTGAAACTCCAAAGCAAGGCACACAAAATGCTGAAGGTGCTCAGCACGTCAAGCAGTATTTTTCAATTCTACAAAAAGCAAAATATAGTGTTTTCTAGAAATCTGAAATAGAAACCGAAGATACTGGAAATAATCTGCTGCATATGTTGAGGAAGGGATAGTTAATGTCTCATGCCAGCAAGCTTGCAAACGCAAGGGCATAATGTAATGATCATCCTCATATTTCCAACCTTTCTGATCTTATGATTGGCCTTTTAATTGCCTGATATCTATCCATTGTTCATTTTAGAGAGTTCCTCTTCTTCTTGGGGAATCCTTTGGGATCAAGGATCAATTGCTTCTATCCCGGTTTTGTGGCTGCTGATGTGACTGATGAGGCCAATTGCTGGCACTTCCAAATACAGAGCAGGAGATGGGCAGGCAGTTGAGTTTGTGAGGTAACGCAGCATCTTTGGAGGGGAATAAGCTGTCAATGCTCTGGACCGAGACTCTTCATCAGGACTGGAATGGTACAGGGGAGAAAGGTGAATAAGAAGGTAGTACTTCTCTTGGGATAAAGCGCAAAACAGTGAATAAATAGGATGCACATGGAGCAGGGCTAGAATAGGAAGAAGGGGGAAGATGTCAGCTCAGATCTGAGAGATACACCTGTTGAGAAATTTAACAATTTCCTTGCACATTCTACTACCCAAATCTCCATGCGGAACAGCGTGGGAGCCGTACTCTGTTTCAATGAGGCTCTCCTTGCTAAAAGGTACTACATACGACAGTCTTGACTGCACACTGATAGCAGAGCAAGTACTGCATTGCTAGATGCTATCAGGTATCTGTAGTAAAAAGATGCATGTTTTTAACTATAAAGATAGTTTGTAGTTGACGGATGAGATACCGGACCACACTATAGAACTTTTTGGCTTCTCTCTGTCCCAGGCGGACAGGTCAAAAAACCTCTCTGGGAGGAGTAAAGGAGGAGGGGTATGCTTCATGGTCAACAATGCTTGTTGCGATCCCCAAAATGTACATGCTTTCAATTTCTTTTGTTCCTCAGACCTGGAATACCTGGTGCTGCTGTACAGACCTTACTGTCTGCCTAGGGAGTTCCATGGCTGTTATCATCAAATGGAGTACATTCCACCGCAGGCTGCTACTGACCTGGCTCTCAAGGAACTGGACGAGACCATCAGCACGTTGGAGAGTGCACACCCGGAGACTGCCTTTATCGTTGTTGGTGACTTAAAAAAGCGTCTGAAATGCACACTGGTACAAACTCGCACACACAATATCAAACCGCACACCATGCACGTTTACAGAATACACTTTATAAATCTTACTAGAACTAAGTGATTGATAGCGATACAATATATATGAAAGAAAAGAAAGGAAAGAAAAGGCGCCAAAACTTATCAGGGTTCAGTCAATTAGTGCACAATCATTGGCGTTCAACCATCAAAGTCTTTGGTCCACTATTCGATCTTCTCCGACCTCCATGACCCGCGTGCCTGGGACCAACCTCGGTGGTCGACCAGAGCGCATCCAGCAACGTCTGCCTTCCTCGCAATCTCCCCTCCAACTCCCCAGAAGCCCGCGCAACAACAGCTTACAGACCCACAATAAGGAATAACATCTATCCCAATTGGTTAACAAATGAATACAAATCTCGTTATCAGTAATTATAACCCAAACAAGCTGCGAGAGAAAGCACTCTCTCACCATTTATCATAACAAAGAAGCATTCTTACTCTTAACAAAGAAGCCATTTTGATTAACATACACAGTAACATAAGGAAGAAACCCCTTACACGTCACTAACCAAAGTCTCTCCAAAGTTTTGTCAGCACGTCCAAGTGAGCACTCGTGGAGATAAGACACTTGACCTCTGCTACACTCCCTTTGGCACCACTTACAAAGCTCTACTTCACCCAGTTTTTGGAACATCAAACCACTCTCCGATCCTGCCTTTACCGATGTACAGGCAGAAGCTGAAGTAAGAGATGGCCATAGTTAAAACCATCCACTGTTGGTCCGACCAATCAGCCTCCATGCTGCAGTAATGCTTCGATGATTTTGACTGGAATGTCTTCCATGTTGAGGATGTCTCCGACTTCACGGTAGACACACGTGCATCAACTGGAGGTGCATCGACACTGTTGACCCCGAGAAGTCAGTCAGGGTCTTCCTGAACCAGAAACTCTGGATCAATAGTTCTGTGCGAGCAGCACTGGCCGCGTGACATAGAGCTTACGTTGCTGGCAATCAGCAGGAGCTCAAGAAAAGCAGCTACGACCTGTGCAAAGCTATCAAGGCTGCAAAACAACATACGCAGACAAGATTGAGTCAAGATTCACAATGGATAGCACACGTGACTTGTGGCGAGGGTTGCATACCATCGCAGATTTCAAAGCCGATCGTAGTGATGCCGCCAACATCGTGGCCTCTCTCCCGGTTGAGCTCAATTACTTCTCCGCTCGGTTCAATGTCGCAAACTCTGAGCCTCCGAGAAAAGCCACCGCTACAGCCTGCAACATGGTCATCTGTGAGGCCGAGGTACGCAGATGTTTCCAACAAGTGGACAGTTGCAAGGCTGCCGGACCAGACGACATCCCAGGGCGAGTACTCAGGATGTGCTCAGCACAACTGACAGTGTGTTTACAGACATTTTTAATCTCTCCCTCGCCTAGTGCAGAGTGCCCTCCTGCTTCAAATTACCCACCATTGTCCCTGTGCCAAAGAAGACCAAAGTAACATGCCTGAATGTCCTGTCATATTCAGCTCAATAATAAGCAAATGCTTTGAGAGTCTGGTCAAGGATTTCATCTGCAGCTTGTTATCACCCAAATTGGACCCCCTATAATTCACTTACTGACAAAACTGATCGACAGACAACACAATAGCCACATACCGGCCTTACACGTCTGGAGAAGGATGCTTATGATTGGCATGCTGATTGGAAAGCTGAGCCTAACGGGCCTGAACGACTCCCTCTGCAACTGGATTCTGGACTTACTGACTAGGAGACGTCAGTCGGTCCGGATCAGAAGCAGCATCTCCAACACCATCACACTGAGCACGGGGGCCCCCAGCACTGCGTGCTCAGTCCACTGCTGTTCAGTATGCTGACCCACGACTGTGCAGCAACACACAGCTCGAATTACATCATCAAGTTTACCGATGACATGACCGTGGTGGGTCTCATCTGCAAGAACAATGAGTCAGCATATAGAGAGGAGGTGCAGCAGCTAACAGACTGGTGCTGAGGCAACAACCTGTCTATAAATGTGAGCAAAACAAAAGAGATGGTTGTTGACTTCAGGAGAGCACGGAGCGACCACTCCCCACTGAACATCAACGGCTCTTCAGTAGAGATTGTGAAGAGCACCAAATTTCTTGGTGTTCACCTAGCGGAGAATCTCACCTGATCGCTCAACACCAGCTCCATAGCCAAGAAAGCCCAGAAGCGTCTCTACTTTCTGCGAAGGCTGAGGAAAGTCCATCTCCTACACCCCCCCATCCTCACCACATTTTACAGAGGATGTATCAAGAGTATCCTGAGCAGCTGCATTACTGCCTGGTTGAAAAATTGACCCATTTAAGATCGTTAGACCCTGCAGTAAATAGTGAGGTCAGCTGAAGGGATCATCAGGGTCTCTCTTCCTGCCATTACAGACATTTACATCACATGCTGCATCCACAAAGCAAACAGCATTGTGAAGGACCCCACACACCCCTTACAAACTCTTCTCCCTCCTGCCATCTAGCAAAAGACACCAAAGCATTTGGGGTCTCACATCTAGACTGTGTAACAGTTTCTTCCCCCAAGCCATCAGACTCCTCAATACCCAGAGTCTAGTCTGACACCAACCTACACACACACACACACACACACACACACACACACACACACACCATTCCATTCCCTTTGCAATTTTTGCCCATTTCTTTCTCAATTCCTGCTAAAACATCATTTACATTTACATAGTTTATTATTATATCATTATTTGCCCTGTACTGTGCCTACTGTCTTGTTTATTAGTTATTGTACTGTCTTGCACTGTTTTGTGCACTTTATGTAGTCTCAAGTAAGTCTGAAGTTTAATGTAGTTTTGTGTTGTTTCAGGTAGTCTAGTGTAGTTTTGTGTTATCCTGGAGGATCGTTGTTACATTTTTACTGTGTACTGTACACAATAAAAGTGACTTGACTTGACTCGATGTGAGAATGCTGTTCTTGGACTACAGTTCAGCATTCAACACCATAATTCCATTCAGGCTCGACAGAAGCTCAGAGACTTTGGCCTTGGCCCTGCTTTGTGCAGCTGGATCCTGGACTTCCTGTCATATCACCGGCAGGTGGTAAGAGTGAGCTCCCTCACCTCCACCTCTCTGAATCTCAACACAGGAGGACCTCAGGGATGTGTACTAAGTCGCCTCCTTTACTCCGTTTACCCATGACCACCCACAGCTCTAATCTGCTAATTAAATTTGCTGACAATACTACATTGATTGGCCTAATCTCAGACAATAACAAGGTGGCCCACAGGGAAGGCTTCACCTCTCTGACACGGTGGTATCAAGAAAACAACCTCTCCCTCAGTGTCGCAAAAACAAAGGAGCTGGTTGTGGATTACAGGCTAACCCCCATTGACATCAACAGATCTGGGGTTGAGAGGGCAAACAGCTTTAAGTTCCTTAGCAACCACATCACCGAGGATCTCACGTGGTCTGTACACACCAGCTGTGTGGTGAAAATGGCACAACAGTGCCTCATTCACCTCAGGTGGTTGAGGTGGTTTGGTATGGGCCCCCAAATCACAAGAACTTTTTACAGGGGCACAATTGAGCACTTCCTGACTGGCTGCATCACTGCCTGGTATGGGAACTGGACTTCTCTTAATCGCAGGATTCTGCAGAGAGTGGTCCGGACAGCCCAGTGTATCTGTAGTTGTGAACTTCCCATGATTCAGGGCATTTACAAAGACAGGTGTGGAAAAAGGGCCCGTAGGATCATTGGGGACCTGCGTCACCCCAACCACAAACTGTTCCAGCTGCTACCATCCAGGCCATGGTACCACAGGTAAAAGCCAGGACCAACAGGTTCTGGGACAGCCTCTTCCACCAGGCTATCAGACCCACAACTATTACCATCTAGAAGGACGAGAACAACAGATTCGTGGGAATATCATCACTTGGAAATCCCCCTTCAAGTCACTCAACATCCTGACTTGGAAACACATCGTTGTTCCATCATTGTCACTGGGACAAAATCATTGAATTGCCTCCCTAACAGCACTGTGGGTGTACCTACACCTCAGGGACTGCGGGAGTTCAAGAAGACAGCTTATCATCACTTTTTCAAGGGTATCTAGGGATGGGCAATAATTGCTGGTTTAGCTGGCAATTCCCACATGCCATAGATTAATAAATAAAATATATATAACATATAAATTAAATGTAAATTAAATAAGCATTGCAAAATGAAAGATAAAATGTTAACATTCTTGGGTTAGTGCATTGTCCATTTAACTATAGTTAAATATATGAAATAATAACCTTCTGCTACCTAGATGCTTAAAATAACCATTTTAAATGCTTGAAACAGCAATTAAATTGCTGAATACTTTCTTACATATTTGTTCAAAATACTTTTTTTCAATCGCATCATTTGTCTGTACCATTATCAAAACATGACCTATCATACAAATAATTAATAACTTTCTCCCAGAATGTTTCATTTGATATTAATGGACATATTTACCCTGAAAATTTTCTGAACAGAATTACTAAGAAAAATCTCCTAGCAGTAAAACTTGGAGTGAAATATAGCTGTCATATACTAAGACTTGTGAAAATCAAGGCAAGATTTGTGCATGAGGGTTAATGGCCTCAAATTATTAAGTCCAACAATCAAGAGGCAAAATTGCGATGGAAAGATGCATGTTTCATGCACTGATCTAATAATGCTTGATGAACTTTGATTATGTGAAGCATTAAAAGTCAGTCAATTCTCCATTTCCTAAATTATGCTCAATGGGAGGTTTGCATTCCATATTCCACATTGGATAGCTACAGTTTTATCTATGACTTAATGGTTGCTCTAGATCTCCCTGAAATATATATTGTAAATGCTGTACACTGAGTCAACTATTTACTAACTCAATGGTGGTGAAAAATTTTCTTTTGGATACATTAAATAATTCCCAGGTATTTGGCATATCCCATGTATATTATTGTGGTGGTGGTATCCGTTGGTCTCGAGAGACCATGGATCTGCACCTGGAGTTTCCAGGGCGCAGGCCTGGGCAGGGTTGTATGGGAGACCGTCAGTTGCCCAAGCTGCAGGCCTTCCCCTCTCCATGCCACCGATGTTGTCCATGGGAAGGGCACTAGGACCCATGCAGCTTGGCACCGGTGACGTCGCAGAGCAATGTGTTGTTAAGTGCCTTGCTCAAGGACACAAACATGCTGCCTCAGCTGAGGCTCGAACCAGTGACCTTCAGGTTACTAGTATGACGCCTTGCCCACTAGGCCACGCACCAACATGTATATTATAGTTTGTGGCTATCTGGAGAAGCAGAATTTCAGAGTTGTATACTTTGATAATAAATAAACCTTTGGACCTTTGATAAATGTGAATCAATTCTACAAAGATCAAAATATTGCGGTTGTTGGACATCTGAAATCTGCAACAAAACAGAAGATACTGGAAATATTCTGCAATGTATATGAAGAAAAGAACAGTTAATGTTTCAAGCCAGCAACCTTTCATTCATATTAGCATCCTCTACTGTCTTGTTTCGTATCTCCAACTCTTTCTGTTTTCATGATTGACCTTTTTGATTGATTGATTTTTAAATCTATTGTTCATTTTAGATAGGACTGCTTCTTCCGCAATCCTTCATGATCAAGGATCAATTGTTTCTGTCTCATGTGACTGATCAGGTTAATTGCCGGCACTTCCAAATACAGAGCAGGAGATGGGACAGACAGGTTGTGAGGCAATGCATTCCTCCTGACTCTTACAGACAGCTTTGCATGCTTTCAGTGCAACGACTTGAGGTTCTCAATGCCATGCTAAATACTACTTATTTAATTAGTGTAGTCATGTGCCAGAAATTCCCAAGAGATAATTAGGATGTTGCATTACTTCAAGAAAGCTTTGAGTAGAGCCTTGAAACTTCACTCTATCTCCTCTTTCCTTTGTCAGAGCTTGGTATAAAGTCTGTTAAAGGACTTGAAAAATTGCTGTTTCTCAATCAACAATGCTCAATTTTACACTAACTTAATTACAAAGCAACTCACAATGCTTTCCTTTTGATGATTGAGGTGATGTTTGCCTACAAAAATAAATTTAATTGGGTTTGACCTGTTCTTGCCTCAATGGCTAATGGACATTATATAGCCTGTTGGCCAAATGCAACAAGATATTTTGGATAATTATGCTGAACTATGATACTCAGAGCAAACAAAATTGTCTCTACATTCTGGGGCTCAACATATATTTAGCAAAATAACCCACTGACCGTATAAATAGGACTCAATTAATAGGTAATTGGAAACTTAGTGAATAACAGGGAGACCATTGAATGGCCTTAAGGACTGAGAAATAAACAGACATTAAGGAGAAGGCCAATGAATTAGAGTGAATGAAATAGAGTCAAATCATATGTCAAGAATAAAATTTAAAAACAGAATGACAGAATTAATGACTGTGAGAACATAAATAAATTGGAAATTAGAACAATAAGATAAAAATCTGAATTTTGAACTTTTACAATCTCTAATAATCTTCTCCAAGCAGGAATGAAGCCCTATTTTATTTCCTGCTATTTTCTGCACATATTTAGAGAGATTCATAATTCACCTTCTGCAGTGAATTCAATGAAAGATAAAAGTGAAAATCCAGCATCCTGTTAAAAATAACAGGTAGACTAAACATGCTTAAGAAAAACTTCATGATAGTATAAATGGACCAACAGATATCAACAATTCACATCCTGCTCCATTTCCTGAATCTGGTCATTGATTTAGATAGTAATTATTGAGAAAGTTTTCTTGGGAGACTTTGCTCTCATTTATATAATAATAGTGGTATATTATGCCAGAACTTTTTGAGTAACTCACAATTACTGCTCTATTAGCAACCTAAAGAATTGCTCATATTATGTTCCAAAAGCACGAGAACACATTTTACAGAAGCATTTTTCCTTTCTTAAAAACAGACTTCAGACAAATATAAGCTTCAATTGTAAGCTTTCATGTGTACTAAAGTAAACTAACTGCTGCAATGTTCTGATAGATCTGCAACAATGACAATCAACTTCTTTTGTGTAAGGTGTGACTCTAGCCAATGGAGAGCCTTCCTCTTGATTTCTATTAACTTCAGTTTTATCAGGGCTCCTTGATGCTGCAATCAGTCAAATGCTACTTTGAGGTCAAGAGCAATCACTCTCAACTTACCTCTGGAAGTCAGCTATTTTGTTTATCTTAGGACAAGGCTTTAATCATTAAAGTTTAATGGGACCTGGAGCTCAATGATTTGGCAAAATTCAAACTGAACATCAATGATTTTGTTATTAGTGAGGAAATACCAATTGGTAGCCCTTTCTTTATTTAGAGATACAGTTCAATTGCAGGGAATAATCAACCTCTTTTTTTTTGTAGCAAGATAAACTTGGGCAATATTCTACATAACCTATGAAGAGCAAAGTGTCCTGATGAAGGGTCTTGGCCAAAACATCAACTGTTTATTCATTTCCATTGAAACTGCCTGACCTGCTGAATTCCTGCAGCTTTTTTGTGTGTTGTTCTGCATAGTGTGGTAGATGCTAGATTTGTGGCTGCATTGGAACAACTTGCCTAGGAAGTCCTCTCCATTCTTCATTGACTAATTATTGCCCGATTTTGGCGGTTTAAGAAGCCGCTACTGAAGATGGACAACAGCTTACTGGTGGTTCATAAATCAAGGTATCCAACTAAATACTTTATTATTAACACCTTTTCTGTGGAAAATTGGGACAAACATTCACCACATTGCAAACAATGAAGAGGAGAGCAAAGACGAGGTGGACTCAAGGATCAATGCAAAATCGGAGTGCGGTCAAGGCACGTTCAAGGAGTCGTTGTCAGAGTTTAGTCAAGACATGGTCAAGGTGGGGCAAGTGAAGCAGAGCAAGTCAGAGCAGGGGAGTTTCAGAGCCCTTTCACCTAAACCTAGAGAGAGATTAGATCAATCTAAACACTGGGCCAATTTGGAAAAGTCAAGACCATGGTGGCAGGGTACAGGCCCAGAGTGTGTCGATGCAGTATGGCTGGGTCCTAGTGTGGGGCATGACCCATTGTTTGGAGAATTGAAACGCTGGGCCAGATAAACTGAAAACAGGGTGATAGACAGGGTGTCGGGACCAGAAGCGAGGGTTACTTTGGTTCTACCTGCTGCTCCATGATGTTTATTCCACTCCCATGGCACTGAGGCTGAGGACTGAACCAGCTGCTCCAGGATTTGTGTTTGCAAGCTTGGCAACAATTTGTCCCACTGCGTGTTGAACTGGGACTGAGGCTGTGGGCCTGCTTTGGCTGCTCTGGACTTGGTGTCTATAGACTAACTTGAATTCTGAATGCTGTTGATTGCTTTTATTGTTTGCATGATGTGTCTTTTCCTGCCTCTGCACGTTGGAAGTTTTTTTGTATGGTTTCTTTCAGATTTCTTATTTTGTGGCTGCTTGTAAGAAAACAAATCTCAAGGTTGTATAATTTATACATATAGTAATTTGTTAATAAATGTGTTTTGAATTTTTGAACTTTACTATTAGCAGACTAAGAAATTTGTCAGGTTATGACATTAAAGATTGTGGTAAAATGCAAATCTGCTGCCACTAATAATCTCATCACCCCTCATAGATGTCCAATTTTAAACTGGCAGGTTCGTCCAAATCTATCTTAACTAGTACAGCAGAACTGTGAAGACAAAACTTTATCCTCCATGTGAAATGTAACTTTGTCTCTATAAAGACTTGTCACTCCTAGCAGTCCTCTCAGGAACAAATAAATCTAGAACACATATCTCAATGAAGAGATGATGAAATAAGCTTGTGCTCTAAACAGCCACTGTTCTATTCAAACAGTTAGATCAGTGATAGGGCAGCTGAATCACTTTAGTCCCATTGAAGTACCATCACATGTACAAACGTTTGTAGTATATTCAGTGCTTCTCCAAGTATTACACAACATAAAAGAGAACTAATTCATCAGCTGAGGGAAAACAGTAGGTGAAAATCAGCAGGAAGCTTGCTTAAGTTTAATGTTTTCATCAGACTTAATAGAATCCAAAGTCAATCTTCAGGAATGTCAACCGATTTCCCTGTAACTAATGTATTATTATACTGTGACTAACAGTAGTTCTACTGCACTGGAGTCTGAACCTATCCGAGGATCATGATGAAGAAAACCGGAACACTTGCTGAAAGTTGTGCTTTTTGACTGAAATACACTAGGCTGTTGCTTGACTGGTCTGTGGGATAGTGCTTCCAATCAAAATGCAGGTACCCAGACATCTGTGAGAAAGGCCCTAGAAATTTAACTAACACTTTTGCCATCCAAGTTCAAATCCAGTACCTTCATTGAAGCCTGTGGTCCATCTGATTTCATTCCTATGGCATTTAAACCTAAGATTTTGTTACAACTGAAGAGTTTCTTAGGCTGCAAAAATCTAACATATTGTAGATATGGTGTCACAAACAGACAAGGTTAAAAAGATTTACTTTATTTGAGGGAATTAGTTTATTTGAAGGATAAATAATTGTTGGTTTTTACAACAATCTTGCAGTTCATAATCATCATTACCAATATCTTCTTTTTACTTCCAGGTTATTTAATTAGTTCCTTATAACTCTGGATTATTAGTCCATACCTCAAGATTATAAATCCAATCATTTAACCTCTATTTTTTCATTCCCAGAAACGTTGAAGGCAAAGTTCACTTTGACAGCAACATAGTAAAGCAACATCAGCAGGTTCAGAAAAAAAAATGTGGTTAGTTCCAGCAAGTTGTAAATATCTGTCCTCAGCAATATCTTAGCAGCAGATATGGTACTATTTCTGGAAGCATAATCCTTGCTTATTGCCAACAATGTGAACTGGTTCATTCACCTGATCTCCTCTCTTCTGAGGAACTTCAGCTGCTTTAGGAGAAGCTTATTGTCTTCCTAATGCTCTTGATGTTGTTAATCTTTTTATTTATTTACAAAATGAAAATGTCATTCACAAGGCTTTCACTTATTGCTTGTCCCTTGAATGAAGTGAAAGTTCAAGAAACTTATGTACAATGAGTTGAAGTTTTATTCTCCTACTGCTTAGCCTTAGACAATAATCACTTGTACTAATTTTTTTCAACCATGACTTCGCAGGGCTACTCAGAATCTGTCTTGTCTGGCCCAAATACAACTTTATAGACTTAAACGTGATCATCATTCATTCTTCTAACCTCCAGAGAATATAAACTAAATAAACAATCACTTCTTATCCCTTTCATCCCAAGATTCAGTCTGATAGACCTTGCATGCGGCAAAGAATCATGATCTGGAATTTAATTGCTGAAAGGATAGTATAGGTAAATATGATTATTACTTTCAAATGGGAACCAAATGGATATGGAAGAAGAATTGCAGCATTTTGAGAAAAGAGCTAGGGAATCTGACTAACTGGACAAGAATGTTTTCCAATTGTTTGATAATTTGATTAATTGCACTGCCTCAAAGGGAATATTTCTATCTAGGAATGAAAGCACTAGATGCTGCAAAAAAAATACATCAGGGCAGGAGCATCTGTGGAAAGAGATGCAAGTTAATGTTTTGGTCAATGACCTTTCAAAGTCTCTGCAGAGTTTTTGCATGACCTGCTTTTAGTTCAGATTTCCAACATCTGCTGCTTTTGGCTTTCGTATATCAGAATAGAAATTGAATTGAAAATTGTAGTGTTTTTAAGTATGCTGTGATTTAGTTTCAAAGCTTTTAAATGTATTGCATATAATTGCAATTTGCACAAAATGATGAAGATTGAACTGATTCCTATGGTTATTTTGACTATACCTCTTCGCAACCTTTCTCCTGTAAAAATGCTATTCTCTTTTCTCATTTCCTTTGACTTCACTGCATCTGTTCCTAGGATCTGTTCCTTTGATGCTGCTCTCATCTGCATCTCCTCCATTTCCTGTACATTCATGCTCCCCCCATCTTTCCACTGCCTTCACAGCAATGTTCTTCTTGTTCATTCCTACCACTCCATGATCCTCCGCTTCAAACATATCATTCTCCACAACATCTGCCTTCTCCAAAGGGATCCTACCACCAAACAAGTCTTGACCTTCTTCCCCGCCCCCCCCCCCGCCAACTTCCGCAGGCATCGCTCCCTCCATGATTCCCTTATCTATTCATCCCTCCAGGCATTTATCTCTGCAAGTGGCCGCAGTGCCCGTTCACTGTCTCCCTCATCTCCATTCAGGGCTCCAACAATCCTTCCAGGTGAGGCAACACTTCACCTGCAAATCTGCTGGGGTCTTCTATTGTGTTCGGTGCTCCCATTGCAGCCTCCTCTATGCTGGTGAAACTCATCATAAATTGGAGAATCGCTTCATCGAGCACCTCCACTCCATCCACCAAATACTGAATTTCCCGGTGGCCAAAAATTTTATTTCTGATTCCAAGTCCCGTCTGACATGCCAATCCATGGCCTTATATTCTGTCAAGATGTTGTGCCAAGATGAGGCCACCCTCAGGGTGGAGGAGCAACACCTTATATTCTGTCTGGGTATCCTCCAACCTGATGGCATGAATATTGTTTTCTCTTTTCAATAAAGAAAACTTTTCCACTTCTCCCATCTCCCTTCTACAATTCCCCACTCTGGCCTCATACCTTTTCTCACCTGCCTATCACCTCTCCCAGGTCTGCTCCTTCTTCCTTTTCTCCACGGTACACCCTCTTCTCCAATCAGATTCCTTTCTCTCCAACTGTTTACTTTTCCCACCCAACTGGCTTCATCTATCAACTTCTAGCCATCCTCCCTCTCTTCCCTCCACCTTTATATTCTGTCATCTTCCCCTTCCTCTCCAGTCCCGGAGAAGGATCTCGATCTGAAATGTCAACTGTGTTTATTCATTTCCATAACTGCTGCCTGACTTGCTGAGTTATTCCAGTGTTTGTGTGTGTTGCTGAAGACTGAAGCATTTCTGGTCATAGTTTGTAGTAACAAATGATTGAGTCTAAGCCTATTAAACATATACAAATCCTTCCATGCCATTTGTTATGCTCATTTCATTATATGACCTGAATGTTCTCTACTGCAAAGACCTGCTCCAGCTCTACCTACTATTCATCTTCTCCGTGCTGTTCCAATTCCTGTCGTTGAATACCTCATTTTTAATTTTAGTACCATTGGCAATTGTGCCTTGCAGAGACCTTAATGTTCCCTCAAATTCATTAGTTTCTCTCCTGCTTTTCTCCTTTGTAAAATCAAGTCTTTGGCCAATCTTTTAGTCACCTTTTCTCAGCTATAGCAATTATCTGTAAGCCAAATTAGTTAATTGTAAAATATTTTAGAATGGTTTAAGCTTGTTTATAAATACATACATTCCTTCTTTTTCTGCATCTTTCCTGGTATCTTGTAATGTGGTTT
Organism: Hypanus sabinus; assembly: GCF_030144855.1. Taxonomy (NCBI): domain Eukaryota; kingdom Metazoa; phylum Chordata; class Chondrichthyes; order Myliobatiformes; family Dasyatidae; genus Hypanus; species Hypanus sabinus. The sequence continues at coordinate 24,983,823 of NC_082707.1, forward strand.
AGTGTCAAACTCTGTTTTCTAATGCACTTTTGAGGCATTTCAATATATTTCAAAGGAAAATTTTTCAAACTATATTTTGAAAATCATTGCTCCTTGGAGAACAAACACAATGGTTATGTGAAAATGAAAATAACACCAAAAAAATTGGATAATGCCAGAACTAGTCAGAATATTAGGCAGCATCCTTGGAGATAGAAGTAGTGTAAAGTTTCAGGTGCAACAAACATTCTGCTGGAATCGAGCATCATTGTGGGAGGAAAGAAATTGTTTATGTATCAGGTCAAAACCCCACATTAAAGTTTCAGGTGAATGGCCCCTTGTCAGAACGCAGTTGTGTGTGTTATTCACAATTACTATCTCAGCATTTTGGGATGTCTCCATTTAATTACAATCCCCACAAGCATTAACATGACAAATTTAATACTCAGAGAATCACAACAGAAGTGACAGACCACACATGATAAATGTGCGTTCAATGTGTTGCACTATAAGATGCACAAAATAAAACATAGTTTAACTGAAATCAAATGGAGATAGTGGATCATTCATCAAACATGTAATGTGCAAAATCTTTACATATTAAGCAACTTGCAAAATATGGCTGTTATTTCTATATTTCACAGATGAAAAACAAATTAGATTTTGTTTGAATGCTAACTTTCTATGCCTCAATGGACAGCCCCATAAATGTTTCTATTATTCTTCTCAGAAAGAATGGTATAGCAACTCTAATCTGAAAATACATTCTACACATAATGCACCTTCTGTAATTGACTATTTAGAGCTGTATTTATTTTAATATCTTGTATAAAAAAGACTTCAAATATCTGCCTGTGGTATTGTGTGATTAGGTTGCCATAAATGTGATCCAAGATAATTCTCTTGTTAATTCTCTCCACTGATCACCCTTCTTGATGAGGATGTCGCATGCCTGACTGCAACTGTTTGGCCTAAGTCAATAACACCCAAACTCCTAAAAACAAAGGATAAGAAACCAGAATATTTCAGTTATCAATATTACTTTTTCAGCCAGTTTCTCTGGAAACTAGTATATGCACTTCACCCACCAAGTCTATGCCACCACCTCTCAGAGCAATCCGATAAAATCCATACATTTAGCTTAACCACCATTTTCACACCTGCCCATTCAAATACCATTTTTCTCTATCATCTTCACTGGGAATAATTTACAGTAGCTAATTAGCCTACAATGTCTTTGGTGCATGGGAGGAAATTGTGACATCTAACAGAACCATGGAATCATAAGGAGCTTATGAGAACTCCATACAAATGGCACCAAAGGTCTCAAGTGGACCTGGATTGCTGGAGATGTGAGGCAGTTGTAATAAAAAAAATTCATGAGTTAAAATGTCAAACTAAAGCTGTAGGCTGGTTTTCTTTCTTTCAAGCTCCACCGTGGAAATTGTGTGACTTTGTGCGAGAAGTGGCAGGCTTCACAATTCCAGATTGTCTAATCTTAATGACCTAGTTGCATGCTTCCAATCCTTTTCCATTTGGTTACAACACACAAACAAAAATCTATAATCCTGCATTCTTTCAAATTGTACTTCAGGTCTTTGTTCAGCCAAAATTGTAAACTATCTTATTGCTTTACTATGTATTGCACAACAGTAAAATCTTTCTCTTTCCACACATGCTGATTTACTCACTGAATTTTTCCAGCATTTTCTGTTTTTATTTCCCAAGAACCTTCATATATACAGTGCCTTCAACATAGATAAATATCCCAAGAACACAGACAAGACAAAAATAGATACCCAGAAATAAAGGTGGTATCAGGTCTCTTCGTCATTTTCATTATTAATTTTCCTTCTCATAATACACATCCCTATTCCAAATTATCAGCTCATTCACTGCAGATTCAGATTTTAAATTATCATTATTGTTTGCTGTTGTTTTGTGGCAGCAGAACAGTGCAAAAACATAATCATCTACATCTTACAAAAGAAACTAATTGTGCAAAGTAAAGTCATAATGAGGTAGTATTCATGATTTCATGGCCCATTCAGAAATCTGATTGCAAAGGACAAAAAACTGTTCCAAAATCATTGAATATTGGTCTTCAAGCTTTTTCCTGATGGATGTAACAGAAGTGACCATGTCCTGGATAGTTAGGATCCATAATATTTGATTCTACGGTCTTGAGTCTCTCCCTTTTAAGAATGCCCACAATAATGTAGGGATTGTTTCCATGATGCAGCTGGTTGAGTCTATGATACCCTATAATCTCTTGAGATCCTGTGCAATGGAGCCTCCATACCAGTCAGAAGGATCTTCACTACAGATCAATAGAAATTTCTAAGAGTCCTTAGAATCTCCTTAGACTCCTAATGAGGTAGAGCTGCTTCTTTATAATTGCATCTATCTGTTGGGCCGATTATTATAATCCCCCTGAGTTGTTAATGTCCAAGAATATGGAAGCTGCTCACATTTTCTACCAGTGACCCTTCAATGAAGATAGGTGTGGTTTCTCCCAATTTCTCCTTTCTAAAGTCCACAATCAATTCCTTGCAGTCACTGATGTTGAATGCGATGTTGTTACCACGTCACACAACCAGCCGATCTATCTAATTCCTGTAAACGTCCTCATTGCCATGCAAACATAGACTAAGCAATTAACTCCAAAGGTGAGGTGAAAGTGATGTCAAGATAGGAGCACACCAAACCATTGACCAATGGTTGCTTCATGTTGAAAAATCCATCAGAATAAGAATAAAGGACAAAGGGACAAAACTTCAACATAAATTATTAACACTCTTTTGCTTTCAACAGCATTTGAGCACAGTCTTTGATATTTTGTAAGGTTGATTTTGAAAAATTCTTCATTAACAAGAAGATGAAAGATTTCTGAAGATAAGCACAAGTGTGAAATTCAGGTTTTAGTCAGATCAGCCAAGATTTCATTGAATAATACAGATCTCTCAAGGGGCTAAGTAGCCTTACCAGTTCCTAATTAGTATATTTGTACATCTATCTCATGGCACATTGCTCAGATTCATTCACCACTCCAGTAGAAAATCAAAAGGACAGGCAGATAGGCAGAGAGGGTGGTGTGGCTCTGTTGGTAAAAAATAAAATCAAATCCTTAGAAAGAGGTGAAATAGGATCAGAAGATGTAGAATCATTCTAGATAGAGTTAAGAAACTGCAAGGATAAAATACCCTGATGAGAGTTTTATACTGTATATGCCCCTAAACGGTAACCAGGATATAGGCTACAAATTACAATGGGAGATAAAAAAGTCATGTCAAAAGGGCAATGTTACGCTAGTCATGAGGGATTTCAAAATCAAATTGAAATTGGGAAAGTCAAGTTGGTGCTGAATACCAAAAGTGAGAATTTGTAAAATGCTACAAGATGGCTCATGGTTGAGCCCACTATAAGATCAGTTATTTTGGATTGAACATTGCGTAATGAACCAAATATGCTAAGGGAGCTAAAAGTAAAGGAGACCTCAGGAAGGAGCGATCATAATATGATAGAATTCACTTGTGATTTGTGTAGGAAAAGATAAAATCAGATGTATCATTATTACAGTGGAGTAAAAGGAATTACAGAGGCATGAGAGAGAATCTGACCAAATTGATTGAAAGGGGAAACTATCAGGGATGACAGCAGAGCAACAAGAGCTGGAGTTACTGGGAACAATTTGGAAAGCACAGGATAGATACATCCCAAAGAAGAAAGGTTATTCTAAAGGTAGGATGACACAACTGTGGCTGACAAGGGAAGTCACAGCCTACGTAAAGGCAAAAGAGATGGCATACAATAGAACAAAAATTAATGGGCAATTAGAGGATTGAGAAACTTTTAAAACCCAAAAGTAGAAGGTAACTAAAAATGCCATAAGGGGGATAAGGATTAAATATGAAGGTAAACTAGTCAACAATATCAAAAAGGATACCAAATGCTTTTTTCCCCAGATATATCATAAGTAAAAGAGAGTAGACCAATGGAAACTGATGCTGGAGAGGTAGTAATGGAGTTCAAGGAAATGGTGGACAAACTGAATAAATGTTTTGCATGAGTCTTCATTGTGAAAGACACTGCTGAAGTTTGAGAGTGTCAGAGGGCTGATGTGGATGCAGTTGCTATTATTAGGGAGAAGGTGGTTGGGAAACTGAAAATAAATACATCACCTGGACCATATGGACTACATCCCAGGGTCTGAAAGAGGTTGCTGAAGATGTTGTGCAAGCATTAGTATTAATCTTTCAAGAATCACCAGATTCTGGCATGTTTCCGGACGACTGGAAAATCGCAAATGTCACTCCGCTCTTCAAGAAGAGAGGGAGGCAAAAAAATGAAAATTATGGACCAGTTAGGCTGACCTCAGTGGTTGGGAAGATGTTGGAGATGACTATTAAGGATGTGATTTTGTGGTACTTGGAGACATTATAAAATTGGCTGAAGTCAGCATGGTTTCCTGAAGGGAAAATCTTGGAATTCTTTGAGGAAATAGCTAGCAGGATAGATAAAGGAGAATCAGTGGATATGTGTACTTAGATTTTCAGGAGGGCTTTGACAAGAAGCCACACATGAGGCTGCTAAACAAGCTAAGAGTCCATGGTATTACAGAAAAGATACAAGTATTAGATACAGCATTAACTGATTGGCAGGAGGCAAAGAATGGGAATAAATGGTACCTTTTCTTATTGGTTGCCAGTGACAAGTTGTGTTCTGTAGGGGTCAGTGTTGACCCCTGCATCATGGCTGATCCATTTCCCTCTCAACCCCATGTTCCTGCCTTCTCCCCATAACCTTTCATGCCCTCACTAATCAAGAACCTCTCAACTTCTGCCTTAAATACACCACTGATCTAGCCATCACAGCTACCTGTTGCAGCAAATTCCACAGATTCACCCCTATCTCTGGCTTAACAAATTCTTTCTCATCACTGTTCTAAATAGAAGTCCCTCCATTTTGAGGCTGGACCTGGACTAGACTCCCCTAGTCAGGAGTATTTTTATTTTATATATCAATGACTTGGATGATGGAATTGTTGGCTTTGTAGCCAAGTTTGTGAATGGTACGAAGATAGATGGAGGGGCAGGTAGTATTGAAGCAGGGAGAATGTTGAAGGACTTAGACAGATTAGGAGAATGAGCTCGTAGTGGGAGATGAAATGCAATATAGGGAAGTGTACGGTCATGCACTTTGGTAGAAGAAATAGAAGCAAAGAAGCAGAGCATTTTCTATGCTTTTCAAAAGTCAAAAATCTGAGGTGCAAAGGGACCTGGGAGTTCTCAACATAATTTTCTAAAGGTTCATTTGTAGGTTGAGCCAGTGATGAAGAAGGCAAATGCAATGTTAGCATTCATTTCAAGAGGACTAGAATATAATGCTGAGGACGTAATGCTGAGGCCTTATAAGGCAATGGTGAGCCTCACTGGGAGCATTGTGAGCAGTTTTAGGCCCCTTATTCAAGAAAGGATGTGCTGACATTGCAAAGGGTTCAGAAGAGATTCACAAAAATGATTTCAGAAATGAGAGCCTTATATGATAAGCCTTTATCATATTATGGATTATAAGAGGCCCTTTACTTGCTGGAATTTAGAAGAACGTGGGGTGACCTCATTGAAACAAATTGCATTTTGAAGTCCTAGATGGAGAAGATGTTTCCTATGGTGGGGATTCTAGGTCCAGAGGGTTCAGTCTCAAAATAGAGGGACATCCATTTTAGGACAATGATGAGAAGGAATTTGTTAAGCCAGAGGTAGGGGTGAATCTGTGGAATTTGGTGGAACACGCAGCTGAGGTGGCCAAGCCATTGGGGTAGTTAAGGCAGAAGTTGAGAGGTTCTTGATTAGTGAGGGCATGAAAGGTTATGGGGAGAAGGCAGGAGCATGGAGTTGAGAGGGAAATGGATCAGCCATGATGAAATGGCAGAGTGGACTTGATGGGTCAAATGTCCTAATTCTGCTCCTGCATCTGATGGTCTTACATTCTAACATGAAATGGTGGACGCCTACATGTACAAAGGCATAGACAACATCAAGCAATGTATGTAGCAAGTAACATCTAATACAAGCAGCAGATAATCATCATCTCCAACAAGAGAGCACCAAATAGATGTTGTAACTTAACATCATTTCTATCATTTAGAGTCCACCACCAATATCTGGGGTCATTGCTGTTCAGAAACTCAAGCATTCAAGCCACATACATAGAACACCTAATTGTGTAGGTTAGATATTGTATATTCTGCAGTGGAAAAACTCACTTCCTGACACCAAATACCTTCCCTCCATCTTAGAAAAACAAGTCAGAAGAGTAATGGAATATTCTTCAGCTGGCTGGCTGACTGCAGATTGAACAACAATCTGGTACACAAGCTGGATATGCTGTCAGACAATAGTTGTGGTACGTGACATCTACAGTTATTTGTCTTTGGTTTCTAAACCCACGTGTACCATCAAAACACACAATGTAAAGACACACATGGGAGTACAATCCTTTCAGTTTCTCTTCCACGTCATATAACTTCTTAAATATTTGCCAGAAATGCTTGAATTTAAAAAAAAAATAAAAAAACATCTATTGAATAATGAGTAAACTCAATATGACTTTTTCTTACAAATCTTGGATGATCAACCCTTCTAATCTAAATTAATGTCTGGTAAAAAAGTTACCCTTTGTAAAAGCCAATTTCCAACATCCAGTATTGATTATAATTTTTTTTTTTATTTGCCTGTGGTTTCGTGGTGTTTTGTTATGTCATAAATTCACTAAGTTTTAAACCATCTTTTTTTGTTTGTGACTTTTTGAAGAAATTTTAAATTACAGAAGTTTATTCTCATAATCGAATGATATCATCAGCAACACATCTTCAGGGATCTGGATTTAATAACTAATGAAATAGAAAACAACCTTAAATGTATCATTTACTCACAATTTCCCCACAATGTATAACCCGTTCAATTATACTGGGTGATTAGACATGGCAGTGAAATGAAAATAAATAAATAAATATTACTCGGCAGCTTTTAGCGAAAATAGGCAAGGCTTAGGTTGCTGAGTCATTTGTTATCGTTTGTTTTGATTGTGGAACTTGGGCTTGAGAAGTTGGAGCCAAAGATATAACAAGCTCGGTGAGAAGAGGCTGAATAAGTGATCAAGCTGAATGCGAAACTCAAGGATTTCAGAGAGAGACACAGGTAAGAAGTTTTATTTTTTGTAATCCTTAGTTCTTAATTCAGTATTGGCAGGATGGCTAAGGCAGTGGAATGGTCCTCCTGTGAAATGTGGGATTTCAGGATATCTGATAATCTCCCTTATGACTGCATATGCAGGACGTGCACCCAACTTCATTTCTGAACTGACTAGGTCAAGGAACAGGAACTGGAGCGGGAGGCAGGAAATATGTTCCAGATGCTGGGAGAGTCCAGTACCAGAGGGCATGGTTTGAGAATAAGGGGTAGGTCATTTAGGACAGAGTTAAGGAAAAACTTCCTCTCCCAGAGAGTTGTGGGGGTGTGAAATGCACTGCCTCGGAAGGCAGAGGAGGCCAATTCTCTGGATGCTTTCAAGAAGGAGCTAGATTGGTATCTTATGGATAGGGGAATCCAGGGATATGGGGACAAGGCAGGAACCGGGTATTGATAGTAGATGATCAGCCATGATCTCAGAATGGCGGTGCAGGCTCGAAGGGCCGAATGGTCTACTTCTGCACCTATTGTCTATCAAAACCCCGGCACATTAAGCACCCATTTCTGTTCCTCTCTCAACCAAGTCTCCATAATGGCAATAAAATTGTATTTCTATGTACCGAGCATCCCATTTATCCATAAATCTCTTAGCACTAAAATAGACACACTTCAAACTATCCTTCCTATCATATTTATTACTTTGCTCCTGCCTGTTTTCACTGGCCCTGACATCTACTTTCCTCACCACCCCTCCTGCTGCTCTGTTCCCCATCTCCTGCCATTCTAGTTTAAACCCTCCCAAGTAGCACTAAGGAACCTCTCAACCAGGATATTGGTTTCCTCCAGTTTAGGTGCAACCTGTCCCTCTTGTACAGATCACCTCTGCCCCAAGAGAGATTCCAATGATCCAAGAAACTGAAACCCTGCCCCCTGCAAAAGTTCCTCCGCCGCTCATTCATCTGTACTATCACCATACTCCTGCTCTGAACTGGCACCTGGAGTAATGCAGAGATTACTACTTTGGATGTCCTGTTCTTCAACTTCTTTCCTAACTCCCTATAATCTATGTGTGGGAACTCTTCCCCATTTCTACTTATGCCATTAGTGCCAATGTGCTGCTCACCTTTAACAATATTTTGCAGCCGCTCTGAGACATTCTTGGTCCTAGCACCTGGGAGACAACACACCATGCTGGCATCTCTTTCTTGGTCAGAGAATCTCCTGTCTCTCTCCCCCTAACTATTGAGTCTCCTATTACTATCATTCTGCCTGACTTTACCCTTCCTTGCTGAGCCCCAGAGCCGGCTTCAGTGCCACTAGTCTGGCTGCTCCTGCCCTAATAGGTCATTCCTCTGGCACAATGCAAAGGGGTATACTTGTTGCTGAGAGAAATGGCCACGGGGGAACCCTGCACTGACTGCTTACTCCCCTTACTTCTCTTGGTTGTCACCCAGCTGCTATCAGAAGCCTGCACTCTTGGGTGTGACCACCTCAGTGTCTCATCTATAAGATTTTCGGCCTCCCAGAGGAATGGGGAAGGTGTAGTAACACTTATAGGGGTGAATTGTAGACCACCTAATGGGAAGTGAGAATTGAAGGAGCAAATTTGTAAGGAGATAGCAGATATTTGTAGTAAGCACAAGGCTGTGATTGTGGGAGATTTTAATTTTCCACACATAGACTGGGAAGCCCATTCTGTAAAAGGGCTGGATGGTTTGGAGTTTGAACTATGTGTGCAGGATAGTTTTTTTTTTGCAGCAATACATAGAAGTACCAACTAGAGAAGGGGCAGTGTTGGATCTCCTGTTAGGGAATGAGATAGGTCAGGTGACGGAGGTATGTGTTGGTGAGCACTTTGGGTACAGTGATCACATTACTATTAGTTTCAATATAATTATGGAGAAGGATAGGACTGGACCCAGGGTTGAGATTTTTGATTGGAGAAAGGCTAACTTTGAGGAGATGCGAAAGGATTTAGAAGGAGTGGATTGCGACAATTTGTTTTATGGGAAGGATGTAATAGAGAAATGCAGGTAATTTAAAGGGGAAATATTGAGGGTACAGAATCTCTATGTTCCTGTTAGGTTGAAAGAAAAGGTTAAAAGTTTGAGAGAGCCATGGTTTTCAAGGGATATTGGAAAGTTGGTTGGGAAAAAGAGAGAGATCTACAATAAATATAGGCAGCATGGAGTAAATGAGGTGCTTGAGGAATATAAAGTATGTAAAAAGAATTTTAAGGATAAATTAGAAAAGCTAAAAGTAGATATGAGGTTGCTTTGGCAAGTAAGGTGAAAATAAATTCAAAGGGTTTCTACAGTTATATTAATAGCAAAAGGATAGTGAGGGATAAAATTAATCCCTTAGAGAATCAGAGTGGACAGCTATGTGTAGAGCCAAAAGGGATGGGGAGATTTTGAACAATTTCTTTTCATCGGTATTCACTAAGGAGAAAGATATAATGGAAAGTATTCTTAGAGAATGGTATATACAATTATCTGGATAGACAGGGTCTGATTAGGAGCAGTCAACATGGATTTGTGTGTGGAAGGTCATGTTTGACAAATCTTACTGAATATTTTGAAGAGGTTACGAGGAAAGTTGATGAGGGTAAAGCAGTGGATGGTGTCTATATGGACTTCAGTAAGGCCTTTGACAAGATTCCACACGGAAGGTTAGTTAGGAAGGTTCATTCGTTAGATATTAATATTGAAGTAGTAAAATGGATTCAACAGTGGCTGGATGGGAGATGCCAGAGAGTAGTGGTGGATAACTGTTTGTCAGGTTGGAGGCCGGTGACTAGTGGTGTGCCTCAGGGATCTGTACTTGGTCCAAAGTTGTTTGTCATAAACATTAATGATCTGGATGATGAGGTGGTAAAATGGATTAGTAATATGCAGATAATACTAAGATAGGTGGCGTTGTGGATAATGAAGTAGGTTTTTCAAAGCTTGCAGAGAGATTTAGGCCAGTTAGAAGAGTGGGCTGAAAGATGGCAGATTGAGTTTAATGCTGATAAGTGTGAGGTGCTACATTTTGGTAGGAAAAATCCAAATAGAATATACATGGTAAATGGCAGGGCATTGAGGAATGCAGTAGAACAGTGTGATCTAGGAATAATGGTGCATAATTCCCTGAAGGTGGAATCTCATGTGGATAGGGTGGTGAAGAAAACTTCTGGTATGCTGGCCTTTATAAATCAAAGCATTGAGTATTAGAGAGAGTACAGAGAAGGTTTACTAGAATGTTACCTGGGTTTCAGCACCTGGGTTACAGAGAAAGGTTAAACAAGTTAGGTCTTTATTCTTTGGAGCGTAGAAGGTTGAGGGGGGGGGGGGGGAGTTGATAGAGGTATTTAATATTATGTGGGGGATAGATAGAGTTGATGTGGATAGGCATTTTTCCATTGAGAGTAGGGGAGATTTAAACAAGAGGACAAGTTGAGAGTTAAGGGGCAAAATTTTAGGGGTAACACGAGGGGAATTTCTTTACTCAGAGAGTGGTAGCTATGGGGAACAAACTTCCAGTAGAAGTGGTAGTGGCAGGTTCAATTTTGTCATTTAAAAAAAAATTGGATAGGTATATGGACATTGAAGGAATGGAGGGTAATGAGCTGAGTGCAGGTAGGTGGGACTAGGTGAGAGTAAGCATTTGGGACGGACTAGAAGGGCCGAGATGGCCCGTTTCCGTGCTGTAATTGTTATATGGTTATATGGAAAGATTACAGAGGAGATTTACAAGGATGTTGCCTGGATTGGAGAGTTTAGTTGAGTGAACTTGGCCTTTTCTCCTTGGAGCGATGATGAATGAGGGGTGACCTGATAGAGGTATATAAGATGATGAGGGGCATTGATTGTGTGGATAGCCAGAGACTTTTTCCCGGGGATGAAATAGCTAATACAAGGTGGCATAGTTTTAAGGTGTTTGTAAGTAGGTACATTGGGGATGTCAGTGGTAAGTTTTTCACACAGTGTGGTGGATGTATGGAATGCACTGCTGGAAATGGTGGTGGAGGTGGATACAATAGGGTATTTTAACAGACTCTTAGATAGGTACATGGAGGTTCAAAAAATTAGAGGGCTATGCGGTAGGGTAATTATGAGCAGTTTCTAGAGTAGGTTACATGGTCGGCACAACATCATGGGCCAAAGGGCCTGTAATGTGCTGTAGATTTCTATGTTCTGTGTTCTATATCCTGCGAACTTAATGAAGAAAAAGGAAAAGCATGTAAAGGTTAGGAATCTGTCAGGCCTGCACAGACAGAAACCTTCCAGTCTCTACCCAGCTAACAGGTGTTACCTGCCTCTCATTTTCTAACTCATCACCTGCAGCCTATTGAAACCCAGCTCTCAGCCACTTTCCTTTGTTCGCTCATTGAATAAGTGAGCCTCAACCAGTTACTCCTAGCCTTCAGTTACTTTGTTCACATTAAGTATCACTTCTTTCTTGTTTTATGACCCTTTGGGGTGTTTTATTTTGCAGTTTATTGGTAAAGTATCGTTTACAGCTAAAATCATCTCCGCTGATCTGCTTTTGGATCAAACCTCCTCTACATTTCCTGACAGAAGCTAGAATCAAACAGACCCCTTGGGGATTATAAAGCAGCCAGAAAATAACTCAAGGCAGGAATTTAATCCCAAGGCATTTTCTACATACACTTGGAACAAGATGATACCTAGAGAGAGGGTGGCACTACTCAAAGATAAAGGGTGGAACATTTGCTTGGATGCAAAGGATGTGGGTAAGGACCATAATGTAATGTACATTAGTATTTACCAAGGAGGACATGGAGTACAGGGAGATCAGTGCTAGGCATATTAATATGCTAGGGCACTTTGAGGTAAAGGTTGAGTCTCCCAAAGAATATTAAGTGTTAAGTCCTTAGGGCCAGAGGGGATATACCACAGATTATTGAGCAAAGCAAGAGAAGAGATTACGAGGCCTTGACCAATACCTTTGTGTCCTCTCCACCCTCAGGTGTGGTCCCAAAAGACTGGTGAGTAGCTGATGCTGTTTCATTTTCAGGAAGGAACCAGAGATAATTCTGGGAACTACAGACTGGCGAGTCTCATGTCAATGGTAGGGAAGTTAATAGAGAAATTCTTTGGGATAGGATTTATAAGCATTCAGAAAGCCATAGCCCAACTACAGACAGCCAACATGGATTTGTGTAGAGCAATTGTGTTTTACTAACTTGATTGTCTTTTGATTGATAAAGATAGAACTGTGAATGTTGTCTACGTGGATTTCACTAAGGCATTTGACAAAATCCCTAATGGGAAGCTCATCCAGAAGATTAAGATGCATGTGGGGATCAATGATGAATTGGCTATTTGGATTCAGAACTGGCTTGCCCATAGATGACAGAGAGTGGTGTCCAAAGGGACTTATTCTAGCTGGAGGTCTGTGATGTTCTACAGGGATCTGTACTTGGATCTCTGCTCTTTGTGATATATATAAATGACCCGGATGTAAATACACATGGGTGAGTTAATAAGTTAGCAAACGATGCGAAGATTGTTGGTGGTGTGGACAGTGCAGAAGACTGGCAGGATATAGATCAGTTACAGATATGGGCGGAGAAATGGCAGATAGTGTTTTGGTTGGTCAAATATAAAGAGACAGTACCATGTTAAGTGCAAGACCCTTAATAGTATGGATGAGCAGAGGTATCTTGCGGTCCAAGTTTATAACTCCCTGAAAGTGGCTGCAGATTCATAGGGTGGTTAGTAAGGCATATTATGGCATGCTTGCCTATATTAGTTGTGGCATTGTGTTCAAAAGTCAGGAAGTTGTGTTGCAGCTTTATAAAACTCTAGTTAGGCTACATCAGGAGTATTGCATACACTTCTGATCACCCCATTATAGGAAGGATGTCAAGGCTTTGGAGAAGGTGCAGAAGTTTACCAAGATGCTGCCTGAATTAGAGGGCATATGCTATAACAAGAGGTTGAACAAATTTAGGTTGTTTTCCCTGGAGCAGCCGAGACTGAGAGAAGCTCTGATAGAAATTTATAAGATTACAAGAGGTGTTATAGAGAGGACAGACAATATATTTTTCCCAGAGTTGAAGGTCTAATACCAGAGGACATGCATTTCAGGTGAGAGGGTGTACATTTAAAGATGTTAGAGGCAGGTTTGTTACACAGAGAGTGGTGGGTGCCTGGAATGCACTGCCTGGAGTGGTGGTAGATGCAGATACATTAGGGAGTTTTAAGAGGTGTTTAGACAGACACACAGATATGAGGAAAATGAAGGGATATAGACATTGTGTCAGCATAGTTTAGTTGGCCATTTCATTACTAATTGATTTGGCTTAGCACAGATTTGTGGGCCAAAGAGCCTGCTCCTGTGCTGTACTGTTCCATGTTTCCTACGTTCTAAAACAGAAAAAACTGAACAATTCAGACAGCATCTGTACGGAGGCCAACAAGAGTTAATGTCTCATGTCAATTGCCTTCATCAGAAATGGACAAAGGAAAAAAAGTTTGATTGTTAGTTTCCAATGGTCCATTTTCCACATTCAAATTATAAACGTTGATTCTAACCTGATAGTCCCCATTCACAAAAGTCATTTCAAAGTTTTTACATTAGCATTCAATCACTCAGGCTGAAGAAGCCCTTCATCAAAAACTGGACAAATTGGACATAGGTTTCTGAATGACAGCTTGCAGAACATTAGCAGAGATTCATGAAAAGGTTATTTGTCCCATATTTTAGCAAAAAAAATCATGGAGCAAGTGATTTTATTAGAATTGAAGGGTTGATAATTGGACAGAATATAGAATCAAATTTAGCATCTAGTTTATTATCACAGACTAATGTCCTGAAAAGCTTGCTTTGCAGCAGCAGTAGAGTGCAAAACATAAAAATTATCATAAGTTACAAATAAATAAATAGTGCACATTAATATATAAATACTTAGATTTTAGTACATAGATATTTAACTACTGCAGATTGAGTTATAAACAGAATAGCAATACAATGTACATCATCAATAGAGTATATAGGAAGAGACCTTCATTCATGTGAGGATTGGGTAAAAGGGAAAAGGTGCTGTATTATATTTAAATATAAATATAAATAAATAGAGTTAAATTACAAGGAACATAATGATGTTACAATAGTCACGACTGTCTTCAATATCCAATTAGTATGGGAAAATCAGGATGGTGCTAAATCCAGAAGGAAAGGATTTGTACAATTCTTATAAATTGGCTTTTTAGAGCAGCTTGTGGTCAAGCCCACGAGAGAAAATGCAATTCTGCATTGAGTGTTGTGTAATGAACCAGATTTAATGAGGGAGCTTAAGGATAATAAAGATTGAATTCACCCCACACTTACAGAAGGGGAAATCAAAATCAGATGTATTGTTCCACTATTACAGATGAGTAAAGGTGACTACAGAAGCAGGAGATGAGAGCTGGCCCAAGTTGATTGGAATGGGACACTAGCAGGGATGATATTGGAGCAGCAATAGCTGGAATTCCTGGGAGCAGTACAGAATACCCATGATTGGTCCATCCCAAAGAAGAAGAAGCATGTGAAAGGGAAGATGCAACTGTGTCTAATGAAGTCAAAAACAGCGTAAAAAGCAAAAGACTGACCATACTATATAACAAAACTTAATGGCAAGGAGGAGGATTGGGAAGTTTCTAGAAACCAATAGAAGGTAACTATAAAACAATCAGGAGGGAAAAGATAAAATACGAAGTTAACCAAGAGAGTACCAAAGGATTTTTTTCAGATATAAAGAGTGAAAGAGAGGCAGATATGGAGTTTGGACTGCTGAAAAATGATGCTGGAGAGGTAGTTATAGGAAATGGGAAATGGCAGATGAACTCAATATGTATTTTGTGTTAGTCTTCTCTGCGGAAGATACCAGCAGCATGCTAGAAATTTGAGACTATCAGGGTAGAAGTGAATGTAGTACCTATCACTGAGAAAAAAGTGCTTGGGATTAACTGACTGGCAGAAGGCAAAGTGTAGGAGTAAAAAGGTCCTTTACTGATTTGCCACTGGTGAATAACGGTCATTATTCGGTCCACTACTTTTCACATTATATGTTAATGATCTGGATGACAGAAAATGTGGCTTTATGGCCAGGTTTGCAGATGACATAAAGATAGGTTGACAGACAGGTAGTCCTGAAGAAGCAGGGAGACTGTAGAAGGACATGGGCAAATTAGGAGAATGGGTAAAGAAGTGGCAGATGGATTCCAGCATTTGGAAATGTATGGTCATCCACTTTGACAGAAGGAATAAAGACATAGACCATTTCATTTAATGGGGAGAAAATTCAGAAATACAAGGTGCAAAGGAACTCGGGAGTCTTAGTGCGGGATTCACTAAATGCTAACTTGCAGATCGATTCAGGAATAAGGAAGGCAAATGCGATATTAGCATTCATTTTGAGCAGATTAGAATATAACGGTATGGTATCGGTCGGACCACACTTGGAGTATTCAGTGCAATTATGGGGCCTCTGTCTAAGAAAGTATATGCTGACATTGGAATTTAGCAGACTGAGGGGGGAACTTCATTGAAACCTACTGAACTTTGAAAGGCCGGAGGTAGAAGGGATGTGGAGAGGATATTTCTAATAGTGGAGGAGGCTAGCACCCAAAGGCACAGCCTCAGAATAGAGGGAAGTGCATTTAGAATGGAAATGAGGAGGAATTTCTTTAGACAGAGACTGGTGAATCTGTGAAATACATTGCCACAGATGGCTGTGGAGGTCAAGTATTTGGGAATATTTAAAGCAAAGTTTAATAAGCTATGGATTAGAAAAAGCATTAAAAGGTGCAGGAAAAAGGCAAGAATGGGACTGAGAGGAAAATAAATCAACCATGATGTTAGAATTGCAAAGCAGTCTTGATAGGCTGGATGGCCTAATTCTTCTTCTAAATCTTATGACCCTTACTTTATTATTTCATTTAGAGATACAATGTGGAATAGGCACTTCTGACCCCTCGAGATGTGCTACCAGCAACCCACCTATTTAACCCTGGTCTAATCACAGGGCCATTGACAATGACCAATTAACTACTAACTGGTATGCCTTTGGACAGTGGGAGGAAATTAGAGCACCCAGAGGAAACTGACGCATTCACGGGGAGAACATACAGAGTCCTTACAGATTATGTTGGAACTGAACTCTGTACTCTGGCAGCCAAGCTGTAATAGCATTGCACTAACCGCTACGCTACCATGGCACCCCAATCTAGTAATTAGTGAAGCAGGCATGTATTAAGGGTTAACCTCGAACAACTGCTAAAATTTTAGCCTTTATTTTCATAGAAAAAGCTTCATAGGGATCATCATCACATGGAGGAGGCTTTGATTAGATTTGAAATGAGATAAGAGCCTGGCAGTAGTTCCAGAAGAGGGATAACCTTAAATCTTGAAATCAGGGTGTTGTTGCTGAGTCTGAAGATAGGCAGATATGTTTGATCAAGTTGAAAACATTATACTAAGAAGGAAAAGTGTCTGGAAATCCTCATTATGTACACTCTAATTCCACAAGGCAATGGTTCAAAAAAATGATCAAAAGTCCATTTATTATCAAAGCATGTATCCGTATACAACTCTGAAATTTGTCTTCTCCAGATAGCCACAAAACAAAGAAAGAGTCATTCAGAGAGGAACATCAAACCCACCCACCCCCACCGTACAAAAAAGTGCACCATCCATATCATCAAC